>NC_065579.1:101075247-101745247 GCF_024542745.1 Macaca thibetana thibetana
GGGCGACAGGATGCTGAGTAAGGAGAAGGCTCACCTCTGCAGCTGAGTCCCACCTTTAGGTGCCTCCACCCCATCCACTCTGATGCCTGCACCCACAGCCAGTGACCCAAACCCAGGAACACGTGGTCAGCAGAGCCACATATGAGAGGTAAATGGCCCCAGGGTAGCAACATGGCCATGGCTGGGCCAGAGGCACATTCTAAGTGGAGTTGAACTGCAACGAGTGGAACCAAACTGCCCCTGCCAGGGCTCATCAAAAAACAGCCCCAGCCCTGCCCTCACCAGCAGACCAAGGGGCCCCCAACCCATCCCCTCCCAGCCACGCAAGAAGACTGGGGGCTGGGGAATGTCACGAGGGAATTACAAGATGCTCCCTTCTACCACCAAACCAAACCGAGTGGGACAGTAGCCCCCAGGGACTAGGGAAGCCTGCAGGAAGGAGGGTATGTTTGGGAAAAGCCTGGGAGTACTGCGGGCCACCCTGGAAACGAGAAGAGCAGGCATTCTTGAAAGAGTGGGACATGTATGCCTGAGGCCTGAGACTCATGTGAACTTGGATGCAGGGCACTCCTTGCTGGAGATGACTGACAGTGGGTACAATCTCTGCTCAGGACTCCACCCAGGGCAGGCATACGCAGAAAGAAAATGCTGAGACCACTCAGTTCCATGCAGACTTCTGAAGGGGAGCTCAACACTTCTGGGCTTGGTTTTCAGGAGCAAGGTGCGCCGGACAGGCGGGAGCTGGGGACTGCCCAGTAAAGTGTCAGCCACCTCAGGGGGTGACCTGCCCAGGAGGAAGCTGGAAGTAGAGCCTGATTGGGACCTGCTCCCCTCTATGTGGGTCTTCAGCCACTCATGGGCCAGGAAGGCTGGCCAGAGCCCGCCAAGATCACACAGGCACAATAAGACGCCCTCATTGGCCGAGTGCACTGCAACGGGGCACAGAGCGCCTTCATCTGCCCCACCAGCCAACAGACTATGCACCTCTCAGTGCCGTGGCGGTAAACTGTGAAAGAGCAGATCACGACTCCTTCCCCTAAATCAGATCTGAGGCTGGAGTGGACTGAACCAGAAAGCCTTGAAATCTGTCCATGATGTTGCTGAGGATGTTTCCAAAACAGTCCTGGAATCCGACCACTTACGATCATCACCCCTGCCAGTACCCTGCGCCAAGTATACGTCTCCTCTCTCCTGGACTCTCCTCACTGGCCTCCCTGCTGCTCCTGTGGCCCCCACAGTCTCTTCTCCACACAGCGGCCAGGATGGCACTGAGAAAGCATCTCTCCAGGGCACATGCTGCAGCGACCTCTCCGACTCAGGACCTGCCCCTCTCCATGGCACTTCCTGCTCCCATCACCAGGCCTCTGTGCCCTCTGCCAGGACGTCTTCCCTCAGATGCCCACACAGCCTCCTGAAGCAGATGCTGAGTTGCCGCACAGGAATGTTCCAGCCCACCTAGGGGCCCTGCCCAGCCAGTGACAGATGGGAGTCTGTAGATAGTCTGCCTTCCTCATCCCTCAGTGAGACAATACCACCATCTCCTGGAGGTTCCCAGCAGGGCTGAGACCCCTTTGCCCATAGTGTCATCTGCTCTGCGTGCACCCCTTTGAGGGGAACTTCTGCCTTCCCAGGCCCCCCACCCCCCGCCAATGCTCCCTGGAATCACCTTCCAGGCAGACTACTTGCAGGTAGTCCTTGATCTGGCCCTTGTCTCAGGGATCACTTGTAGGGGAGCCCAGCCTAAGACACTCCATCTCTCCCTTTTTTTCCCTTTAGCAATAACTCCCCATCTCCCCTCCCCCAGTCCCTACCATTTACTTTCTGTCTGTATGAATTTGACTACTCTAGGACCCTTAGATAAGTGGACTCGTACAGTATTTTGTGTGTATGTGACTGATTTATTTCACTTAGCGTAATGTCCTCAAGGTTCACCCACACTGCTGCATGTGTCCGCATGGCCTTGCTTTGTCAGGCTGAGTGACACTCCCTTGTGGATAGACCGCATTTGCTTACCCATTCGCCCTCCACGACACCTGGGTTGCTTCCACCTTTTAGCTACTGCAAATAGTGCTGCTGTGAACGTGGGTGTGCAAATATCTGTTCAAACCCTGCTTTCAAGTAGTTTAGGTACTTGCCCAGAAGTAGAATTGCTGGTCATCTGGTCATTCTATTTTGTGGGAAACTGCTATAGTGTTTTCCACAGTGGCTGCACCATTTTACTTTCAAATTTCAACAGTGCACAAGGGTTCTAATTTCTCCACATCTTCAACAACACTTGTTATTTTCTGTTGTTTTGTAACAGCCATCCTAATGGGTGTGAGGCAGTATCTCACTGCGGTTTTAATTTGCATTTATCTAATGATTAGTGATGTTCAGCATCTTTTCATGTGCTTATTGGCTATATCTGTATATCCTTTGGTTTTTTGTTCTGTTTTGTTTTGTTTTTTTGAGATGGAGTCTTGCTCTGTTGCCCAGGCTGGAGTGCAGTGGTGCAATCTCAGGTCACTGCAACCTCCGCCTCCCAGGCTCAAATGATTCTTTGGCCTCAGCCTCCCAAGTGGCTGGGATTACAGGCATCTGCCAGCATGCTGGGCTAATTCTTGTATTTTTGTAGAGACAGGGTTTCACCATGTTGGTCAGGCTGGTCTTGAACTCCTGACCTCATGTGATTTCTCCCAGCCTCCCAAAGTGCTGGGATTACAGGCGTGAGCCACCACACCAGGCCTGTATATCCTCTTTAGAGAAATGTATACATACAAGTAATTTGCCTATTTTTTAACTGGGTTGTTTGGGGGGTGATTGTTGAGTTACAGAAGTTCTTTATGTATTCTAAATATTATCTTCTCTCCATTAAAGCTTTGCTCAACTATTTCCTGCTCAGATAATCCTTGACCTCATTATTTAACATGTCACCCACCTCCCGGCTTACACACACACACATACATGCACACACCACAGCGCTCCCTGCTTTCAGTCCTTCTCTGCCTTTAGCACCATTCGACACTCCACTGCCAGAATTTGTCTGGTTTGTGTGAGTTCTACAAGGGCAGAGGTTTCCACTGCCTTCTGCAGTGTTCCCAGCACCTAGAACACAGCCTGGCACACAGTCGGTGCTCAGTAAATGCTTGAGAGCATGAAAGGAGGACGCAACAGACTCCTGTGACACACTCACCCCTCACATGCACTCTCTCCCACATTGCCGGCAACCCCCATCCACACACACTCTCACACACACTCAGGACTCCCCACACCACACAGCCCCTTGGGCAGTCTGATCTACACCGGCCCTCCAAGTCACTCTCACCCCACCACATCCCCCCTGCCACGCAGACATGCGCATCCACATGAGGTCATGAAAAGGCTCCCTCTGGAGCTGCCCTGACTCCTGGGTCCTCCTGGCCTGCAAGATGTTTCCCATCCAGTGTGGCCCACTCCCCACTCAAAGCCTTTGATCTCCCCTACATTTCTATATCTGGGGCCCCCAGCCTCTCTGCAGGGCTTTGCTCTCCCTTCACATCAAGCCTGCACTAATCATCTCCTCCAGGAAGCCTCTGCTCTCTATCTCATCAGCATCCAGGACCCAGGGGAGGGACCCTGGCCCCAGAGCAGGGAGTGGAATGGGGCAGGGCTCTGCAGGTGTGTGCACCTCTCTCCACCACGCAGGGATTGCATGCTGTCTTCTGCTGAGGAGCCCAGGGCTATCCCCACAAAGCCTCCACCTCTGACCTAGAGCCACACTGCTGGCAGAGTGGCTCAGTTTCCCCATCGGAGTCAGGGCAAGGGGTAAGGCCCCTTCAGTTCTGACAGCCTGGGGACAAAGTTAGCTCCTGCCCTGTCACCCATTCCCAATGTCACTCAGGCAAGGCCATTCCCTGTGCTGGACCTCAGCTTTCCCACCCATGATAGAGTGGCTCTGGGCCAATGCCCCATGGTCACCCAGTTGGTGGACATGCAGTGAGACGGCTCAGACAGTGCTCTCAGGCTCCCAGCAGCCCGCATCCCTGTTAGTGGCCCCAGCATGGCTGCCTCCTACAGAAGGCTGGGTGGGGGGCAAGCACAACAGAGAAGCACTCGGCCTCCTCCAGCTCAGCGTCCATAGGCCACAGAATTCACAGAGGCAAGCCAAGGGCCACAGAGAGGAAAGAAGGAGAGAGGGAAAGAAGGAGGAAAGGGAAGAGGGGAAGGAGAAATATGGGACAAAGAGGGAAAGGAAGGAAGGAAGGAGGGGAAGGAGGGAGGAAAGAAGGGAGGAAGGAAAAAAGGGGGAAGGAAGAAGGAATAGAGGAAAGGGAGAAAGGAAAGAAGAAGGGGAGGAAGAGGAGGAAAATGGGAGGGAATGTAGGAAAGAAGGAAGGAAGAAAGGGAGGGAGGTGGGTAGGAAGGGAGGGAAGGAGAAAGACAGAAGAAAAAGGAGGAGAGGGAGGGAAGGAGAGGGGAAAAAAAAGAGGGAGGAAGGGAAGGAAGTCAGAAAGGAAGGCCGGCAAGAAGGCATTTATTCATGAGGCCCATGGGGTGGGGACGGAGCTGCCTGCCGTCACAGGTAAGCACAGCCTGAGAGGGGCCAGAGATGGCAGCCACGCAGAGGTCCGAGGGTTTGTGCAGGGTCTTGATACGCTCCCCTCCTTCCCCCGACTCCAGGCCGCTGGTGTCAGCATCACACATGGGAGATGAGACGTCCCTGCACAGCCTTCCCTGGGCTTCCTGAGAGCAAAGGCAGTGCAGATTACAGAGGAGGAGGGAGATGGAGGCAGCAGGATGTCAAGTGAGCACTGCAGCTGGTGGAGTGTGGGGAGGTGGCAGCAGTGGGTTCAGGAGGGAGTGGGTGCCTACCTGGGCAGGAGGTTTAGCTGGCCATGATGTGCTTCACGAATGCTGGAAAGAAGAGGAGAGTGAGTGGCAGGGATGCAACACGGGGCAGCCATGGCTGGAAGCCTGGGTCCCAGCACTCCCCTCCCGGAAGATCCCTGCCCCTGCTGAGCCCACCTTCGTAGTTGATGCAGCCGTTGGAGTCCTCTTGCCCAGCCATCAACTTCTCCACTTCGTCTTCTGTCAGCCTCTCACCTGCAGGAGTGGGAGGCTGAGTCAGCACTGTGCGTGCAGAGGCATGATGGGGTGGGGGCACCCACTGAATCCCTCTAGACAGTGGTTCAACCTCTCCAGTATTCCCACAGCCAGCACTGTTCACAAGACCTTGGCCATCACCCCATTTCTGAGGCCAGGAGAATCAATGACAAGTTAAAAAGGGGCCTGGGGTGCAGCATGTGCTGTCCTCTGTCCCACTAGGCTGAGAGGGGGACCCTCCACCAGGAGGAAGCCAGGCCTCCCTAGAAGCAGTCCCTTGGGGCAGCCCCTTGAAGCTAGAGGAACGGCCCATGCGGTGGAGTTGGGGACCTTGGGAGAGGATGGTGGAGGGGGCCAAGAGACCACCCGCTGCTCCCCAAGTCTGGCATTCTCCTGCCTCCGTACTTCTGTGTGCTGTGCTGGTCCCCCTTCAAAGTGCCAGCCGCAGCTCCCCCTAATTACCCCCACCTCTAGACACACACACACACACAGAGAGAGAGAGAGAGAGAGGAGAGAGAGACCAGCACAGAGCTGAAACAGTAGGCACTCAAATGTTTGCTGCAGGAAAAAATCACTTTGAAGAGGGACCCCCTACTGCAGGCAGCTGATGGTGGGGGTACAAGTGGGAGGTACACAAGTCTCCACAGAGGTCAGAATCCCCAGGGGGCAGGCACTCGACCTGCTTGACCACTTAGGGCTGTGGCCCTGGAATTTGACCTTGGAGTAATGACCACCAGGATGATGGCCTGGAGTCGTGGGAAGGAAGGGAGCATATCAAGACAGTTCCTTCCTGCCCTGCTCTGTCCCCAGAGCTGATGTCATCCCCCTTCTGTGAGCTGCACCAGCATGCTTGCTTTATTCCCCTCCTAAGTAACAGTTCTGTTGTCTGCTGTTGAGGCTCCCTAACTATGTAACTCTCTCCATTTCACCAGTGGGTCACAGGCCTGGGGGGCAACAGAGTGGTTTCTCCCAGGATGCCCCTGGAAGGAGGGGGGTAGGGGAGGAGGCTGCCCTCACCCAGCGTGGCCAACACGTGGCGAAGCTCAGCACCCATGACAGTGCCATTGCCCTCCTTGTCGAAGACCCGTAGCCCCTCCACGAAGTCCTCATAGGTGCCCGTGTCCTTGTTTTTGGAAATGTGCTGGAGCATGGGCAGGAAAGTTTCAAAGTCCATCATCTTGGTATTGAGTTCTGCAGAAAAATGGTCCCAGGTTCCAGGGTCTAAGGCTGGGGTGGGCACACCCCTCCCCCGTGCCTGGTAATGAGGAGCTATCCCCACCGCCCCCACAGTTCTACAACAGTCTACACCAGTTCTCACAGCAGTCTACTCCAGTGTGCCATTTAAAAGCAAGCTACCACAACGAGGCACTTTATAGTCTACTGAGCAATGCACTGTTTCCATAACCCTTTGCCATTCACAAAGGGAGTCTGCTGCCCTGAGCCACCACGGAGGGCTCTGTCCAGAACCCCTTGCCAACTTTTGGGAAACAGTCCTCCCTTCATGGCATTTTCTTATAGACCTCACCCTCCACCACCTGTGATTGGGTGAGGAGCAGCTAGGCCAATCAGAGACCTTCCCTGGGACTTTTAAACCCTTGGTGGGGGCTTGGGCCTCACTCCCTTTTTTTTTTTTTTTTAGCTTTAAACTTTTATTCATTTGTGTATTTATTCATTTATTTATTTATTTATTTTTAGACACAAGGTCTTCTTGTTCTGTCATCCAGACTGGAGTACAGTGGTGTGAGTATAGCTCACTGCAACCTCAAATTCCTCGGCTCACGGGATCCTCCTGGCTCAGCTTCCTAAGTAGCTGGAACCACAGGTGCATGCCACCATGCCAAGCTAAATTTTTAATTTTTGTAGAGATGGAATTTCACTATGTTACCCAGGCTGGTCTCAAACTCCTGGCCTCAAGTGATCCTTCCAAAGGACTGGGATAACAGCATCCCACTGCCCACTGCTGTCACTGCCTGACCTTCTCACTCCTCCGTAGGTGTCAGCACCTACCACCAGGAGGCCTGGCAAATCAGCATGGAGCCAGATGCTCTAGCAAACCATTACCGCATGTCTCCTGGTCAGCATGGCCCTGTGACTGGCCTCGGTGTCCTCACTGGGACAACGGGAGGATGTCGGGAAAGATTCTCATGCTATCCCGTAGGATGGATGGCAGCCCACCCAGGCAGTCTCTCTGGGACTGACACTATGGGGGCTCTTGGGCAGGTGCACTACCTTCCTGTTTTGGCTTCCCCAGGACACGGAGCACCTCCGCCTGTGTGGGGTTCTGGCCCAGCGCCCGCAGGACATCCCCACACTGCCCGTAGGTGATCTTCATCTCACACTTGGGTGTGCGGTCGAACAGCATGAAGGCTTCCTTGAACTCTGCCAGGAGAGGGCAGTGAGCCACAGACACTCCCAGGCTCAGCCTACCCCACTCCCCACACCCCTGGCAGGACCCTCAGACCAGGGAACCCCAGCCCAATCCTGCAACCCCTGGACTCAAGACCCCTGCTCACCTTCAATCTGCTCAGGTGTGAACTCGATCTGAAAAGAGACCCCAAAGACTCAGATGCCCGGCTTAAAAGGTAGGACCACGCCTCCTCCTGGGCACTCCGTGGCCAGCCCAGAATGTCAACTGTCTCAGCCTGTCCCATTCCAGCATCCCAGCCTGCACCCCCAGGACCTCCTGCAGTCCACCTTGACGCTCTCCTGCCTCCTTGACCCCTCCACCTGTCCGGCCAGAAGGCCTTGAGTCTGTGTGCACCCAGCCCCTGATTCTCGGTGGAATCAGGGGTAGCAGTGAGGAGGGAGGCCGCATGCCCAAGGTCTCAGGCCAGTGGGGGCCTTACCTGATGCTCGTGGTTCTGGAGAGATGTGCCTTAAGACGCAAGCCCCAGTCAGGCTGGCTTTGCTTGGGGCCTGGTGGGCAGGACTGTCAGCAAAAGTGATATGGGAAGGCCCAGGGTGGCAGGAGGAATAAGGGCAATGGTATAGGCTGAGGGCTCGTGGCAGCATCAGGGGTGAGCACAAGTGTGAATGTGTGTGTGTGAGCATGTGTCTATATACGTCTGCCTTCACAGAGACCCCTGAGCCCTTAAGACCGGGCAATCACTCACCAGCCCCACCTATACCTATTTCTCACACACCCTGTCTGTAGGCCCCTGGGAAGCTCCTGCACCCCAGGACAGCACAGGGCCGGGGCAGTGCTGCTGAGTGTTTGCTGAAGTCACATTGGGGCCACCTTGATTGACGTCAATCAAGAGGCCTCCAGGGATCCAGTGTCCCCCTCCTCACCGGATACCAGGTCTATTTTTATCACTGCAGTCACTCGCCCCAAGGTCAAGGTCACACGAGGGAAAGGAGCTTGGGGGAGGGGCATGACTGACGTCTCTCTCATGGCTGCTGCCTCGGGGACCCACCAACGTCCACAGTGCATGCCGGCACAGAGGGACACCCTGTTCAGGGCCACCCTACCATGTCTGTCCCTCCTGGCTTCCGGCTCGACCAGAAGAACAGGTTGGGAAGAAGAGGTTGTCATTCCTGGCTCCCTGAGGGCTCTCTCTACCAGGAAGCCTGCTGAGATTAGGATATCTGGGCTCCTGGGAAAGGTTCCCTGCCCTTTACCTGCCACCTGGGGAAGGGGGAAGAGGGCCCATGAGGGGTCTCATCATCCCTACCTCTCAGAAGGGTGTCTGTGCCAACCTCAGACCTGGCGAGAAAGGACAATGCCACCAGGGGCCATGGCTGTGGTCAGAGCCTCACCACGAGGCCTGCGGAATGCAAGCCTGAGACCTGGGGTGACCAACTCCAGATGCATATACTCTGAATGGTTCCCAGCAGCCCTGCAAGAGGGGACTTGCTGTTCTGTTTCACAGCTGAGGAAACCACACCTCAGAGCACTGAAGAACTTGGCAACTAAAATGGAGCAGAGTTGGAATTTGAACCCTTGCCTCGAAGGACATGGTGGGTGTCTCTGGGAAGGGCTCATGAACAGGAGGCAAGACTTCACCGATGGAATATAGGTCTTGCTGGGCATGTGGGGATGGGGAGGGTTCCACAGGGCTCCTGAGGAGGCAGCCAGGGCAGCAGTGGTCCCAGCCAAGAACAGGGAGCAGGCAGGACACAGGGTACGTGCTGCTATGCAGATGCCACAGGTGGGAGTCATGGCTCCCTCCAAGTTTAGACTCTGAGAAAGACTTCCCAGCTGGGGAAGGGCTCCTGGGGCCACTGGTCATACCACCATGACCAGCTTCCTGCACAGCTTTCAGAATGTCCCCAGTCAGCTGATGCTTCAAGTTCCCTACCTAAAAGCTGAGGCCCGGAAGTGCTGTACCAGCTTTGGGCTCGGTGACTTGAGTGAGACCCAGCCTGGACAGGGGCCCTGCTTCTTACTCCCCATCTCATCCACCCTGGGAGCGTGTATGGACTTGGGACCCTCAGCTGAAGAAGGAAAATCCCTGCCTGGCTCCCACTGGCTCCGGGATTCCCCAAGGATGAGAAGTCCAGGGAGAAGGACAAGGGAGAACCCATTTCCAAAACCACTGAAAAGACAGTCCAGACTCAAACCCCAGTCGAGACCCCACCCTTAGTTCTCAGCAGCACCAGGGGAGTCCTGCAGAACGTCTGACCATCATCCCTCCTGCTGCTGCCTTTCTGATGCCTGAAGCAGGCAGGGCTTGTCTGACCTCTGCACAGAAGCTTCCAGCGTCAGCTCAGTGCTCACTTCCAGAGCCTGACCTGCCTCTTGCTAGGTCCACTCTGGGATCCACTCACTTGCCTTGCTCCTACTGCCACCAACCAGCTCCCATACCCACCTTGATCTTGGAAGCATCAAACTCGACCTCCTTAGGGCGCTCAGGTTCAGGGGGAGGTGCGGGAGCGGGAGCTGGAGCTGGAGCTGCCTTGGCATCCTTCTTGGGCTCTGGCTTTTTGGGGGCCATTGGGGCTGTAAGTATAGAGAGGGATGTGGAAAGAAGAATGCAGAAAGCAGGGTAGGTGAGCCGCCTCGCTCAGGCCTTTATCCTGCCCAGATACTTCATGACCCCAGCCCCACCCCTGCAGTGCACAATAGGGACAGGGCCATAAAAGGATATGGCTAGGCTCAGGGGCTATTTTGGGGCCTGGGGAGGGCATTGTTCGGGCTCAGGAATGGGTAGGGGAGGAGGGATCTCCATTCCTCCCAATCACCTGTTGGGAAGGGGGAGGGAGAAAGGGGGACAAAGGCCACTGCTTAACACACACATACACACATACACACACACTCTTCTGCAAACCCGCACATACCCACATAGGGCCCTGCTGCCCCTCCGCAGGTCCGTAAGATGAAGAGGTGAAGAAGGGTGGACCAAGTACACGCTACGTGTTGTTTTGGGACCAGAAGGACTGGGATGACCTAAGGGCACCTCTGAACTTTAACTGTCATCTGTGCATCAAAGTCCCCTGTACCTGTGTCTGTGTCTATGACCATGTCCGCGTGGGGGAAGGCGGAGGTCAGCATGTGTCTGTGTGTGTTGTCTCTGTGTCTGTGTCTGGTGTCTGTGTGTCTGTGGGTCTCTGTGTGTCTGTGTTTGTTGGTGAGGGGTCTGTGTACACCTGTGTGTGTTGTCTGGGTGCCTCCATGGTGGGGGACTCTGTGTGTGCCTATGTATGCTCCATATCTGTGTCTATGTAAGGGATGGCCCAGGTGTCTGCATTTGTCTCTGTGGGTCTGGGTCTTTATGTGTGTGTGTGTCTATATGTCTATGTGAGTGTGTCTGCGGGTGTTGCTTCTGTGTGTTTATGTCTGGGTGTTTACATGTGTCTGTATGTGAGTATCTGGTCATGGCAGGCAGCTGTAGCCCTGGCTATGGGTCCAAGGGTCTCCAGGAACCCCCCACAAAGGGCAAGAGAAAGGATGCTGCTCCTTGTAGGGCAGCCGCCCCAGGCCAGTTCAGCAGCCTCCCTCTTCAGCCCCTGCTGGCCTAGAGACCAGTGTCTCAGCTTTCACCCCTGGATTCCTCCTTTCCCTCTCTACAGCCCCCAGGGACGCACATTTCCCTTTACACCCCAGGCCTGGCTCCCCACTGCACCCTCTGCCCAGAGTGCCCTCGCCCCGTCTGCCTGACACATTCAAGGCTCGGCTCTACTGGCCCTCTTCCAGAAAGCTCTCTCCAGTGCTGTTCCACTGCCCCATGTTGCCCTCTGCCGACCCTTTTGGCAAGGGCCCTGAGAGGGTCTGCCTCTCTGAGGAACCGCAAGCTGCCGAGCAGGGTCTGCCCCGGTTCGAGGACGCTCATCCCCATTCCTACCACTCAGTGCCCACCTCCAGTGCCCATCCTGCAGTGCCGGGCCCTCAGGGTCCATCCCAAGGCCCAGCCTTCAGCAGATGACAGTGACAGAGTGCAGCCTGACGGGACTGCCACTTGGGGAGGTGGGAAGGCTGAAGTGGCACAAGGCTCTTCCCACACAGGGACGCCAACAGTGGGGACATCTTGCAAACACATTGGGCTCTGTTCCTTGCCCAGCATCTGCGCCTGGGGGATGGGAAGGAGGCGCTTCTGGTTATTTTTAAGTGCCTGGAGCCTTTGATAGAAACTTCAGAGGCAGTGCCCCCACCCCCAGGGATTTCCCTGGTGTGGCGAGGGGCTAAGCCTGAGGTTGAGAGGGTGCCGTGGGGCCCAGGGCCTCTACCTGGTGCGCCCTGCTGTCTTCCTACTGGGCCCAGTCCCTCTCATCCTGTCACTCCGCCTCACAGGGAGGGACAGCAGTCCAGGACTGGGGCCGGCCCGCTCCTGACTGGAACACATTCTGCCTCTCATCTGGAGGGCAGAACACCCACATCTGGAAATCTGACAACATCCGGGGCTGGCGGGGGGAGTGCGGGGGGGCAAGTTTTTCACTTTTCTTCCAGATGTTTGGCAACAGTATTGAGAAAGAAACGGGTGGGGGGAGGGTCAGTAGAGACGAGCCAGAAATACCACAGGGGGAGAAGACAGCCAGAGGGACATGCAGAGGGGCCCCGGGGAGGTCCCACCACCCAGGCCTGCCGACCCTCAGGACAACGGGCTCTGGAAGTCACACAGGAACCCCAGCCACCCACAGACACCACCACCAAGACCCATTTTCTTGCGTTCATCATGAGGGAAGCAGAGGGTCAGAGCAGAGGACATACACAGGGCCCCCTCTCCCATCTCATTTCTTTCATCCTCACACAATTGCCATCCCTTGGAAACCACCCAGCATCGGCCCAAAAGGGGGTAAGCCAGTGACAAGAGCATCCTGAGCCTCAGCGTCCAGTTCTGTGATCCAGGATGGGCAGGCTCATGCAGCCAGCCAGAGCCACATAGTGCCACCTTTCTCCACCTGTGCATGGCAGGGTCAAGGCAGTGGCTTGGGACCCTTCTGTCACACACAGTGCAAACGTGGTCCTGCAGCAGGGACAGGGTGCACAGAGCCATCCTCACTCCCTCATCAGGACCCAGATGAAAGCTAGGGCCAGGATGGTGACCACCTGAGCTCTGATTCTGGGCATGCCCCTGCTGGCTTGGGAGCAACAGTGCCCCAGGGCTCACCCACAGGCCCACCCTCAGACCTATAACAACTGCCCAGTCCCCAGTAGGGACTCTTCAGGACCAGCCAGAGCCCTCCCAGGCACACCGAGGCCGGGAGCAAGGCAGGGGGTGAACAGGAGGCAGGAAGGTGGGCAGAGAGTTGAGGGTGGAGGGAGGAAGGATGGGCAGCAGTGGGCAGCAAGAACAGGCCACACCATGCCTGGCACTCCCCTCTCTCTCCCACATCCCAACCTGAGCTTTGTGCCCTTCAGGAGTCAGCCTAGCAGGCAGGATCTGGGCAGGGCCTCGGGGGCCTGGAGAGCCAGGGCCGGGGATCTGGGTCCTACCGCTTCAGCTCCCAAAACTCTGATGTCTAAGCTGCAGCCCAGTGTGCTGCAGGCTGGCACACACCATGTCCCAGAGCCCTCTCAGGCAGCCACCTTACCTCTCCCTTCCCCTAGCCAAGAGGAATGTGGGAAAGATGTGGGCCCTGACTTCTGAGGAGTCTGTGGACTAAGACACAAAAGCCCGACCACGCCAGCCTTCTTCCAAGCTCTTGTTACCTGGCGTCTTCCGTGCATCTGCCTTCCTATGAATGTCAGCCATCACAGGAGGGAGGAATGTTCTGTTCTTCCACAGCTACATTTTCGCAGGATCTGGTACACCATAGGCATTCAATAAATGCTGGATGAACAAATGTTCCAAATATCTCAGTTTACCCACCTCTCCCAGAGGTACTGGAACCCCTTGCTAAACCCTGTCCTGGAGTGGGCCCGGAGAGATGGGGAGATTTGCCAACTGACTGACAGGAGCTCTGGCAGTGCAGAGGGCACTCTGGGACACTAGTGCGGCCAGTAGCTGCCTCCAAGCCCACCCACCACTTTCCCATGCCCACCGCAATTCAGGCGGGCTCTTCACAGCCTAAAGAGGTGAGGTCGACCCCTGTGGTACAGGCAATGACTGGACCACGACCAGCCAGCAGGGGGCGCAGAAGGGATGGGAACCGACCTTTGGTTCCTGAACTCAAACCCCAGAACCCAGGATCTCAACCCAGACCCCAGATCAGGAACCCAGAAACCCAAGCTCAGGCCCCAGACTCAGGTCTCACAATTTGAGTGCCAAACTTAAAACCCAGAATCCAGATTCCAGGACTAGACCCGACTGTGGAGACCTAGACCAAGATCCTGGTACCCAAACCCTGATCGAAGACTCCAAGACCCAGGATGGCAAACCCGGACCTTCAACCCAGACTCCAGACCCCGGACCCCAGACACAGGACCCATGACTCTAAACCCACACCCCAGATCCGGGACTCAAGCCCCAGGACTCTAAACCCAGACTTCCAGGACTGCAAACCCAAACCCCAGACCCAGGACCCAGGACAGGGGCTGACGGGTTTCCAGATCCGCGTGGCCCTGTGTGGACAAGGCCAGTGGGAAGGGGCACCAGAGGGTCACACTCTTGGCAACAGCAGGGGTAACTGCTTGGCAGATCTCCCTGGTAGCGTTCAGAAGGGCATGAAGAATGTCCATCATCCTGTCAGAGCCAATTTGGGGAGCTCAGACTATGGTTGCCACGTGGAGGGTGGGCAGAAGGAGGTAAGGGCCAGCTGTCCCCTGGGCCCAAGAGCCAGAGGCAGGGAAACAGGGTCGGGCTCCCCACGTGCCCTTGTCCCCTGGGCCGCAGGCTCCGCAGGCAGCCCTGGCCCGCCCTGGCCTGCCGGTCCCGCCCCTCCTGGCCCACAGCCTCTGGGCTGGGACGCAGGCCCACACTTCCCGGAGGAGTCGAGAACACGGCCTGGGCCAGACCCAGAGCCTTAGAAGTAGGTCAAATGTTGCCGCGCAGCAGGTCCTGGGGACCCTGTCCTGGTGTGGGCAGGCCCGTGGGCTGTAGCTCACTTACCAGGGCCCACTTGTGTGTCCACAGAGATGTGAACCCACCGCTACACGCTGGACACCCACGGACACAGACCCCACGCGGGGCCCCTAGGTCCCTGTCCAGCTGCACAGATGGGGAGACCGTGGCCCCAAGGAGGCAAGGGCTACCCAGCAACTCTGACTAGAGGTGGCACGAGGCAGGCACAAGGACCAGGAGAAGGAGATACATTTCTACACCATCCCATGGCCCTGGAGCCTCAGATGAAAGTCCGACTCCTGGCAGGATTTCCCAGCAAGGCCGCTCTGCCACTAACAGGATGGAGCCCACTTCCCAGAGGCACAGCCCCCGGCCTTGAGGGATGGAAAAGAGTACCCAAGGGGGAGGCAGTAGACTCCCTATGCTCCTGTGACCCAGGCTGGTCCCTGCTCCTCTTGGCCTCAGTTTCCCCACCTATACCATGGCCATGGGTGTGGCAATGTGATTCCAGGTTCAGAGGACAGTCTCTGCCCCTGAGTCCCAGCCCATCCTCACTACCCCCACACCACACACAGACAACTCTGTCCTCGAGCAGGCCAAACACAACCCTCAGGCCCCTCCCTCTGCCCACTGTGCTGACGGGGACCAGATGCTCCAACCTTGTGGTTCTAGGGGTGGGGGTGGCAGGGCTCAGCGGGCTGGCAGGCAAACCCTGGTTTTGGCCCAGGGACCTATAATCAGCTCCTGCCCCTCTGATCCCGGCCCAGGACTGACGCTTAGGGCTGTGGTGTCCTGGCCGGCTGTGGCCACGGCCGCTATATTTGGGAGCCCAATTCAGCATGAGGGAGGGGTGGGCAGGCAGAAGCCTCTAGGGACCCAAGCCTCATGAGGGACAGGATGGGGACAGCATTGGCCAGGCTTGGTCCATTCTGGAAGAAAGGCATGGCTCTGACTTTTCAGGGGCCTGGACTGGGGGACCTCAGCCCCACTCTCAGCAGCTAGTCTCAGGAGGGAGATTGAAAATGTGTCTGGAGATACTGCACCCCTGTTTAGTCCAAAGAGTGAGCATCAGTTGGGTCTGTGCATTCTGGATGCATGAGATGGAGTCTTGGGATGCCAAGGGGTCGTGGGAGCTCTGGAGGGGTGAGGTTTGGGGTACGGGGGTCTGGGATAGGAGGAGGGGTTGCCAATGTGCTAATCAAAGGAGCTGAGAAAACAAAGGCCTGGGGCTTGGGTCGGGAGGAATGGAGCAAGGTGCAGCCCTGAGCCCCAGCTCCCCAGCTCTGCCTGCTGGTCCAGCTTCCGGACAGGGGCCTGGCCCCTCCCCACAGCATGGCCTGTGGCCTCCCTGAACTGCCTTGGACATTCCCTGCCACTGGGCCAAACCCTGTACTCTCCCACCAGCAGCTTCCCAAAGAGCAAATATTTATTGTCCTTGGAAGAAAAAAAAAGACTCCCCTTTTAGGATCGGGGTCTGGGAGCTGCTACTGAGGTTTGCAGGGGCTCAGCAGCGGCCTGAAATGACCAGAAACCCCACCTAGACGGACTGAGGAAGAAAGGAGGGTGCGCCATGAGCCAGCCTTGGAGGAGACCGCCAAGGCTGCCCTGGGTGCTGGGCTGGGCCTCTGCCCAGCACTGCACCCTGGGCCACACTCCTCCCTCCCCTTGCCTCCATTTCCCCAAGGCTTCCCCAGAATAGGTCTGAGGACCTGCAGACACTGCCACACGAGGTGTGAACATGTGTGGCTGGACAGGTGTGGATAGTCTATGTGCGTGTAACCATGGACAAGAGGATGAGGCCACATGTGTGATTCTGTGGGAGTGTGTCATCTTGCGTGCTTCCATGTGTCACCATGGGCACGAGGCTGTGACTCTGCGTGGGCATGAGCGTGTCTGCATGCTCCTGGCTCTGTGTGCGTGTCTGTCTGTGAGCCTGTTCATCTGTTGGCATGGGTGGGGAAGGGGCATGTGGACACAACCTCTGTTGAATGGCCAATTCAGTCAAAAATGCAAGTAAATTTAGCAGGGGAAAAAAAACCCGTCAGTCAGACGAGGAGTCTGAATTGAGTGGTTGTTTGAGTGGATGGACCGACTGTCTCAGGCAAACAGTTCACGCTGGCTGGGAGGAGGAAGCAGCTCCCCTGGGCCATCACAGAGAAACTGGAGACAGGGACCCTTGGCTATGGCAGAGGTGAGACACAGAGACTGAGACAGAGATGGGAGGATGGAGAGAGACAGAGAAAGAGAGAGATGAGGCAGTCAGAAACAGCGGGGAGAGAGGGTTGGTGGGAGGGTCAGGGACAAATGTTGCCCCAGGGAAGGATGTAGCTTCCTAGAGCCTGCAGACACGCACGAATGCACACCATCCTGTCACCCCTCACCTCGGCTCCCAGCCAGTGTAACCCAAATTCATTCCCACCTCTCACCCATCCTCAAGCAGCTCCAAGTGGACAAGGAGTGGGCACCAGACCAGGATGCAAGGAGAGAGGGTGGGCATGGGCACCTGGACAGAGGGACGGGATGACAGATGAAGAAGGCAGTGCCTGGGACAGGGATGACAGTGATGCAGGTGAAGACAGGAGGGTGACAAGGAGGCCACAGTGGTGGTGACAGTGAAGAGGGAGTGCTGGCTGGGAGGGCCTCCCTGCCCCCTTGCAGGCCCCACCTAGCCATGGTGGCCCCCTACACCCAGGGCTCTCCCCACTCTGGCCCCTCCCGGAACCAGCTGTGGCCTTGCCTCCAGTGGCCATACAGAAATTCTCTGTGGCCCAGGGTATGGATGCTGCATTAAAAACGGCCCAAGCTCCCAGCCAGGAATAGTTAGGGTCAACTCTGGTACCTGCCTGTGTGAGTATTTATACATCCACCCTCCCAGTGTGGTTATGTCTGAAACACACACACTATCCCCAGGCAGGCTAACCCACCCCTGATGTGTGTCTGTCTGGAGACACCCACGGGACCCTAGACACTCCCTACTCTACCTACTCCACCTTTGCCTAGTCCCTTTCCACCAGTACTGGGACAACAGGAATCACACTGAAATGTGTGTGTGCACACATAGCTTCCTGGAGCCTGCAGATACGCACTCAGGAACCCTAGCCCAAGGGAGCTTGGGCCAAGAGCAGGCACGCTGTACCACACACCTTTACCACATATCCTCATGCTTCATAGAAACCTTTGCATGCATGTTCACACGCCTGTGCACACATGTCCACACTTCTTTGTACACAGGCTTTCGCACACATGTATACACACATTCACATGCCTTTGCGTACACATCCATGCGCTATCCCACATACACCTGATGCACCACATATTTTAGCTCACAGGTATAGAAAGAACATGCAAATATAATTTCCAGGCAGAAATGAGCACTGGGAAGGAGGAGCAGGGCTGGAGGCAGCCAAAATCAGGGAATCCTACCAGGCCTGCCTGGCACGGTAGTGTCCACATCTGTGTGTGTGTGAATGTGTGCATCCCGACATTTGGGACCTTTCCACTGCCTCCTCCCACCCCATCCCACCCTGTTCACAGAAGGGGAAACAGAGGCCCAAGCAGAGTAGCTGAGCGGGGAGGTCAGCGTCCTGGTTTGGGGCTTTGGAGCTTCAGCATCTGTGTTGTTCTTGGCACATCCGGGCCAGATAAGGACGGGGTCAGAGCTTGGCTCTCGTGGGAAAGGACTCTCTGGAAGGCTCCCGACCCATTCCTTTCCCAGATCTTGGACCTCAGTGTAAGCAGAGGGAAGACAAAAGGGAAGGACAGATGGTTGGGAGACAGGCAAGCTCCCATCAGGTCAGCCTTGAGGGCTGTGGGGGGACCACAGCAGGTTCAAAGACTCATAGGTACCCAGGAATGTGTAGTAACCCCCTCAGACCAGCACAGTAACCCCCAAATGCAGAGCCTAGAGCAGACGGTAAGGGTGAGGCCAGGAGCCCAGCTCTCTGCAGCATCTGGCCTTGGAGCCCTCTGCTCCAGGGAGCCTCATGCGGTTTTAGAGCCAGGGCTAAGGTAAATGCCTCTGTGCCCCAGAGGTCTGGAGCTGGGTTGGATGAGAAACTGTTCTGGGGAGATAGTGGAATGTTAGGAGACACTGGAGCATCATCCTCCCATCCAAAGCAGATGAGGGTACAGGTCCTGGGATTGGGTTTGTGTTGGCTGGGAACTCAGTTCTGGTGCTGGCCCCATCACTGACTCCTGTGGAACCTCTTTCCCTGTGAAGACCTCAGTGTTCACACCTGCACAGTGGGGCAGGAGTTTCCTAAAGGTGGGCTCAGCAGGTGCACGGTCCTCCCAGGGCAGTCAGGGTGCAGCATCCCTGGACCTGAGTCTCCTCCTTCCCCACTGCCTCAGCCTGTGCCCCTGGCCAGGTCTCAGTGAGGGGCAGAGGGCTGGAGCTTGAAGCCAAGACAACAGGGGAACAATTGGCTGGAATTCTGCATAAACACAGGGGCTCATCCAAGGCTGCAGATGAGCTGGGAGGGGCTGGGGAGTTCCTGTGCCCCCAGAGATCCCTGCCTGACAGTGAGCCCATCCATCCAAAGGGGGGCCCTGCCTTCAGGAGTCCTGGTCTGAGAGCATAAGCAGCAGGACAGCTTCTGTGGGGGATTTAGCAGGGGATGCTGTAGGGCCCCGAGACCCCTCCCTCAGCCCACCCCCAACCAGCATGCTCACGGCCCCGGCCCCACCTAGAATCATTGGAGATACAGCTCCCAGGGGCAGGAAAACAAGAAGAAACCATCATCGACTGCGGCTACCAGGAGCCGCCACCACCTCTCAGGCCCCTCCTCGCCTGACCTTGGGGTCCAGAGAGAGGACATGCCAGTCTCCCCACTCCCACGGTCTCACAGCAGCAGCTGCAGGGACAGCCAGGCTAGTCTGGGATGGGGGCCGAGGGTGGGTCCTCTCTGCCAATGCCAGGTTCAGCTCCTGTCTCAGGGTTAGGCTCCAGCTCAACCCCTGGGGCTGCTCCCTGGCTTTCTGAGAAGCTGCCGTCAGGCGGATTCCATCTCATAAGGTTCCTTGGAGGAAAATGTTCCAACAATGAAGAGATCTGTCTCTGATCCTGGGACCTGCTCATGAGGAAACTGAGCCACCCCATGGCAACTGAGAGACGAACAGGTGAGGGAGCAGGGTGTTTGGAGTCCACAGCTCTGGCCAATAGGTGTGCCCTCCCCGAGAGATGGAGGCTTCTCAGCAGAGCCACAGAGACAACCCAGCCCCGTCCTCAAGGGCTCGCCATCTGTTGGGACAGAAGCAGCAGCCTATCATGCTGTGCTAAATTTTCTAGTCAAACCAGGAGATCTGAGGTCTCACTCTGCTGGGAGTTGAAGGGTGCAGATCCAGGAAGGGTTCAGAGAGGAGGGGGCCTTTGGAGGGCAAACAAGAGCCACCCAGGCAGAGAAGGGAAGGACAAGTCAGACAGCAAGAAGTGTAGGGGCAGAGGCCAAGAGCTCATGGAGGGTTCAGGGAATGGGAACACAGGGCAGTGGGGCTAGGCAGGGAGTTGGGTACCCCAAACTCTCAAGTCTCTGCATCTCCCAGCTGAGCCCGACACACAGTAAGGTGCATGCAGGGGCCATGGAAGGCAGGGCTGAGCTTGCAGAACACGTCATTGTTCCTCCTCCTCCTCCTCCTCATCCTCCTCTGTTTGCAAGGTCATCACTTCCTTGCCCCACTCCACCTCCAAGGAGCCCTGTGTGGTTATGCTTGCTTGGGAAAATGGATGTGGAGCCGCTGAGGTGGAGGGCAGGGGTGGTCACTCTTCCATCTTGAACCCAACTCTGCTCATGGGGCCAGGAGTGGCTTCCGTAGCCAGCTGTGCTAAGACAGGGTGCTGCTGTGAGGACAGGATGTACTGGATGGCCCTGAGTTCAGTGCTCCAGTCCCTTGCCTCCACAGCCCCTACACCAGCTCAGGGAAGGAATGCAGCAGGACTGCAGGAAGCCTAGACCACTGGCCTCCCCAAAAAGGTCATGACTAGTCTGGGAGGCAGAGAAGCCCCAGAGATAGAGCAGAGGTCAGGGCAGGCAGGAGCTGGCGTATGACTTTGTGCAGAGGCCTGACCTCGCTGGGCCAGACTGGCTGCCAGTGTCCCCTCCAGCTTGAGGGAGGCATCTGAGTTATGCCTAGCCACCTCCCGTTACGCCCAGCACCTCCTCCACACTGGTGACCCACCTGTGCCCAGTGAGAGCCCTTCTGCCTCTTCCAAAGAGGCTCGCCTCAGAGGGCACGGGTGTCTGAAGGCCTGGAGACTTGCTCTGGATAAGGGGGGTGACCTTTGGCACGCCATTGCCCCTCTCTGGATGTCGCTTTCCCATACACGGTTTTATAAACTTCCCCAAGTGCTTCCCCTCTCCGGCCAGTTCAGCCAATGTCCACGGTGCCTCTGGGCCAGGCAGACTCGGTGCAGCCTCCAGGATGGCTGGGGGGAGACACACCCCTGATTCCAGCCCTAGAGATGTTCCCAGTGTCCGCCAGTTCATTGCCTTGCCCCAGACAGTGTCCCCTGAGGCATTTAGAGTGAGAGGAAACTGAGGCCCAGAGATTTGGCCCCGCACGACCAAGGACCACCCACATAGAGGGTTCCTCCAGGCCTAACAGGGCAGGAGTGTCAGGACTAGGGGTTCTCCAACCGAAGTCTCCCGGCCACAGCCCCCGGCAAGGACCCAGTGTCTGAGCTAACCCCCTCCCCACCACCTCCTCCTTCCTGGCCCCCACCTCCCTTCAAACCGCAGGGCCCAGCCGGCCTCTGGAACGCGTGCCCAGGACCTCGGTGATATTTTGAGTTTAAGAAAACTTTGCAGTCGGCAGGAGCTCTTAAAGGTTATAAATAGCAGCAGCGGGAGCCCATGCCGGGAGAGGCGGAAACACGTGTCAAACACGCCTGGGAGGGGGTATTCCGAGGCACAGACCCCCCCACACATACACACTAGGGATGCACTAGGCTTCTGGGGATTTTACAACCACTGGAGCGGGAAGTCACACTCCACCCAGAAGGCGTCTGGGAAACAGGACCCCCTTTGGCCCTCCAACCAGTGTCCCCAGTGGCTGGCCAGGTTGCCTGGGCATGTGGGAGCACTGTTGAAAGGGGATCTGGTGGGGAGGCCTTTCTCCTACCCCACTCCCTGCCACCATGCCATCAGGAATCTCCCTCAGAGCTGCCCTTGGGAACAGCAGGGCTAGGGGTGGATTTGGAGAGAGTCCACTCTAACCCCCGTCTGTGGCAGGGAGAACTGAAGACCTGGGTGGGGACAGAATGGTTTCCAGGTCATGGGAAAGCTAGAGAAGGTTTGGACCCCCAAGCCACAGTTCTTCCCATCGAACACTGCTGCTGCCTCTCTTCCATTTCCAGGGACCTCGGGACGATGCTCTAACTCCCCCCAGAAAAGCACAGAGATGGGCACAAAGATGACAACACACAACACTGAGGGACGCGGACCCGAGGCCTCATCCCCCAGCATCCAATCCCAGTGCTTCCCCTTCCAGTGAAGACCTCCTGCTGAACAGATGAGGAACAGACCAGAGACTTGCCCTACTCCAGTGAGATGCACGCCCACGCCCACGCCCACGCCCGCCCTGCCAGGCAGTGGACTGTCAACAACCCAAGGCCAGGTATACGGTCTCAGCAGGGACATCAGCTCTGCTTTGGGCACAGCAGTCTCAGCCTTGCCTTGAGGGTCATGTGATTTGACGACATGCCCTCGGGAGCCTAGTCTGAGGAGACACCCTTCTGGGGCCTGATCTAAGAGAAATCAGTTTTGACGGCCCCATGGCCATGGAAGGAACCCTTCAACCTCCACCGTCTCCCTGGATTTCCCAACTGCTCCACAATGTGCATGGGGCAAGAACTGTTACTCCACTGCAAATACCTGGAAACTCAGGCGTGTCTCAGGCTCCCACCCACCACCCCACTCACGCCTCACTCATGCCCCACCTGCTGCCCATGGCCCCCAGCAGGTCTAGGGGGCGGCAGCCAGCCTTGGCATCCAGGCGTTCTGAACCTCAGGGAGCCCCAAAGGGTTTATGGGGCTCCCAATGAATGGGAGCCTGTTGAGCTCGGAGGGGGCCGGGCCCGAGTAAACATGGCTGGGTCTGAGCTGCCATTCTCCCCCTGCCTCTTCCCCAGGACCCAAGACCAAAATATAACTTCCTGTCCCCGGAGCTGAGGGCCAGACTTGCCCCCCAGAGCCCTGGGCTGGGGCCCACAGGAGGAACACAAACTGGCAGGCCCAAGGCTCGAGGGGAGAAAGGCCTTCAGGTTTTCAGATTCCCAGGTCTACTTGCATCCAAGACTCAAGTGCTTGGGCACTTTACAGATCCCCTTTGAGCCTGAAACTGCCCAACTGTTAACAACAGATCAGGAAACAGAGGCCATGAAGAGGAAGGGGTCTGGCTCAGGGCTCCACACGTCAGAGCAGAACAGGCCTCAGCCTCCTGCTTCCCTGGCCAGGGAGGACGGGGCCTGTGGGCAGAGCAGGGCAGTGCATGTGGACTCAGGGGAAGGAGAGGCTCTGGCGGTCGAGAGCCAGGGCAATAGGGAGGCTTGACAGAGCACAGGGGAGCTCTCCCTCCTTTGGGCACAACTGCCCACTGACTCCCGCTGGTGTGGTCACAGAATGGCCTACGTGTCCCGCGATACCCCTTGGAGCAGTGCACTTCAGAGCAGCTGGGGCAGGAGCACCGTAAGTGCTGTTTGTCATAGTTTCACTATGTCCTCTGGCCAGTCCATTCTGCTTTTTGGTCCCGTTTCCCCCACCTGGAGGCCAGGTATCACCGAGCTCCCTGCCTCCCCGTCTAACTTGCGAAACAAAAAGTACTTTGGAAACTCTAATGAGTGGTACCCTCCCCAGGAGCCTGGAAGACCCAGGGAGGGGGGCCCTAGGAACGTGCCCAATGGCTGAGGGTGGTTGGGGCCAGCTGCCTCACATGCAGGGCGCTGGGGGCTACAGCTGGAATGTGCTGAGTGGCAGCTGCCACGTGAATCATTATACCTCATCAGGCTGAGCCTAGGACTTCCAGACACAAACCAGCTCAGACTGGGCTCAGGCAGAAGGGCAGCCTCCAGCCGGGTCACAGGGCTGGGGATGAGGCTTCTGGGATCTTGCAGGGTCTCTGTCTCCCTGTCTGCCCACATCTTCATCCTGAGCAACCAGCCCTGGTTCTGAGCACAGCTCGTTCTACAGACCCACAGAGAGGTCATCCTGTCCACAGCCCCCTGCCTTTGGGACCTGTGACGGCTTAAGCAGACCCTGGGCCTGGAAGGGCCTGGGAGGCAGATAGAGAGGGCTTCCTGGCTGACTCCTCACCAGGAGCCCACATTCCAGTGGGCAAGGAGTCAGATATGGGGTGACTGTGGGGCTGTAGGGGTCAGGACACGGGCAGGAGTGGAATGACGCCCCCACCCCAATCTCTTCCGTCTAGGAGCCACTGGGTACCCAGTGCTGGCAGATCAGGCCTTCTTGGGCCTCAGTTGTCCTGCCCGTGACACAGGCAAGAACCACCTCCAGCCCCACTCTGATTTCTCTGGGTGCCTTAAACTTGAGTGAAGTCACTAGTAGGGGCTGTGTTCATACCTCATGGCGGCCTGATATTCCTGAGATGTGGAAAGGACCAGAGGGTCAGACAGGGACACAGAGACTAAGAGAGAGGCGTGGCAGGGCAAGGGGAGGACTACTGAGGCACACACACATGTCTGGCAGCCTGAGTGGGCCCGGTTACCTGGCAGGCAGACCCATGGGTGCTGAGATGAGGGCCCAACCCAGGGCATCTGAACACTGGCATGCTTGGATCTGTCTCTGTTGCCTCCTACTCCTGACTAGGGGTCTGGGACAAAGTCCTGGGCCAGTGTAGGGCTTGGTAAAAAATAATTAATTTTTCTTTTCAAGTGGAAGCTCTGACTCAGGCCTTTTCCTGTCCTCAGCAGCGCTATCCTTGCTTAGGCCTGAGCCACAGAAGCTGCTCAGGGACTATCCATGGCCTCCCCGTGGCCAACTTGAGTCTGCTCTGCAGTTGTAGGCCCGACTTGGAAGGCCCGTGGGCTCCAGGTGAGTGGGGGCCAGGGGAGCCTGGGGGCCTGAGCACAGCTGGGAGGTCCAAGTCTGTGGTTTCCCCGGGGGTGAGTATGTAAGTACCTGGGCCGGCCGTGCTGTGGGGTAGACAAGACATGCCTGCATGGAGACACATCTGTGGACCTGGTGTTATGACAGCAGGGGGCTTGTAACCATGAGGCCAGCAGGGACAGAAAGCCCATACCTCTAGCTCTTTGGGAGTGCTCCCTGGCTGGGACAGAGCCTGCTGGCCCCAGGTGCCCCCATCGTCCCTCCCTTCATCTTCCTGAGAAGCAAGAAAGCCGGGCAGCCGTGCTTCTGCTGCAAGGGGAGGGGGCTGCCCAGCCAGCTGCCATGGGAGCCTCCAGCGACTCCGCCGGGTGTCAGGGGGTGTTTATGAGCAGCCGAAATGGCTGTAAAAGTGGCACCTCGCTTCACTTATGGCCTGGCCATCCCCTCCCCTACTGGCCTCTTGCCTCAAAAAGCTTCCAGAGGGGCCTGGAAGCTGAGAGAGGTCTGGGTGGAGGCATAGCTTGGGGTCAGAGTTCAGCCAGGGGCTAGAAATCAGATTGGGATAAGAACTCAGCCTGAGGCTGGGGCTCATCATGGAGATAGAGCTTAGTCTGGGATCAGGGCTAAGCTTGGATGCAGGCTGACTTTGGGGCTAGTGTTGGGATGAAGCACTGGGGGAATATAAGGACTCAGAAATAGATAGATGTGAGCCATTAGTCCCAGAGAATCCCTGGTCCGGGCAAGGGCAAGGGGTTTTCTGAGGGAGGGAACCAGGCTGCATTGTTCAGAGAGCTGAGCCTCTGCCTTGCTTGTTGGTGTCTGATGCCCACCCTGGCCCCAGGGTCTGTGTACCTTGGCCAGAGCCCTAGTCACAGTGGGATGGCTGCAGCAGAGGCCTGTCAGCCTGGGGCTGCCACACCAGCAGGGGTGGGGCCAGAGTCCGGCCCCTACTGCAGTTCTGAGACCCAGTGACCACCCTGGCTCCTCCTCCTAGGCCCCAGCCTGGGGATTAGAGACAGGGACTCACTCCTACTCCCCACCTCCAGCCAGGCCTTTTCAAACGCCAGTGAAACTAACACTGACCTGACACTAACCAGAAACTGACTAACCAGGCCCCTGGGGCCTGCTTGTCAAAAAGGGCAAGCTGACTCTGCCAGGTGCTTGGGTGCTACCAGTTAATGTGTGACACCCCCACCCTCATGGTGGCACTTTAACCAGAGTCCTGAGGGTGAGAGAGAGGATCTGTGGCCCCACCCACAGCTGTGGAATGTCCAGCAGGGGACTATGGGGTGAGGCACATGAGTTATGGCAAGGGGAATGCCCTTAAGGGGCCCAGCACCCATCAAAGATTCCTCTCTGCAGCCCTCTCCACAGCCCACTCTGGTCCTCCCAAGTACAAACAGTAAGTTTCTAAATCTCAAGTTTTCCCTGGTGTCAGATCTGAAAAGATCTCCTCCCTCAGCCTCTAGTTTTATCTCTCAGTCCTTCCAATCCCTCCATTAATGTTCTTTTCTCATCACCAAGGGGGAAAGCAGGGTGGGAGATCAGTGGTCACAGAACCATAAAACTTAGAGACACAGAAACAGGCATAGGCCAGGTGTGGTGGTTCATGCCTGTAATCCCAGCACTTTGGGAGGCCGAGGCAGGAGGATTGCTTGAGACCAAGAGTTGGAGACCAGCCTAGGCAACAAAGTGAGACCTCATCTCTACAAAAAAAAAAAATTTAATTACCCAGGTGTGGTGGCTCATGCCTGTGGTCCCAGCTACATGAGAGGCTGAGGTGGGAGGATTGCTTGAGCCCAGGAGGTCCAGGCTGCTGTGAGCCGTGACCGTGCCACTGTATTCCAGCCTAGGTGACAGGGCAAGATCCTGTCTGGAAAAAAAAAAAAAATGCTGGGTGTGGTGGCTCACGCCTGTAATCTCAACACTTTGGGAGGCCGAGGCAGGTAGATCACTTGAGGCCAGGAGTTTGAAACCAGCCTGGCCAACATGTAGAAACCCCATCTCCACTAAAAATGCAAAAATTAGCCAGGCGTGGCGGTGCACAACTGTAATGCCAGCTACTCGGGAGGCTGAGGCCAAAGAATTGCTTGAACCTGGGAGGTGGAGGTTGCAGTCAGCCAAGATCACACCACTGCACTCCAGCCTGGGCAACAGCTCTGTCTCAAAAAAGAAAAGAAACAGAGGCATAATAAAGCTGAGACCATTAAAATATAACACCGAAGAACCACAAGTGTTCTTTAGGTGCCCATTCTGGCACCTGGGCCTCTGTCCCAAGGAGCCTACATACCATAGGAGGCAGCCCTGAAATCACAACCTCCCTCCCCAGTAATGGAGGATGTGGGCACACAAGGAGGGAGGGAAGTGTCCTTTACACCAGGCAGAGGAGTATGATCCTGGCAGAGGAAGCAGCAAGGACAAAAGCAGGAGAGTGGATATGTGAAGAAGGCCAGGAGTCTAGCAGACAGTTCCTGTCAGGGAGAGTCATTTTTGGAGGAAACTGTCTCAAATAGCACTGCCCTTGAACACCAGAACAAGAAATGAGGGCAGTGGGCACAGAGAAGGGAGGCAGCCATAGAAATGCATGGGGAGGGCCAGGGCTGGTGGCTCACACCTGTAATCCCAGCACTTTGGGAGGCTGAGGCAGGTGGATCACTTGAGGTCAGGGGTTCGTGACCAGCCTGGCCAACATAGTGAAATCCCGTCTCTACCAAGAAATGCAAAAATTAGCCAGGCTGGTGGTGCACACCTGTAGTCCCAGCTACTTGGGAGAATCACTTGAACCTGGGAAGCGGAGGTTGCAGTGAGCAGAGATCATGCCACTGGACTCTAGTCTGGATGACAAAGTGAGACTTTGTTGAAGAAAGAAAGAAGAAAGAAGAAGGAAGAAGGAAGAAGAAGAAGGAGGAGGAGGAGGAGGAAAGAAGAAGAAAGAAAAGAAAGAAAGAAAGAAAGAAAGAAAGAAAGAAAGAAAGAAAGAAAGAAGAGGAAGAAAGGAAGAAAGAAGAGGAAGAGAGAAAGAAGAAGAGGGAGGAGGAGGAGAAGGAATAAGAAGAAAGAAGAGGAAGAGGAAGAAGAAGGAGGAGGAGGAAGAAGAAAGAAGAAGAAAGAAGAATACATGAGGAATGCACCTGGGAGTGCAGTCTGGAAGCTGGATGGGCTTGAGTCAGCAGAAGGGTGGCTGCAGCTGGATCCTAGGCCTTAGGGCTTGGGCTTGGCAGATTCGCACTGAGGGTTAGAGGACAGGTTTGCCGGCTCTGAAGAGCTCAATATCCACAGACTGAGTCTGGAGAGCCCCTGGAGCCCATGGGCCAGGACGCCCACCCTCGTGGAAACTAAACAGTAAAGTTAACATTGCACTTGAATCAGCTGGCCAACCTCTCCATTTTGCAGATGAGGAAACAGGTCCAGACAGCCGAAGAGTGGTAGTGTCCAGGACACACAACTGGTAAGCGGGCAAGCACAGGCTGCTGCTTAGCCCAGACTCATTTCCTAGGGCCTCATACATTCGCTTCCTCCGCCATCCTTAAAGCCCTCCGCTCCAGGCATCCCCAGCCCCTCCCTCCGCCTCAGTTTCCCCACCTGGTACCGGGAGGTGGTAGGTTTGGGGTCGAAGGTCCCCTCCTCTTAGAGCTCCAGCGTGCCCTCCCCAGCCAAGCACAGAAATCCCTCCCCGTTCAGCCCCAACCCCCGCGGACTCCTCCTTGCCTTCCCCTAGGTCGAGGGTCCCAGACGGATATGAGCCCGCCGTTAGCTTTTGGGAGTGGGGGTGGAGACGGGGGAGGGAGGTGAAGCCTGAGAGTGGATGTCTGGATTGAGCCCCAGGTCTGGCACCCTCAAGTCGCCGGAGTTGGGGCCGGGCGAGCTGGAGAGGCCCGGCCAGCAGCTGAATGGGTCGAGACTCGGAGACCCGGACCCGAAGAGACGCTGGGCAGGGAGGGAGCGGGATGTGTGGCTGCAGACCTGGGCAGGGGTCGGGGCTGGCCTAGGGCCGAGCGGAATGACAGGCCTGGGTTGGGACTGAGGGTAGGGGACGAGGCGAGGGTGGGGCTGGAAGTGGGGGAGGGCGGCAGCAGCCAAGCCGGGCTCGGGGCTGGCAGCCGAGCGGCCTCCCCAGGGACCCCGACCCAGCCCGAACTGGAGCCCAGTGGACTGGCAGCGTCGCGGCCGGGGGCGCGCGGGGGTACCAGGCAGCCTCCCAGGGGATTCGCCCATGAAGAAAGAGGGCTTGCTTCTCCGCTGAGGGTCTCTATTCGCCAGCGGGGACCGGATGATCGGGGGGGGGGGGGGGGGGCGGGGGGAAAGCCCGTGCTTTCCAAAAGAGAATGAAGCGGCGGCGGCGTCCCGGGTTCCCTGCTCGGGTCTCGATGTCACAGCTGCCCCCGCCCCGTCTCCCCGGCACTCACATCCCGCCGCTGTAAGACCCCGGGCCTCGGCCTCTAGCGCAATGTCCCGGGGCGGGGGGCAGCGGGCTCCTCTCGGCCTCTCCACACTCCCGCGTCGGCGGCGGCGGAGGGGGTGGAGGCGGAGAGGCCCGGGAGGGCGCGGGGGAGGGAAGAGGCGCCCGACCTGGGGGGAGGGGAGCGGCAGACGCCGAGGCGAGGGACGCGCACGGCGGGCGGTGGCTCCAAGCGGCGGCCGGGCGGGGGGCGCTGGAGGCTAGGCCGGCCAGTGGGGGGGTATCCCGAGAGCTCCATGAAGTCCCCCCGGGGCCGCGGACGGGGCGCTGGCTTGGGGAGGCTGTCGGGGGGGCCCCGACATCCATGGCAAGGCGGGGGCCGCGGCGGCGCGCTCGGAGTAAGTCGGGGCTGGGGACCTGCGCCGAGGGGAAGTGGCCGGAGTCCGGGAGGAGCGACTCCGGGCCTGGCCGGAGCAGCCAGGCTGCTCTGTCTCGGTGTCAGTCGGCGGCGCCTCCTCGGAACCCGGGGGAGTCGCCAGCCCCGCGCCGCTCGGCTCGGTGGCTTTTTTGGAAACTTGCAAATGTTTTCGTAGAGAGAAAAAGGGGAGGGAGGGAGCGAGGGAGTGACCGAAACGGAGCTTGGGGCCGCTGGAAGAACTGAGGCCAAGGCCGGGGGAGCTAGAGACGGACTGACAGACAGGCAGACCGACAGAGCGTCGGGGCCGCTGGCGCGCCCGAGCCGCACAGGCGCAAGCGGGGCTCGGGCCGAGGATGGGGAAGCGGTGCGGGAGGCGGCTGCCACTGCTGAGGGGCTGGGGTCTCAGGAGGCCGAGCGGCCGGGGGCTGGCGGCCGGAACACCGAAGGGCTCAGTGTGACTGCAAAGTTGGGATCGCGTCCCCTAGCTGCACGCCCCGCGCGACTCAGAACGCGCCCCCTGCCCGGCCCTGACTCCCTACGGGCGAAAGCCGCGGAGCTAAAAATAACAGTCCTGCGCGCCCCCCGCAGACCGCGACCCCGACCCCTCCCCCGCCCCCTCCCCCCACTGGGCGTGGGGCGAAGCCACAGCTCCCATTTCCCCAAAAGAAAAAAAAAAGAAAGAAAAGGCGGCGCGGGAGGGGGGCGGGGGGCGGGCCGGGGGCGGGGGGCCCGGCCATATGGATGTGATTTCTCCGCTCCGAGGCAGACGGGCCGCTCCGCAGCGCTCGGCGCCCGCCCGCCGCCCGCCCGGCCTCCGGCTCTCCCTCCCTCCCTCCTGTCCCTCCCTCCCTCCCTCCTTTGCGCTGCTCGCTCGCTCGCTCGCCCTCAGCGCATGGGCCCCGCGCCGGGCCCCGGGGCCTCGGGCCGCCGGGACGCCGGGGTCCCCTAGGCCGGGGCGTGGGCGGGGCGGCCGGCCTGACGCAGCTCTGCACCCCCTACCACCACCAGGGCCGGCGGCGGCGGCTGCCCCGAGGGACGCGGCCCTAGGCGGTGGCGATGGGGACCGCCCGGATCGCACCCGGCCTGGCGCTCCTGCTCTGCTGCCCCGTGCTCAGCTCCGCGTACGCGCTGGTGAGTCCCCCGCCGCCAACACTCCGGGACAGGCTGCGGGCTTACCCTGGGGTCCACGGGATAGGTCTAAGGCACGCAGTCTTGAGTTCCCCCAGTAGTTCGAACTTTAAGTGAGAGTCCCCTCTGATCCAGGATCCTGGGTGCCTGCTGTCTCTGGGATGTCTGGACTGTGGGTTCCAGCTGCCTGAAGCCTCCCTATTTCTGAAGCCTCGTTTGGGGTCCCAAATCTGGAAATTTGTGGTTGAGGTTTCCCCATCCTCTGCTTCTGTGAGCACCATGGCTGTTTCTCCCTGGAAGATGACAGTGTGACCCAGCAGAAGGCTGGGCTTTGGCCCTGCTACATACTCCCACAGACTTTGCTTTGGGGACCTCTGTTTTCTGCAAGTTTTGTTGCAGTCCCGGACACGGGGAATGTAGGTCTGAAGTCAGAATCATCCAGGCAGGGGGTAGGATTTAGGGGCCCCCTCCAGCCCTCACACACACACATGCACACATGTCTGGCTTCACCCAGGGTAGAAGCTGTTTCTCCAAGGAGGTGGGTGTGGTGTGGCATGGAGGAGCGATGGAGGTCCCTAAAGGAGAGACTGACCTCACAGTGCACCCCTGTAGGAGAAGCACAGCATACCCTGTGGGGAAGTGAGGAGACCCCTGGGAAGACTGTCACTCCCTGAGAGTGGAGACCTAAAAGCAGAATGGTTGGGAAGGCTAGAGGGAGAGGAGAGACAGAGACAAAGCCGGGTGGGGAGGAGAGATTCCCCCCAGCTAGAGGGGTGGACAGACCAAGAACAGCAAAGAAAAATAGGGAGAGACAGGCAAAGGCAGAGAGCTGGAGACGCAGAGTGGGCAGCACCTCCTCCTTCCGGGTCAGGGTCTGGGGGCCACTTTCTCGGAAGGGGGCTGTCCCAGCCCCTCAATCCTATTCCACAGCAACCCCATCCCCTGGGACCAGCCAGTTCCTGAGGAGGCTGTCTGCCTGTGCGCCTAACTTCGAAGCCCCTTCTCCCTGCTCCCCAGTGGGGGCATCTGCCTGCTAGAGAGTGCGGCAGTCAGGTAGCCTCCTCCTCCTAACCAGCAGCAGCTCCTTACACAGGGCAGAGTTCCAGGCGGTTCCCAGGAGCCTGGAATTCCTCCACCTTTGCATGATGCCTGTGTAAGCCTGGACTGTCTTTCTCCATGCCTCAGTTGCCCCATCTCTAAAAAGAGGGCCTGGAAGAAACATCTGCCTGCGAATCCCATCATCAGAGGCTCTCCCTTTCTCTGTGGTCCTCAGCACTTCCCACTTACCTGTGCCTACGCCCTCACAATTCTGGCCCCAGCAAAGGCTCCCCACCAAAGACAGCCCCATACAAGGTCTTGTGGATGGGGAAACTGAGGTTCAGAAGAGCTCAACACCCTCTGCAGAGACACTCCAAGTACTGACGAATGCCAGGGGATAGAGCCACCACCACCCCCGCCACAGTTTGGTGTGACGGTCTGAGGGGTAGACAGGGTGATGGGTGTGGGTGTCCTGAGAGTAAGTCTATGTGTCAGAGCAGGGCTCTGTGGGACTCTGGGCATAGTGTTCATCTGGGTCTGTGTGATTGTGAGTGTCTGAGTCCCTGTGTGAGTTCACGGTGAGCTTCAGTGTCTGAAGCTGTGGGTGCATGACTTGGAGGCGCAGTTGTGTGTGTTTGTGTGTGCCTTTGTGAGCGCCTGTGCACCCGGGCCTATTGTTTTCATATGTGTATTTCATAAATGCTTCTGTAGGGCTTTCTACTTGCCATTGTTCTAAGCAATTCACATACATTAGCTAGTCTAATCCTTCCAGTCACTCTTGGAGGAAGGTTATTGTCCCCATTTTTAACTGGTCCGAATCACACAACCACAATGACCGTTATTTATCTCATGCCAACCCAGTGCCAAGCCCTGTACCTCTATGTGTGTATGGAGTATGGGTACCCAGAGCCCCACTGCTCTCCAGGGAAGCTGGGATATATGCGGAGAATCTTCCAGGCTTCACCCTGGCCCATGTCTGAGGGTAGAAGGAGAGATGCCGGTGTTCAGTCTGCCCAGGACCTTGTTGGGGCATGTGAGTTCACTGGACACTCCCTGGCTTCGGGGCCAGAAGATTGGGACTGAAGGGCGGGGGCAGCCTACTCACCCATCCAATATGCTATGGGCCCCCTGGACTCATCTGGGGCCAGCAAGAAGCTGGCAGCCTCCCAGCTCCCTCTCCTGAGCCCAAAGGGCTACTGCATCCCTTTAGATCTGCACCTATGCCCCTCAAGCCCACCAGCCTTACCTCATGGCCAGTCACCAAACCTGTATGCTACCTGCCCAGCTGGTCCCAAGACCAGGCTCGCATCTCCAGTGACCTCACATTTGGGGGCCAAAGAGCATTCCATCGGGAGGACACTGGTTGTGGCCAGACTCAGCTGGTCCATCTTCTGCTGTACAGGAAATAGTTACCTGGGAGCCTGAGGGTCTGGGAGGGTGGAGTTTGGAGGAAGGGATGGACCCACAGATTGTGAGTAGGAGGCAAAGTGTCACTCTTGTCCTTGAGGATGCGTCCTTCTAAGGACGCATGTACACATGTGGAGGAGAAACTGCAACAAGAGAAGCTGGAGCTCAGCATGGGGCAGGCCTTGAATGTGAAGATGTGACCACCGGGTAGGACTCACAAGAGACTGTGGTGTGGACTGACAGGCTGGGAGTGTGTGGGACCTTTTCCAGCTTGCTCCAGGGGCAGCTTGGCCATGTTGCTTGCTTTTTTTGTTGTTGTTGAGACAGAGTCTCGCTCTGTGGCCCAGGCTGGAGTGCAGTGGTGCAATCTCGGCTCACTGCAAGCTCCGCCTCCCGGGTTCATGCCATTCTCCTGCCTCAGTCTCCTAAGTAGCTGGGATTATAGGCACCTACCACCACACCCAGCTGTTTTTGTATTTTTAGTAGAGACGGGGTTTCACCGTGTTAGCAGGATAGTCTTGATCTCCTGACCTCACGATCCGCCCGCCTCAGCCTCCCAAAGTGCTGGGATTACAGGCGTGAGCCACCACGCCCTGCTGGTTGCTTGCTTTTAAAGACAGGAAGAAACCAACATGTACAGAACAGTGGCTGTCCCCAGATTCTGAGCTAGAAACTGTCACAGATTGTTTTCTCATTTCATCCATTCACCTAGTGATTTCTACGGGAAAGGGCCCTGAGAGTCACACAGTGAGTATGTGGCACAGCAGAATTTGAATCTTTAGACCTTTGCACTGAATTCCTTCCTCCAAAGCAGCACAAGATTTGCTGCTGGCAGGAGATCCTCATGTCTCACTCTGGGTTTTCTCTTTTTCTTTCTTTTTTAAAAATTAAATAATGACCAGGTGCAGTGGCTCACGTGTGTAATCCTAACACTTTGGGAGGCCGAGGCAGGTGGATCACCTGAGGTCAGGAGTTCCAGACCAGCCTGGCCAACATGGTGAAACCCCGTCTCTACTAAGAATACAAAAATTAGCCAGGCGTGGTGGTACATGCCTGTAATCCCAGCTTCTTGGGAGGCTGAGGCAGGAGAATTGCTTGAACCCAGGAGGCAGAGATTGCAATGAGCTGAGATCACACCGCTGCACTCCAGCCTGGGCAACAGAGTGAGACTCTGTTAAAAAAAAAAAATCCTTTTGTTATTTTGTTATTTTTAGCTTCACAACTGATATATGAATATGTTCTTATAAAAGAGTCAAACAAGTCTTTAATCCCAGCTGCTTGAGAAGCTGAGGAGGGAGAATTGCTTGAGCCCAGAAGTTCAAGGCTGTAATGAGCTGTGATCACGCCACTTCACTCCAGCCTGGGTGACAGAGTGAGCCCCTGTCTCTGAAAAGAAAAAAACAGAGTCAATCAATAAAAATTAAACAGAAGCCCTCCTTGATCACTCCCAAGCCCCAGTTCCCTTCTAGGGAAAACCATTTTTAGCGGTTTGGGTAGAGGGGCGTTCTCCTTCCTCTTTCGGTGTGTTTCCAAATAGTACCTCTTTGCGTACATATCAAGTAGATAGTTTCGTCATTGTCTATTTGTCTGGTTGGTTGTTTTTAAATAAATGGTATCGGTTTCTAGATAGGGCTCTGCCACATACATATTTTGACGTAAAGGTGTGTCTTAGAGATCTTCATTTCAGTAAACATGAATTTTTTTTAATGCTACATAGTACTCCAAAACCTGGGACTCATTAAGTAGTCCATAGGAATGTACATTTAGATCATTTCTGCATAATTTGTGTGTATGTCTATGTATGCGTGATTCCAGATGGTGGCAGGGAAGCTCCTTGAAATGCCCTCTGGTGTCCCCATGTGACTGTTTCCTAGTAGGATATTTCTAGATTTTGTCATTGCTGGGTCTGAGAATACACACATTTTTTATTTTAATAGCATGGCCAAATTGCCCTCTGAAAGGCTTGTGCTGCTTTATACTTATACAACACCAAGACCAACCAGGAGGGCCTCTCTCCCCATGCCCACTGTCTCATAGGATGTTAGGAGGATTCTTTGTGTTTCACCTTTGCTATGATAAGTGAAAAATGGTGTCTCTTGTCATTTTAATTTGTTGATTACCAGTGACTTCTGGGCTTTACAGTGAGAGCTTGCTTGGGGCCATTAACCATCGTGCTATGGGTTATTTGTCTTTTTCGTATTGATTTGTTGAAGCTTTTTATATCACCTGCCCTTAAACACATTCACCTCAGCTCTTGAAACAGCTTATGGACAGAGCAGTAGGAGGGGGGCCACGCCCTCCCAGGAACTTGGGTTTTCTTCGGAATGTTTTAATGAGGCGTCAAGTAGCCTCCCCCAGATTCCTGTTGTGGGCCTTCTGGGGACACTCCCTGGTCCAGCCACCACATCAGGAAGGCAGCTATTTCAGAAGGAGAGTCCTCAGGAAAAAGAAAAGGTGGGGCGGGGGTTTTGCAGACCTCTGAAATTGTCTGCAAAATATAGTGTGACTGGGAGAAGGGCGCAAAGTTTTGCTCAGGTTTGCAGAAACATCAGAGACCTTCAAACCCTTAAAAGCCCCAACTCTGGGGCCAGTCTTATGCCCGAGGTGAGACCTAGTGGGATCCCATTCTGCTGAGCAGGCGATGGCTTAGATTAGGCCATACTGTTCTTCTGGGCCTTGATTCCTCAGCCCAGGTAGGGGCTGTTTGTGAAGATCCACCAGGTTCTAGCAGCCAACTCCGCTATCCCAGGCTCCATCCCACTGCCTGCCCCGAAGGCGGCCACGCTGGCTGGCTGGGATGAGAGGCGTCATAGTGCTTCTTCCCCCCCAGCCCCTCCCAGCCCCAAACACAGGCAGCCTGTTCAGGAAGGCCTGGCGAAGGGGAGGAAAAGTCAGCACTTGTCAGCGGTGGTGGGGCAGGACGAGGAGCCTGCTCAGGCCAGCCGGACAGAGAGAGGGCAGCAGGGGTGGGGGAGCAGTCCCAGCCAGCTGGCACAGGAGACATCCAGGGGTGCCAGCATGGGTCCCAGTAGTAGAACCTGGAGGAGGGCTGTAGGAAGGCCAGGAGGTCACGAAGGGGTCTCCTGTTAGCCAGGGTTTTCTCCTTCTGGCTCTGCTGGAGGCATCAACGGCCTCATTCCCAACATCAGAGCCCAATTGTCCTCTACCCAGTTACAGCTGGGGACAAGCTGCCATCACTGGCATCACCGTCACCTTTATGTCTACCCACCTCCGCTGCTGAATCGGCTTTGGGGAAGCTGCCTTAGGAGGTCTGCAAAGGGAGACTTGCTTAATGCAGCAGCTAAAATCCAGGATTGTGGAAAGATGATACCATGGCTGGTGCCAGGGTACCCGTGTGGCTGGGCATTTCCTCCTCTCTTTCCCTTCTTCCAGGGCTGCTGCTCCAGTGTCAAGCAGATCTTAGCTCCACCCCTGGCCCTCCTCTTTCTGTGACTCTTGGCCTGTGTCCCTGTCTGTAAGATGGGGATGTGGTAGAAGGTGCAGGAGGCATGCGTTTTAAAGCTCCTTGCTGACCATGGGGAGGATGTGCTATAGTGGTGGGTATTGGAGCCAAGCACCGCAAGGGCTGGGTTGGGGGAGTAAAGTCAGCCCTCATCAGGACCATAGGAAGAGTGTTGGGGGGATATGGGACACCTGGTGCAGGGCTGAGTGGCCCATAAGTGGTGGTATGAACTAAGTAACCCCTGGCCACAGCCCAGCCCCAGACCCTCAGTCCTTACCCCTGAGACCCAAGATGTGCAGATCCACTGGATCTAAGGGGATGCAAGCCTAAGTCGTCTGCACCCTGGCGCTGGGCCAAGAAGACAGGAACTCTTCAAGGGGGAGAGGGTGGGAGGGGCGGGGAGAAGGGAGTAGCAGACAAGGGGGCATGCCAGGCTGAGACGAGTTACAGCTGTCGGCATTTCTCCTTCATCCCCAGGAGATAAGGCCTCCTCAGCCAGGGCAGAGGCAGAAGAGGGGGTCCTTTTTCCTCCTAAGCTCAAGTGTGGGGGCTCTGGCAGTAACCTGGAATCCTAATGTAAGTCCAGAGTGGTTTCAGAAATGCAAGGAGCCATTGGGATATCCGTCCATCCCAAAAGCTTGCCAGGAACACCTTATCTGGCAGGTCCTCCTGTGGTCCCTGCCCCTAGTCCTCCCTGGGGCTCCATCTCCCATCTGCCCCTCACCATGGGGATGAGATAATCTCCCCCAGTCCCTGGCCTGGCTGGGAGCACCCATGTCACCAGGCAGCAGGGGTGCACATGGTGGGGGTGTGACTTGCTGCTGCTGCTGCTCACAGTATCAACAATAGCGACCAGCTTTTCCTGAGCTTCACCCCTGCACAGGCTTGTTGTGAGGTGCTTCATTTAATCTTCACAACAGCCTTTTTTTTTTTTTTTTTTTTGAAACGGAATTTCACTCTTGTTGCCCAGGCTGGAGTGCAATGGCACAATCTCGGCTCACCAGAACCTCCACCTCCCGGGTTTGAGCAATTCTGCTGCCTCAACCTCCCGAGAAGGTGAGATTACAGGCATGCACCACCACGCCCGGCTAATTTTGTATTTTTCAGTAGAGACGAGGTTTCTCCATGTTGGTCAGGCTCGTCTCAAACTCCCGACCTCAGGTGATCCGCCTGGTTTGGCCTCCCAAAGTGCTGGGATTACAGGTGTGAGCCATCACACCCGGCCAACAACAGCCCTATTATTACCCTGATTTTACAGGAAAACTGAGGCACACTGATTAAGCAACTTTCTCAGACACGAAGCCAGTCAAGGGTGGAGGTGGGATTCACACTCTGGGGCTGGTGGCAGAATCTCCTTGAAGAGGAGGGCACAGCTGGAGAGAGGAGTGAACAGGAGTGGGGGCATTCCAGGCATGGAGCTGTGAGCTAAGGTTTGGAGGGGTAGTGCACTTGGTGTGGGGTTGTCCTCCTCTTCTTGGGAAAGTGCTTCCTTAACTTTAACATGAGTTATTCTTGTTGCAATGGCTGTGCTAACAGAGAAATAGGTCCTAAAGTTCAGGGAGGCCAGAGGTGGGGCCACCACTCCTATGGATGAATGAAGGAGTGTGGGAGCCATGCGTGCTGGAAGCACATATCTTTCCCTCTCCTGAACATCCCAACTCCAGACAAAGGGGTGTGCCTCCTCCTGGCCATGGAGAAGGTAAAGCCAACAGCAGGAGGTAGAGGCTAAGCCAATTCATTGAGCCAGTGAGGGATGTGTTGGTCAGGTTTCATCGGTCAGTCTGCCAAATGGCCACGCAGTTTTCAAGCCATGACTACCTGCCTGTAGTCTAGGCCATCAGGGGTGACCCCCAGTCATATCAGTAGGCTGCTTTGTCTGTTGGGAGGCCCGGTGAGTCAGCGAGTGTCTAGGGATGGGTGGGAGCCTCCATCAGTCACTCCAGAGCTCTCCATCAGCTAGAGAAAATACAGCATAATGGGTTTGTCTTGAGAGGGGTGGAGGTGTCAGAAGGAGGAGGATAGTGGGGAGGGGGTAAGACAACAAGATGGCAGAGGCAGTGTAGATGGTAGTTATTGGGCAGGTGGTAGTATTGGTGATGGTGCTAATGTGTTGCCTTGGTGATGCTGGAGGTGGTGGCAGTGGTGCTGGTGATGTACCAGTGGTGATGGTGCGGATAGTGGTGATGGTGGTTATATTGATGGTTACAGTAGTGCCCATGGTGGTAACGGTGATGCCAGTGGTGGTGGTAGTAGTATACTGGGAGGGACTGGTGATGCTGGTGTTGGTGTTAGTGACAGTAATGATGGTTATTGATGGAGGTACTAGTAGCAACGATGGAAATGGTAGTGAATGGGTGCTGTAAATGGAGTGGGGTGGGCAGGGATCAGCCCCCTCAGCAGCATGGATCCCCCATGTAAGAGGCACAGGGAGAGCTTCAGGTTAGCCTTGGAGGCCCCTGGATCCTGGCAAGTCCAAGTTGTTCTCCCTTAAGCCATCCAGTCATTCTGTGTCTACCTCTACCCCAGCCGGCTCAGCCATAGCTGTGGAAGCAAAGGGACTAGGATAGAGGAGCCTAGGCCAGCCAGCCGACACGTGGGGATCTGCTCCAGCCTTTCCTGGGGTCCACAGCAGTGGTCCAGCCGAGATCTCAGGGTCCACCTCAGCCCCCCAGAGACACCAGAAGCACGGGCCACCCACAGACTCAAAGGCTAAGGAGCTGCCGCCTCACTCACAGACACGCACACGCCGCCCTATGCCCAGAAATACATGTGCACGTGCAAGCTCACAAACACGTCCGGCTTGCGCCCCACACTGACGTGCTGGACAGTCTCCACGTGAGAACGCACACGGACGGGAACACACAAATGCACGCGCCGGCCACTCGGGGATGCGCCGCCACTTGCGCGCGCACGCAGAGGGACGCGCACGCGGCTCCGCTAAGTGGAACCAGCAGAACCCGAGGCCGGCCGAGCCAATTGGAGACTCCTTGGCCCTGGAAGCCATCGCTGCTGCCGCCAAGAGACGCGGTCAATTAACTTCTCCCTGCAGCCAGGCTCCCTGACCTGGCCCGCCCCATCCCCGACCCGCCTCCTTCCTCCCCTGCCTCCTCTGGGTCCTCCCGCCCTGCACAGCCACGCTCGAACTGCAGGGCCCCGGCCCCGCCACGGCGCATCTGAAGGATGAGGCTCTGCCCCGGAGCTGAGGAGACGTAGCCTTTTGGGAGAGGGGTGGAGGGGGTCATCTCAGGGGACATACCCCTGCCCAGGGGTCGGAGGAAACACGGCCCTGAATTAGGAATGGGGCTGAGGGCTTGACAGCTCCGCCCTGGGGAGGTATCAGAGGCTGCCTTAACCTCTGCGGGTCACACTCACGGGATGGCTGGGCTGGGCACACGAAGCTGTTCCCGGGGCGGGATGCTGCCTTTACCCCGACTCCTTTTCTCCTAAGTCAGAGGATAGAGGCTCAGACCCCTCAGCAGCCACCTGCTCAGGGGTGAGCCTCCTCCCGCATATTTCATTTCCTTTCTTATAATGAGGCCAGTGAGTCCCTGTGGGTGACAGCCAGGGCCCAGGGTGTGCAGGCTGGAGGGAAGGGAAAGGACATTCCAGGCAGAGAATAGCAGGAGTGAGGGCCTGAGTGTCATCAGAACTCCGGAGTCGGCTTGGATGGAGGGAACTCCCAGATAAGCAGTGGAATGAGAGGGACTCCCACCCACAGCCAGCACCAGAGTGCCCAGCCGAACCCAGGCTGCGTGCCAGCAGTTCCTCTATCCTTTCTCTCTTTCTCTCTCTCTCTCTCTCTGTCTCTGGATTGTAAGGAGGGGAGGCATTGAGGCACTCACCATTCACTGGGGACAGCATTGACTGGGGATCTGGACCAAGATGGAAACTGGTGACTCCCAAGGCCCCCCAGGGTGCCAGTACTTGAAGGACTCCAGGCTGGGTTTGTCTCCCCAGAGTTCACCACTCCTTATCCACCCCTCGCCCCCGACTCACGTCCCCAGCAGGCAGCCGGGATCCTATGTGGATCCATCCTGGGACATTCCATTCCAGTCCCATGTACCCCTGGGGAAAGCACTGGACAGAGAGTATCAGTGACTGCAGCCTACAGGGTTACTGGCGGGCAGGCAGGAGACAGCCCTCCACCCTTTTTCCGTTCAATCAGGCAGGCCCTACCCGTCAGAGCCACAGCTTCCCATCTGTAAGGTGCAAGCTCCATAGAGCAGATTCTCCACACTCAGGGGGAAATCCCACCTTCCCTCTAGAGTCAGGGCCTTCTGAAAGGGGGTAATCCCTCTGGGAAATTGGGATGTCTCTGGGACCTGCTGCTGCGCCAGAAAGTCCTGCCTGTGGTCTGACCTTCGGCTTGGCAGGTGGATGCAGATGACGTCATGACTAAAGAAGAACAGATCTTCCTGCTGCACCGTGCTCAGGCCCAGTGTGAAAAACGGCTCAAGGAGGTCCTGCAGAGGCCAGGTGGGGGTCAAAGGAAGAGGGTCTGGGGATGAGGCCAGGTGAGGGAGGGGCCAGTCGAGGGGGGGAACCCAGGATACAGAGCCAGGTGAAGGCTCTCTGTGGGGGTGGACTCAGGTAAAGGGCGCCAGGCCGAAGTGAGGACTGAAGTGGGGTGTGTGGTGCAAGAGTGGAGTCAGCAGGCTCGGACATCCTTGGCTTGTCCTAAGTCTTGAGCTCAGGTCCCTGTGTTGCCCACCACCAGCGCTCAAACTGATGACTGTCGGGTTAATCTCATCAACTGAAGAGGCCCAGACCCCAACTGACTGGAGGAGAGGAGCAGCTTCCTCGCCTGACAAGTTCTTAGGGTTCTGCAGGGGTTGAGGCTGGTGCACGCCCAGAACACAAGCACACAATGACACACACACTCTGTGGCACACAGATTTTGCTCACATTCACAGAGACTCACATGGTCTCTGCAGTCACAGCCCCACTGATGCCAGCCCCAACAGTGGCTCCCAGTCACATCGAGATCTAGGGGGTCAGGTGGGCCTCCTCACTCTGGGTCCTGAACCCAGCCCCTCTTCTTAGTTGTGAAAGCCTGGAGGGAGCCTCTCTTTGCCCCTCACCATCCACCATGGAGCCTCTCTCTTCCTGCTCTACCAGATCCTGCTACCCACATCCCCACACTGAGGCCTGAGGGTGGAGGCAGGAAAATGAACACAGTCATTCTCATCCCAGTCCAGGCTGCCTGGACTCAGCTTCCCATCATTGCCATAGACCCGACATGTGAGGGCCAGTGGGGCCTAGCTTGGGTGGTGGCTGAAGGAATACAAGTCAGAAAATGAGGAAGACTTTGTGGCTAGGAAGAAAGACCTCTCCAGCCTGGGCAACATAGTGAGATCCCATCTCTACAAAAAAAAATTAAAAATTAGCCAGGTGTGATGGTGCACACCTGTAGTCCCAGCTATAGGGGAGGCTGAGATGGGAGGATCACTTGAGCACAGGAGTTTGAGGCTGCAGTAATTCGTGATCATGTCACTGTACTCCAGGCTGGGTGACAGAGGGAGACCTTGTCAAAAAAAAAAAAAAATGACCTCCAGCATCTCTCCAATGAGAAGACAGGCCAGGCTCCATCTCAGATGAGGCATCTTCAGGGCCACTGTGGAAGCTGTGAACCACATACTTGAGGGTCCAGGGCAGGGGATAGTGTGGCCTTCTCTGTCCACTCTTGACTGTACCACCTTGCTCTTGTCTTCTCACCACCAGCTTCTTTACCTGCACAGCACTCAGGCCAGACTTCATTTTCGCCATGTAACCTGTCCATTGACATCTCCACCCACTCTGTCTGCTTTCAGTGTGCGCCCCCTGGTGGGGCCTTCACTGCTGCGTGGCCTTGGCCCCCACTCCTGACTCCTGGGTGGGAGGATACTGCCTCTGTTCTGTCTTGCCCATGTTTAGTGCTCACCCCACTAGCTGATCCTGCACTCCCATTCCAACCCTGGGGGACAATCTCCACCTCCTCTTATTACTTCACCTGGCAAGCACTTTACACTTTGTTAAACACCTCCTCACCCATCGTCTCAGATCTCCCAACAGCCTGGTGTCAGCAGGGCAGGAGACAACCCCCCCATTGTACAAAGGGGGAGTCTAAGGCTGAAGAGTACCCCGGGTCTCCTGTTGTAGCACAGCTGACAGCCATCATTACCACCCTGGTTTCTCCAGCCAACATAATGGAATCAGACAAGGGATGGACATCTACATCTACATCAGGGAAGCCCAGGAAAGATAAGCCATCTGGGAAGCTCTACCCTGAGTCTGAGGAGGACAAGGAGGCACCCACTGGCAGCAGGTACCGAGGTATGTCTCTGCTTCCATGCATCCAGCTGGCATGGGCTTGGATCTGCCCACCCCCACTGCACTGTCCCTGTCATGTGAGCACATGCTTCTTGGCTCTTATAGAAAGTAAAAGGCAAGGGGCTGGGAGAAGACAGAGTCTAGTGGGAAGGAAGGGGAGCTGAATGGCTCAGGCCTCAGAGAGAGATGAACAGAGAACTTGCCAGCACCGCGCCAAGAGTGGACCCAGGGTTACGGCCCCACCCATGGCGAGAGAGATGACAGAGAACCCTGGGGGACAGAGGGGCAGGGAGAGATATACAAAGACAGAGAATGGCACATAGAGAAAGACAGGGAGAGGCATGGAGACAGAGATCAACGGAAAGGCAGGGAGAGACAGTCATAGAGACAGAGGGGACCACGAGGCACACACTGAAGTCTAGGGCTTAGTGTGTCAGAGGAGGTACACGGGGACACATAGTGGGGAAGGCCACAGAAATAGAACAGGAGAGGAGGGCAGTGGCAGAGGGTGGGGCCAGAGGCAGTGGGACAAGTTGGGGAGAAGAGAAGGGAGGGAAGCAGATGAGGAGAGGCAGACACAGAGCCCAGGCTTTGGCCACAGGGCCAGTTTGAACCGGCCGGGTGGGCAGCGGATTCCAGATGGGCCACATCTGGGAGGCTGTGGTCACCCTGTGGCTCCCTGGGGACCAGAGGGAATTGTGGGCCTGGCTGGGTGGGGCTGGGAATATGGCGCCCAGGACAGAGAGCCTTTCACCAAGCCAGGGCGGGTCCAGCCATTGAGGCAGCCTTCCAGGGTGGCTGGAGAGTCCTGTGGTTGGAGCCCTACAGAGAGAGAGAAGGGGGCTGTAAGCTGGGAGTGGAATGTGGAAGATCCAGAGGCTGGGGAACCTCCAAGATCACTTAGCCTCCCCGCAGTGAGGCTGGGTCTTCAAAGTGGGATGCCACCCTACTTTGAATCCCACCATTAGCACTGAGATTTGGGGAATCGTATCTCCCCCAGCAGTGGCCGTGGGAGTCTCACAGCAGGTACTCAGGGCAGGCATTGGGTGGTGGTAGAAGCGTGGACCGATGTGGTTAATCCCAACTTCCCAATGAGGAAATGGAAATAGAAAGACCGGGGACACCTGCGTGAGGTCAGCAGCAACTTGGAGTCCAGCTGGCACTAAAAACCAGACCTCCTGCCTCCTGTCCGTGGTCCCAGGGGAAGGGGCACACAGGGAGCCTCCCAGCTGAGGGAGAGTTAATCTGGGTACTTGCTCTTCTTCAAGGACATCTGGAAGGTGGTTCCAAGAGCAGAGAGAAAGGCGAGAGGCCTGGCCTGGGGTTGAGTACTTGAAGAGGACAGGGCCCTGTGTTGTATGACCTTGGCAACTTGCCTACCTCTCTTGGCCTCTGTCAGCCCATCTGAAAAATGGGGCCAGTGCCAGTACCTGTATCTCAGAGGCCATAGTAAATTCTATGAGGCCAGTTGGGTGCAGGGCACAGAAATATATTTTCTCCAGAATGCTCCAAAGCCTGAATTTTTCTGCCTGGGGCACACCTGTCCCTGCAGGAACCAACAACCACTCATGGGCCAGGCGTGGCGGCTCACATCTGTAATCCCAGCACTTTGGGAGGCCCAGGTGGGTGGATCACCTGAGGTCAGGAGTTTGAGACTAGCCTGACCAAGATGGAGAAACCCTATTTCTACTAAAAATACAAAATTAGCCAGGTGGCGCATGCCTGTAATCCCAGCTACTCGGGAGGCTGAGGCAGGAGAATTGCTTGAATCCAAGAGGCGGAGGTTGCGATGAGCCGAGATCATGCCATTGCTCTCCAGCCTGAGCAACAAGAGCGAAACTCTGTCTAAAAAAAAAAAAATACACACACACAGACGTATTCATCCTTCTGGGTCACTAACCATGGCCTTGACTCTCCCTTGGTATCCCCTACCCTGTCTGTCTCTGGGCACAGGGCGCCCCTGCCTGCCTGAATGGGACCACATTCTGTGCTGGCCGCTGGGGGCACCAGGTGAGGTGGTGGCTGTGCCCTGTCCGGACTACATTTATGACTTCAATCACAAAGGTGAGGCCTGCTGGAAGGGGTGGGGATCAGCGGGAGGCTGAGACTTGGAGCTACGGGTTCAGTGCCTCCAGACCTCCCTGCCTGCCCTGACCTCCCATGGACCTGCAGGCCATGCCTACCGACGCTGTGACCACAATGGCAGCTGGGAGCTGGTGCCTGGGCACAACAGGACGTGGGCCAACTACAGCGAGTGTGTCAAATTTCTCACCAATGAGACTCGTGAACGGGTGCGAGCCTTTCTCCTCCCCAACGTGACCGGGATAAATTCACTCCCACCCCACGGGTGACCCCTGACCCAGCCCTGACTCCTAACCTTGACTCCTCCAGCAACCTTACCCTGGCCTCTTGCTCTTACCCTGATGCTAACCCTGGGTCCCAGGGATCTGACTGTGTCTCCCCCCGCACAGGAGGTGTTTGACCGCCTGGGCATGATCTACACCGTGGGCTACTCCGTGTCCCTGGCGTCCCTCACAGTAGCTGTGCTCATCCTGGCCTACTTTAGGTGGGCGGGGCGAGAGGCCTTGGGACATCTTGGAGGAGGGGGTGGTGGCCGAGGTCTGATGCAACTCCTTCCCTGCACCCATCACCCCCGGCGGGTGTCCCTACCTACCGCGCACAGCCCAGCTTCCTGCCCATGCCCACCTGCCGCGCGTCCCCGTGCCCCCACCCACGGTGATGTCGGCGCCCCGCAGGCGGCTGCACTGCACGCGCAACTACATCCACATGCACCTGTTCCTGTCCTTCATGCTGCGCGCCGTGAGCATCTTCGTCAAGGACGCGGTGCTCTACTCTGGCGCCACGCTCGATGAGGCTGAGCGCCTCACCGAGGAGGAGCTGCGCGCCATCGCCCAGGCGCCCCTGCCGCCTGCCACCGCCGCTGCCGGCTACGTGAGTGCCCCTCCGCCCGCCGGCTCCCAGTGCCGCCACTGGCCTCTGGCCTCTTGGGGTCCCGCCCCGCCCCCCCTCCAGCCCAGCCCTCGCCCTGCCTGCCTCCTGCCAGCCCCACTAGCTTCAGCCACTGAAACCTGTCTCACAGGGTCCCTTGCAACCCTCAGCTCTGCCACCAACCCTGCTGCCAAGGGCTCAGGGTCCCACATGCCCCGTGCTGCCATCAAGGCTCCTGCCTCAACCCAGTACCCCCCAGCCACTCTACCTCTTCACTTTGCCTCCTGCCCCTGACACCACACCCCACTGAGAGAGCCCCCGAGCGGAGCCTGCCCCTTCCTGGCCTGTTTGGCCTGCACCACTTGTCCCCTCCCGCCACCCCAGCCCCCCAGCCCAGCCCTGACTTCCGGGAGGCAGGCCCTGCCCTCTAACACCAGCTGGTCTCTTAGGCGGGCTGCAGGGTGGCCGTGACCTTCTTCCTTTACTTCCTGGCCACCAACTACTACTGGATTCTGGTGGAGGGGCTGTACCTGCACAGCCTCATCTTCATGGCCTTCTTCTCAGAGAAGAAGTACCTGTGGGGCTTCACAGTCTTCGGCTGGGGTACGCGGGCACAGCGGGTAGTGAGGTGCCGGCAGGGATGGGATCATGGGCGACGGAGAGGGCAGCCCCACACAGCACATCCCGCCCCAAGTGGAACAGCAGGAGAGAGGCCTGCCGCCCTGTGATCCTGACCCCATTCCAGGCTTGGAACAGCAGGGCTGGGCCCGGGATCAGGTTCACCTGGGGTTAGATTCACCTGAATTGAGGCTCAGCCTAAGGACAGGGGAAGGAGGGACCATCAGGCCAAGATTCAACTCAGGATCAGAGTAGGATACTGGGTCAGAGGTCAGCCTGGGGCTGGAACTGGGATCTGCCCACACCATTGCCAGCCTCAGCAGGCCTGCGGGGTCCATGGCCCAGAGCCGTGGGCCCAGCACCTCAGCATCACCTGGGCTTCACAGCCTCTCTGCAGAATGGGTTGCTGGAGCCGTGCACTCCTCCCAACCCCCTACAGGCTCTGGGATCCAGTTACCGATAATTGTCCATTATTGTTGGCAGCTGCAGAGCTTGGCTGGGCTCCGGGACAACTGGCCAGACTGCAGAGGGGTGGGCCGGGTGGCTGGAGCCCTCTCCGCAGTCAGCACCCAGAGGCCTGCAGGTCAACAGCCACCACCTCCCTGACCCTCGACATACATCCTGACCCTGACCTCACCATGACAAGCCCCAGAGTTGGGGAGACCTGAGCTGGTCCCAGGAACTGATGCAGGCTCTGGGGCTAGGAAGTGTCCTAGTGGGCTGGCAACATGCAGATTGGGAGTGCATAGGATCCTGGGGCACAGGAATGTCACAGCTCTTTTCTTACCCTAAATCCAGGTCATACCCTGTCCCTCCAAGGGTGGACCAGGCCTAGAGTCAACTTGGTGGTGTGCAGTTGGGGAGGACCTGGGGCTCCCTTCCCAGAGGCACAGCTCACCCAAAGATGCCATGTGCCCCTTGAGCTGGCACAGGCCAGGACATACCAACACGCCGAGGCTTCCCTGTGGCCTCTGCTTGGGACAAAAACCTCTCACCCCATCCAGTCTCATCCATGAGGGCTGGGACCTTTCAAACCAGGTTTTGGGAGTGCTGTGCTGGGGCAAAAAAAAAAAAAAAAAAAATATGCGGAAAATAGGCTCCCGCCCCATGGGAGCTGTAAGTTCAAAGCAGTGCCCTCTGCAGAGGAAATGGACAGGGCATGGATCAGTTAGTGATACCTTATTATTATATTATACCTTGTACCCAATATATGTGCATATGACATGGAGCCAAGATGGGGGCAGAGGCTGAGCTGGGTTTTGAGGGCTGGAGCCCTAAGGGGAGGCTGTTAGGGCACTACATGGCAGAGTGTGGCTCTGTCACCAAGTGGCCCAAGTGCCCAGGGTCAGGGGCTCAGGGCAATGGTGGGGTAAGCTGGGGGTCATCAAGGATGAGGGGGGATGACCTTGTGGACAGTAGCCACAGCCCTGCACACTGTCCCCCTCTGTGCCCGCAGGTCTGCCCGCTGTCTTCGTGGCTGTGTGGGTCAGTGTCAGAGCTACCCTGGCCAACACCGGGTAGGTCCAGGTGGAGAAGGGGCCCAGGCAAGAAGCACCCCTGGGTCCCTTTTCTTCCAGGAAGCATGTGAGAGGGCGTCCTGTACCCTGGCCTCCAATGGCCCAGCCTCAGGAGTTCTCAGTCTAGCCTCCAGCCAGGAGCACCCTCAGGGTCACAGGAGGCTAGTTACAAAGATGCCTGTGAGGGTGGCCTGAGGCCTGGCCACACCCAACCCCCCTGCCCTGTGTCCTCAACAACTAATGTCACCAGACCAAATCTGGGCCTCTGTGGGCAGTCTTAGGATGGGAACAGGAGGGGTGGGAGCTAATGCCTCAACCTCCCCCAGGTGCTGGGACTTGAGCTCCGGGAACAAAAAGTGGATCATCCAGGTGCCCATCCTGGCTTCCATTGTGGTGAGCATGGGTGGGCTGCTGGCCACAGGGGAGGGTGGGATGTGTGCCTGGGCCCCCCGGAACCAGCCCCTGACAGGGACCTAGGAGGCTTCCCTGGACCCCAGTGTCAGAGCCACAGAGGCCGGAGGACCAGCTGATCCACACTCCAGCCCAGAAAGGAAAACCAAGGGCCCAAGGAGCCACCCAGAGACGCAGTGACAGAGCAGAACCTATGGCCGTGGCTGCCAGGCCTTGCCCCGCCCCGCTAGGGTGCAGCCTCCAGACGCAGCCCCCTCACTCCCACAGCTCAACTTCATCCTCTTCATCAATATCGTCCGGGTGCTCGCTACCAAGCTGCGGGAGACCAACGCTGGCCGGTGTGACACGCGGCAGCAGTACCGGTGAGCCCACCATGTCTGCCATGCGCTGGCTCCTCAGGGGTCCCTGAGTCCCGGCACCATGTACCCCAGGAAAGACAGTGGCCCCACAAACGAGCCTGGGGCAAGGGAAAGGACCCAGCGTCTGACTCCCTGGCTGTCCTCACCCACCTGGCCTGCCCAGCAGTGATGGGAGGCCCTAGGGGCACCCCAAAGCCAGCCTGCCCACTTGTATGAGGCCCTGCACTAGAGCTGGAGTCTGTGAGGGTGGGACAGACTTGAACCTCTCCTCAAAGAGTTGGTTGCAGGGAGTCTGAGGAACAGGTAGGCGGTAGGTGGCCCCAGGAAGGCTGCAGCTCAACTGAAACCTGAGGAGTGGACTGTGGGATAGTGAGGTTCAACCTTGGAGGGGAGTGCTTGCCAGCTGAGGGCTCCACAGGTGCGAAGGGCCCAGGGACAGGGGGACTGTCATTTGAAGTCCGCTCCGAGACACCGCTGAGAACCAAGGGGCCCTATTAGCACTTGGCCCGGACGGCAGCCATGCAGGTGAACTGGGTTGTCCTCCTGTGGTGACTTGAGCCCTGGGTCCCTTTGAGCTTCCGGAGCCTGGGGCTGGCAGGGTGGGGGGTGGCACGATGCTTGCTGAAGGGGAAGTAGCTTGGCCCTGACCTACTTGCCCCGCTGGCCCAGGAAGCTGCTCAAATCCACGCTGGTGCTCATGCCCCTCTTTGGCGTCCACTACATCGTCTTCATGGCCACACCATACACCGAGGTCTCAGGGACGCTCTGGCAAGTCCAGATGCACTATGAGATGCTCTTCAACTCCTTCCAGGTGCGCAATGCTGGCCCTGGCCTGGCTGAGGGTGGGAAGGGTTCCGGGGACAGGCCCTGATTCCAGACACCCCTCTTCACAGGGATTTTTTGTCGCCATCATATACTGTTTCTGCAATGGCGAGGTAAGCAGGAGACAGTGTTGGCGCAGGGCACGGTGGGGCAGATACCCCAGAGGCTTCCTCAGGCTCATTTCTCCATTCTTCCACCCCGTTACTTCTTTGTTCCTCCAACAACACCCCTGAGGACATGCTGAAAGCAGAGAAGTCTTTCCAGATGATGCAGGCTCAGGATGTGCTAGGATCTGGGGACTCTTCGGTCACCAGATACTTGGCATAGCCAAGTGCCTTCCCAGCCCCATCATTGAATTCTCTGACCCAGATTGGAGGACTCAGCCACCTTTGGGGCAATTTGAACCTTGTAGATTCTGGGTGTGTCAGTTGCCTGCAGCCAAACACCCTGTTCTGAGGATGCGATGTAGATTCTAGGTGTGTCAGTTGCCTGCAACCAAGCACCCCGTTGTGAGGATGGGATTTCACTTGGCCTTGGAGTTTCCCAGGAGCCCCCTATTCCCGTTTTCATTCTGTGCTGGGTGTCCAGGGGCAGGGATGGGGCATCGCTGGGGTTGGGAGATACACCTGACTGCCTCACCCCTACTGCCCCAAGGTACAAGCTGAGATCAAGAAATCTTGGAGCCGCTGGACACTGGCACTGGACTTCAAGCGCAAGGCACGCAGCGGGAGCAGCAGCTATAGCTATGGCCCCATGGTGTCCCACACAAGTGTGACCAACGTCGGCCCGCGTGTGGGACTCGGCCTGCCCCTCAGCCCCCGCCTACTGCCCACTGCCACCACCAATGGCCACCCTCAGCTGCCTGGCCATGCCAAGCCAGGGGCCCCAGCCCTGGAGACCCTCGAGACCACACCACCTGCCGTGGCTGCTCCCAAGGACGATGGGTTCCTCAACGGCTCCTGCTCGGGCCTGGACGAGGAGGCCTCTGGGCCTGAGCGGCCACCCGCCCTGCTACAGGAAGAGTGGGAGACAGTCATGTGACCAGGCGCTGGGGGCTGGACCTGCTGACATGGTAGATGGACAGATGGACCAAAGATGGGTGGTTGAATGGTTGCCCACTCAGAGCTGGGGCCAAGAGGAAAAACAGGGAAAAAAAGAAAAAAAAAAAAAAAAAAAGGAAAAGGAAGCGGTGTGTGGCTTCCTGTAGCCCAGACTGGGGACTCGCTCCAAGAGGGCGGGGCTGGGAGCCAAAGAAAGCTGTGGGGGGAGGGCCATGAGTCATGGAGGAATCCTCAGGTCTCACTTTAGAACCAGGAGGGATCAGGCCTATGGTATCATCCAGCAGAAAGGGCCCAGAGAGGCTCAAGTCTGCAGGGGTCACACAGCAGCCAAGTGGACCCACGTGGGAATCCAGCCTCAGCCTCCGTTGCCGCCAGCTGTGGAGCTGCTCTCCACACTTGTACCGAGGCCCCGTGGGGAACCAGGCTCCTCTAGGCCAACTCTTCTGACTGCTGGCCCCCATCACTGCCACCCAGGGCTGCTGGCAGGTAACTCAGGTCCCTGGCCACACCCCCAAGCCTACGGCCCTGCCACAGAGTGGACCTTTCCTGGCTGTCCGGTGGCCACTCAGGGAGCCCTCCACTCAGGAGCCTTAGCATCCACCCGCAACCTGACATACCTCCGTGACTGAGATTGCAGGAGGAGCACCAGGCCAGCAGGTGAAGGGTGGGCTGGGTCCCTGCTCTGGCTCAGGACTTGTGGGGAGCCAGGAATCTGAGCCCAGAGGGCTGGCTGGGCAGGGACCTGCAAGGTTGGACACATCCATCCACGACGCATCTGGGACAGTCACTAAGTGTCCCCACCTGATACCCACCTACCACCTTACCCTCTGGACCCTGCCCTCTCCCACCTTGGGCCATTCATGGGCTCCAGAGTGGCACAGAGCCCCTTGGCCCGACACCCTGAGGACTGACCCTACAGCGTGCCCAGCCTAGGCTCTGGCCTGAATGAGCTTCTTGCTCTTGCTGCAGCCTGAAGACGGCCCCGCATGAGCCCCGCCCTGCCTTCCCATCTCCTGCTCAGTCCGCCTTGTTCTCCATGGACTCAGCATCCAGGAGTGCACCCCATCTCCAGCAGCCCACACACACCCCATAGGGCATAGGGGAGGGGTCAGGAGGCCCAAGACAAAAAACTCAGGTGGGCATTAGGAGGTGTGGGTGCCTGCTGAGCAGCCTCAGGCCCAGCCCTGCCTGCCCCTCCAGATGACGGACAGGACCAAAGGCTGTCCAAGGGCCTGGTGCACCCGTAGAGCTCCATGCAATGGTTGAGGGGGGCATAGGCCAGTCTTGAAGGGCCGCAGAGCCAGGCTGGGAGCCACTGGAAGTTCAAGAGAGAGAGCAACAAGGTCTGAATGTTTAAAAAGTCCCCATATCGGCCTGGCGTGGTGGCTCAAGCCTGTAATCCTAGCACTTTGGGAGGCCGAGACGGGCGGATCATGAGGTCAGGAGATCGAGACCATCCTGGCTAACACAGTGAAACCCCGTCTCTACTAAAAAATACAAAAAACTAGCCGGGCGAGGTGGCAGGCGCCTGTAGTCCCAGCTACTCGGGAGGCTGAGGCAGAAGAATGGTGTAAACCTGGCAGGCGGAGCTTGCAGTGAGCTGAGATCCGGCCACTGCACTCCAGCCTGGGCAACAGAGCGAGACTCCATCTCAAAAAAACAAACAAAAAAGTCCCCACATCAATGTGGAGACGAGAGGAGGCTGCACAGGGGTTGGAGAAGAGGTGGCCTGGCAGGAAGCAGGTGGCCAGGCAAGGAGATGGTGACAGGGAGGGCAACAAGAGTTGGCTGGGGGAAGAAGACCTCAGCAGGGCAGATCCTCATCCTCCTCCCCAGGGATGTCCAGTGCCGCTCTCCAGGGTCTGAACGGGAGGTTTCTGAATAAAGCCCATGAGGCCCACTCTCCCAGAAGCATTCAGACTGGGCACCCCCCAACAGGGCTGTGGCTTCCCCCTCAGACTGGGTGCCCCCCCAGGTGGAGGTGGGCCTCTTCTCTCAGACTGGATTCCCTCTAGAACAGGGTTTGGTCTCTTCCTACAACCAGGGACCCCCCAATCCCCACCCACATCCCACGACAGGGCTGTGTCTCCCCACTCAGTCTGAGTACCCAAAGTCAGGGCTGAGCCTCTGTCTCAGGCAGGGTGCCCCCCAGAGCAGAGGTGCGCCTCTCCTCTGCCCTACTGGGTCACCCCAAGACAGGGCTGTCACCCCCATTAGACTTGTCACCACCTTCCCTTTATATGGAACTCCCCTCCAGATAGGGCTGTCCTTCCCCTTTGAACTAATGCCCCCAGGACATACTGGGTACCCCCATCTCAGGTTTGGTGTCCCCAGGCCAGGGCCAGGCCTCCCCCACCAGCTGGATGCCTCTAAGAGGAGGACCGCCCTCCCCTGGGGATATCTGCAGGGCAGTGCCAGGCCTCCCCCTTTAGGCACCATTTTTCCCCTCGGTCTGGATGTCCAGGACAGGACTGGACCTCTCACCTCAGTCCAAGTCCCCTAGGCTAGGACCAGTTCTCTTCCCTTAGACTAGAAGCCCCCAGGCCAGGGCTGGCCTCCATTCAGAGAAGCCTCAGAGCCCCACCTGGGCCATCCAGGTATTGGCAGCGGAAGTGGAGCCCTCAGCAGGCCTGGCAGGCAGGCAGGACCCTGTTTGCCTTAAGCAGGGGCTGGATCCAGGTGGTCACTTCTCCCTTCAAGGCCCCACAGCAAGGCCAAGCCACAGGGAACACGTAAACATTAGCAGAGCTGGGCGGGGTGGTCAGCAGGGAGGAGGGCACCTGGAGACCCCAACTCCTCAGCCTCCTTGGCTATGGGATCCGGCGCTTTACAGGCTGCCCCAGACTCCAAGGCAGGCCAGTACAGTGGCCAGGTCCTGCTCCCACCTGTCTTGAACACATGGACGGCCCCATCCCTCACTGGCCTGTGTCCCTCAGCCCAGGCTGCGAGAAGGATTGCCTAAGGCCCTTGGAAGGAATGGACCTCCTGGGGGTGCTTGTCCAGCCCTGGAACACAGGCCTAGCCTCAAGGGGAAGCTGAGTGGATGCAAAGCTCCCAACTCAGAATAGGGTCGAGCTCTGCCACCCCGTCGAGAGCAAGGACTGAGCTGGGCCCCAAGTGCCTGGAGTGGACGGGCTGTGAGGGGCCACAATTTTCAGCCCTCAACCTGGGAGGTGGCCAGAGGGGGTATGGACAAACAGGAAAGGGGGCTGAGTTCTCTGGAGGTTCAAGAGGGACATGACCCTGCCCCTCCCTCCCTGGGGTCTGGGAGGACACAGCCCTGCTCTGGGGGTCTGAGGGGATATGGACCTGTCCTGGGGATCTGAGAGTGCACTGTCTCTGCACGGATTGCTGGAAGAGCCGTCTGGTTGCAGGGACCCGTTGTTGGGGGCTAGGGTGAGGGGGTGCAACTCCCTGTCCCTGGTGCCTCCTCAGCCAACTCCAGGAGAATGATCCCAGCCCGAGGCTGCCATAGCCAACTGAAACAAACCTTGCCTGGGAGACTGGTCCCACTGGCTGGGAGGGACAGAGGAGGAAGGGACTCCAGAGCTAGGCAGGGACCTGAGCCCTGGCTGGCTCCAGATGTGGGCTGTGTGGCTCTGGGCAAGCCACCTCCCCTCTCTTGAGCCTCAACTTCTCCTCACAGCTCAGGCCCCTGCTCAGGCGTCATGACCTCAGTGGGCTCAGGATCCTACCTTGCTCCTCAATAGGCTACCAGGCCCGGACAAGGATAGGGACAGGACCCCTATCCTTCCCTCGGGCAGGCGAGAGAACCTCAGGACCGCCCCCTGGGACCGGCTCTCTCCCTCTTCAGTGCCACGGGCATGCAGGCAGTGGAGGCCAGGTGAGGGTGCATTCTTCTTACTCCAGCATTTTCAACAGGCAGGAGCAGCCTTGGCATGGACCGCACCCTGGCCTTTACCCAGAGGCCACAGTTAGACAACCTGCCCACAACAAACTCATGTCCATACATCAGCAAGAGAGAGGAACGCGTTGGGTGTCATTCTCCATGTGCAAGCGTTTGTATGCATGCGCTGCTTGTGTATTTCTTTGTATTCGTGTACATGAGTGTCTGTGTACCTGTGTCTGTGCTTGTTTGTGTACCTGTGTATGTGTGGCCATGTGTGTTTCTATGTGTATGTGTGTCTGGATATACCTGTATGGCCATTTGTATGTGTCTGTGTCTTCTGGTGTGTCTATGCGTGTGTGGTTGTATGTGTGTGTACCAGTGTGTCTATGTATTTTTGTGTGTCTGTGTGCATTTGTATGTCTATTTGTGTATTTCTGTATGTGTGTCTATTTGTGTGTGTATATCTGTGTCTTTGTATATGTGTCTGTTATGTCTGTGTATGTGTGTGTGTCTACGTGTCTATGCTGGTGTATGTATGTATGTGTATGTGTATTTGTGTATTTATGTCTGCGTGTCTATATATGTCTATTTGTGTATTTATGTGTCTGTATGTTTATTTGCGTATTTGTTGTCTGTGTATTTGTGTGTCTATTTGTATTTGTGTCTATTTGTGTGTCTGTGTATTTGTGTATATGTGTGTGTGTCTATTTGTATGTGTCTGTGTGTTTGTGTATGTCTCTCTGTGTGTCTATTTGTGTGTGTGTGGACTCGTGGTCTAAGAACGCCGCCTGTGGGTGGAATTTGGCTCATAGACATGTTTGGTTTGGCACCCACAGTATTTTCAACATCTTGAGCCAACATTCAAAATCAGGATATTTCACATAAAAATTCAGCTTTCCAACTTCTCTTAAAAATTCAGAAGCCCTGGCAGCCCTGGGCCTGCATTCCCATGAGGCCACGCTCCTCCCGAGCTGCACAGGGCTGGCCTCCTCCGTGCACCCTCCACAGCCTCGCCCACTTGTCTCGCCCACCAGTGTCTTGAGGATGGCTGAGTTTGTGAACCCAGTATGTGGTCACAACTGAGTGTGAACCTGGCTGTCAGGGAATGTGTGCATGAGCGGGGTGTGTGTGCATGTGTGTGAAATGTGTGCATGCATGTGCAAAGCAACTCTGCATATGAGGCAAACCTGTGTGCGGTGCGTGTGAATGCCTGCATGTGCGCGTGTGTGTGTGGAGTCTGCATGGGGGAACACGTGTGTAAAGGCATGGATGTGCACGTGTGTGTGCAGGGGAGTGGCCATATTTGTGGCTGTGTGGAGTGTGTGGGCCACAGAGGGCTGGCATGCTCTGCAGAGGGGCCCCTTCCGGTCTTTGAGGGGGAATTGGATTCCCGGCTTCTGGCTGGGCCGCCTTGCGGGATTTATTTCTGTCTCAGTGCCCACTGGAGGCCTGAGTAATGGGAACATTTAAAGAAAACCAGTAAATACATACAGACGGGGCAGGCTGGCTGGGAAACTCACCCAGACACCCCTGCCCAGCCCACAGCTGCCAGAGCCCCTGGGGCAGGCCTAAGCCCAGGGAGAAAGGAGCCCCCGCATGCAACAGCACCCCCTCGCTCTGTGGGATGCCCACAGCTACCCATGCAGGCCCCCACCACCTGGATGGATGGTCCCTGGTCAACACTGGGCATCTTGAGAGCTTGCTTGGCTCCGAGCAGTAGATGTTCAGGAGATTCAGGGGATGCCAGCTCAGGCCTGGCCCAGGGGCCAAGAGGACCTGACCCTCCAAGGTGCCCTTTCCCAGCCAGGCTACAGGCATTCTGCCCACACACACCCTCTGCATATGCAGACACACCCACAGTTCAAGGAGAGGGGAGGCTGTGCTGACCTGGCCGGGCTGGGCAGGAACTCGATACCCCACCCGGACCTCACACACCTGGCAGTGCCTTGGAACCTCCTCTCCCAGGACACGGCCCCTGCTGTTCTGGGTCTCAGGCTGACTAGACCCCACTCTCCGGATCGTCTCTGATGAGCAGTCACTTACAAATGACAGACCCCACAGGAAAGGACAGGCGTGCGTCAGGCGGTGGAGTGACCTGCTTTACAGAAGACCCGCTGCTGGCAGGAGCCGTCTGGACCAACGCCCCGTCAGGGACCCCATCGAGCATCTCCTGCTGCCCCCCAGTGGCCATGGGAGGACACCGGGGAAATCACAGCTGCATGGAGCTGCTCATCAGCCTGTCTGAGTGGACTCTCAGGGCCCCACGTGGTTCCCAGACAGACAGTTATGGGGAAGCCAGGCCTTTCAACTGGTCTGAGGGAAGGGCCTTGGATCCCAGCACAGATCTGGAGACCACCCGGAAGGTCAGCTCCTCAACGGCAGAGCCGTCGTCAGTCACAGCTGCATCCCCGGTGCCCAGCACGACGTGGGTCCTCGGGAAGCATGCTGCACTAATGGCCCACTCCCTGGGCTCCTGGGGGAGGGCAGCGCTGTAGCAAGCCCTGGGCCCGGCTCAGAGCCCCATGGAGAGGCTGCCTGAAGGTCAGCGGGCATCTCACACGTGGAAGCCTCCAAGACAGTGAGGGGCTTGGGCCTGAGGCTGGACAGTTTTCACTTGTGACTTCAGGGATTGTGCCTCTCTCTGATCCCAAGCCCATAGTTCCTCACTGTGGTTACAAGGCCCTGTGCTGGCTGGCGGCCTGCCTGGTCCCTGGCTCTGCAAGCCCAGGTGGGACTTCCTCCCAGCCCTCTCGCTGCCTCCCCAGCGAGAGTCAGAACCAGAGGCCCCGCACCTGGGTCTCTGGTCAGCAGGCATTGTTCTCCTGTCCTCTTCTGGGGAAGGGGCATCTGTGCTGCCGTGGAACATCCCAGGCCTGACACCTCTCCCAAGATGAAGAGGCCGGGTGTCCTAGAGAACCATAAGATGGAGGGACCTTAACACTGCGAGGTTGGTTAGGGCTGTCCTGGAGAAGTGCCTGGGCAGTGATGGACCAGGCAGTGGCAGGCACACCAGGGTTCCATCCACAGTGCTGGGCACTGGCCCCTGGCCCATCTTAAGCCCGAAGGGCTTACGACAAAGGGGCTGCCAGGGTCTCAAGCCACCCTCCTCACCTAGCCCGCCAACCAAGGCCAGGGCTGAGACTTTTTTTTCTTTACCAAATTCTCAGGGGATTATGAATCACTGAGACTAACTCTGAACTATCCTCACCTGATCTTCCCCAAGACTATGGTCCAGATCCCAGAATGTTTGTTTTAAATGGAGAACGCACACTTTAAAGAAACACACATTTCAGTAACATGTTTTACCAGTTTCTTTGCTCACCACCTGTATTTTTAAAATCTTTTTATTTTGAAGTATGGATTCATACAAAGTTTGGTTTTCGTTTTTTTTAACAGAGTCTTACTCTGTCACCCAGGTTGGAGTGCAGTGGCATGATCTCGGCTCACTCAACCTCCGCCACCAGGATTAAAGTGATTCTCAGGTCTCAGCCTCCCAAGTAGCTGGGACTACAGATGTGCGCCACCATGCCCAGCTAATTTTCGTTTTTTTAGTAGAGATGGGGGTTTCACCATGTGGGCCAGGCTGGTCTTGAACTTCCGACCTCAGGTGATCCGCCCACCTCAGCCTCCCAAAGTGCTGGGATTATAGGCGTGAGCCACCACGCCCAGCCAACAGGAAGTTTAAAAGTACAGAGAGGTCCTGTGTAACATTCACCCAGCTTCTGCCTGGTTCCATCTCCCACAGCTGCAGTACAACATCGAAACTAGGAATCAGACATCGGTGCAGTGTGTACAGCTCTACTCCATTTCATCAGGTGCACAGACACAGGTAACCACCACCACAGCCAAGACACACAGAGCTATTCCATCACCACCATTCCAGAGATCTCCTAGGAGCCACCCCTTTTAGAGTCACCTGTCCCCATCATCACTAACCCCTGGCAACCACTGTTCCCTGTCTCTATAATTCTGTCACTGTAAGAATGTTACAGAAGTGGAACCATACAGGAACCATACAGTATGTGACCATTTTGTACCTGCTGTTTTCACTCATCATAATGCCCTTGAGATCCACCCAAGCTGTGGCAGGTATCAGTCCTTGGTCCTGTTTTATTGCTGAGCTGTATTCCACGATACAGATGAACCCCAGCTTAACCTGTCCCCTGCTGAAAAGACCTTTTCCCTAGCTTTTGGCAACCTACAAATAAAGCTGCTATGAACATCTGTATATGCATTTTTGTGTAAACATTCGTTTTTATTTCTCTGGGAAATAAAAATAAAAAGTACGTAAAGTTTTTAAATAAATGGCCAAACTATTTTCCAGAGTGGGTATTCCATTATACATTCCCACCTACAATGTATGAGATTCAATTTTTCCACTTTCTTGTCAGCATTTATCACTATTTTTATTTGCTCAAATAAGTGTGTAAAGATATTGTGATCTTTACTGGTATTTCCTTAATGGCTCGTGATGTTGAACATCTTTCATGTACTTACTTACCATTTGTATATCCTCTTCAGTGAAATATTTCTTTATGTCTTTTGCTCACTTTCTAATTGTTTTTTGTTTTGTTTTTCTTACCATTAAGTTTGGGAGTCCTTGATTTGATTTGCAAATATTTTGTTTGTAGCTTTTCATTCTCTTAATGAAGGGTTTTTGTTGGAACAAAAACTTTTAAGTCAAATTGATCAATTTTTTTTCATTATGGATTGTGCTTTTGATCTCAAGTCTAAGAACTCTTGACCGAGCTGTAGGTCCTGAAGGTTTTCTTGCTTACTTCTAAAATTTCATAGTTTTGCATTTTACATTTAAGTCCACAGTACAGTCTGAGTTAATTCTGCATAAGATCTGAGGTTTCGGCTTGGGTTTGTTTGGTTTTTGCCTATGAATTTCCCATTGCTCCAGGACCATTCGTTGAAGACCGTCCTTCCTCCAATCAATTTGTTTTGCACCTTTGCCAAAAATCAGTTGGTCAGCCTGGGCAACAAAGCGAAACCCCATCTCTACCAAAAATACAAAAGTTAGACAGGTGTGATGGCAAGCACCTGTAGTCCCAGCTACTCAGGAGGCTAAGGTGGGAGGATCGCTTGAGTCTAGGAGGTTTTGAGGCTGCAGAGAGCTGAGATCTCCCCACTGCACTCCAACCTGGGTAGAGTAGAGCGAGATCCTGTGTCTCAAAAAAAAACAAAAACAAAAACCAACCAACCAACAAACAAAAAAAAGTTGGCTGTGCTTGTGCATTGTCTTGTTGATCTGCCTCTTTTTCCACTAACACCACAATCCTGACTGCTATTACTGTAAAATAAGTCCATAATAGGTAGTAAAATGTTTAGTATTCCTTATGCTTTTTTCTTCTAGTTAAAAATTGTTTAGCTATTCCAGTTCCTTTGCCTTTCCATACACATTTTAGAATAATCTTGTCTATATCGAGAAAAAAATCTCACTGGGCTTTTGTTAATAGTTACATTAAATCTATCAATTCTCCAATGAAACACCTGGGCTTGGAGGTTTTTCAAGGCTTTAAAATAATAAATTCAATTTCCTTAACAGTTATAGAGCCATTTAAATTATCTATTTCATCTTGGCCGAGGTGTGGTATTTGTGCTTTTCAAAAAACTGGCCCCTCTGAAGAACCTGTGGAGTTGATGTGGGTATGATCATTGATGGTGCCCTTTTCCCGTCTTTCTGATGTCTGTGGAGTATGATGCCCTTATTTCATTGCTGACATTCGTAATTTGACTTCTCTTTTGTGTCAGTCTTCCTAAAGGCTCATCAATGGTATTCATCTTTCCCGCGTTTGCCAGTCTCTTTCCACACCACTCTTTCCTGCACCCTGTAGCTCACTACTGGCTGCCTTCCCAGGAGCTTCTACCTTCCTCAGACAGTCTCAATTCATTGGCAAAGTGCCCAGGTTAAAACACCCATATCCCCCCGATGCCTTCGCGGCTGCTGACACAGTCATGGCCAATGCGAAGTGAAGACAGGTCTGTGGACAGAGTTCAGAGACAGGGTTTCCTCAGCTGGCGTGCCCTTTGCCCTCCTCCTCCTGCCGGTACCTCGAATCTGTGATGGGGCAGAAGCCCCCATGCGGAGGTGAGGATGGCAACTGGGGAGACAGAAGGGACTCACATCCCTGGTGGCCTCAGGGAGCCATGGTACCAGCTTGGACTTAACACAAGAATAAAACCCCTCCTTCCTTAAGCCCAGTCGTGGGTGACTGTCAAACAGTCCTGATTCCCATATCCACTCCTCGCTCCCTGGTTTTTGCTCAGCATCCCATCCTTTAGTTCTTTTAGCAAAGATCAGTGCATGGTAAACACTTAGTGTCATAAGCTTGGAAATGTCTGTCATGCCCCTACTTATGGTAACTGAGCAGACTTGACATTTGTTTCCTGAGCACTTAGGAAAACTGTCTTCTGGTATCTATTGTTGATGAAAAGTTAAACTAATTCCTTTGTAGGTAATCTTTTAAAATTTTTACATGTAGCTTGTGTGACTTTTCCCCTTTAGCTTCGATGTTCTCATCTAGACCACTGGAATCAAACTGCAGATGTAGTAAAACTACTCTTAAAAAAAAAAAGAAAAAATAGGCTGGGCACGGTGGTTCATGCCTATAATCTCAGCACTTTGGGAGGGAGGCGGAAGGATAGCTTGAGGTCAGTTTGAGACCAGCCTGGCCAAAATGGTAAAACCCCGTCTCTACTAAAAATATTTTAAAATGGCACGGGCTCACGCCTGTAATCCCAGCACTTTGGGAGGCCGAGGCGGACAGATCACAAAGTCAAGAGAGAAACCATCCCAGCCAAAATGATGAAACCCTGTCTCTACTAAAAATACAAAAATTAGCTGGGCGTAGTGGCGGGCACCTGTAATCCCAGCTACTCAAGAGGCTGAGGCAGGAGAATCGCTTGAACCCAGGAGGTGGAGGTTGCAGTGAGCCAAGATCGCACCACTGCACTCCAGCCTGGCAACAGAGCAAGACTTCGTCTCAAAAAAAAAATAGGCATGGTGGCACACAGCCATAGTCCCAGCTACTCGAGAGGCTAAGGTTGGAGAATTGCTTGAGCCCAGGAGGCGGAGGTTGCAGTGACCTGAGATTGTGCCACTGCACTCTAGCCTGGGTGACAGAGACTCCACCCATCCATCCATCCATCCATCCATCCATCCATCCATCCATCCATGCATCCATCCATCCATCCATCCATCCATCCATAAATAAATAAATAAGCAAGCAAGCCTGTGTGTTGAAATACAGCATATATACCAACGCGTATAAAAATAAATACATCTAGAGAATAAAATCCCATCACTCGAGCCAGGAAAAACACTTTATCATGATCTCACAGGGCCCCTTTGAGCTAACTACAAGCCTGAAATTGACGATCACCACCTTGCTCTTCCACCGTGACCTTACCACCTGAGTGTGTCCTTACATTGTCTCACTCTGCCTGTTTGGAACATCACACAAATGGCTCATACTCTTTCTTCCATGACTTGCTTCTTTCAACATCTATCCATTTGTTGCACCTGACTGTAGCTCTTCTCACAGCTATGGAACACTGCACTGTCAGAATGACAACTTATTATCACCACATTCTGGCTTTCAGTGTGTTTGTGTGCACACATGTGCCTGTGCTATTACAAACAATGCTTCTGCAAGCATTTCTGTCCCTGTCTCCTGGTGTACATGCACAACAGTTCTCTGGTGCACTGAGGGCAGAATTCATGGGTCCCAGGGTGCACAAGTTCAACTTTCCCAACACGGTTACACATTTCCCACTCCTACGGCTGTCGGGGGAGGCCCCAGTGCTCCACAGCACAGCGGTGTAGCTAATGACACTTCTGAAAGTCTCCCTTGCCTGCCTCCTCCTGCCACCTCCACTTTCTTTTGTTTATCTTGTGCTTGATACAGCTTTTCTAGTCCCATTAATCTTTCTTTCTATTAATTTATGAGGCAGGGTCTCACTCTGTCGTTCAGACTGGAGTGCAGTGGCGTGATCAAGGCTCACTGCAGCCTTGACCTCCCAGGCTCAGGTGATCTCCCACCTCAGCCTCCCAAGTAGCTGGGACTACAGGCACGCACCACCACGCCTGGCTAAGTTTTTTATATTTTTGTAGAAGATAGGTTCTTCTACAAAAGAAGAACCACGTTGCCCAGGCTGGTCTTGAACTCCTGGACTCAAGCAATCTGCCTGAGACTCAAGCAAATTCAGCCTCCCTAAGTGCTGGGATTACAGGCATGAGTCACTGCACCTGGTTGGCTTCAGGTTTTTTAAAACTCAGCAAACTGAGTTTAAAGGGAGAAAAGAAAAGAGAAAAGAGAAGAGAAGAGAAAAGAGAAAAGAAAGAAAAGCAGTCTAATACTTTGCCATTACTGACACATTTGGATTCAACTACTCAATCCACTTTCTCTCTGCTTTCTTTTGGATACTTTTTTCTCATTGTTTTTTTTTTTTCTCTCTCTCTCATCTCCTCTGAAAGTAGTACACTCTATTTCTACTCATTTCAGGTTACCCTAGAAATGTCAACAGGCCTGTTTCCTAGTTTCATCCCTCTTCCCGAGTGAGCGTTTTCAAGGACTGTAACCCCAACCACCTCCTACCTCTGAACTTACATACCATTGTTGTTATGTATTCTAAATGGCCCTTGCTTTACCCCACAACACATTTTTCTTTTATAAGGTCAGTGCTTATTTACATTTATACTTTGTTTCTCTGATCTTTCCATCTGGGATTGTGCCCCTCAGTCTGAAAATATCCTTTATGATTTTTTAATTTTTTTTTTTTTTTTTTTTTTTTTTTTTTTGAGACGGAGTCTCACGCTGTTGCCCAGGCTGGAGTGCAGTGGCGCGATCTCGGCTCACTGCAAGCTCCGCCTCCTGGGTTCACGCCATTCTCCTGCCTCAGCCTCCCGAGTAGCTGGGACTACAGGCGCCCGCCACCGCGCCCGGCTAATTTTTTGTATTTTTAGTAGAGACGGGGTTTCACTGTGGTCTCGATCTCCTGACCTTGTGATCCGCCCGCCTCGGCCTCCCAAAGTGCTGGGATTACAGGCTTGAGCCACCGCGCCCGGCCTCCTTTATGATTTTTTAAAAAGGCGAATGCTTATTTCATTTTTAAAAAACTTTACACATATACAGTTCACCCATTAAAGTGTACAATTCAATGGCTCTTGGCATATTCAGCATATTCACAGATTTGTGCAACCACAATCACTTTTAGAACATTTTCATTACCCCAAAATAAATTTTCGCTTAGTGAGAGTCTGCTGATGACAGAATCCCTGACTTTGTTGGTCTAAAAACAGGCCAGGTGCGGTGGCTCATGCCTGTAATCCCAGCACTTTGAGAGGCCAAGGTAGGCAGATCACTTGAGCTCAGGAATTCAAGATCAGCCTGGGCAACATGGTGAGACCCCATCTCTATAAAAAAATACGTCTCATATTTTCCCTGAGTATGCAATTCTAGGATGACAACTTTCTTTCATTCCTGTTTACACTGGTTATAGCTGAGATATCTGCTGCTACATTGCTCCTTGAAAGGTAGTATGTCCTTTCTCTCTGATTTTAAGGTATTTTCATGGTCTTTGTGCTCTTTAATCACGTTATTACAACGTGATTGGGTATGTAGTAGTTTTTAAATAAGTCCACAAATTCTTACAGTCCTCCCTTTAGGAAGTGGAACCTAATTCTTCTAAGTGTGTGCTGGGTGTAGTGACTTGCTTCTAACAAACAGAATGTAGCAGAATATCACTTCCAAGGCCAGATCATAAGCAAGCCCCATAATGCTCCCTCCTGCCTTCTCTCTTGGATTGCCACTCTGGGAAAGCCACCTGCCATCTCCTGAGAACACTCAGGCCGACGGAGATGTCCATGTGGCGAGGCACAGGGGCCACCAATCAACAACCCCATGAGTGATCTTGGAAACAGATCCTCCAGCCCCAGTCCAGCCTTCAAATGAGTGCAGCTTCCCAACTGACCCCAAGCTAGACTCACCCAGCTAAGCCACTCCTGATTCCTGGCCCACAGAAACCGAGGTAATAAGTGTTTGTTATTTTAAGCCCCCAGTTTTGGGTAATTTGTGTGTAGCAACTGATGATCAATGAAAAGTATGGAATTTTTTTTAAGTAAATTTGCTTACTTAGAATAAACATTAAAAAAGTGCATAAAACATGTATACAGTTCAATGAATATTCATAAAATACAAATACCTACTTAATCATCACCCAGATGAAGAAACAGAACATTTGGATGTATATTTCTTCCTATCAACCTGCTTGAGACTTGGTGGTCTTCTTGAATCTGTGAACTGGTGATTTTCAAAAGTTCTGGAAAGTTCTCAGCCACTGTTTTTAAATATTGCTTCTGACTCATTTTCACTGTTTTGTTTTGTTTTTTTCCACCTGGAACTCCATCGTTTTACATTGGATCTCTTCATTCTATTCTCCATGTCTCTCAGTCTCTTGCTTTACATTATCACTGTTTATCTTGCTGGGCTGCATTTTGGAAAACTTCAGATCTAGCCTCCCATTCACTAATTATCTCTTCACCTTTGTCTAATCCACAGATACAAGGTTTTTAATTGCCGTAATACACTACAGTAGTATATAGTCACTCCTTATCCATGTGGGGGGATGTTCCAAGACCCCCAACCCCAGTGGATGCCCGAAATGGCAGCGAGTACTGAACCCTATATATACTGTGCTTTCTCTTACACATACATACATATGATAAAGTTTAATTTATAAATTAGGCACAGTAACAAATTAACAATAACTAATGAGAAAATTATAAAAATATACACTAATAAAAATTATGTGAACGTGGTCTCTCTCAAAGTATCTTATTGCATGTGATAGTTTTGGACATGGTTGACAACAGGTAGGTAGCTAAAACCACAGAAAGGGAAACTGGAGACGCCAGGGGTGGGGGGCAGATTACTGTATCTTTTATTTCCAGAATATTGGTTTGGTTCTTTTGCAAATCTGCTATTTTCACATCTTTTAGTTCTTAAATAATTTTTAAACATATCTAAATTCCATGGCTGATAATTCTGATGTCTGAAGTCTTTACAAGTCTGGTTCTACCATGTTATTTTTGATGTTGGTTATCTTGCACCTGAGGCTCTGTTACCTTGCTTGTCTGATGAGCCTTTCTGCAATCTGTTCATTTCTCTTTCCTATTTTAAAAATAACTTAAAGCTCTTGGCTCAAAATTTATTGCTCCCTTCCTTTGATGCTCATTTCCCAGCAAGCCATCGTCCCATATGGGGCCAGACTCCTAGTCGCACTGTGGGGAGGGACAGGTGCTGTGCCCATCATACTCAGCAGCAGTGAGGCGGTACATTGTGAAGTGGCCCAGGTCATGTTTGGGGATGATCCTTGAGGGTCACTGTCCATCAAGGGTCACTGAGTAGGCCCTAAGATTCTCATATGTCTTGGAACTTTATAAGTGAGAATTCTTTGAGAACCGATATGAATAAAGCTTTGTCCAGGTAGGATCTACATTTTCTTCTATCAAGTGTTTGAGACTTCCAACATTCTGGGACCAGTGGGACCACTTAAATTCTTGGATTCTCATGTGCAAAAACCCACATGAAGGCTGGCTCAGTTCTCAAGGAAGACCTTTTTTTCAGTCGAGTAAGTGGCAAGGTTTAATTTTTGTATGGGAAGCCAGGAGGGCAGATTTGCTATTAGTTCACAGAGGGTGTCACCCTTTGGGGACCCAGCTTTATAGAGAGTTCTATTAGGGCCCTCATTTTGCAAAGGTTTTGGTTTGTCTTCAGCCCAGGCATCAGGAACCCCAAAAAACAATGTTCAGTTTCACCTGGTTTGTCAAATGCTCTCAAGGCAAAGGTCAGACTATGGCATTCTGCTATCTCTTTTACATTCTGCCAAGTATTCCTTATTTTCTTGCCAGCTCATTGCTGTATTTTTAAAATATTTGTTGTTATTCTTTATTTACCTAGAATTTTTAGCTGTTTGCAAAGAGAGGATCAGTTCAGGTAACTATTCCACCATGAAACTAGAAAGAGAAGTGGTTGGCCGGCTGGGTGCAGTGGCTCATGCCTGTAATCCCTGCACTTTGGGAGGCCGAGGCAGATGGATCACCAGAAGTCAGGAGTCGAGACCAGCCTGGCCAACATGGTGAAACCCCATCTCTAGTAAAATACAAAAATTAGCTGGACGTGGTGGCACGCATCTATAATCCCAGCTACTTGGGTGGCTGAGGCAGGAGAATAACTTGAACCTGGGAGACAGAGGTTGCAGTGAGCCTAGATGGTGCCACTGCACTCCAGCCTGGAAGACAGAGTGATACTTTGTCTCGGGAAAAAAAAGAAGTTGTTGGCCATTCTTTCTTCAAGTACCTTCTTTCTCTAGTTTCCTTTTCTTGGAACTCCTGTCATCTATAGGACATGTATCAGTATGACAAGGTTCTCAAGCTACCCTCCATCTCACCCTCTTTCTCTCTCACTGCCACCTTCTGTATGACTGTCTCAGCTTTAACTTCCAATTTACTAATCCTTTCTTGGACTATAGGTTAATACTTGGCTCTCTAGTGAGTTTCTTATTTTAAGGGCTGTATTCTTTCTTTCCAAAATTTATCATCAGTTCTTTCTTATGTCTAATCTCTGTTCTTAAGGGTACCACACCCTCTTTTATCTCTCTGATGTAAAAACAAATGCTCATTTTTAAAACCTTGTAGGCTGTTACTATTTCAGTTTGGGTATAAATCCTCCCACTTGTGTTACTGGTCATTCTTTAAGGCATTGGATTTTCTCATGTATTTTGTAATTTTTGTTTGCGTACTCATGATGCATGGTACTTTGTTTTTCCTTCTAGGACAACACCCAGGGTCATAAAACCAGAAGCATACCTTTCAATAGCTCTCGGGACTGTCGTACTGGGGGATAACCCTACTCTAGTCCCAGAGCTGATGCTGAGTGGCAGCTTAGTTGCCAGTCACCAGGTATCCATGTCCTTCCACTGCTACAGACATGCATCCTGTTTCCAGCTGCAATCCCAGGAGATGCAGGGAGTCTTTTCACCCTTTTTTTCCGTAGGAAAAACAGCCCAGCTCCAGTTTTACCAACTGGACAGAGGGAGCCTGGCTCCAGTCCTGCATGTACCACTGGACCTAGGAAATACTGGAAGGGTTTCTGCCCCATGTGGGAGTCAGGGTCTTGGTCTGGTCTTACTATTCAATGCAGAAGCTGGCCAGCTACCACTTCAGCCCTCACCTACGGCTAGAAGTTTCTGCTTCTTTTCCACACAGGAATTACCTTCCAAGAATAGTTGCATAATTTTAACTTAAAGGGTTTTTTCATTGGTTGTGTGAGTGCACTGGTCTCTGTGTGCACAAACCCACTCTGCCTCTATGACTGGAGTGCTTGGCACTGTCTGCCAGAGATGGGTCATTGTGTTTCTGGAACACTGCGGAGAGGAAGAACACACTAGACGGCTTAGGGCAGAGGCAGGAGGCTCAAGGGGACATCCTGAAGGAAACTCAAGAGTGTAACCATCCTGGAGGAGATGCAAGTCCAGTTGGCCACAGGTACTGCAGTCAGAGATGACGCAGCCAGCCTGCTACCCTGGGGAGTCAGCTCCACAGAGGAGGCTCATATCCTAAAGCCAGAACCTTGGGGATCTAGGGTCCACGACCACACCTGAAACCCAGCCTACAATGTCCCCGTCTCTAGCAGAATGGGCCACCCCTCCCATGCAGGCTTTCTGTCCTAGGGGAGCCACAGTCTAGCTCTGACTGGTGGAACAGGGAGAGGGGCTGCCTGGGGCTGGGGAGAGTGGGGAAAGCAGTGACAGCAGCATCAAATCTGGAGTGGCCCTGAGTTGGGGCTTGCCAAGGCCCAGTCTCTCTCATACTGTGAAAGGATCCCCAGAGGACCAGGGTGGGAGCCTCTCCAGCTACTCCACAGACTATTGCAAGGCCTAGGCCTGGGGGAGGTGTTAAAAAGGATTTTCTCAGACCCTGTCTCTATCACCCAAGGATCTTGAGATGACCAGCAGTGACCATGGACTGGGCCAGGACATGGCTGCAGAAGGCAGCCCTGAGTATTCCCCACCCCTCCAGCCTTAACATGCCCAGTCCAACACAGAGATTATTCATACATATTAAGTACCGCTTCTGCAGTCACTCCATCTCCACCCTGTAGAGCCCAAATCCACAGTAGGAAATATTTGACAGATTTCTGCCACAGACAGGGATTTACTTGTCTCTATTTCCAGATTTTTTTTTTAAAGTTCAAAATATATACATATATACAGACATATTTACATTCACATGGGCAGACACAGGCATGCCCAGAGTTGTTGCTGGTTCTGCCTCCATTCAGAATGGCAGGGGCCACCCAGGAGACACGGAGCTGACCTCACCGATGGGGTTTCAGACGTGACGGGCAGGGAGTCTCTGCTCAGAAGCCAAACTGGAGGTGACAGCAAGCCAAGCCCCCATCCCTGCCCAAGACCATCCCCTGCAGGACAGGCCTGATGGGCGAGTGGTGGGGCAGGGCACGCCTCAGTCAGAGTCACAGGCCTTTTGTTCGGTGGCAGCATCCACTGCAGAGGCTAGGCTGTCGTCCTGGCCTTTCAGCCTTTCACCTGGGATGGATGGCAGACAGAAGGAGTGGGAAGGGTTCCTGTGCTTGGGCCACCATCCAGTGGGTAGGACCCCACCTTCCCAGGTACTGCACTTACGGATCAGCTCGGCAATGGCCCTCTGAGTCCGCTTTTTTAGTTTCTCCAGCTTCTTGGCCACATCTCTCTTGAGGTCCCTGGAGCAGGGAGGCAGGGAAAAGCAGGAAGGTGAAGGTTGGCCTGATGTGGCCTTGGACCCCCTCCCCTCTTGCAGCCCTCTGGCACAGGAGTCATGCTCAGTTGCTTGAGGGGGCTGCCCTGGGGAAGAGGCCAGGACATTCCCCTTCTGCACCCTCTCAAACCCAGCACGAACCATTATTTCCTGTCCCACTGAGGCAGGGGGACTAGTACCACAAACCCACCCAACATAAGGGACTGAGCTAAGACATGCAAAAGTGGATGGTTTCTCAGGGACCCTCTCTTGCTCTGCTCCTCCGGTCACCATCAGGGAGTGACTTGCTCCCGTCCACTGTGGGCCCTGCTCCTCCTCCAGCCACAGGCCCAGCCCCTCCACTGTGGGCATCTGGAAGTACACAAGCACTCAGTCCATTCTCTCTGGCTCTGGGATTCCCAGGACATATGCCCCACGCTTTTGTTTCATCAAATTAAAATACCCTCAGCTGGTGTTAAGTGGACCCAGAATCAGACGACAGGGATACAGCCCTACCTCCAGCTCAAGATGAAGACAGACACAAGCCTCCCGGCCCACAGCACCCTCTCTCCCACTCTCTCTCTGCCTAGCAAGAAGGATGATGACCTTCATTTCAGAGAGGAGGAAACCAGGGCCAGAGGGAACAAACTATGGTGGTAGAACAGGAACAGAAAACTGTGTCTGCCCTTCCGTCCACCCCTGGCCCCCAAGGACAGCGGTTGGGCTCACTCAAATGGGAGCTCTGGAGCAGATGGGCTCTCAACCTCTCAGGAGGGCCTTCATGAGGGGCCTGCTGCTCCCCGCACCTGAGCCCCTCTCCATCACTCCCCTCTCATCCCGCCACTTACGTCCTCCTCAGCACTGGTTTCCAACAGTAGCTATCTCGTGCAACTCTATGTCTGTACTGCCAGTCTCTGCCCTGTAAGGGCAGGAAGGGCCAAGCCCCTGGCCCATGCTGGCACCAAGAGCCCCTGAGTCAGCCTGCACCAGCCCCACACGGGTAACACTCACCAGTCAGGCTTCCGAGGAGCGAGGTTGGCCAGGTCCTGGGAAGGGAGGAGACACATATCAGGGTGGAGGGGCCGCCCCAGGGAAGGGGGAGGGCAGGCTCGGGAAGGAGGGAAATGGGAGAAAGAGGAGGAGGAAGGAGAGGGACGAGGGCAAAGAGGCAGGTGGGAAGGGAATAGAAGTGACGAGAAGGAATGAGGGGCAGAGGGAGAGCAGGTGGCAAAGAGAAACAGGACACACAGAAGCAGTGAGGATGCCAGGGCAGCCCAGGCACTTACCACCTCCTCGATGACGGGCTCAGGCTTGGCGGCCTCCAGCTGCTCCTTCACCTTCTCCTCCACTAGAGGGTGCAATAAAACAGAGAAGACCTGTGGGAAAGGCGCTGCTGCTCTGCAGGGACACTGCCTACTGTGGCCCGCAGTGAGACAGGACCCCAGGCTTCCTTGCACCCACTTCTCTGTGGTCCCCAATCAGCCAGAGGTGAAGACCCTGCAAAGGCAGCTCTGGAGGGGGGGCCTGGGTTTTCCAGGATGAAGCAGTCCCCACAGGCCAAGAATGGGACAGCAGGAGGCAGCCAGCCACAGTCAGTCAGGAAGCATGGATGCTGACAGTAACTACGAGACCAGAGAGCTGCCTGGGTACATACAAAGTGAGGACTGGCTTCTCACATAATCCTAGGGCTACTGGGCTCTGAGGATGTCCTCTGGGTCCCAGCCTAGCCAGAGCCACAGGTGGCTTTTCCTCCATCCCACCTCAGCTGTATGCTCCCAAGACCAGGACAGAGGCACCTTCCAGCTCCTCCAAGCTGCTGCCAGAATAGCGAGCCTCTGAGCAATCTGACTAGAAGGTTCCTGCCTCTCGGGGACAAATGGCGGAAGCACTAACAACTCTGAGCTCTGTGGGCTTCCTCCAACTCCTGGCACTCAGTGGGCCCATGAGTGCCCTCCTGCTCTGCCTCACCTCCCTCCAGAAACAGATGAGAGTTGAGGGCTGCCCCTGACCTGGGCAGTTCCTCACCTCTCCTCTGTCCTGCCTACTGACCCCCACTGCACCATTACCCTACCAGGTGGGGCCCAGACTACAGAGCAAATCATGGGGAAATGTGTGGATTTCAGGGATGAAGGAGGTGGGGAAGCAGACTGGGATGTGGCCAAGCAGAAACACTTTACTTTTTCCCAAGATAAATGTATTTATTCACTTGTTACTTATGCAATTCAAAGAAAGATGATAACAAGGCCAGGAGTGGAGGCTCACACCTGGAATCCCAAAACTCTGGGACGCCGAGGCGGGTGGATCACCTGAGGTCAGAAGTTCGAGACCAGCCTGGCCAACATGGTGAAATTCTGTCTCTACTAAAAACACAAAAATTGGCCAGGCACAGTGGCACACAGCTGTAATCCCAGCTACTCAGGAGGCTGAGATTACAGTGAGCCGTGATTATGCCACTGCACTCCAGCCTAGGTGATAGAGCGAGACTCCGTCTCAAAAAAACAAGCAACAAACATAAAGAATTAAAATAGGGACTCTCCAGGGCAAGGGCCCAGGGATCCGGAGGACTAAGAAACTTCCTGGCATGAGTGGTGTGGACGGCCAGAAGCTCCTAGTGGCTGTGCTGCTCCCACACCATGGCAAGAGACTAGACAAGCCCTGGGCCAGGCCCTCTCCCCTGCCTCGGTGCTCCACATTGCCGGTCCACTGCTGTGCATGGCTGAATGACTGGCCCCTGTCTCTGACCCACCCAGGCCCCACAGGACCCATCACCTGCCCTGCTGCCCAAGGGCCCCATGACCACGTCCACTTCTCAGCCCAGGAGTCCTCTGAGAGGATGTGGCCTTTTTCAAACCCCACTCAGATCCCGGGGAGGCCTCAGTCTCAGGCGGGTGTGAGCAGGACTGAGAAGGCACAAGAGGCCTCTTCAGTGCCCCGACAGCCTCTGCTGCCACCGACGGCCGACTGTGCGCATCTGCCATGAGATGGTAACAAAGGGTCCTGCCTGAAAGCCCAACTCCTGTCCTGGTACTGCTGGTTATTCTCAGAGAGCAAAGCCTGCTGAGGTGCAGGGTGGCTGACAGTGCCAGGAAGCAGAGGTGGAGAGGGGCAGCCTGCTTACCTGCAACCGGTTTGGCCTGGGGCACCCTCCTCTTCTTCAGGTCCTCATCCTCCGGGACATAGTTCCGCAGCCTAAGTTCCCTGCAAGGACAGAGAGAACAAGCAGAGACGAAGTCAGTGTGTGACATGGTCTCATTCATTCATTCATACAACTTGCATAGCCCATGACTTCCCAACTTTCCTCTGCGCTCTCTGGAGATGGCCTGGTGAGGAGGAAAAGCACAGAACGAAGCGTCATCAGTCAGGCCACTTGGCACTGTCCCCTGCCACTTAGCGGGACTGGCTGCCCTCCAGAGGCCCTGTCTACTCTGCTGGAGTATGGTTCTCTTCCAGAGTTGGGCCAAGGACGCCTAGGGAGCATTCACAGGGTGTCTCTCCTGGATCATCCCCATTTAACAGCTAAGGGGATTGGAGGTCAGAGAGACCATACCCTTTTCACAGGATCACACAGCAATGGGTGCACATCTGAGCTCAAGGCAAGGTATGCCTCCCAGCCAGGGCTAAAGCTCCTGGACTGAGTGATTCCTAAAAGACAAGGCCAGTGGTCACCCACAAGTTCCCCAAGTCTGGTCCCTCTTCAGAGCCTTCCTGCCCTGGGGCTCATGCCACGGAGTACGCCTCAACTACTTAGAGAAAAACATCTGGGTGTGCTGGGCCAGGGGCAAGTGGCAGTGAGTGAGGAGTGACGTGTGGACAGACAAGCAGGTGCTGGTGGGCTCCAGAGGGGCGCAGCTGCCTACAAGCCGTGGGAACATGGAGGGGAGGCACTCCAGGAGGTGGCAGCGCCTAGGCCTGCAGATGACGTGGACAGGGTCAAGGCACAAAGCACACGAGAGGCTGACTCGGCTCCAAGACTGCTGAGAGTGGCCCGTGAGGGCTGGGAAAACAGGCATGACTGTGTGCAAGGCTGGGAAGGCTACAGTCCACCAGGACAGCAGTGAGAAATGCACAGCCCCCAAGGCCTCCATGAAGACAGAGGAGCCACAGGGGACCAGAATCGCCCGGGGGGAGCTGTGGCTAGTTACTATGTTTTTATTTTCTTCTTGCCTCAGTCTTTTCAGGCAGGGGTGGCTGAACCAAGAACTCACTGGGGTCCTCTCTGGCTCAGGGGCTCATCAAATCCTGGACCCCCCCACACAGAAGCAGGCTCCCAGGAAGAGGTGTCCCTGGTAACTCCACAGGGCAGCAGGACGAGAGGTCCTGGGGGGCTGCTGGGTCTAAGAAAGGCAAGGCAGAGGCAGTGGGACAGACCCCTAGCCCCAGGGGATGCAAGAGTGGCCCCTCAGATGCCGGCCAGGGGAGACTAGGCCGCGGGTCCTCCTCCCTCCCCAGTACCTCTTTCAGTTCTTGACCGTTGGTCCCTCAGAAAAGTTCTGGGCCTCTAAGGCAGGAAACAATTTCCCAACAAGCCTCCCATAGTCTGCCATCTTCAAAGCCCTCTGTCTGGACCAGGTAAAAGTGCTGCTGACTTTCTCAGGACCTGCGAAAGCAAGCTTTCCCAGAGGCAGGGGTGTCTGTGGCCACACAGCTAGCAAGCGGCAGTGCTTTGGACTCAGGGGCTTTCAGATGCCACTCACTCTCCTATTCAAGGGCTCCACCTGCTTCCTGCCCCCAGCTTACTTACCATCTCCTTCCCTCCTGCCAGGGCCCCTGGGCCTGGAGCCTTGGGGCTGGGCTGAACCACTGGATGATGGGGGAGATGGGGCAGTGCCAACATCGCCTGTGTGGAGGAAGCCCACCTGCACTCCGAGAGCCTGCTTCCTCTAAGGTGCGGAGATACCCCACCCCGTCCCCCATCCTTGAACGCCTGCCTCGGGCCTGGGGGTACATGTCAGGTCACAGAGGTACAGGGAGACAAAGTGGGGCATGACTGGGTGCAAAGGCTTTTGTTCACAACAGGGTGGGGAGAAATGAGGAAGAGAAACTGGGTGTGGGAAGAAAACTGCAGGGATTAGTAAGAAGAAAAACTGTCACTTTCAGAAACTGTCTCTAGGGTTCTGTGAGAAATTGACAGGAGAGAGGAGAGGCCAGAGGGAACTTGACCCAGAACTCAGAGCAGCAACCCACACCCTGCCTCCAGCCCCGCCCACTGCCCAGGCTTCAGAAGGCCAACTGGAGGAGTGAACCACAAGCAAGAGGTGGAAGCAGAGCCTTGTGCCCACTGTGCCCTGCCACACCCAGAGTGGAGCACTGGCCAAGCAGCCAAGAATACCCAGATCTCAACCACTAGGGGAAGGTCTCATTCTGGGCCTCAGTTTCCACATGTAAAAACATTAAGGTTGCGCTGGGTGCATCCAGCTCTATTGAGCTGAGTCCACACCCTCCCCAGACTCACTCTTGCAGAGCTAATCTGACGTGCAGCCACTGTTGTGCGATCGCGTGAAAATGGTGCAGTCTCTCTGACCTCCAGTCCCCTTAGCTTGGAGAGCTAAGAGACTTCCCCTCCCTAATGCCCACTTAACTGCCCATCCCTGGAATTCCACCACTACCAAAGGGCAGGAGTCTCTGGGAGAGTCAAGGAGCATGGGGGGTTCGGCTTGGGGACCTGGTCTTTCCAACACAGGTTAATAAACCTGACAGCAAACACATTTTTAAAAATCTATTTCAGCCAGGCGCGGTGGTTCATGCCTGTAATCCGAGAGCTTTGGGAGGCTGAGGCAGGTAGATCACTTTAGGTCAGGAGTTTGAGCCCAGCCTGGCCAACATGGCAAAACCCAGTCTCTACTAAAAATACAAAAATTAGCTGGATGTGGTACCACATGCCTGTAATCTCAGATATTCAGGAGGCTGAGGCAGGAGGATCGTTTGAACCCAGGAAGTGGAGGTTGCAGTGAGCTGAGATCATACCATTGCACTCCAGCCTAGGCTGCAGACTATCTCAAAAAAAAAATAAAAATAAAAAATACATATATATATTTAATTGGCTTTAGAGAAGTACCAAGACAACAAGGATTTCAGGGGCTGCAATCACGGAGATAAGGCAAGTAAAACAAAGTGAGCCTGACATCACGTCCCTCTTTCCCTTTAAAGCACGTCTATTTACATGCAGCAGCTGAAAAGCTAAGAGACTGAGCAGAGCTTCCCGTTAGGTTGGTGCAAACATAACTGTGGTTTTTGCCATTGAACATAGTGGCAGAAACCACAATTACTTTTGCACCAACCTCATATAATCTCATGGGCCTGGAGAGATTAAAAAAAAAACAAAGACGTGTGTTTAGGCAGAAACTAAAACAGACTGCTGACTTCTCAACTGAAACTATGGAAACCGTAAGACAACGAAATGGTATCTCAGAAATGTGGACAAAATAAATGTCACACAAAATTCTAAATCTAGTTAAGAAGCCTTCAAGAGAAAGACTTTTTCAGACAAAGAAAGGTTAGGAGAATTAGTTATCAGCGAATCTGTTATTCAAGAAATACTAAAAGCAATACTTTAGGCTAGAGGAAAATGATCTCAGACGGAAACATGGAATTGCAGGGAAAAAATAAAATGCCTCAGAAAGGGTAAATACAATGGCTTGTGCCTGTAATCCCAGCTACTTGAGAGGCTAAGGCAAGAGGATTGCTTGAGTCAGGCGTTCAAGGCTGCACAGAGCTATGATTACACTACTGCACTCCAGCCTGGGTGACAAAGCAAGACCCTATCTCAAAAAAAAAAAAAGCAGGGGGAAAACGGGTAAATACGTAGGTAGATTTAAATGAATATTCACTGTATAAAAGAGTAACAGTGACTTACAGTATTTAAAATGTAGCAACAATAGTATAAAAGAAAGAGTGGCAAATAGCCTTGAAGTGTTCTAAGGTCCTAAGCACTATAGAGGAAATGGTAAACATGCTACTATTTTCTATTAGACTTTGGTAAGTCAAGGATTTTTGTTGTTATGCCTGTGGAAATTACTAAAAGAAAGGGAACACAGTATACAATTAACAAGTTAACAGAAGAAGAAAGTGGAATGATTAAAAACAAAAAGAAGGCCGGGCGCGGTGGCTCAAGCCTGTAATCCCAGCACTTTGGGAGGCCGAGGCGGGTGGATCACGAGGTCAGGAGATCGAGACCATCCTGGCTAACACGGTGAAACCCCGTCTCTACTAAAAATACAAAAAACTAGCCGGGCGTGGTGGCGGGCGCCTGTAGTCCCAGCTACTCGGAGGCTGAGGCAGGAGAATGGCGTGAACCCGGGAGGCGGAGCTTGCAGTGAGCCGAGATCGCGCCACTGCACTCCAGCCTGGGAGACACAGCGAGACTCCGTCTCAAAAAAAAAAAAAGAGACAAGAACGGAGATAAAAAAGGAAAGTCAAGAAACAAATAGTAGGACAACAGATTCACACACAAAGCAGGCCCAGGCTGCCATCCTAGGGGCTCCCATAGCCTTACAGTGTCCAGGGCCGCCACAGCTCTTGGAGACTGGGCAGGGTGTGACGAGATGGTGCCAGCCAGACCAGTAGGGCAGGCCAACACCTAACACCTTGTCAGCCGGCCAGGAAACGCTGAAGCAGCCTGCACTCACCGGCAGTCACTGGCATCTGGAAGCCGCCTTTCTGAGGACCACTGGAGTCAAACAATGCTTCTGCCACCCCCACTTGAGAATGAGGAGGTTGCTAAGGGGAGAAGGTACTAGCTCTAGCTACAAGAAAAGAAATAAAACCAACAAGAATGTCAACAGTGGTTACCTCTAGGAGTGACTTTTTTTTAAGAGATGGGGGTTTTGCTGGGTGCAGTGGCTCACACCTGTAATCCCAACACTTTGGGAGGCAAAGGCAGGTGGATCACCTGAGGTCAGGGGGAGACCAGCCGGGCCAACCAACATGGAGAAACCCCATCTCTACTAAAAATACAAAAATTAGCCAGATGTGGTGGCGGGTGCCTGTAATCCCAGCTACTTGGGAGGCTGAGGCAGGCGAATCACTTGAACCCGGGAGGCAGAGGTTGCAGCGAGCCAAGATGGTGCCATTACACTCCAGCTTGGGTGAGAAGAACAAGACTCCATCTCAAACAAAAAAACAAAAAAACAAAAAGAGAGAGAGAGAGAGAGAGAGAGAGAGAGAGAGAGATGTGGGTCTCACTATGCTGCTCAGGTTGGACTTGATCTCCTGGGCTTAAGCAATCCTCCTGTGTCAGCCTCCCAAATGGCTGGGACCACAGGCGTGAGCCATCAGCTCATCAGGGAAGTGATTTTTACTTGATTTTTTGATTTTCTGTAGATTCCAGAATTTCTAATCAGTAATTCTTTCTACATAGAAACAATCAACCAAGTACTCAAAAACATAAAGAAGAAACAGGCAGAGGAGCCGAAAGGCAGCAGAGGACTGTGGCAGGGTTCTGAGTCAGGCAGCACCAGCACCTCAGCTCTGCTGGTGTCCAGTCTCTGTGGCTTAGGCCCAGGCTGTCCCCTAGCCAAAGGGAAGCAGAGACCAGGCCATGTTTTTGGGGCTTTCAGCCCCAGAGTCTATGGGAAGGGCAGCCGAGAAAACCCGATGGCTTCTAAGACACTATCCTTTGCACCAAATGCCCTAGGCCACCCACAGTCCACCCTATACCAGCAGCCAGTGTCTCGGTGGAGCTTTGCTATGTCTCCACAGGAGCAGACACAGCAGCCACCTCAGTGCCTCCACTGGTACTCCCTCTGACTCAGGGACCCCAGTGTCCCCAAAACGAGTCTAAGCTTCTTCACATGATCCTGGCCCCACAGCCTGCTCATCCCCTTGGCTACACACTTCCCTGTCCATCACGCTTCAAGAGCCAGCTCAAGGAGGTGGCCCTGTGGGCCCCTCCCAGTGTCCCTATTCACCCTGAGGCACAGTGACTGCCCTTCTCCAGGGCCCTCTTTGTCCCACTTGCCTCTCTACCCTCTCCACAGCAGCCCCCACTCCAGGCATGTGGCCCTGTGTTGGCTGCATATCTGTCTTTCACAGCCTGCCCTAAAGGCACCAGGCAACTCCAGGAGGGGCTCAGCATACATTGCCTCAAGCTGGATAAAGGAATTCAGAAGGCACTCAAGAAAGAGTTTTATGGGTAGCCTGGGGCTCTCTGAGTCTTTCAATGACTTGAGAAGACATTTGGAAGCAAAGAAGTTGTGCCCAGCAGATAGAGAGGGCAGGAATGTGGCTGGGCCGGGGCAGCCAACTCCTAAGCAGCTTCTTTGTGGCAAAGCAACTGGCAATGCCAAGCTCGCATTCTATAGAGTTTCCTTCTAAAACGGGTAGCTGACCTTTTCTATTTACTTTACTCCGCTTCAGGCCAGCTGCAGGAGCCCCGACACGGGCTGGCCAGGGAGGTTCAGGGGAAAGCACCCCTGGGGTGCTTTTTCACACCTTCCATATGTGCCACTGAGAGGAAGCAGGTGGAGAAAGTTGATGTTCTGTCAAGTACAGAGCCAGAGTAGAGTTCTAGAATGGCGAAATGAAAGGAAGCTTTGAGATAGATTATGCATCTGATCCAACCCCATCACTGGCAAACTGGCCTCAAAGTCTACACTGCTCATGGGGGTTTCATGGCCCCTGGTCCACTTCACTCGCTCATGCTACCAGGCTTATCCTTTGGGGCGCTAGCCTCTCTTCTCATCCCTTGTATCTTGAGGCTACTCCACATTCTGCCCCTGCCCTGGGCCCCGGGAGGGAGGGAGAGAGAGGGTAAGGACAAGGCAGTCCCACATGGCCTGTTCCCTGAGAACAAGGTCCTCCACCTGGTCACCCTGGTCCCTCTCCTGCCCATACAGGCCCCCTCAGGGGCCAGAGAGAAAGCTGCTGTGAGGCACTCCTCCTCATAACAGACCACAGGGAAGGCCACGCCCAGGATGCGCCTGCAGGCCTTGCGGAGGCCACCACTGGCCAGAGAGACTAGCAACTGTGATCAAAGAACACTTTCATTTTTAATATTCAGAGTACAGAGACACTGGAGCTCTGCCAGGAAAACACACTCATGACACTCAAACACGCCCCTAATAACCCTCTGTTTGCTTTAGGCTTCAGGACCTACCCCTTGTCCCCAACATAAATAACAAGGCTTCAGTTGCTGCTGCCAGAGGCCAGACCCGAGAGAAGCATGAAAATGAGGGGAGAGGCAACTACCCCAGATGAGGTACACAGCTGCTCTAGAGGCTGCTCTGGTCTTTCTTTCAAGTGCCATTAAAATGTTCAAACCCCCTGACCCAGTAACCCTGCTCTGGGAAAATTATTCCATAGAAACAGTAACAAAACAGGAGCAAGCAAAACAAAGCGTTCTACATACACACAATCCTGGCAGCATAATTCATAATAGCTATGACACCTCTGGGATCTCTTCTGGCAGAGTGCCCTAGAGAGGCCTAAAGTACCACCAGGCTATGAGGGCAAAGGACAATTTAGTAGATGGATGTTTTTGTTTGGTGATTGGTATTTTTCTTTAGAACACTCAATGGCTGGCTCTGCAGCAAATGAGACTTTAAAAGAGACCAGTGGCTTCCCCACTTGTGGGCAGAGGAGACTGTGCTCCAGCTGTCACCCAGTAAGGCAACTGTGGATGCACACTGAAGAACAGGTATAGCGTAAGGCAATAAAACCTCCCTTTCCTTCTCTTATCCAGCCCACCCCAAGCCTCCTGTCCTTCTGGCCAAAGAGGACAAGGTCTATTGGAACACATGACACACGAAGTGACCACGGACAGGACAGGGCCACATCACAGCCCCAGGGGGTGGACAGGCCTCTAAGCAAGCCCTGGCAAATGTGTCCTCAGCAGGCTTCAGGAAAAGGAGTGGGAGCTCCTTTGTGCTACCACCTGAAACCACAGGCCAGAAAGCATGAGATAATGCGCCCTTCCCAGTAGGGGCAGCCTCCACACACGGCCTCTCAGAGGCCACCTCTCGAGACCACCCTTCCACACAGGGAGAGATTGTCACTGACATTTTCTCAATGTGGAAAACAGTCCAGAAAGATTACCGAGGTGCCAGAGCTGAAGGAAGAGCCGGAGGCAGAATCCACACCCTGCTCTCTGGCCTAGGGGTGTACCCCATACCAGCTTCCTCCATCTGGCTCCTCCGGGACCAGCAATCACGGGAGAGAAGCTACCTGACGCAGTGACTGGGGTCTGGCCAGGGCTGCAGGTGGCTCTGCCAGGGCTCTGGGCACTCAAGTGTTCCTCAAAGGAAAAACTCCTGCAGCCTGCCCCACAGTGGAGTTCAGCCTACAGTATCATCCTGGAAACTCCCTCCCTCAACAGGAGCCCAGCCTCTCAGCTCTCCCCACGGCCAGAAGAAGCCTTCCTCGGCCCTAAAAATTACAATTTTAGGTCACAGGTCTCAGAGGCAGGAGCTTCAGAAGTAGTATAGTCAAGCCCTTGCCTTAAAAACGAGGAGGCCAGAGACGCCAGAGCTGGCTGGGGATGAGATCTGTATGGGAGCCCCCACCAAGACCGATCAACAGCTATGGCCACGTGTTCGCACCAAGGCCTACCCAAAGGCCCCCGAAGGACGGCTTATAAACAGCCAAAGGCTGTTCCAGGCAATGACCGGGGCTGAGTGTTAGTTAAATGAGGCCCCTGCCCTGCCGGAGCTGCCATCACATCTGCATCACGTGGTCTGCACCCACTCTCATCCTGGACGCTGCAGAACCTAACCAAGGTGCTCTACATTGACAAGCTGAACTTTGCACCCATCCCACCTGAAAGCCCATAGCTAGTGGGTACTTAAGGCATCAGAAAAAACTGGTATGCCAAAAACAAAACAAAAAAACCTAGGACTAAAAAGTAAATCATGGTACTCTCAAAGAAATATTAAGCTGCCATAGATAATTTCATGAAAGTATATTTACCAAAAGATAGTCATGACACGGCACATGAAAAAAGGTTACAAAACAGCATGATATGCACAGATACATGTTGATCTGTAGTTTCTAAGTTTTCTACAATCAGAAAATCTATAATTTATGTAAATATCAATTTAATTTTTTTTTTTTTTTTTGAGACGGAGTCTCGCTCTGTCGCTCAGGCTGGAGTGCAGTGGCACAATCTCAGCTCACTGCAAGCTCCACCTCCTGTGTTCACGCCACTCTCCTGCCTCAGCCTCCCGAGTAGCTGGGACTACAGGTGCCCGCTACCACGCCGGGCTAACTTTTTTTTGTATTTTTAGTAGAGACGGGGTTTCACCGTGTTAGCCAGGATGGTCTCAATCTCCTGACCTCGTGATCTACCGGCCTCAGCCTCCCAAAGTGCTAGGATTACAGGCGTGAGCCATACCTGGCCATAAATATCAATTTAAATTTTAAAACAGGAGAGGAGTAAAGGTTTATGGCAGATGAGCTAAGCCCCAAAGGGCCCATAAGGTGAGAAGTGGATTGGCCACACTGGCCATGCGGGGCCCAGATGTTGGGGGACAGGGACCTGCATAGCCCACTGCCCCTCACCCTCCCTGGCCCAATCGAGCCCACAGACCACTCTGGGACCGTGGATGGTGCTCAACCCCAACAGGCTGCCCTGAGCAGCAAACCACCAGCAGCCACTGTACTCTGCCAAAAAAAAGCCTCTTTTCCCCACACACGGAGGGGTCTCAGTGGCAGCTCCACTCCCTTTCAAAAGTTGGAGGATTTTAGCCAAGGAAATTTTAGCCAAGTTGCTTCACCTGCCTGGACTGTGGCTTCTTCACCTATAAATGCAGATCACATTGAGTACCAGAACAGAGATGAAGATTTCCTAAGAGGAGCTTTGGAAGCGAGATCAGGACACACAAGATATGACTTAATGCACAAAGAAAGGATTCAGCTGTGCTCCTACCCCACCCTACCCAGAAGGGAGGTGCCCAGTGCCAACACACGGTGAGTCGGCTTCACCATATTCTTTAAACCAGTTCTCTCTTGATTCATTCTCCCACATTCCCAGGCCTATTCCCGAGAAACAGGGTCAGGAAAAATGAGGTGGTGGTGGGTCTCTATGCTGCTGTTTCAGCAGGAGATCTCCACTGCCTGTGACTGGGACATCACCAGATGTAGACATCCTCTACAGTGGGACTGAAAGAACTCGGGAGGCGTGATGGGAGCCGCCCTGGTTGGTACCACTAGAGTGGAGCAATGTATGCAAAATCAAGCTGATATCATGGATCAAACAACCATGATCTGTGACACATCCTGGTGTGTGGAAACCATCACCGGGGCCCAGCACGCAGAGGCCTGGCATTGGCTGGACTCAAGGGTTTGGGCACTGGGCCAGGGCTGGGCCTTAGCTGGGGTGGGAAGTCTCTCCATGAGAGGGTCATGCACACGTTGAGCTGGGGAACAGATTTTCCATCTCTGAAGAAGGAAGGCTAGTGACCTCATTTCTTTTGTAATATGTGACACCCAGCCCCGGTCAAACAACTATCTCTGATGGTAACCGACTGCTCCAGCAGTGTGCAGACCTCCATACAAAGCCACGGGGAGGTGGCGGCTGTGGAGGTTGGGAGTTCGGGACTTGCTTGTTCAGGCACTTTCTGGCATAGGAGGAGGCGAGTGCTCCTGGTTAAGTGCCTCCTCCCTTCTCCCACCTGTCAGCCCCAACCCAACAGTCCATCCATCCCACAAGGCAGGGTGGTAATGGCTGTCAGCCACAAACCCTGCCCTAGACATGCCTCCATGGCACATATCAGCCAACCTCCCATCACCAAGAAGCGATGGACAGCTCAAAAAAAAAAAAAAGCAGCTGACACTGACATGAACACCCCTGAATACCCTCTTCCATGGGCCAGCCTTCCAGGGCACATCTTATCTGGGCAGTACACAGGGGGCTGGGGGAAGGGAGCTGCCTTAGAGATGAGTCATCCATGCCTCTACAGAGTTAGCTACAACAAGGCTGGCAGAGACAGGGAAGAGTCAGCCCAGAGAAGAAGGGCCCATCTAGGGGTAGGAATGCATCCTTTCTTCCCACAGAGCCTGGGCTGGTCGAGCTGCTGGAGCTCACTCCCACCCAATGGGGATTTGGTTGTATGGGGATGGGACAGGATTTATCCCAGGACAGTAATACAAATTTTTTAAAAAGGAATCTGCACTGATTTCTATCAAAATCCCAGCAAGCTTTTTTTAAAAATAGGTATTAACAAGCTGACTATAAAATACGTAAGGAAAGGCAAAGGAACTGTTAGAACAGCTACAATAATTCTGAAAAGGTCTCCTCAGGCAGTGGGGCAGGAACACACGCAGGCAGGCGGGTGACTCTTCAGGATGGCTGGTGAGGGGCAAAGTCCTGGGGTGGCTCCCTCCAATCCTGTTGGATTTTCATTTACTTAGCCACAAACCCTGGCCCTACAGGGTATCTGGTTAGACAAATGAATCTGCAAAATGAGGCCACTCAGCTTATTTCCAAGGACTATCTAATGCAGCAAATAAGCGAGGCTGTACAAAGTGGTTCCTAATCACAAACTTATAGGTCACGTTTGCTTATTTCTACTCCCATCCATTGCCTCACATTTCCCCCAACTGTTGCCTTATTTGCAAAGGTGGCACACGCTTTATGTAAAAGTTACTTCTGCCTTTTCCAGGTGTGTCCAGAGTCCTTTCACTCTCAGGGTGCCTTCCTTCTGTCCAGAGCCCCAGCACTAGCTGAGCAAACAGGTATGGCATTTGCTCTGTTCATCAGGTGAAGCAAGTTTTATTTCATTATTTTCCACCTTTGGTTGAAGATTCTGAGGCTCACTGAGGCAATGTGACTCGCCCAGGGTTAGAGAATTAATAACTGGCAGGGCTTGGCCTCAAACCTGGGAACCGCTTCCAAAGCTAGACCTTGCTCCATCTGTCTAGGTCCTTTCATCTCAGGGACTGCTGCTGAACCAAGAATCTAAAGCACGATGAACTAGCTACATCAATACATGGAACTGACCACCAGGCAAGGGACACTGAGTGACCTGGAGGGTAACTGAGGCAGATGGACCCTGCTCTCTGTCAGCTAATGGGACACAGGGAGCCGAGACACTCACGGGCAGCAGGCCCTGGGGTCATCCAGTCATTAGAGTTCAGAGCTGAGTGGCAGTGTGGGATGGAATGACTCAGGGAGAAATCCTGGTCAGGATGTAAGAGGAGAAACTAGGGAAGAAGGAGAAGAGGAGGGTGCCACCTCCATTTCCCTGTAGGGCCTGGGTCAGGCAGCATCAGAGACAACTCAGCCTTTCCCATCCAGGTTGGGCCCTGGGTCTTAGATGCAGATCTGTTTAACTCCCTTGGTGTCACTCCTGAGATGGTGAGCGGGTCAGACTGGAAGGGGCCCCCAGGGACACTGACACTGTGTAAAGGAGAGTTGGCGTGATGTCTGTTCATGCCTCCCCAACAACAGGCTATACCAGCCACCCTTCCACACTGCAGATTCATGCCTCTGGACCTTTGCCACCCAAACCTTACCATCTGGATTCCAGACTTAAAAGGCACGTTCTCCATAAGGCCTTGTCCCACTGAAGGCAGGACAGTGTTAGCTGAAAGCACCTCAGAGTGGGCACCACACTCCTCTCAGCACACTCCAGAATGGCTGGTGTCAGCAGGGCTTCCCACCTGGCACCTGGGCTCAACCCAGAGTGACCCTGACTGAAGTAGGCTGTTCTCGCCTCCCAGCAGGCGAGGAAGGATGCTCACTGGTGAATGGCCTCAGGGGTCATCCCTGCAATGGAATGGAAGGTCACTTCTTTCTCCCCAGTGGCAAAGGAGGATGCAGCAGGGGCTATGGCCTAGGAGGTTCTCTGGAATCAGCTCCCAATCCATAAGCTTCCTACGTGAGAGCCCCTTTCCAGACTTGGGGTACAAATAAAAAGCAAGATCCTCCTCCCTGGGATGGACACGGCCTCTGCTACATCCTGTTCTTCCTGGAAAGTCCATCATCCTCAAGCCCTGGACCCTGCAGTTTAAAGTTAAGTCCATATGGGGTCTGGCTCTCTGTTAGGGCAACCAATGTTCTAGTCTGCCTTCCTAAATAACCCAAGCAAGCCCTCTGCTCTGGGGATCTGTTAAAGTCAGAAGAGTCTGTTTTTCTCTGGGGTCTACAAATACAGGCACAACTCCTTGCTAAGGCTAGGCTTCCTGGCAACCAAAGGAGTGACCAAGCGGCAGGCCCTGCCAGGTACAGGATGCTAGAAGTCCACCAGCCCAAAGTCTCTAGAAGGACAGCCCTGAAAGCCAAGCTCCCAACGACTGGGAGGCAAACCCGTTCCACCACACTCCACTGCCTCAAAAGAGGCCAGATGAGAGCAAATCAGAAGAATGTGATGAGCTGAAGCAGAACCCAATTCAATGTCCAGCATGGTTGGTCCCTAGGCTGCAGTGAGAAAACAAAACAGGGCCTTGCACCTGCCCAGCTCAGTGGGCTCAGGACGGGGCCTCAGAGCAGGTCCTGTGCTCCACTACAAATGACCTGTAAGACCTAACATGGAGCAGGTCCTCACGTGGCAGGGCCCCTTTTATCTAGAACTCACTGACAGGAGCCTGGAACTACACATGCCCTTTGGTTTTTTCCCACTGTTTTCATTATGGTATATCTCAGGCACACAAAAAAGTTCGCACAATAACCTAACACATGTACTCACCTCCTGCAGAGTCAATAAAAGCAACATTTTGCCATATTCAAGACAGGTTTGTTCCCCTTTTTTTTCTTTTGTTACAACAAAACCACATATCATTGGCCTGGCCCAGTGGCTCACACCTGTAATTCCAACACTTCGGGAGGCTGAAGTGGGTGTTGCCTGAGCTCAGGAGTTCGAGACCAGCCTGTGCAACCTGGTTGTTTTTGTACCAAAAAATTAGCTAGCAATGGAGGTGCACACCTGTTGTCCCAGCTTCTTGGGAGGCTGAGGTGGGAAGATCGCTTGAGCCTGGGAGCCACTTGGAGGTTGCAGTGAGCTGAGATCACACCACTGCACTCTAGCCTGGGTGACAGAGTAAGACCCCCATCTCAAAAAAAAGAAAAAAAAAAATCACACATCACAGAGCCTTTCCCTAATCCTGTTTCCTCCTTGCTTCCCCAGGCGTCAATCGGAGGCATCACTCCTCATGCATGTGTTTACACTTCTGCTTTTGCTTTCTTGGGAGCACCTGACACCTTATCACACACCTGCTTCTTTGCTAACAGCCTGTCTCCCTCCAGAAAATGTCCGTGAGGGTAGGGGCTGTACTCTGTCCACTGTTGCCTTCCAGGGGCCCACAATGGTGCCCCGCACAGAGCAGACAACCAATAAAGTCAGTACTTGTCAACTGAGAAACACACATATATCATTTTGTGTTCCTAAATTTGATATAAATGTTCCTGGCCTGTATGCCTCAATTCTGAAACCTGCTTTTTCCTTCACTCGACACCACGTTTGAGATTCACAACCACATGGTTCAGCATTCAAGCCTCTTACTGTATGACACACCCACCCACGTGCTAAACCAGTAACCCTTCTTTCTCATCGAGGAGCGGGAGGGGTGGGAATAAGAGAAAAAACCACCAGCAAATCAGAGCCCAGAAACTGGAACTCAGGCTCCAGCCAGAGTTCCAGTTTTTGAGAACCTAAGAACAAACCAGAAGACCAAAGGGCCTCTAATACGTAGTTACCACAGAATGGGGAAATCTATGCCAGCACCCACCCATAAAGCCACATATGTTGGGGTCACCTGGCAAACGAGCAACTAACTGGCCTTTGTCTTCCCATCTCAAGAGGTGGGGGCTAAGGCCCAACAAAATGCCCCAGGCCCAGTGGCAGCAGACCCACTCAGCGTTTAGCATCACCAGCCTCTCAGCATGGAGCTGGTAGCATGTCTGAACCCGAGTAGGGAGCATGGACTCTGAAGGGCTCTCAGGATGGTGTGATAACACTTTGTAAATGGTGTCTGTGATTGCTCCTGATTACAAAGGCAGAGATGAGGCCCGCATGTGGGGAGGTTCTACTCATACTGGTGAAGGTGAAAAAAGGCTGTGGCATCAGGAAAGCCTGCTCTGGTGTGACCGCCCAGCTTTCTCTGAAGGGCATTCCCTCCCCTCCTGCTGCCCCTATGCAAAGCAGAGCCTAAGCGCATCAAGAGATACACCCCTGTGCCTGAAGGAAGCTGCTCAGAGCAAAGGAAATCAAGGCAACATGTCCAGAAAGACACATAGTTTGACCCCAGGAAGAGAGCGCCAGCTCAGGGCTAGGCATGGGAAGGAGGACATGAGACCTCTGGAACTGCTGACACAGGAGTGGTAGTCAGACACTCTGTTCACAAAGATCAGAGGCACAGCTCTGCCTCGCCCCACCCCACACACTGGTTCCAGCAACAGTTTCCAGGCTCCAGATTTTTGGGAGGCAAAGTAGCATCTGAGGCTCTGTGGAGGTGGCAGCCCTCAAGACTGCGGGGGAAGACCTTGTGCCTGCAATCACGAGGGAAGGGTACCCAAGACCCTCATATGTGCTGTGTTTAGGCAACTTAAGTGGACCCAACCAGATGACAGTATTCGACAAAATAAGATAAATACTACAGAGAGAAATGAAGCCAAAGGGGCACAGAAAAATGAGACAGGCGCCCTTTGAGCCGAACGCTATGTGAAGACCCAGACATCAAAGGTATAAGAGAGATGAGAAGGACCTCCAGGACGGACAAAATACTGGTCAGGAAATGCTGAGTGGCTAGGGGTGGCAAGGGCCGACCACAAAGGGCTCTGGCTGGAGGGAAACAGAGGAGGTTGGATGAGGCCAGATGACCCAGGCAGAGCTTCACATGTCAGGTACAGAAGGGGCACTTACTCAGCAGGCAATGGAGAACCATGCCACGAAAGGTGTATGAGAAGGGTAAAACGGCATAATGTGAGGGCTAGAAAGAAAATGCTGGGGGTTGAATAACAGCCAAATGGAAAATGAGGGAAAGGAGGCAGAGAAGGCCTCAACAAGGGCCTTCTGAGATGTTGAGATTTTAAGGTCTGAACAAGACAGCCATGGCAGAAAGAAGAGGGGAGGGAACAGGGTAGACACTGAACAGAGATGGGAGGACCCAGAGACTGGGAGACCGATGAGTGCTGGAGGAGACAGCAGAGCCTGGAGCTGCAACACGGGCATTACCTGTGCTTCTCGCCTTCTTCCTCCTCTTCTCTGAGATGCTTGGTCCTTGGCTCCCCATCTTCCTTGTCCTGCAGAGAAAGGGAAAAAACCACCAGCTCAGTTGAAAGCTCCTACTTCCAGTCCACACGGCCCAGGGAGCTAAAGAACAGGACATCTCAGAAGGGGGACACCTGGCAGGGCCCAGCTTGGTGTCCCAGACTCCAAGCAGGGTACATGCCTGCTGCATCTCATAGGCGCAACTGGAGCCTCGCTGCCTGTGCAGAATTTAAAAATCCGTAACTCTTGGCCAGATGCGGTGGCTCAGGCCTGTACTCCCAGCACTTTGGGAGGCTGAGGTGGGCAGATCTCGAGGTCAGGAGATCGCAACCATCCTGGCAAACACACGGTGAAACCCCATCTCTACCAAAAATACAAAAAAAATTAGCCGGGCATGGTAGCCGGGCGTGGTAGCTGGTAACCTGTAGTACCAGCTACTCAGGAGGCTGAGGCAGGAGAATGGCGTGAACCTGAGAGGTGGAGCTTGCAATGAGCCGAGATTGAGCCACTGCACTCCAGCCTGGGTGACAGAGTGAGATTCATCTCAAAAACAACAACAACAAAAAATCTGTAACTACAGCCCAGTCCCAGGTACCTGGTAGCCCTTAGAAAACACTCGCAGAAAGAGCTGGATGGCTTTAGATGGTGAGAAATGCAGCCACTTGGTGCCATGGAGGGGCCATGCTGGCAGGCCACCAGTCACCTTCATGGGTCTAGATGGAAACACCTGCTAAGCTAGGGAAGACTGGGGGAAGAAGTCACCAGCAACCAGGGCAGGATGAGAGCTTGGGCCTCCTGAGACACCTTTCAGGCCAGAGTCCTCTCCGGAAATACCTATTTGGTTCGCTTTAGAAGTAACATGAACAAGGACCAGGCTTATAATAAGACTCACTGCCTAGGCCTGTGCTACATTCAGGGAGACAGAGGCAAGGGGAATTAGTTTGAAGTTTCCATGAAAATTTTCTTAATCTGGTTCTTCTGACTTCCCACCAACTGCACCTCTTTTTTAAGTCTAGAGAGTCATGTTCATCTTAACTTTGACATGTTATGCTTGTTCTCAGGTGCACTGGGGGTTACAACAGAAAGAAACTGCCATACTGCTTCCACCTGCAGCAGAAAATGTCTTCCTGGACTTTCTCCCTTATTATGTGATTACCACCGTTAGGTCAGCCTGCCTGTGGACAAACTGACACAGGGCGTGTGTGCGCATGTGCAAATTCGTGTGACCACATCTCGGGCCCAGGGCATGGACTGAGAGGTCCCAAGACAGAGCTGTCGTGGGTCTCCCTGCATGCCAGGTTGGCACTCCAGAAGGTGACAATGCGTACTTCACTATGGCAGTGTCCTGCCTTCCACTCTCGCAGAGCAGTGTTCTGAGAGAGATCTGTGAGCTCCTTCAGTAGGGAGCCTGCTCTGATGGACACAGAATGAGCTGGAGCCTGCATATAAATTGTAAGTAAAACAGTTGCTTGAACTACCTTTCCTAGAACATTTATTTATGCCATTGACAACTGCCTTCCTAAGAATGGCATCTGCTTTATGTGAAGACTGCAGGCATCGACCAGACCCTGCCACTCCTTGGCCACACAACCTCCGGGGAGCAGACTACCAAAACTAGGTTGGAGGCCTGGCCCAGAGAAAGGCTCCTGTCATGTGAACAGATCAAGATGCCCCCTACCCCAACTCAGGGCAGCTCATCTCATGGCAATGAGGCAGCGGGAACAAAATAACTGACCAAGTGACAGCAGCTACATGAGAGAGGTCAACGTGGAACATGGTTCTTGCGGGAGGGGTGAGGGGTTTCCTACTAAGAGATGGGCTGGGCAGAATTGGGTGATACAGGATGGGGGACAGGAGTGGGAAGGGCATTCCCGGTGGAAGTAGAACTTGAACAAAGGCAGGGTGTGGTCTAAGAGCATGCAGGTGACTGGGGCTGGGGAAGGGGGTGACGATGATTGCCAGGTAAGACAGTCAAATCAGGCAAGGGCCAAACACAGAGGGCTCTGGCCAGTGTTCTTAAGCAATGGAGAAACCGAGGAGAGACTGGGGAGAGTCGACCGACCCCCGCTGGGCAAGGCAGGCTCTGGGGTGGACAGGCAGATGCTTGGTGATGGCCAAAGAGGGAAGGGAGAACAGAGTACAAATGCTTCACTGAGAAACAAATCAGGATCCTCCAAATGGCTCCCAGGGCTGCAGGGACCCGGACGGGGCTTCCACAGGAGCCCTGCTGGCGCATGCAGCCCTCCCCGACTAAAGACGAGCCGATGAAGCAAGCCAGAGCCTGCATATTCTAGCAAAAAATTCCTTCCCGACTCCCAACCAGCGGACACCCTGAAGGCTACTCCCAGAAGTGCCTATCGCAGGGGAAGTAGTGGCAGACACCTGCCCTGGGTAAGGGCAGAGAAGGAAAAGCAGAAAGGGCTCTTCTTTCCCCACAGTGGGCTGGTGGGGCAAGACCCCCAGTCACAAAGGAAGACTCCTTTCCAAACGGGTTCTGTTAACCTGAACCACCTGGCAGAAGTAGGCGGGGACTACAGGAAAGTGTCCAGCCTTTGGGAGGAGTGCTTTGCAAATACCATGCCCTTTCTCAGCTCTCAAGCAAGGTCAAACAGCTGCCACCACCCTCCTGGAGCCCCAGAGACATTCAAGTGCCTCAGCAAAGGCCAAGTTATTCATTAATAAATGAGAAAACACCCAACTATCTAAATGACTTTTTAAAAATGCCTAGCAATCTGGCGGGTGGGGTGCAGCACTAGCTCTGCAGACGGCACGAGGTTAAAAATGACCCCAGCTTGGGATGCTGTGCTAAGAGCAGGGGCTCAAAAAAGATAAAGATCCACATCTGTGGCAGAAGCAGGTGAACAAATGAACAGGCCACATAAGTGGGAGAGACAAGGTGTACCTCAGCCTTCCTGACAAAGAGTGATTCATAAACAGGATAATGGGCATTCATGGGAATGAAAATCGCTTTTGGTGACACTGGCCTGAATCACAAGATATGGCCCCTTGCTGCCTAGGACAGTGGAGGGAACAGCAGACCACTTGAAGCTCACCCCTACCTGAGAGACTCAAAGAGCCTCAGACCTGGAGGGCTCGCAGGATCACCCATTCTAGATCCTCAATTTAACCCATGGGAAAACCTGGGAAATGGCAGTCAGGGAAAATGAAAAGATTTGTCCAAAGTCACAGAACCCATCAGCGGTAGCTGCAAGTCTGCCTCCAGGTCGTCCTGATGCCTGGCCCTTGTTCTTGCCAAGGAGACGAGAGAGAGGCTATCAAGAGTGGAAGAGTGGTGCCGAGTTTCTAAAGAGCTCTGATTCTACTCGCCTCTCCTGCGCTCCCCACAGTTTAGACCTGGCCCCAGTGCTCAGATACGGCCACAGCCAGCCCATGTCCAAGCCTAGGCCCTGCTGGACACTCAGTAGGAAAGCAGGCAGGGCCCAAGGTGCACAGCCTCCCCAGGAATCTAGAGACACTTCGTTCACCCTGGGACCTTTAAATCAGACTCAATGCCTCACCACCCCCACCCCCCACCTCACACCCTTCCCAAATCTTGCCATCTTCTCCCTCCTTCCCAATCCCTAGTCTCCTCAACCACCTCCTTAGCTCCCCACCACAACCAAGCCCCCAGCCATCCCCCTCCACCTTTGCCTGCCAGCCAGCCTGCCTTCCCCTCTACTCTGGAGAATACAGCTGCCTCCTGCATTTTCCCCTCTTTCTCCAACCTATCTCCCCTAAGTCGCTCTCCATCTTATCAATCCACATTCCTGGCCTCCTCTTCAAAGATACTGGTCAGACCACATTGCACCTCTGCTCAAAGCTCCCACTGGGTCTCCATACCCCCAGGACAATAGCCATTCATCTCAACCTCACATCTGCTCTGTCCAGAACACTCTTACACCCCACATTTTGTCTCAAATCATGAAATACCTACTCTGATAACCCCCAAGAAAACACCATCTGGCCAGTCCTAGAGGCCAGGTCAAAGGCCACCTCCTCAAAGCAGCCTTCTAAGATTCCCAGGCAAAGGAATCCTCTGGGCCTACCCAGTGCATATCAGGGTCTGACCGTAGGCCCAGGGCACAGGCCTGTGGCTATTCCTATTCACAGTTGGCTTTACTACCCCTTCCCTTCAAGAACCTCTCAGCACGGGGCATCTCCTAGAGCACCTCAAGGCCTAGCCCAGAGCCTGGGCTAAACAACCTTCAGAAACTCTACCAATTGAACTGCTACCCTCTTCACCAACTCCAGAAGAGTAAACCTCAGGAACGCTGCTGGCTGGAGGGCAGGAGAGTCATGACCTGGGCTGGGGCCCTCTCCATAGCCTACTTGCCTATTAATGGACGTACCCCCACATTTCTCACCCCTGCCCACATCTCCACGCCTAGACCTTGCACCCATGCCCTCACCTCGTCCCAGAGCCTTCAGGAGGAAGAAGCCTTTGAGGAAGGACTTCAGGGGGTCTCAAATAGAGCCCTGCTCAGGACAGAGTCTGACTGACCTGTTTCCTAATGTTTGAAATCCTTTTTATCAGGGACAAAACTGTTACAAATAAAATTAGAGCTGTGCAGGGTTGGTATCATTTCTTTCTTAAATGTTCAACAAGACTTCAGTGAAGCAATCTTGGCCTGAAGTTTTCTTTGGGAAAAGATTTTAGTTATAGGACTGTACAGATTTTCTATTTCTTCTCCAGTCAGTGTTATTAATTCATGTCTTTCAAGATGTCTGTTTCACCTAAGTTACTGAATTTACTGGCACAAAGTGACTTATATTGTTCTCTTAATAGCCTTTCAATGTCTGTAAGATCTGTAGTGATGTTCACTGATATTGCTAATTTGTGTCATTTTTCTTTATCAGACCAGCTGAAGGTTTATCAATTTTGGCACATGCCTCTATCTCATCTCCTCAGACTTGGTATTTCAACAATGGGTTTGCTCTTCAGTCTCCTCTCTCTGGAAGGATCCCTCACTGGATGAGTACACCTGCCTCTGGATGGCACATGAAGCATGGGGGCAGCATCAATCCACACTGCTGTCTGAATGTAGTACCACTGCTAGAAGCAGGTCAATCAACAACCAGGCCTACAGGAGGAGGGAGGAAGACGAGAGGCTGCTCTATGCCTTCCTGTTGTCCCTTCCCACCCACAGTAAGATGAAGATCTCTCTTTCCTTGCTCCCCCCAGTCTCCTTTGTGGGCTAGGTCTACCTTGGGTACAAAGATAAAGAAAATAAGAACCCTGTCCTCAAGAATCTCAAGTCTACTCAAAGGAGCAGACTTAGAAAATGTAACTGTGCCATGAGTAGCGAGGAAAGCTTTACTAAATATCTCGTACACTTAGGGAATTAGCAAGGGATAGGCGTTGTTGGAGAAGGAAGTAATCCTTAAACTCAATTCTAAATGCCCGCTGGGGGATTACGAAGCAGCTAAAGAAGACAGAGCATTCCTGGGAGTGGTAACTCCCTACAAAGACATGAGAGCGAAGCAACAGCACTGTCACAGCTTGCAGAGCAGACCCACATAGCTGGCCCAGCCTCACCTGATGGTGTCAGGGGCAGGGCTCACAAGGCATTCCTCCAGCGCCGTGGGCATGAGGGCTGACACCCTGAACGAGCACTGTGGTAGCCTACAAAATGTGTCATGGGAGGAAAGGGGAAGACCAGAAGTCAGGTGAGATCCTCCACTCCCAGCCTGGACCTGCCCCAGCTTGCTGCTGTTTGTGTGTCTGTTTGGGAGGGGGGTTAAGGTTAATATGAGGTCTGGGAACGGTCACTGGGGGCAAGTGTGCCGAAGCAGGAGGACTTGAGCTCAGGGGATAAGGAATAAGCCTCTCCCTCTTCCTAAGACTTCCCAGGGACTCAAACTTTTAGGAGCGGCTGCCTAGAGCTCTCCCTTCCAGAAGGAAATAAGGGAAGCAGGAAAGGATTAAGAGAGAGACATTCAACTTCTCATCTAGGGTCTTCCCACCCTTCTTTAGCTTCCTGAAGAAGCTAGAGACTCAACTCATGGGTACAGAAACACTTTCCAACCCCCAGGTGACATGCCTCATTAGCTCTGAGTACACCTGCTATGATGTCCATGGGAAACTGCCCTCTGTTCAACAGTTAAGAGAATAAGGCCTCAAAATCCCAGCCCCCTAAGAAGAGGCCAAACTGGCCCCACTTTGAGCCTTTCCAGTTCTGATTTGGGTCTGGGATGGGGAAAAAAATCAAAAGAGATGGGCACATAGTGCCTGAAGGTGACAGGAAGAGACAGACAATGCTGGGGCAAACTTGGCAGGCTCCCCAGTGTCACCTTGTGCCCATCCTCAGGGCCAGTGCAGCCCCATGCTGGGGTGGAGGGACTTCCTGTTGGGTGTGGCCGCGGTGGGAGCTGTGTTCCAAGGGCATTTAGCAGGTAGGGCAGTCACCCGGAATCTGACTCACCCTGAAGAGGGAGTGATAAGAAGTCGGCTGAACACCACCATGCCTGGGACCAGAAACTGCACAGATCTCTACTGCCCAGAGACTGGGAGGGAGCAAGGGGGATAGACTCTGCTTCTCCTGGGCAGGCTGAGATCTCGTCAGGCTGCAGAGCTCCTCACTCTGGGTCCCCTGCACTCAATGTGCTGCTAGGATGACTTGATCCAAGCATCCACTCTATCTGCAGACCAGACCAAGAGTTCCTAAAGGGCAGATGTTTGTTGTTACCAGTTTGTACCCACAGGCCTGACACCAATTACATACAGCAGGCACAGCACAGTGGTGCACAGGAGCGGGGAAATCCCGGCTCCATTTCTTCTTGGCTGTGTGACCGTAGGCAAGTTATACGACCTGTCTGGCCTCAGTTTCCTCATCTACAAAAATGAGGATAATCATACCGACATCATATCACTATTACAAGAAGGAAATGATGGAGAAAAGCCTGCAGCTTAGGGAGACGAAGCAGTCGAGCCTGAAGAGCAGGGAGAATCAGGCCAGGGCAGGAAGGAAAGGGCTACAGAAAAGCCAGTGGGGCACAGGCCCAGAACGGTGTGCCTCTGCAGAGGTCATGGTAAGCTTCCACGCCCATCATCCTTATCAGATGTTCTCAGCAATCCTGTGAGCAGACAGGGCAGTGTTGTAATACCTGCTTCACCAAAACATTAGAAGATGATGTCAGATGATCTGTGCAGTGAAGACAGATCTGATTCCCCATTCAGTGCTTCACCAAGAGTCAGCGGGAGCAGGTGGGGACTACCATCCAAGAGGCTGGGATTAGCTAAGAGTCACTGCTCTCCTGTGGGTTCATGTGTTCCCTAAAGGCTTCTGAGCAGAGCAAGAACAAAGCGCTGAGCAGGAGGCTGGGAGAACAGCAAGGAGGCTAGAGATAAGGATTGGAGATAAGGACGGGAACTAGGTCAGTAGCCGTGGACTAGAACAAGGAGGTGCTTCAACACTGTGGGGAGACAGGGAGGAGCAGAAACAACTGAGGTTCTGCTGCTGACTCACTGGGGGAAGGAAGGCGCCTTTGACAAAAAGGTGGTGGTGCTTAGGGGACAAAGAGAAAGGGTGCGGCAGCCTTCAGGCATTCTAACGGTGAGGCTTGATACCCAGGGCCTGACGAAGGCTGGCGCCAAGGGATAGCACCTGTCAATGTGCCCTCAGCGGTGGAAAGGAGGGCCTGCTCCACTCAGAGGACAGGCACGCCGGGCCCCACCATCCATATGGCACCTCAACGCCCAGGCCACGGCATGCAGAGCCAGTACAGCTCCTCACCAGGCCCGTCGCGCAGCCCTGCCCAGATATCCTGTGTGTGTGTGTATCAGGAGTGTGGGGAGCCAGCCCAAGTCAACTCTGATCCTATTCTTGCTGCACGTGCTCAAGGGGGGCACTAGAGAGCTCCTCCAGCAGACTTGATTAGTTGACAAATACTGACTGGCTCCCCCGTGCCAGATACTCCACGCTGGGTACTGAGGAGAAAGAGTAACGAGTAGGCACCTAGTGCCCACAGAGCAGGGCAGGGATTCTTATCCTCGGTGAACAGATTCCAGAGGTCAATGACCAGACAGAAACACAGGCGGGTGTGAGAAGGTGAATCTTAGTGGATGAGAAATCTGGAGCACCTCAGATTCTCAAAGGGATGGCGACCCACACGAGAAAAGAGAAGGTGTCAAAAGCCAGGGAAGGCAGTGGGTTTTTTGTTTTTTGGTGGCATAAGAAGTGTCTGTGGAGGCTTTCCAAAGGAAGTGTCACCTTAAAGGATGAGTGGGAGTGGGGACAGAGGGACGGAGGGGGAAAGAGAGCAGAGGGAACAACCAGAACCATTAGTGTGCAAAGGGCCCCTCCCACCGCCCTGAGACTTCACCCACGCTGGCCCCAGCAGGAAATAACCTCTTGGAAGGTCACACAGAGGGCAAGGCAAAGAACAGTCCCTTCCCCTTCCTTCATATGCAGCCAGACTGGACAAGTTCCTCTGGGAAGTCTGGCCTGGCTCCGACCTCCCTCCAGGGTCCTTCCTGTAGGAGGCGCTGTGGTATGCAGGAAGCCCAGCCTGCAGCCCTGGACTGGGCAAGCGGTGGGAACATCAGGACACACTGCTTACCAGTGGTGGGACCTCCCTGAGGCTCTGTCTCCTCCCCTGTCAAAGTGGGGCTGGTGCTACTTTAGCAGGGGCATGTGAGGATTACACAAGACAACTTGGGTCCACCATGTGGTACAGGGCCCCACACGACCCTGCACCATGAAAAACTGCCTGCTGGCTGGGCGCGGTGGCTCACGCCTGTAATCCCAGCACTTTGGGAGGCCAAGGCAGGTGGATCACAAGGTCAGGAGTTCGAGACCAGCCTGGCCAATACGGTGAAAACCTGTCTCTACTAAAATTAAAAAATTAGCCGGGCATGGTGGCGGGCACCTGTAGTCCCAGCTACTCGGGAGACTGAGCAGGAGAATCACTTGAACCCGGAGGTGGAGGTTGCAGTGAGCTGAGATTGCACCACTGCACTCCACCCTGGGCGACACAGTGAGACTCCATCTCAAAAAAAAAAAAAGAAAAGAAAAACTGCCTGCTGACATCTTGCAGTGTTCCAAGTCCTGCTGTCCATCAGTGATGGGCCTAATTCGAACCCTGGTTCTTGCTGCATCCCTCTTAGGGAACCAGATGTTCCCTCTGTTCTCACTCACCCCTTGCCCTGACACGAAAACCAAGAAAGCACTTAACAAGAACTCAGGACCCAGGACCCAGGGCCCAGATCCACACTGGGAAACAGAAGGCCTATTACTATTAGACCAACCAGAAGAGAAACTGACCTACATTTGCATTTCTTTGAGACAGGGTCTTGCTCTGTTGTCCAGCTGTCCAGGCTGGAATGCAGTGGTACAATCATAGCTTCCCGCAGCCTGAAATTCCTGGGCTCAAGTAACCGTTCTACCTCAGCCTCCTGCATAGGAGTAGCTAGGAATACAGGGGCGTGCCACCATGCACTGCTCTTTTTTTTTTTTTTTTTTTTTTTTTTTTTTTTTTGGCGGGGGCGGTAGAGACAGGGTCTAACTATATTGCCAAGGTTGGTTTTGAGCTCCTGGGCTCAAGTAATCCTCCTGCCTTGGCCTCCCAAAGTGCTGGATTATAGGCATGACCCACATGCCCAGCCCATTTTTTAAATGTAACAACATTCATGTGAATGGAGCACATTATCCTTTTCTGAAAGCGCTACTTTTTTTGGCCAAGTCTCTGTAGATACTAAACTTTTAATTTTTAAAAGTGAAGCTCAAATGGAAATAACCTGTGTCCATAAATGGATGAATGAGTAAAGAAAATTCAGTATATACACACAATGAAATACTATTCAGGCTTTAAAAAAAAAAAAGAGGAAATCCCGTCATTTGCAACAACATGGATGAATCTGGGGAACATTATGCTAAGTGAAATAAGCCAGGCTCAGAAAGACAAATACTGCATGATCTCACTTATATGTAGAATCTAAAACACTAGAACTGGCCAGCCACAGTGGCTCACACCTGTAATCCCAGCACTTTGGAAGGCTGAGGCGGGTGGACTGCTTGTGCCCGGGAGTTCCAGACCAGCCTGGGCAACATGGCAAAATTCCGTCCCTACAAAAATTATAAAAAATTAGCTAGGTGTGATGGCACACACCTGTAGTCTCAGCTACCCAGGAAGCTGAGGTGGGAGGACCAACCAGCCCAGGAGGTCAAGGCTGCAGTGAGCTGTAATTGAACCGCTGCACTCCAGCCTTGGAAACAGAGTGAGACCCCTATCTCAAAAAAATTAAAAATTAAAATAAGAAAATAAAAAGTACTGCCGGGCGCGGTGGCTCAAGCCTGTAATCCCAGCACTTTGGGAGGCCGAGACGGGCGGATCACGAGGTCAGGAGATTGAGACCATCCTGGCTAACACGGTGAAACCCCGTCTCTACTAAAAATACAAAAAATTAGCTAGGTGTGGTGGTGGGTGCCTGTGGTCCCAGCTACTTGGGAAGCAGAGGAAGGAGAATGACGTGAACCTGGGAGGCGGAGCTTGCAGTAAGCCAAGATCACACCACTGCACTCCAGCCTGGGCGACAGAGCCAGACTCTGTCTCAAAAAAAAAAAAAAAAAAGTATTTTTAACAAGGATCAAATTAAGAATGACTATCTGCTATCTGCTATCTGATTCCCTTAGGGGTATCAAGAGGCCCCCAGCTACAAGAACAAGCACCACCCATCTGTGAAGTATCCCCACAGAATCCTTAATTCGGACCCCACCACAAAACTCAGTGTGGGCCAAAGGTCACGACCACTTTTAGCAGAAAGGTGTTCTTCCCATGCCTTCTAATGATAACCATCCCAGACATATGATTTTACCTTTATTTCCCTGCATGAGATTTTGTTTGACATCTGTCTTCCTTCCTAGGCTAGAAGCTCTCAGAGGCCTGTCCATCGCTGCTCGCAGCACCTGGCACTAACAGCAGCTGGACCAATACTAAAGGAACCACCCAGGGAGGCAGGAGGCACATGCTAACTTCCCATGTTACAGGAACTTCTGTTGTCTGAGCCTTCCAACAGCACCCACATATTAGGTTATCACTAGCCTTGTTGCACAGATGCAAGAACTGAGGCTGGTCCAGGTCTGTGCATGTCATACCTAATACTCTTTCCATTGGGTAGAGCTCAAGTTTTGGGAAATAAAACAGAAGCCCAGCTCCCTGCTGCCACATCCTCAGTTCTTTCTACCACATATGCTGCTTGTTTATCCCTTGGTTGTCTGTTCTATCCTCCTTTCCAACAACTATCTGCACCTCTGCTTCTCTCCTGCAAAATGAGGACAAAAATCCCAACCCTGCTCACTTCTTGAAAGTGTGGTTTTAACTAGATTCCATAAAATTGGAAGATTTTCCATTAGAAGGTGAGCTCTGGGCAGTGCCAAACCCAAATGTCGCTCTTCTCTGTTCTGTATGTCTTACAACAACACTGTCATTTCTTTGGTAATAACAGTGTGCCAGGCAACTGATTATTCCATTAATTAAACAGTAGTATTGATATTATTGAAAATAATCAATAGTTAATCACTATAAAAATCTAATAAGGTCAGTACTCCTTTCTTCTTCCACAGATGAGAAAAATGGAAGCCCAGGGCAATTAAGTAATCCATCCAGAGTCACACAGCTAGAGGCTGCCAGGACCCAGAACAGCAGGACAGGCTTCAGGCATAGGCTAATTCCCTCTAGAACCCCTGCCCTTTGTTCTTGTCCCACTCCTGTCCTAACCTTTCACATGCAAATGGTTTCAAGGGTGTCTAGGGCTCCTCCACATCACATGACAGAGTTGACAGTTCTTCCTGGTGTCATTTCAGAGAGATACAGTCAAACCCATCGAGAGCCCCAGATACGGTCATTTCTTGGCCAAGAACTCCAGTCCCAAAAGGCATCACGAGGAAAAAAAAGAGCAATGCATGTAGAGGTGTTTAGAGCTGTGTTTCTCACAAGAGGGAGAAGTGGAACTATGCAGTGAGCCCAACACCTGTAGGGCAGCATTCATGTGATGGGCCGGGGAGGCATTAAAATAGCGAGGGTAGCACTATGCAACAGACACGCACAGGAACACCAGGGGGAAGAGTCCTATACTATACACTCATGATCGCAACCATGGCAATACCATACATACAAATGGCCAAAGACTTCCTGGACCTGCACTCAACTGTGGGTAGTATTTTTTCCATCTTCCTTAATTCTGCTGTCAAAATGACTTAATAATAAAAGTAACCAGAGGAACCTAGCTGGCTGTGGCTCACTATCTTGACTCATACCCTAAACAGATTCTCTTGACCCTCACCTGGCTAAATGGGAAAGCAGGAAACCATGGCTGGCACTCAGGCCTGACACAGCCTTGTCAATGCGTAATGACTTTTCTCAAGCTTGGAAAAAGAAAAAGTCCAGCTTTGCTGGTGCAGAAGAGGGCAGATTGAGCCCGCACACACCAGCGTCCCTCTGCAGCCTGGGACTCTAACCACAGTAACAAATGCAGCAGCCAACTGCAGACTAAGCCCCCTTAAGTCAGGACAAACATCTCCATTATGTCTGGGGAGCGGAGGGGACTAAAATGTCAGTTAAGAAACTAACTGATGGTGAGCAATGAAGTCACCTCCCCATTCTCTCACCCTACCCCACCATTTCCCTTCTCTTGAAGGGGAAAAAAGTCTCCTCCACCACAAAGCAGAATTTACAACCACTAGGACTTCCTCACCATTCTAAGCTCACAAGGGGAGCAGCAGTGAGCAAATCACAAAGGCAAATGATAAGGTCAATGCAGATTGGAAGACCTCTCCCCCGGTGGGAGACAGCTTTGCGTGGCACCCAGAAACCCCTTCCCCATTGCCTCATAGTAGACAGCCAGAGGAGTCAGGCACAGGGGGTCCACCTGGTCAGTTCCAGGGACTGGAACAACCACCCAGACAGACTCTCTGGTCCTGAGGACATGTGGCTGCTACCTGACCATCTCCAGATCCGTCATGCCTGCAGAACAAAAGGTGACCTTTCTCCACAAACTCTGGCTGGTAGATAGGATCCTTGGGCTGCGCTCAGGAGAGAAGAAGAGCAAGCCCAACAACTATGTGTGCACTTTCGCTGGATCCAACAGACAGCAAGCAAAGGCCTGAAAACCTCAGTGGGTGGCCCCTGTAAATGATACCCTTTCACCTCCCACACACACCTTAGTCCCATGGGCCTGTTCACGTCAATTCTGGGTCCCCTAAAACAGTTTCCCTGATAGCTGCCAAAGGCCTTCACTCAAACCTGGCACCAGATGCACCAACCTCAATAGCATCTATGTGACCTCTCACGTGGGTAGAATTGTTCTTAAAATGGGGTGGGTCAAGGGAATACGAGCTACCATTTATTAAAAGAATACGTATTTCCACTGGGTGCGGTGACTCACGCCTGTAATCCCAGCACTTTGGGAGGCTGAGGAGGGCGGATCACAAGGTTAGGAGATAAAGACCAGCCTAGCCAACATGGTGAATCCCTGTCTCTACTAAAAATACAAAGATTAGCTGGGTGTGGTGGCAGGCACCTGCAGTCCCAGCTACTTGGGAGGCTGAGGCAGGACAATTGCTTGAAACCGGAAGGCGGAGGTTGCAGTGAGCCGAGATTGCGCCACTGCACTCCAGCCTGGGCAAAAGAGGGAAACTCCATCTCAAAAAAAAAAAAAAAAACGTTATTTCCCAACCAACCGATAGCCAACACCACAGCTGGGACATCAGGGTTCCTGGTATCCATGTCACACCACCGGCTTATTTAAAGCCTGTGACCAACTAAAATGCCCAGTTCTTTGCCAATGTTGGCGGCTGTCAAAGCACCCCTAGTCCATGCCTAAACTACAGATCGAAGAAACCTAACTGACTTCACAATCACCCAGTGTCTTCTTGCTGTTATCATCGCCACAGCCTGCACATTTTTTAAATAAACTCCTGGACTTGTCCTCACGGGCAAGTCTGTTTTCCCCTGAGGAAAATCTCAGCCCATCCAACTCCCAAATCCATGTGCCTACCTAGTTGCCTCTTCATTTGAATGTTTACAGAGTCTCTGAGTCTTGTCATGGGGCAGACAAAAAGGTGACTAAAGCGAGATGGCTGCCCTCAGGGAGATCAAGGGCAGGGAAGGGGGAAGCAGACAGGGAACAGATAACCACCCTACAGTGCATGCAAAGCCTGAGTGCCGCTGGGAATGAGAGAAGGTGGGACCTGAGAACACCTGGAGGGCCAGGTGGACAGGCTGTCCAGGGAGAGAAGAGGGAAGATGCAGATTGAGCGGGCAGAGAGGGGAATGTTAGGGTCACTAGAAGGAGCAGGTGTGTCCAGGCAGAGAGTGGTGATATCCAAGGGGACTGGGGAAGTGAGATGGGCCTGCCTCATGGGCTAGACTTTATCTCACAAGCACTGAGAAGCTGGACGACAGGTAGAGAGGTGGCAACAATATGATTAGAGTATTATTTATAAAGAGCATTTAGCAAAGGCCAGAAAGCAAAGGGGCCCCCCAAAAAACAAGCTGGATGTGAGTTAGGAGAGCCACCTTCTCACCCCAAGGACAGCAGAAGAGCAGCTGCCTCTGAGTCTGCCAGGAGGGACAGTCCCTTCCAACCGCACGCTGCCATGTGGTGCTTGCTCATCTACTCACACTTCACTCTTGTGCACACCAGGGCCTCTGGCCCTCACAACCACCCCAGAATCAGGTATTATCACTGCATACAAATGACCAGGTTCAGAACGACTAAGAAACTTAACCAATGGTTCACAGCTAATAAAAGATAGGCCCACAATTAAACAGGGGGCTTTCTGATTGCATCAGGCTTTCAAAATTCTCTCAAATAAACAGCCCCGAGGCTTAGGTGTGCTTTCTGCCTAACAGCCAGAGAAATGTGATCTCATCTATTCTTATACCAAATGAGAAAAATAAGAAAACCACCAAACTGGTAGGGCTGCAGAGGCCTCAGATATGAGCTGATAGAGGATAAACTAGCAGCAGCCCAGGAAATGGTTATAAATACACCTACCAAATCAGAATCTTCCATGGTAAGACCAGGGAATCTGAATGTTCAAAGAGCCCACCCACTCCTGGGTCGTATCTCTAATACATGGCCCAATTGAGGAACCTCTGAGTGAGACCACATGCTGCCTCCTCTTCAAGAGGCTGACCTAGAAGAGAAAGCGGCCTGCATGAGGCCACACTCAGCTGCCTGAGGGCTACCGTGGTCACCAAGGTGGGCTCTGGACATAGGGCAGGCAGGATGGGAAGAAACGCAGAGAAATCATTCATAAGGGGCTAGGCTCAGTGTCTCACGCCTGTAATCCCAACACTTTGGGAGGTTGAGGCAGGAAGATTCCTTGAGCCCAGGAGTTCAAGACTAGCCTGGGAAACATGGTGAAACCCTGTCTCTACCACAAAAAAAGACAAAGCCGGGAGTGGCAGTGCGCACCTGTAGTCCCAGCTACTTGGGGGGCTGAGGTAGGGGAATCATCTGAGCCCAGGAGGTCGAGGCTGCAGTGAGCCAAGATTGCACCACTGTACTCCAGCCTGGGTGACAGAATGAGTCCCTGGCACCACCGCACCCACCCCCCCCAAAATAAAAATCATTCATACAACGTAAATATTCAGAGGGCCACAGGAGATCCAGGTGAAGTGTGCAGCAAGAGAAAGGCAGAAGCCAGGGCCAGACCTCGGGTCTGGACCTCAGGTAGACTGGTGTATCCAATGCACCATGTTCCCAGTTATTGTATGGGCTGCCCAGAGCCCGAGCTCCTCCCTTCACTTATGAAAGCTCCACCTTGAGTCTTGGGGGAGGGAGAGCCTGCCCCTCACTACAGAAGCCAAAAGTGCCCCACTCACTTTCCCAGCCTGCCTTGCAGCAGGAAGTTAACTCTGGCCCTGTTGATCCAAAATGCCCATAAGAGACTCCAAATGAGTTGTGACCTGCAGAGAGGTAGGGGTGGGGTGGCACAGACTTCTCTCTAGGGGAGCTGCAATAAGATTTGATTCAAGATTGATTCCAGGGCACGGGGCAACAGGGCTAAATGTAGTATCCCGTACTCGAAGGCAGCAGTAGTTTCCTCATCGAGCCATTTTCCGTTTCTCTTGTGAAATGTTGGGCTTCTTTCAGGCTATGTACCTCTAAGGCTGGCTTTCTTTCTTTCTTTTTTTTTTTTTTTTTGAGAAGGAGTCTCGTTCTATCGCCCAGGCTGGAGTGCAGTGGCGTGATCCTGGCTCACTGCAAGCTCCGCCTCCCGGGTTCACGCCATTCTCCTGCCTCCGGAGTAGCTGGGACTACAGGTCTGTCTTTCTTTTTAATTTTTTTTTTTCTTTTACTCCTGGTAAGCTGTGAGTAGCTTGATTTTTAAAATAACAAGCATTTTGTTTTCTTCTAAAACCAGCCAGAATGAATTTCTGTTGTTTGCAAATAAGTGCCTTGGCTACAAATGGCCATTTATAGCAGTAACCTAAAAACGAAGTGTGTGGCAGGCCAGGTCCCACTAACGCAGGCCTCCATTACGTTTTAGTACTGACTGAGTAGCTAGGTTAAATATTAAAAGCTCGCCGGGGCGGTGGTTCACGCCTGTAATCCCCGCACTTTGGGAGGCCCAGGCGGGTGGATCACCTGAAGTCAGGAGTTTGAGACCAGCCTGGCCAACATGGTGAAACCCTGTCTCTACTAAAAATACAAAAAATTAGCCGAGCGTGGTGGTGGGCACCTGTAATCCCAGCTTCTCAGGAGGCTGAGGCAGGAGAATCACTTGAACACGGGAGGCGGAGGTTGCAGTGAGCTGAGATCATGCCACTGCACTCCAGCCTGGCCAACAGAGCGAGACTCCATCTCAAAAAAAAAAAAAAAATATATATATATATATATACACACACACACACACACACACACATACATACATATATATATGTAAAGCTGATAGAACCAGTGCCCTTACAAAAAGGCTAGAATGTAACAAAAGCCCACCAAGAGTTTGGCCTAGGCCTTTCCTGGGCCTTGAAGCATGACAAGATAATGAAGGAATTCTTAACAGGACCTGTTATAGGATTAAATAAGTTATACTGGAGGTCTGAAGAAACTCCCCAGGCCTCCACAAACAAGTTTATTGGGAGACTGAAAGGAACTCCCCAAACCTCCATGATTTAGCAGAAGACAAGATAAGGGTAATCATCCCAGCACCTGGACCCATTTATATTAAGAAAACTTACTGAGGGTCCAGAGGAAGGTCTTCAGCACTTTACAGGGCTCAAAGTTGTGTTACATTCCACTGTTCATCCAATCCCCAAGGCGAACCTGAGGTAACGGCAGGGCAAAAGTTGTGATGCCCACTCTGCAAATGGAGGAGCTGGGAGTCGGGATGTTAAGAGTTCTGTGAGCTTGGTCCCAGCATCCTCCCCAACTCTCCTGACCACCGCAAAGGCCAGTCACTGATGCAAGCCAAGGCCCTTACCTGAGCTAGGGGCCATCTCTGCATTTCCTCCAAGCCAACACACAGCTGAGCATGAAACATACCAGACCCCAGCATCAGGCACCCCAGTATGAAATGCAAAATTCCTTACAAGTCAATTTCCAGGCAAGTCAGAGGTTTACACAGCAACAAAATGTGCTGAAGCTCCTAGGAGACTGGAAGCTATTTTAACCTCTGATCAGCTGCTTCTCGGAGTGTCACAATCTGAGAAGTAAAGGGAAGACAGCTGTCCCCTCTGTGGTGTGATCTACAAGGGATAAAAATCCTAATTAAAACCAAATTTAAACAAGTCAGAACTGGCACCTTTTTCTGTGGGGGGAAATACTGCTTCACAAGGTCTTAACCTCACCCACACACACTTCCTTTGGCTGCAAAGCGTTTTTAAAAATCCACATGCTCAGCATATGGAAAGGTTGAGAAAGCAGAACCACATGAGGAGTTGATACCCAGCTCTGAGAACTGTGTACTGTGGTACCCTGGGCCAGTTTAGCTTCTCAGAGCTGCAGTTTCTTCAACTGCTAAATAGCATTAAGTGAGGGTACGCAAGTGACGTGACAGCCCTACACTGTGGCTGGCACACAGTACATCCTCAGTCAGTAGGCACCGACCACAGTGATGATGACAGTGGAGCTTGAGACTCTCACCTGCGTCTTCAGGGTGAGACCCTCTCATCCACTGACAAAGGAGTCACATAACAGATCCCCACATTCATGCCTTGTTCCTTCCCTCAGTTCACCCAGAGCGGCCATCAGTTTCACCCAGAGGAAGACCCAGCCCTTGCCCTTGAGCTACCACAGTTGAGAAGAGCAGACCCTACATGTGTGCAGAGAATATGAGTCCAAGTCAGAAAAACCTAGCCAGTGTGGGGGGACAGGGAGGAGGCAAGGAAGAAGGGCCTTCCACAGATCGTCTTCCCCAATTCAGACCACTTCCATGCCTGCCTGCTCTGCTCCTGCCCCTCCTCTGCCTAAAATCCCTCCAACTCTTTCACACCTGGAAACAGCTATCACTCTCCATGCCATCCACTCAATCCCTCAAGTGTTTTCTCAGCACCTCTACCAGCTCAGGCTCTGTCTTGTGAGTTATGCAGCCTGGGACGAAGCCCAAATGGGGACACGACTCATAAGCCAACCAATAAGATAAAGCAGGGTATGTATATCGACGCTGGGCTCAACTCTCTCCTCCATGCCACATGCATGCAGTGCTGTCCCCCATTCCCTGTCCAAGTCCTCCCTCCAAGACACCGACAGCGCTCCCCTGCCCCTCCTCCGTGGATGGCAGTGTAGAGTATTATAACTAGGGGTACACAGGTCAACCTCCCCACGGGGCCCCAGCCTGACCACGCCTGAAGCAAAGGCCAGCCTCACTGACCTCATTTCCCACCCAGGCTCTGTGCAGACAGCGGCCTCAACAATAACAGTTATAACAGCCAGGTGTGGAAACTGACTCCTCACCCAAGACACAGCCCAGCATTCACTCTCACTTCCTACATAGCTGCCTGAGTCATGGACTCCTGGGCCCAGGACAGAAAAGCCCTGCTTTAACCAGATGATGACAAACACAGGTGCTTTCTCTTCAGGATTCAAATTACCCTGCAAGAAATCTAGTGGTGCCCTGCCCTGAAAACAATGGAAGGGGGGATGTCCTTGAAAGGACAAATGTTTTCTGCTCCAGCCACTCACATTTTCTCTAGACAGAGCAGCTCTTTAGAGCCCTGAATCAAAACAGTCCAGGAGTGTGGATGTTACCGCCACAGGGCACTGTTGCCGAAGCAACTGTTTTTCCTCTTGGAATTCTTTCAAGGGTACAAGCTGTTGCTTCCCTCCAAAACAAAACCAGGGAGAAGCCAGGGTCCCAGAATTTAAAGGAAAGTTCCAAAGGAAGGAGGAGGGCCAGGCATGACTGAGCCTTATCAAGCTCGCCATGGGGTGCCCCAGATCTCTGAACACCTGGCTTAGAAACAGCAAGTCCCTCTCAGCTACTGAAGGTGTATGTGTAGGGAAGGCAAAGTGGGGGTATGGAGGTATGAAGGTAGCGCTGCTTATGTGTGTTTTGAGGTGTGTGTGAGATATGTATTGGTGTAAAGGGGTTGGGGTTTGTAGGTGTGGGTTGGGGGCATGTGGAGGGGTGTTGTGGGGGGTTGAAGGTGTGCAGGGAACGGGAGGGTGTGGGGAGAAGGGAGGTACTATTGTCGGGGGAGGTGTGTGGGGCAGGGCCTGGGGTGTGTGGTAGTGTTGTGAGGTTAAGGGAGTATAAGGAGGTGGGATGCACTGTAGGCAGGGGGCTGGGTGTGGAGAGTACACGCTGTATGTGCATGTATATATGCACTGGAGGTAGGTTGGAGGTATGTGAGATGGGTTACGGAAAATATTCCAAGATGATACCTGAGACATCTTCTCCAGAAACAAGAACATGAATTGCATTTCATTTCTATATTACAATTCTTAGTACTACAGAATCACATGCTGGTCCCAATGTCTGCAGGGTCCATGGAAGAGCCAAAAACCATTTAAAACATACAGCCCAAGTTTGAAACAACTGCCCTGAAGCAACTATCTGAGGTAATACATACTTCTAGTCAGAACATCCCGGGGCCAGCAGGTCCAGACTATGGACAGAGTCTGGTTGGCAGGTCAGGAGGCCAGCACTGGAGAGCCTGGCTCGGCAGGTCCTTGTCTTCCCTGGGAGTCCATGTTGAGTCTTTTCTCTAGTGCACAAAGGCTACGGGGCTCAGAGTCACAGGACGCAGCATACCCACTACAGTGCCATGGGGCACCTAGGAAATGTTTTGTTAAAATAAGTTTAAGAGTTGTCTCTGCCTACAAGGAGCTGCCCGTCTACTGAAGGGGTGGCATGAACTGGGACTTAGAAGCATGAAAAAATAAATATATTTTAGCAGCTACTACTACTACTACTACTACGTCTACAATGACAATTATCAAGATGTTACAGAAGGTTAACAGCATTATCATGAACAGTGCGTGCCAATTAAGTCACAGAAAACTCTTCTTTCTAAAACACAAATGTCAGATATGAAATAGTGCCGAGTCACTGATATCCATGTGGGGAGAAAGAATCTTGATCCCTACGCACACTGTACAGAAGCAAATTCCAGACGGTCAGAGGTCTAAAGGTTAAAGTAAAACAAGCAAACTTCTAGATTATAACAAAAGAATATCATCTAGACCTATACATAGGCAACTATTCCCTTAAACAGGCCACAAAAGGTATTAGGGGGAAAAAAGTGATAAACTACATTAAAATTAAGAACTTCTGCTCACCAAATAATTCCATTTTGGGCCAGGTGAGGTGGCTCACGTCTGTAATCTCAGCACTTTGGGAGGCCGAGGCTGGTGGATCACCTGAGGTCAGGAGTTCAAGACCAGCCTGGCCAACATGGTAAAACCCCGTCTCTACTAAAAATACAAAAATTAGCCAGGCATGGTGATGTGCACTTGTAATCCCAGCTATTCGGGAGGCTGAGGCACAAGAATTGCTTGAACCCAGGAGGTGGAGGTTGCAGTGAGCCAAGATTGTGCCACTGCACTCCAGCCTGGGCAACAAGAGTGAAGCACCATCTCAACATAAAAAATAAAAATAAAAATAAAAATAAAAATTCAATTTTTAAAAGCCTGAAAAGTCGAAGCCAAGGCGGGCAGAAGACACAGTCACATCACACACACAGAACAAAGGGCACATAAGGAACTCCTAGAAATCAATAGGGAAAACAGGCAACTGAATAAAAGGAAGAAGAGGCACGAACAGGCACTTTGCATAAACATATGAAAAGATAATGCAACTTCATTAGGTAGGAAATACAAATTTAAACCACAAAAGGGTACCACTATACCTCCACCAGCATGGCTAACATGAAACAAAACTAACCACACGAAGTATTAGAGAGGAACCGCCATACAATGCTGGTCAGAGTGCAAAATGGTAGAGCCATTTTGCAAAGGTGTTTGACAGTATCTGTCCTATATACACCCTATGGCCTAGCAATTCCACTCCTAGGCACAGATCCTACAGATGTGTACATATGTTCACCAAGACATGTACAAGACTGGGAAGAGCAGCACAATCCATAATAGTTCCAGCCTGAAAATCCACAGGAGAATGGATAAAATCTGATCTATTCAAACAACGGAATACTATACAGAAATAAGAATGCACTAATTCCACACCCAACAACTGACAAACATGATGAATGAAAGAGGCCAGATGCAGAAAACTACATACTGTTTAATTCCATTTACATAAGATTCAAAAGGAAGGAAGGCAACTTCTTGAGTCAGTAAGTCCAGAGTGGTTCCCCTGGGAGAGTGAACATCTGGGAGGTGATTCTGGGATGTTATCACGTTTCTTGATCTGAGTGACTGACACGGGCATGTTCACCTTAGGAAAATTACTGGGCTGATTTGTGTACTTTTCTCTCTGTAAAGTTTGTATGCTTACTTAAAAGGATTTTTTATGCCGCTATGAAGTCATTAAAAAGAAAAACTTAAGCCCACTTAGAAACCAAAAATAAAATCATTGAAATCTAGAGAGAACTCAGTCGAGAGGACCATAAGGAAAAAGTCCTCCAAAGAGAAGACTAAGGACTCTGAAGCACACCCAGAAGACAGCTACTTGGACACTGAAAGGGAAGCACACGCCTTTCACGCCCTCCTGGCTCCAGGAGACAGAAGAAAAAAACTGAGGGATTCACCATCAAGGCCATGCAAATTCTTTTGTTGCAAAAGCTAACAGAAAAATTAAAAACCAGCTTGAATTTCAAGATTCTTTGCTTTCCAACTCCCTGCCCCCATCAGTGAGACCTGGGGAACATGACTTACACCTTGTAACACCACAGAAGTCAATCAAACGGGAGACTGTGGTGGAACAACTGTGTCACTGGCACAGCAAGAAAGAGGAACCTTGTTTTGTGTCTGTCTAGTGCCTCTTCTGCTACGTAGAGGGTGCTTCGGCCACCACAGGTAAGCTAAACCGTGAAGGATCCCGAATAGCCACCTGCCTGCCTCGAAGAAAACCGTGCCCTCCGAGGGAAATCCAGAGAGAGGCTCACCCTTCACCCAGGCCAGGTGTTTCTCCCCAGCATATCAGACCAAGCTGAATGGAGGTCCCATTCTCTTCCCTGTAGCTCAATGCAGAGCCCCTCCTTGCACAGCTCCAAGGGGTGAGGGCAGCACCAATTCCATCCCAGAGGAAGAGCACCCCCAAATTTGGCCAGGAGGCGGTGGGCTCCAGAGGACAAGGGATCGGCCCTGTGTGACTGCGTATGGTCCCTTGCCTCTCCACATCTGTGCTGTCTCAGGTGCAAGTTAAAGGGGCCCTCAACCAGGGGTAAAATAAGAGTATAGGAGAAAGAATAAATCCACACATCACACTTCCCACCTCTCAACTCCCTTCTGCACACACCATCTCACTTAACTTATCCTGGGAGGGAGGAGTTACTGTGGCCATCTTCCAGCTGAAGAAGGATGTGAAGAGACCTACCTATCTACACATCTCAAGGTGAGCAGGGTGGCAGAACCAGGTGGACAAAGCAACCTGTCCAGAGAGCAGGGAATCATGAGAGAAACGGCCAGCCTGATTCAGAAGCAGGGGTCATATTGCAGGAGCTGCAGTGCAGCCCTCAGGGCCTATGTGCAGGGACAGAAAGGAAAGGGGAGGGCGGAGTGTACATTTAGGGCAACTTGAATCTATGCTCCCAGGTTGAAAAAAAAAAAAGAAAGGGGGCCGGGCACAGTGGCTCACACCTGTAATCCCAACACTTTGGGAGGCCAAAGCTGGGAGACAACTTGAGGCCAGGAGTTTGAGACCAGCCTGGACAACATGGCGAAACCCCATCTCTACTAAAAATACAAAAATTAGCCAGGCACGGTGGCACATATCTATAATCCCAGCTACTCAGAAGGCTGAGGCAGGAGAATGGCTTGAGCACGGGGCAGGACAGAGGCTGCAGTGAGCTGAGATTGTGCCACTGCACCCCAGCATGGGCAACAGAGTGAGACTCTTATAAAAAAAAGGAAAAAGGAAAGGAAAAAGGAAAGGGAAAAGGGAAAAGGGAAAAGGGAAAAGGGAAAAGGGAAAGGAAAGGAGAGGAGAGGAGAGGAGAGGAGAGGAGAGGAGAGGAGAGGAGAGGAAAGGAAAGGGGCTAGAGTGGCAATACAAACACCTGAGCACTAGCAAGAAGGCTGCCAGCATCCAAATGCCAGGTGAATTCAGATAGCAAGGCTATAAGGGCACTGCCTCAGCCTGGCGCTACCCTCCTGAGAGGAGGGATGGGTGTCCCGGCTGGGGTCCAGTGAGGACTTCAAGCAGTGGAAAGGAGGCTTAATTTAATTTACAGGAAGGCTGTGGCCAGCATGCTGCACCTCAACCCAGCTGGCCTGGACTCCACTGGCACCACACACTTCCCTGAAACAGCTGGACCAAGTTCGCCTATCACCTTGTCTTGCCAAAATCCATCCCCAGTCTTCACCTGGCTTCTCTCAGCCCCACTGTCCTCATCCCACCCCACCCCAGCAAGTTTCCTTGGATTCTTCCAACTCCTGCTAAATACCTGCAGGGCGAGCCTCAGGGCACAGACTGATCTCCAGTCCTCTGTCTCTGCCATCTAAACTCTGTCACCAGAGGGCCTCGTCTAGCCCCAGGGCTTGATATCCTGTATCTGTTTCTAGTCCAGATGACTGCTTATGTCTCTCTTCACTTACCTGTCTAACAGTCATCTCTGGCTTAATGTGGCCAAAGCTAGACTCTTGTTTTCCCCTTCAAAGCCCCTCTGCCCTGTACTTCACCATCTCAGGAACCCTGTGTATGTGCACTGCCTCATACCTGGGCTCCTGTAGCTGCCTCCTACCTCCACACACAGTCAGCCAAGGGCAGGGCACAGCATGTCAGCTTTGCTCAGGTCTCCAATGGTTCCCCATCACCCTTAGACTGAGGTCCAGCCTTGGTGGTCTGCAAGGCCCCCCTCTAACTAGCCCGGTCTCCCAGGCCCTCTCCACCCTCATCCCTCTTCCATACCTCCCACTGTTCACTCTGCTCCTACTCCTCAAACATGCCAAGCTAGTCTTGCTCAGCTTGGAATGCTCTTCCCTAGATCTTGGCATCTCACCCCCCACCCATCTCAGAACTCCCAGGTGGTACTCTTCCCAGCCTGGGCAGCTGCACAGCCTCTCCCCCAGCACACACACCACATTCCCAAGTTCCTGGGACACATAAACAGGGACATCATGTTCCTTGTTTCTAAGTATCCCCACTCCTTCCACAGAAGCCCCTTAGGCAAGGAGGAAGTCTTGTTCATAGCTGTATCCCCAGGGCCTGCCATACAGCTGGTACTCAATAAATACTTATTAGTGGCTAGCTGCAGAGTTCCTGCAATGAGCATGGGCAGCTAAGGTTCCGGGGGGAAAAAAAGTATTGTTCCAATGAGAGAATGTCAGGGACTGATCAGATGTCCAGAAAAATGCATCAGAATCACCTGGGGAACTTTAAGAATGCATGAATTTATAGGCTATATACCAAGACCACAATAGGTCTGAGGTAGGGCCAGAAAAAAGGACTGCAAATTGTCTCTCAAGACAACCGGACGAACAGGTAGGTCTGAGAAACTCTGATAAATCCAACACCATCACATGAACATATTGAGGGCCTCAGAAGGAAATGCTGGCTCACCACAGATGTGTGTTGGGAATTCCAAATCTTCCACCCAGAAGAGTCTCCCTCTCACTGCCTCTACAACCTTGGAGTCTGAGAGCTTGGGCAGAAAAGGTGGGTCCTTAGGAAGAACGGGCACTCGCACTCCACCTCGGCTGTGGCTCTGCAAATCCATTTTCTTCTTAATCTAACACTTTGCACTAACACTCCATCTTCAAAAAATTAGGGCTAGGATGAGTAAAGCCAAGGTGCAGGAGAAGGACCTCTTTGCTTCCACTGGAACGGGGGCCTGTTCCACCCACTGCCACCCAGTGGAGAAGGCTAGAAGACCACCTGGATGTCCCCACTTACAAGAAGGTAAGGAAGAAAGGACAGGCATCCACGTTTATAAAAGGCCTGTGTGCAAGATCTTGAGCTAGACACTTCATAGACCATCTTTCTCTGTTCTCCTAGCTACTGATGAGTTCAGAAGCTGTATCTCGATTTTATAGACAAGAGAGAGGTTCAGATTTTTCAAGGCTTGCTCTGAGTCCCACAGATGTGATTAATGGAGCAGAGGTTTAAATCAGATCTGTCTCCAAAGTCCATTCTCTCCACTCCATCACTCAGCCTCCACCTGACAGCCTGGTTACAGTTTATATGTGATGGGTGGAGGCTCCTTCCCGGGGGGTACTTATTCCCAAGCACCTGGGGGTGAGAAGCGTAGAGGGATAGAAGGCCAGAGCCTAAGGGACAATCTAGGGTCAGCAACAACTCAAAGCATGACTGTGGGACATTCCTTCAGCCCAGGGTTTCCTGGTCTATCAGACAGGGATGAACCAACACATCCTGCTTCAAAGTTCTGCTTCAGGGATGGAACACAATTCTGCCACAATTGCCACGCAAATGTTATGACTGCCAACCTGCCAAAGGCTGTCAAACAGGAGGCAGTGATCGCCTTGGCTGACTTTGCAACCCGACTGCTGGGCCTGGGGATGTGGCCACGTGGGATGGGGATAGAGGCAACTTCTTGAGACACGATCAGGACATGGACAAGTCTGACTCCTCACCCAGCACACTAGGCTCTCACCCACTGCCGCTGTTCCTCCAGCAAGACTTGCTAGCCCCTCCCTCTGGTTCCCTCTTTTATCCCCTCCAACCTGGCCAGGGACCCTCCCTAGTACCCCCAAGTCAGAGAGTACCAGTGCATGCCCTCTACCTTGGCATTGCTCCCACTCTGCACTGTGCATTTTGTTCTGTTTGCTTTTTTTTTTTTTTTTGAGTCGGAGTCTCACTCTGTCACCCAGGCTGGAGTGCAATGGCACAATCTCTGGCTCAATACAACCTCCGCTTCCCGGGTTCAAGCAATTCTTCTGCGTCGGCCTCCCGAGTAGCTGGGATTACAGGTGTCTGCCACCACGCCCGGCTAATTTTTTGTGTGTGTTTTTAGTAGAGACACGGTTTCATCATATTGGCCAGGCTGGTCTCAAACTCCTGACCTCGTGATCCGCCCACCTCGGCCTCCCAAAGTGCTGGGATTACAGGCCTGAGCCACCGCGCCCGGCTCCTTTCTGTTTGTTTTTTAGTCCTCCCACCTCAGCCTCCCAAATAGCTGGGACTGCAGGTGCGGGCCACCATGCCCGGGTAATTTTATTTTTATTTGTAGAGATGGGGTCTTGTTATGTTGCCCATGCTGGTCTTGAACTCCTGAGCTCAAGTGATCTGCCCACCTTGGCCTCCCAAAGTGCTGGGATTACAGGCGTGAGTCACCACACCCGGCCCGCACTCCCATTTCTTGAGTGTGTAAATCACAACTATACCACTCTGAATCACCAGCACTTAACTCCACAGGGTACATACACAGATGGCCCCAAATCAGCATCTGATGGAGATACCAGCCATGAAGATGGCCAACTTCCAAGCCCTCTGCCCAGCTTTGGGCTCCCAAGGCTGATCTGATGGTCATCTGGGTTTCCACCTGCCCCTTCGCTCTCAACAACTGGAGCTCAGGTACAGACACAGCTTCTTGTAAGTCAGGCTGACGGGAGCAAGTCCTCCAGAGATGCACCATCCAATAAGGCAATCATGAGTCAAGTGTGGCTGTTTAAATGTGAACTAAGATTAAATGTCACAGTAGCCACATTTCTTTTTTTTTTTTTTTTTTGAGACAGGATCTCACAGTGTTGCCCAGGCTGGAGTGCAGGGACACGATCTCAGCTCATTGCAACCTCTGCCCCTGCCAGGCTGAAGTGATTCTCCTCCCTCAATCTCCCAAGCAGCTGGAACTACAGGTGCACGACACCATTCCAGGTTAATTTTTTGTATTTTCTGTGGAGATGGGGATTTGTCATATTGCCCAGGCTGGTCTCAAACTCCTGGGTCATATTGCCCAGGCTGGTGTCGAACTCCTGGACTCAAGTGATCCTCCTGCCTCCACCTCCCAAAATGCTGGGATTATAGCAAGCTTGTACAACCCACAGCCCAAGTCCCAGGACTGCTTCGAATGCAGCCCAACACAAATTTGTAAACTTTCTTAAAACATCAGGAGATATTTTTTGTGATTTTTTTTAAGTTCATCAGTTGTTGTTAGTGTTAGTGTATTTTATGTGTGGCCCAAGACCATTCTTCTTCTTCCAGGGTGGCCCAGGGAAGATAAAAGATTGGACACCCCTGGATAATAGGCATGAGCTACTATGCCTGGCCAGTAGCCACATTTCAAGGGCTTGAAAGTCACAGGTGGCCCATGGCTACAGTACTAGACAGTGCACATTAGAACACTATCACTGCACAAAGTTCTACTGAGCAACACTGCTGCTCTAATCTCTAGAGCCAGGTGACAACCAGGAATTGCTGGTTGCCTGGAACCTGCAACCTGACAGCCAGATCTCAGTCCCAAGGGCTGGTCAGCCAGACAGCCAGTCTCCCTGTCTCAGGGCAGCAAGAGACAGCCCAATTCAGGGCAAATGCTCAGGAAAGCTGACAGCCAAGGGGCAAATGTTTATGCCAAGTTAATCACCCTTAGAGAGCCTCCATTTGGCTGCTGAGGAAGAGGTCAAAGGAGGACAGAGTGGCCTCACACTGCCCTACCCGACAGCACTGTAAAGAGATGCCAGAGTTTCATCCACACAGCCTTGAACTGTTCACCTACTCACCTAGCCTGGAACTTCTGGATGAGCATCAGGAAATGAGGTTCAAATACAATACAGAAAAGTGTGCCCAGGCTGGCTACCATCCCTGCTGGAAACCCTGGCTCTTGTAAAACTTGGCTACTAGAGTACCCCAGTCCAGCACTTTCAGACTGTAACCCTGCCCCAATCACTGCCAAGTGCTTGCTGTCAAACTCCATGGAGCATCTCCATTCTTACCTCTATGCACCTGCATGTTCCCACCTCTAAAATGCTCCCTGGGAACACTCTTCTTTCCAGCTACCTCAATGACCTTCTCCCCACCTTCCACCCTCCATGGCTCAGCTCAAGTTCCACGCTGCCTTCCCATGAAGCTTCCCTAGGCTCTGCCTGGCCTTCCCCGAAAATGAACCCAGCAGTACTGTCTTTCCACCTGTCAACGGGAACGGGCTGACCTACAAGATGCTGCTTCAGGCAGTGCTGTGTCCTCTACAGAATCCCCTTCCCACAGCGGGTCTTGCATGGGCTGGAATCCAAAAGACATCACTTCCCCTCATCGGCTTTGGACATCCCAGCTTTTCTCAGCCTCTTGCCTGGCTCCCCTCACTAATAAGTGGCATCAAGTGGGCTGACCAGGAAGACTTTGTAAAACTACAGCTGCTTGACTACAACAAGCTTTGCATAGAATAACATACGGAAACATTGCAACCCCTAATCTTGTCTCTCTCCATCTGCCACAATCTCAGGACCCTGATTTGTCATAATATCAGTAAATTATGAGTTTATAGTCTGGTGAGAGTTAGGAAGAAAGATAAAACTGTGAGGAAAACCAACTCCATGCCTGAAATTCCTAAGGCCTCCAGCAAAACCATGCACACGGTAAAAACTCAACGAAGGACCTGCCACTGAGTGCTAGGAAACCAGTAAGATGCCATCCTCATGGGGCAGACAGGTGCTTGCCAAGTGCAGGCAGAGGAGATGCTCAATCCTGGAGTCTGTTGTCACATCAGAAACCTGAACTAAAAATGTGAAGCCACTTCCTCTCTGAGGGAGGGGACTCGAGGGGTGCTATGTGGCCACAGCAGGCAGTCATACTTCCTCCCCTGACTCCCCACTTAAAAGGTCCCGCAGAAAGGGCCATAGGCTGGAAAATCAACTAAAAGTTTAGACCCTTACCTGTTCTGTCCCCAGGCATTCACCTTAATAAAAAAAATCACTCAAAAAACTGTAGGGATTAAATATGACACTAAAAATACATGCAACAAAATAAAAAACAGATAAATTCAACTTCATCAAATTTTAAAGTCTTTGTGCAGCAAATGAGACTATCCACCAGGTGTGGTGGTTCACACCTGTAATCTCAACACTTTGGGAGGCCAAAGCAGGAGGACCGCTTGAGGCCAGGAGTTTGAGACCAGCTTGGGAAACACAGTGAGACCCCCATCTCTACAAAAAATTAATTTTAAAAAAATGACACTACCAAGAGAATGAACAGAAAATCCAGAGAATGGGAAAAAAATATCACTAATCTCATCTCTAATAACGATTTAATATCCAGAATATATGAACAATTCAATGACAACTCAATAACAAGAAAAAGAGCCCAATTAAAAATATGGGCGGCTGGGCACGGTGGCTCACGCCTGTAATCTCAGCACTTTGGGAGGCCGAGGCAGGCAGATCACAAGGTCAAGAGATCGAGACCATCCTGGCTAACACAGTGAAACCCCGTCTCTATTAAAAATACAAAAAATTAGCTGGGCACGGTGGTGGGCGCCTGTAGTCCCAGCTGCTCGGGAGGCTGAGGCAGGAGAATGGTTTGAATCTGGGAGGCAGGGCTGGCAGTGAGCCGAGACAGCGCCACTGCACTCCAGCCTGGGCGACAGAGTGAGATTCCATCTCAAAAAAAAAAAAAAAAAATGGGCAAAGGGAACCTGGATACTTCTTCAAAGAAAATATATATACAAATGGCAAACAAGCATATGAAAGAATGTTCAACATCACTCACCATTGGGGAAATGCAAATCAAAACCACAATGGGATATCATCATCTCACACCCATTAGGATGGCTATAATTAAAAAAGCAAAAAAAGAAGATGGCTGGGCTTGGTGGCTCACACTTGTAATCCTAGCATTTTTGGAGGCCAAGGCAGGAGGATCATTTGAACCCAGGAGTTCAAGACCGGCCTGGGGCAACACAGTGAGACTCCTGACTCCTTAAAAAAAAAAGAAAAGAAAATTAAAGAGAAGGAAATAATAACTGTTGGGGAGGATGTGGAGAAACTGGAAGCCTTGCACACTGCTGCTGGAATGTAAATGGTGCAGCCACCACTGAAAACACTATGGTGTTTCCTCAAAAAGCTAAACAGAGAATTATCATATGATCCGGCTGTTTTCCCTACACATAGTTACATTCCTCTCCCTGCTATATAAACCCCCAATTTTAGTTCGTCGAAAAGACAGATTTGAGACTGATCTCCCTTCTCCTCACCTGACATCACCCGAATTAAAAAAAAAAAAGGCCGGGTGTGGTGGCTCACACCTGTAATCCCAGCACTTTGGAAGGCTGAGGTGGGTGGATCACCTGAGGTCAGGAGTTCGAGACCAGCCTGACCAACATGGTGAAACCCCGTCTCTACTAAAATACAAAAATTAGCAGGGCATGGCAGCATAATGCCAGCTACTGGGGAGGCTGAGGCAGGAGAATCACTTGAACCTGGGAGGTGGAAGTTGCAGTGAGCCAAGATCCTGCCATTGCACTCCAGCCTGGGCAACAAGAGCGAAACTCTGTCTCAAAAAAATATATATATATTAATCCCAGCTACTTGAGAGGCTGAGACAGCAGAACTGCTTGAACCCAGGAGGTGGAGATTGCAGTGAGCTGAGATTGCACCACTGCATTCCAGCCCGGGGAACAAGAGTGAAACTCCATTTCAAAAAAAAAAAAAAATATTTACCATGTGATCCAGTAATTCCACTTCTGGCTACATACCCAAAAGAATTCAAAGCAGTAGATACTCAAACAGGTATCTGTAATCCCCTGTTTTTTCTTTTTTTTTTAGATGGAGTCTCGCTCTGTCGCCCAGGCTGGCATGAGTGGTGGGATCTTGGCTCACTGCAAGCTCCGCCTCCCGGGTTCATGCCATTCTCCTGCCTCAGCCTCCCAAGCAGCTGGGACTACAGGCACCCGCCACCACGCCCGGCTAATTTTTTGTATTTTTAATAGAGACAGTGTCACTGTGTTAGCCAGGATGGTCTCAATCTCCTGACTTCGTGATCCGCCCACCTCAGCTTCCCAAAGTGCTGGGATTACAGGAGTGAGCCACCGCACCTGGCCTCGTACTCCCATGTTTATAGCAGCGTTATTCACAACAGGCAAAACATAGAAGCAACCCAACTAAACAAAATATGGTATACACAACGGAATATTATTCAGCCTTTAAAAAGGACTGAGATTCTGACACATGGTACAACATGGATGAAGTATGAAGACATGCTAAGTAAAATAAGCCAGTCACAGTAGGATAAATACTGTATGATTTGATTATATGAGGTACCTAGAGTAGTCAAATTCAGAGATAGGAAGTAGAACAGTGATTGCCAGGGGCTGGGGAAAGGGGAAATGGAGAGTTATTGTTTAACAGGTACAGAGTTTGGGATGATGAAAATGTTCTGGACATTGAATTATACATTTAAAATGGTTAAAATGGCCGGGCGCGGTGGCTCAAGCCTGTAATCCCAGCACTTTGGGAGGCCGAGACGGGCGGATCACGAGGTCAGGAGATCGAGACCATCCTGGCTAACACGGTGAAACCCCGTCTCTACTAAAAAATACAAAAAACTAGCCGGGCGAGGTGGCGGGCGCTTGTAGTCCCAGCTACTCGGGAGGCTGAGGCAGGAGAATGGCGTAAACCCGGGAGGCGGAGCTTGCAGTGAGCTGAGATCCGGCCACTGCACTCCAGCCTGGGTGACAGAGCGAGACTCCGTCTCAAAAAAAAAAAATAAATAAAAATAAATAAAATAAAATAAAATAAAATGGTTAAAATGGTATATTGTATGTGTATTTTCCCACAATTTTAAAACACAGAAAAAATAACAATCAGGCCATATTTCCAGCCCTCTGAGAGAATCCCTCTTTAAAGGCCAGTTCTCCTGATGATCTAGCACGTCCTTCCCTGGCAATGGGCCTTGTGGATGCTATTTTGTCCTTTGCATTCCGACTTCAAACCTGGCCCCAATAACCTGAGCCCTAAATTCAAGCAAACAGCTCAGGTGGACTAGCCATTGTTTGAAAGGCTGAGGCTTGAGCTTCTCTGGGACAGGCAATTTAGGGGATGTCTGTTATGTTCGACAGGCAGCCAACAAAAGCAGAAGCCACTCTAGCCAGCTTTCACTCTCTATTACTTCCCTTTTCAGTTTCACACAGGACCCCAGACTGCCATGCAGTAAGGAAAATAGGGGTCACACTGTCCAGCCTGTTTTTTCAGTTGGAAAGTGGGAAGTGCCCTCCCATCTCTGACAGGTCTAGCTGTTTAACATTCTTTGTACTTCATACACTGAAAGACACCGCTTTCACCCATCTGACAACAGAACCAACAACTATGGCCCTCACTGGTCTGTCTCTACAGCCCTTTCACACAGATTATCCCATCAGATCTCACAATAACCCAATGAGAACGAACGTGTAGGGACTGTCATTCCCCACTGGAGACATGAAGAAACCCGGACTCAGAGAGATGAAGCAACGTGTCCCAAGTCCAAGTAAAAAGCAAACTAGGGTTTGCACACAGGTAGTGAACTTCAGAATAATTCTTCCTCTCCATTACGTTGGAAAGATGAACAAAATAGAAATGGAACTTTTCATTTGGTGTTAAACGACAGCAAGGAAAACTGCTTTCGAATATGGCAACTAATAGGCTAGTAAGCCCATCCCTAAAGGAAGAACTAACGCCCTCTTCTTTTTTCCCTTTTTTTTTTTTTTTTCTTTTTTTTGAGACCAGTCTCATTCTGTAACCTGGGCTGGAGTGCAGCAGCGGCGCGATCTCGGCTCACTGCAACCTCTGCCTCCCAGTTCAAGCGATCCTCCTGCCTCAGCCTCCCAAGTAACTGGGATTACAGGTGCCTGCCACCACACCTGGCTAATTTTTGTATTTTCAGTAGAACCGGGGTTTCACCATGTAGATCAGGCTGATCTCAAACTCCTGAACTCAGGTGATCCGCCCGCCTGGGCCTCCCAAAGTGCGGGACTACAGGCACGAGCCATTGTGCCCGGCCCTCGTTCCCAATTTCTAAGGCCCACCCTAAGTTACTAAGTTAGAAATAGATCTTTTCTTTCTTTTTTTTTTTTTTTGAAACAAAGTCTCGCTCTGTCGCCCAGGCTGGAGTGCAGTGGCAGGATCTCGGCTCACTGCAAGCTCCGCCTCCTGGGTTCACGCCATTCTCCTGCCTCAGCCTCCCGAGTAGCTGGGACTACAGGCGCCCGCCACCACGCCCTGCTAATTTTTGTATTTTTAGTAGGGGCGGGGTTTCGCCGTGTTACCCAGGCTGGTCTCCAACTACTAACCTCAAATGATCCGCCTGCCTCGGCCTCCTAAAGTACTGGGATTACAGGCGTGAGCCACCGCGCCCGGCCTCTTTTTGATTTTTGCACGCAACGACTCCGGCTGTGTACCCATTGCTGTCACTTGCTGCCCTGTCCAAGGAGTGCTGCCGGACTGGGGAGTCTGTCTGACTCAGAATCGAAGGCAGGGGTTAAAGACCAGCTAGGCCATCGATAAACGGAACAAATCACGCCTAACCCAACAAGTATCCGAACCTACAGGCAACCCTAGACACCTACACGAGCAACACTCGGGAAGCAGGAGTCAGATAGACTACGGATGGCTGACCACTGCCTTACCCACCCCCGCGCATGCGCGACGACCGCACCAGCGCCAGAGGATTCCCACGCCAAGCAGCCCCAGACATCGTGGGAGGGCGCCGTCTTCTTGCGCATGCGTTACCGCCCGCGCATGCGCGTCCTCGGCAGCCGTCTTTCCTTATTAGCCCTCCGCTCTCCTCAAGCCCGACCCGGACCCCGAATCGCCTCAACGACGACCCTCACTCCACATTTCTCACCTTGCGGCCGGTTTTCTCCCGTAGGGCCTTCAGCCGTTCCTTTCGCCGCAACGCCTCTTCCTCTAGCCGGCCCACACCGGCCGTAGTCGCCTCCATCTTGCCCGCCGACGCCCCTCCCTTTCTCTCGTCTTGCATCGCGCAGGCCTAAGGACAGCGGATAAATGTCTCGCGGCCAATCCAAGGACGAGAATGAGAGACTGGAAGGTCCTGAAAGCCAATCAATGCGGGGGTATTATGGAAGAGCCCGCCCCGCCTCGCCCTGCCCCGCCCCACCCCGCCCTTATTCTTCCGGGCAACTTGCCTAGTGGGTGGGGAGCCAGCAAAAAAAAAAAAAAAAAAAAAAAAAAAAAAAAAAAAGCTAAGGCTCGATTTATCCAATGCTGATCAGTCAAAGAGCAGCAAGTGGAATTCAGACCCGAGAGAAGGTGAAAGGAGTGCGTCGATCGCTCCGGTTTTGCCTAAGCACTAATCACACTAATCACTCCATGCTGGCGTCTTGGAATGCCCTGACCCATCCTTGTCCACTTGACCTGACAAGGCTCGAATGCCTTCAGGAAATCTTCCCTGGGCCGGGCGCAGTGGCTTACGCCCGTAATCCCTGCACTTTGGGAGGCCGAGGCGGGCGGACCACGAGATCAGGAGATGGAGACCATCCTGGCCAACATGGTGAAACCCCGTCTCTACTAAAAATACAAAAATTAACTGGTCATGGTGGCGCGTGCCTGTAATCCCAGCTACTCAGGAGGCTGAGGCAGGAGAATCGCTTGAACCAGGGAGGCGGAGGTTGCAGTGAGCCAAGATCGCGCCACTGCACTCCAGCCTGGCGGCAGAGCAAGACTCCGTCTCAAAAAAAAAAAAAAAAAGCCTTTCCTGACCCTCCACTTCAATCCCACCCTAATATAAGATATGCCTCACACCTCTACCGCTGTCAGTGGCTCCCCAGACTCACCTGACAAGTGCCCCTAAGCCCCTCTGTGACCACTCTCAGCTCAGACAAAAGCCTGTACAGTGAGGGACCTGACTGTATGGCTGTTTCCCTCTGGACTCAAAGATGATCCCCTCTCACTCCCATCCCCTCCTGCAGCAGCAACGTCCTCAGGGTCAAGTTACCTTTCCCGGGGAAGAGCAAACCCCAACCTGGGTCCAGTGGGCCTCAAGGACTGCCCCCAATTCCCAGCTTAGAAAGTCTTGGTTTGGCCTTGACTGCAAGTCACCACAAGATTCATGGCTCCCCAGCAGAAGCTGCCAGAGTCTTCTTTCCTGCATGAACTAGAGTGTCCTGATAACCGAGAGACCACTTCAGCTGAAGTCGAGATATTCTTTCAGTATGTGGGGGTCCCCAAAGCCACACACCCCCCCACTTGGGAATAGGAGACCATGCCTCCCCCTGCCTCCACTGCCAGGGGACAACTAGCCTCTTAGGCTGTTCCCTCCCTGAGGCCTCTCTTCCCAAGCTGGCTGCAGGTGGACATCCACTCTTCCCCTTCCAACTCCCTTCAGAGGCCCTTGGGCCACAGACCACAGGTCTAGCCCTCCCTTCACTAACGGTCTTGTCCTCACTAAGCCTTCTTTCCTGTAGTGGATGGGTTGCTCTGCCAAGGCCTGGCATGCAGGTTGGAGGTGCTCAGGAAACCCCAGCTCAGAGCTATGATGGATGGAGCAGGACAAAAGTCCAGACTGGAGGCATGGACCAAGAAGCTAGGAGAACAAAACAGGACAGGGTCTCTGTTCTCTTGGCCACCCAAGGCCTAGGAGTCTCCAGACTGGTCAACTCCTGGAACCAATAGCACCTCTCTGGGCCCAGCAAACTTCTCCCCAGCCCCAACAAAGGGCCTGATCCCTGGGGACCTGACCCACCAGGGGTTGGGTCCCTCCTACCATCATCCTGTGCCCCTTTCCCCATGCCCTCACCTCACAGTCTGGGCATGCCCAGGTGGTCCTCATTTGGCCAACCTGGGCCTCAGTTTCTCCATCTGTAAAACAGAGCTGGCCGGGTGCGGTGGCTCACACCTGTAATCCCAGCACTTCGGGAGGCCAAGGCGGGTGGATCACGAGGTCAGGAGATCCAAACCATCCTGGCTAACACGGTGGAACCCCGTCTCTACTAAAAATACAAAAAATTAGCTGGACCTGGTGGCACGCGCCTATAGTCCCAGTGACTCAGGAGGCTGAGGCAGAATGGTGTGAACCCGGGAGGCGGAGGTTGCAGTGAGCCGAGATCGCGTCACTGCACTCCAGCCTGGGCGACAGTGTCTCAAAAACAAACAAACAAACAAAAAACAGAGCCATGAGGCACCCACCTCTTGAGGTTAAAGAAACAACATATGTGAAGCAAGTTCTGGGCCCTGGAGTTGGGGAGTGGGGGGAACCCCTCCACTGGAGCGTTCGGGAAGGCTTCCTGGAGAAGGGAGGGGGACCCGTGGGAACGGTCTAGGTCTAAGCCTCTCTGGGATCTGGGAGGGCACCGCGGCCCCGAAGGTATTTCAGGCTAGTCCTGCTGCTAACTTCCCACCATCACACTCCACAAACAGCTAGAGCTCAAAAGTTGCGTTTTGGTCTTCCCATAAAGCGACAGAGTAGCACCTGGCATTTGATAAGCGCTACAAGGGGTCGTCATGGTGGTGGTGGTGATTATTGGTTTGTGTGTGTGTGTGTGGTTTTTTTTTTGTTTGTTTGTTTTTTTGAGACGGAGTCTCGCTCTGTGGCCCAGGCTGGTGTGCAGTGGTGCAATCTCGGCTCACTGCAAGCTCCGCCTTCCGGGTTCACACCATTCTCCTGCCTCAGCCTCCCAAGTAGCTGGGACTACAGGTGCCCGCCACTACGCCCGGCTAATATTTTGTATTTTGAGTAGAGACGGGGTTTCACCGCATTAGCCAGGATGGTCTCGATCTCCTGACCTCGTGATCCGCCCGCCTTGGCCGCCCAAAGTGCTGGGATTACAGGCGTGAGCCACCGCGCCCGGCCAATGGTGGTCATTATTGTTGAAGGACCCTCGCCACCCCCACGCGGCCCGCCGCCCCTTCCCTGAATGGCGGCAACTGCAGTCAGGCCAGCAGCGTCCTGGGCGGATTCAGACCCTGGAGAAGTCTGAAATTCCTCACCCCGACCCTCGTCCGGGAGGCTCAGGCTAGCCCTTCCAATGGCACTGGTGTGGCGGGGCGGGGCGGCGGGGCACCCGCCCGGGCCGCCAGGCCCATAGGCCCCTCCTCCTGCCAGGCTCTCAGCCCTTTACACGGTCCCGGGAGAGGCGGGGCGGCGGTGACTGCAGCGAAGTGCAGGAAGCCGGGCGGCGGCCGGCAGTAAGAAGGAGGAGGAGCGAGCAGACTTTGGTGGCTCAGCGCCGCGGAGGCCACAGCCGCAGACTTCCCCAGTAGTACCGCGCCGCTCCGCCCCGGAGTGACGCCCTCCGCCCATGGGCCTGGCCGAGGGCAACCGGCGGGCGGCGCGGAGGAGGCGGCGACAGGTGGCGCGCAACAGGGCTGGAGCCGGGCCGGGCCATGGCCGCCTCGGAGCGGCTCTACGAGTTGTGGCTGCTCTACTACGCGCAGGTGAGCCCGCCCCGCATCCGCATCCGCATCCGCACCCGCGGTGCCCCCAGCTTCCCGCGTCCCGCGCCTGCTGCACCTGCGCCCAGCGCCGCTGGGGCCGCGTAGCCGCGCGCGCGCGAAGGGCATGCAACGGCTCCGCACACACGTGTGTGCCCCCAGCCCGTCGGGTGCCTCTGGCACTTATGCCTCGCGGTAGTGCACTTCACAGCAACCCACCCCCCAAGCAGGACCGTGCAGCCTGAGTCTTTCTTGCTAGAGGAGAGTGGCCTGGGCCGAGGCGGCCGGACGCTTCTTCGCCTTTTTACAAATGGGGAAACTGAGGCCTGGAGAGACCTGGAGACTGGCCAGGAGGCTAGGGGGAGGGGGACTCAATTTGTATATGGGCTGCCTCTCCCTTGGGCGCAGCCCGATTGGGTGGTCGTGGCCAACGGGTCTGGGGGTGTGGGCCAACGTAGGGGGGGTGTGTGGGCTGACGTAGGGAGGTGTGTGGAAGGGGAATGCTCCCACTTCAGGTCCTTCTTGAGTTGCATCCCCCCACACCCCCAGCAGACAGGCTGCGATAAGCTCCTCCCTGACTTGAAACGACCCACCCTGCCCCCATTCTGAGGGGTGGACCCAGGACCTCTCTAGGAGCAGAAGAAAAGGTTTTGCTCTGGATGCCCAGGGTGAGGGTGGGGCGTTGATTCCCTGAAGGATGTCTGAAAAGGTTGGAGGGAGGCCCTTTCCTCCTGAGCTCCCCACCCGACTCAGAGAAAACTTCAGGTGGTCTCAGAAGGTGAGGGGAGTGACTCTGACCTGGGTGTCCCATCAGCTGAGAACCTGGTGTCACTCACACCGTCTCACACACATAGTCCCCCATTTTCCTTCTACACCCACAGCAGGGAGGGATCCCAGGGTAACGCTCCCTTCCCCTTCACCCAGCACCTCCCTCCTTGCACCTGCCTGGCATCATGCTCCTGGCTCAGGTGTGCCCTGGGCACAATAGACCATTGTGTGCCCTGAACAGTTTGTCAGTGGGGGGAATTCATGCTCAGACGCGCTGGCCCTCCATGAGGAGGCTGGCCCACTGTGTTCCACCAACCTGGAGTCCAGGCCAGAAGGACCACAGCCTCTTCAGTCCACTCAGGTTGTGAGAGGTCCATGCCCCCGGCAGGAGGCCAGGCATGGAGTAGAGTCCCTCTTAGGTATAACTCAGATCAAACTCGACTTCTGAGCCTCTGCTTCCCGCCTGTAAGATTGACACAGCCCTGGCCGGGCAGCCCTGGCCGGGCGTGCTGGCTCACACCTGTAATCCCAGCACTTTGGGAGGCCAAGGTGGGCGGATTACAAGGTCAGGAGATCGAGACCATGCTGGCCAACATGGTGAAACCCCCGTCTCTACTAAAATACAAAAATTAGCTGGACATGGTGGCGCATGCCTATAGAATTGCTTGAACCAGGGAGGCGGAGGTTGCAGTGAGCCGAGATTGCACCACTGCACTCCAGCCTGGTGACAGACTCTGTCTCAAAAAAAAAAAAAAAATTACACAGCCCTGACCTCAGGGGCTTCCTAGACTCTGTGGAGAGGTAGCCATTATAGCTGGTCCAGACCAGAGAAGGCTCCTGTTTCCCTGGCCCCATTGGGTCCCCTCGCCCCAGCTTCTCTGCCTCCATCCCCAGTGGTTGTGAAGGAGCAGAGGATTTGAAGAGAAGCCTACCCCTAGTCCTCCCTCTGACTGCCCCATAGCTATGGGCAGGTTCTAGGTGCATGGGCAGGTAAAGGGGACTTAAACCAGGTGATGAGTGTGAGAGATGTTAATGACAGGTCTTCAGGTCGGGTGGCAGGCTGCTGGGAGTGTCTTGGTATCTCCCAGGACAGTAACTCCAGCATGGTTGCCTCCTGATGCCCCATCTAGCTGAGCTCTGTACATGGCCAGCCCCCATCCCCTCAGGAGGTGGTTATGGCTCATATCTGTGCTGAGCCTCCCGCTCCAGGAGCTCCTCACCTCACAGGGCAGATATGGAACATAGGCTGGCAGGTTGTAGCTTTGGAAGCCTGAGCAGGCAGAGGGCAGTCTGGGGCCAGGCAAACAAATCCAGGATGTGACAGCAAACTCAGGAGCCAGGCGGGGCCAGGCTGCCTGGGAAGAGGAAGCTAGGGCCAACCTCCCAGCTCGCCTTCCTGCCCGCCTGCTCCTGCTCCTGGAACCCCCAATCCAGGGAGTAGTGCTATGCAACTTTGAGTCCTGTTAGGGACCTATTGTGTGTGTGCTTGGGGAGGGGGAGTGCAAGGTAAGGGGCGGAGCTGAAAGTGGGTGTTTAGAGACCCTTTAGTTGGCCAGCCACCCAGCCAGCAACACCTGCACCCCTCCCTTCAGCTGTGAGAGCTGACATCAGCTGGCAAACCTGTTTCCCCAGTTGTGGGTCTGGGTGGGGATGGAGAGGGGGGAGTAACTCCTTCCTGCCCTTCCTCTTCCTTAAAGACCCCAGGTTTAGACCCACCACCCCCTCTCCCTGTGGGCCCGGCTCAACTGGGGGCCTCATAGTGAGGGAGGGGGCTGTGGGTGGCCGCTGAGGGAAGAGGGAAGAGTCAGAGCACCCCAGGACCTCACTCAGCTGGAGCTCCTTAGGGCCCTGGTGGGGAAACCAACGCAGGGTCCTACCACGATTGTCAGACCTCACATGTAGTAGGTGCTCCTTGGGTATTAGCTGAAGGGTGGGTCCCATAGCAGTGACCAGTCAGGAAGTTACCCCAGAGGAGGCTGAGTTTGGGCTTTGAGGGCCGAGAGGAAGGAACAGCAGGAGCAGTGAGACAAGAAGCAAATTGTCAGGAGTTGGGGTAGGGCAGAGCTAGTCAAGCAGGCCTGGTGGACAGTGGGGGCTCATCCAGAGGACTCCAAGCCCACCAGAGCTCCCCCAGGGAAGGCATAGGAAGGACAGGGGAGTCTTGGGGGACTGGGGACAGCACCTGACAGGCTGGCGGTCGGGCAGCCCATAAAAGTTAATGCCACATAGCATGCAGATGAGTGGTCCCTGTTCAGGCAGGAGCAGCAGTGATGTTCAGCAACCCCCCCAGTGAATGGGGTCACAGAGTGAGGGGGCACTGAATATGGAAGGGCACTCAGGGTCACAAAGGTCAGGGCAGAACAAACCCTCAGGTGACAGGAGGGAGCAGAAGCTGACCTGTCCAGCTATGCCACTGAGGCCTCAGAGGGGTCCAGGAAGGTTAGGTCAGGCTGGAGGCAACCCCGTCCTGCCCACACTTCCCCCAGTTCCCTCTCCCTAACTGATGTCTACTGCCTCTTAGAAGCCTGGTCAGGCCCTCCACTCCCCCGGTACTTTATCTGGTCATATTCCTTTTTGGGCCTCAGTTTACCTTCCTGAAATGGGTAAATGGAAGGTGGAATCACTTCCTTGATGCTTGGTCCTCTGCCTCTATTACCAAGGCGCCTGAAGGAGGAGGGTCTGTAGTGACAGAGAGATGAGCACACAGCCCAGGCTTGGGTGGCCACTGGTCATTCCTGGGGTTGTTATGACAACTGGGGAGCTGATGGGGAAGTGTGGGGTCCCCAGAGAAACAGGGTCAGTTACTATGGGTCTATGGGGACCCTGGAAGGAGATTGCCATTTTCCATAGTGATAGTAAAAGGGGGTGGTCGGCTCTTGAGCCGCTTGCTTGAGCCTGTTTCCATTCTGTGGAGTGTGATTTCATTTCAATAAATCTATGCTTTCCTTGCTTTAAAAAAAAAAAAAAAAAATATATATATATATATATATATATATAGTACAAGGGGATGGTCAGGCCCTGGGGCAGGGTGGGTGTCATGGAGATCAGAAGGTCCACCCTTTCAGTACCCCCTCTCCAGGTAAGGGGGAGAGACTGGCCCAGCCACCCAGGCACTCAAACCACTATCCTCAGTTGTCCCTGCCCCAGCAAAGTCCCATCTTCCTGCTTCATCCCATGGCCTAACATCCTCCAAGCCTGACCTCCAGTCCTGGTGATGTAGCCAGAAGTCACATTTAGCTTGACATTGCCCTCCCCATCCGGATACTGAATTGGGGGACCCCCTAGGCCTGAGATAGGCTATTCCACACAGACCCCACCCTGTCCCACTTCTGCTTGTCTGTCCCTGAAGATGGAGTGCTCACTACCACCCAGGCAGCTCTGACTGAGAGGAGTCACCTACTCTTGAGCTGTGTTCTTCTCTCCCTTCCTGCTCCTAGCTCTTCCCTGGGGTCTATTAATGCCTCTTACTGTCACTCACAGTGGGGGCTGAGGGTTGTTGCCTGGAATTCAGGGAGCTCGGGCAGTCTAGAGCCCCTGGATCTGGAGCTCCACTCACCTTACCCTGACCTCGAGTTGGGTAGGTATGGCTGGAGAACTTTTACCCATGAAGCAAAGGGATGGTTTTAAAGAGGTGAATGTTAGGTAACAAGCCACCGAGAGTTAGAATGGGGACTGGACTCCGGAACCCACGTGCTCACCACTGATTTGGTTCGTGAGAGGCACCAGACAGGAATAGGTCTTACAAAGGGTGCTGATGCCCCTGATGGGGGCATTCCAGCAGAGCAAACAAGAGCAAAGCACAGGCAGACCTGTGGGGGTATAGACAGCGAGTCACGCCCTTGGGCCCGGGCATCTTGCAGGTTTGGGATGTGGAGGCTGGAGGTGAGGTGGGCACCACCCACACAGGGCCTCAGATGTGAGCTTGTGATAGGGCATGTGACTGGCTGATCAGGCTGTGATGGTGACGGATGTCTACTCGAGGCCCACTGTGCGCTGGACTTGGGGTACGTCAGGCAGGGTCTGGGAGCAGCATGGTGTCAGGCAGCTCAGTGATCCCTGTCACCTTGGCAAACGAGGTGTACTCCCTGTACTCCCCACCAGTGTCACAACCACCAGCCCTCAGCCCTCCGGGTTACTTCAGAATTCCAGAGGAGTCTCAGTTCCATGCGCAGCCAGGGACTGTTTGAGCCTAAGCAGCCCTCAGGAGCCCCTCACCCCCAGCACTCTCAAGTGCCCTCACAGCTAGTTGGGCATAAGTTGGGGTCTCTGTGGAGGCGACCATGAGACCCCCTCTTCCCAGGGACACCGGCCTTCCCCATTCCCACAACCTTCTCCCCTGCTGCAGGACCTGGGCATCACTTACCTATGGGCCCTGGAGAGGGCTTGGCAGGTGTAGCTGCTCCCAGCCTGCCCTCAGTGGGGACAGGGTTGGGGCTCTGACCCAGTTAGGTGGGAGCGAGGGGCTGGACTGTCCCTGACCCATGTTCCTGCTCAGAGCTGGCACAACTGACCAAGGCAGAGGCTCTGAGAGGGGCATGGGAAGCCTGAGCATCACGGCCACCCCTCCCAGGCCCTGGGCCTTCACATGCAGCACTGCTACTATGCTTTCATCCCCTGCCATTCTCTGCCTTCTGACCCTGGCTCCCTGAGGGACTCCCATACCCCGACACATCGCAGTCTCAAGCCATGGGGCCTAGGCCAGAGTTGGCCTGAGGCCTTCCAGGGAGAAAAGGTAAGACCCAGGGAGGCAGGACAGGCAGCCACCCCACCCCTGCCTAATACTGTGCCTTGGAGACCTCCTCATCCCCTTTCAGAGCCCCTGAAGGCTGTCTTGATTGCCCCAGCCCTGAACCCAGCTCAGCCCAATCTGCTGAAAGTTTACAGGACTGGACAGGCCAAGGCTGTGGTTCTAGGGACAGAAAGCAGGAGTATGTAGAGATTGAGGGACCCACCCCTATCCTGGGAAGGCTGATCAAGGTGATGGCCACCAGGAGGGTGGGAGGTTCCTGCTCAAGTACTACAAGCCCAAGTTACACAAGGCAGTAGGGCATAGGATGGGCAGAGGCCTGGACAAGAGGATGTGAACCACAGATGGGGAGAGGTGGAAGCCGGAGAAGCAGGTCCTGGTTGGACCAGCAGCCTGGAATGCCAGGCTCAGCAGTCGAGCCTTTATGGGGAGGGGTTAGACATAGTCAAATGTGGGGCTTTCTGGTGCTCAGTAGAGCTGCAGCTGGCAGGAAGACTCCCATTTTGAGTGACTGGCTTGACTGAGGGGCAGAAGAGGGGAAGACAGCATTGGGACATTTTTGAAGGCAGCCAGCGGTCTCTGTGGGGCCACTGAGGCAAGGATCGGGTCACATGGTCTGCATGGGCTGGCTTGCTAGCAATCATGAGTGGTCCTGGCCTAGAACTAAGGTCTGGCTTTCAGCATCCTCAAAGGTACACTGAAGGCAAAGTAGTAGATAAGGCATCCCCTATGGGGCCTCCTGTTTCCCCATCTGTAATGGGAGAGGTTCAGAAGAAGTGGTCCAGGACCCCTGGCCGCCTCTGCTGTCTCGGGATCTGGGTATTTTGGGCTCCTTGCTGATTGTTCGGGAGGAGGCTGCCAGCAGGAGAGGGTGGAGAGGTCAATAAATGTCACTGACAGGCAAAATGTCATGGTTGTGTGGGTCTGCTCCATGGTGGCCCTGGCACCTCTCTGAGTTGTCTTCAGATCTGCACTAAAATATACCAGGGAGTTCCCCAGTCACAGGGTGGATGGCTGCTCTGCCTAGGTTTTTTTGGGATCTGGCTCAGGTCTGCTGTGGTCAGGCCTCTTGCCCTGGGACCATTCAGGCCTTGCCCTGTGGTCTGGGTCCATAGATTGCAAAAATTAGCCATCCATCCAAAGATAGTTCTGGAGGTCCTTGGGTATGAGGTCCATGGCCCCTGGGGAGCAGCCTCAGGCCTGCTGAGTACTGACCATGATGTGTCCCTTGCCTCTTCATCCTTTTCCACTCTAGCTCCCCCTGTCCACCTCTAACTCTAGGACTCAGCTGGTTGGGAGCTCCAGATGGCACCAGCCTGGAGGAATTCCTGTATAAGCCACCACCCACCCCTATCCCCTGGGAGGGGCTTAGAGGTTAGAGGAGATACGGGCTAGGCTAGAATTTATCAGCTGTGTTCCTGAGCAAAGAGAACTGCAGGGTCCAGATGAGGTGGCCAGGACATGGCGGTGCTGGGGGGACAAAGGTATGGCTGAGTCTTCTACATCGACCTCTATGGCCTAAGGCCTTGAGCACAGGTCAGGGAGCTGTGGGTGCCTTGAGCGAAGGGTACTGAAGCAGCAGGATCAGAACCCTCACCTGGATAAGAGCTCTTCCAGGCGCCAACCTCATGCTTGTAAAACTAGTCTCTGGCCCACAAGCCCCACCCAGGATAGGTGACTCCACCCCTCTGTAACAGGTCCCACCCTCAGCGCAGGCCAGGTCGCTTGCAGCCTCTCTCACTGGGGCCCAGGGTGCCCCGGCCCCCCCACATCCCTGCGGTCTGCCGGGAGGAAGCGGTCCCCCTCCCCCACCGTGACTTTGCGTTTCCTGCCCCAGCCCCGGGGCGGGAGGAGACATTTCCCGTTCACACCAAAGTTTTCCTGGCAGCGCCTAGACCTGGGCTTAGCCACTGCCCCTCTTGCCCATGGAACCAGCCCTGGGGCCTGGGGTCCAGGTAACCAGCGAGGGTGGGTGGAGGTTCCCGGGGCAAGGTAGTGCTGCACATGAGGATGTGCACATGTCTGGGTCTGCCTGTCTAATGGTACACATGTGTCCCAGGATACACAGTTAAAGAAGGTTACTGAAGGTAACCCCTTCTGCTGGGCTGGGTGACGATGGCAGATGAGGATCCAGCCCAAGGCTCTTGGTAGGGGGTGGCTGCTGTGCGGGACACCTTCTCCAGCCCTAGCACCAGTGTGGGCCACAGCCACACCCCACTTAACGCCCCTCCCCTGGCTGTGTCAGACCTGCCTAGGACTGCAGGCGTTAGGGAGGTGGGAGCAGAAACTAGGAGGCTGAGAGAAGCAGTGGGGTGCCTGGAAGAGTGGTCAGTATGTACCTAACTCTCTGATGCTGACCTTCCAATGTCCTGCCCTCCCTCCCCCATCCCTTACTCCCCTCCTCCACACCCACCACTCTGCCTTTAATCCCTTGTCCATGCCCTGTGTCCACCACCATTCATTCTTCACCTCTGTCTACATCCCCTTGTCCCTGCCCTGTTTATTGCACCCCTTCTGCCCCCCACCACTGATCCCCTGCTCTGCCTACAGAAGGACCTGGGTTACCTGCAGCAGTGGCTGAAGGCCTTCGTAGGTGCCTTCAAGAAGAGCATCTCACTGTCCTCTCTGGAGCCACGAAGGTGAGGCCGGATCTACACAGACGGCAGGGACAGAGCAGGGAGATTGAGGGGTCCTCAGCACCCATGTCTCCCCTTTCCTTGCAGGCCAGAGGAGGCAGGTGCAGAGGTCCCGCTGCTACCACTGGATGCGCTGCATGTGCTGGCCGAGCAGCTGCACCAGGCCGACCTGGAGCAAGCCCTCCTGCTGCTCAAGCTCTTCATCATTCTGTGCAGGTGTCCCTGTTATCCACTCTACGAGCAGGGGCCTAGAACTGTGGGCCAGAGGGAGCGGGGGCAGGGAGGGGCATGGTATATTATTGTGACCTCTCTCCTCATTGACTCCCCCAGAAACCTGGAGAACATAGAGGCAGGCCGGGGCCAGGTGCTAGTGCCCCGAGTGCTGGCGCTGTTGACCAAGTTGGTGGCGGAGGTGAAGTGGCCTCTACCTTGTGGGGCAGAGGGTACATGCAGGGAGGCAGGCGGTAGCCATGGCAGGGTTAAACCTCTCTCCCCACACCTACAGCTGAAAGGATGCCCACCACCCCAGGACCAAGGGGCACAGTTGGAGAATGTGGCCCTACATGCTCTGCTTCTCTGCGAGGGCCTCTTTGACCCTTACCAGACCTGGCGGCGCCAGCGCAGTGGGTGAGACCCAGCCCAAAGGCAGGGAACCCAGAGGAGGGTGGGGAGAGGATGGCCGTGCTGGGCCCAAGGAGGGGTGAGAGCGGGGAGTGTTGAGAGCCGGGCTGATGTACTTGGCCTCACTGCCCCCAGGGAAGTCATCAGCTCCAAGGAGAAGAGCAAATACAAGTTCCCTCCTGCTGCTTTGCCCCAGGAATTCAGTGCCTTCTTCCAAGGTCAGGCCCCGCCCCTACCCCCACTTGGCCCCACCCCCAAACCTAGGCCCCTTCCTGTAGTTCCTTGATCCTGCCATACACAGGAACCACTTGGTGGTGTCTGCATGCAGGTCTGGGAGAACCAAAGACTAGGCAGGAGTTTAGGGACAGAGAGAAGAGAAAGGACATCTTGGACTGGAGTGAGGGCATCCCATCAGGTGGAGGGGTGGGGTCAACCTGCCTACCCAGATTTCTCATCCTCTTTCCCTCCCATCTCCTGAATCCTTCTAGCCACTTGTACCCTACTCTGATCTTAAAACTCTCTGGTCCAATCCCTTTGTCCCCATAGCCTCCACCCACTCTCCACCCATCCTGGAGACACAGTAGGTATCTCCACCTCCTGCTCCCTGGCTGCTGGAGGATCCGATGCCCAGGACAGCTGCGGCCGCCTGTTCACAGGTGGTCCTGTGAACCTGTTCTCCCTAGTGACCCTTCTCCCCTGGGTCCCCTCTCTTCTCTCATTGGAGGGAGACTGGCCAGGACTTTAGATAGGCTCAGGGTGGGATATGGCCTGGACAGAGGTGGGCAGGGTTGTGAGAAGGTGGTGACCTATTGGGATATTAAGTGTCTCAGTGATGCCCCCATGGAGCTGTGGGCCTGGATCTAGAGTTGGGGCAGCAGCTCCAGGAGGGGAGGCACCCCTAGGGAGCTCCCTGCCTTTATTTTCCCATAGCCTGGGTGCTCTTATTAAAACAAACTGGATTTTATTCCTCCTCCCATCGTATCCCTTGATGTCAACCTGGCACCCTCAAGATGAAATCCTACTCCTCCCACAGCCTTTCTCTCCACTTGTCCTGCTGCCCAGCCTCGCTTCTCTCCTCTCATTCCCAGACTGCTACCACTGACCCCACCTCAGGGTCTTAGCCCATGCTGTGCCCTCTCCCCTCCAACTGCATTCTCAGGTCTCCCCTCAAAAGCCCCATCCCCAAGGAGGCCTCCCACCCATCCAACCGGAATCAAGCCCCAGCCCTACTCTTCTTCCTCCCTCAGGCATGTGACCCAGGGCTGGTCCCTTCTGCCCTCTGAGTTTCAGTCCCTGGCCTGGCATCCTGTCCAGCTTTGCTGGCGCAGGGCCAGGTGGGCCTCCTACGTATTAGGCTGTGAAAGCCCCTAGAAGTCCCAGGCAAAGGCATGGGCGTGGGGGAGGTGGCATCAGTACAGAAGATACAGCAGAGTCCCCAGAGCACAGCATGGGAAGCACCAACCGTCACAGGGGCAGAGGGAGCAAGAGATTTGCATCTGAGAAACTAAGCCCTGGTCATCACGGGGAAGAGGAAGGATGTGCTCATGCTGGGGCCCTCACTTTGGCGCTTGAGGATCTAGGAAGCTGGCTAGACTCTCAGGGCTGGGCTGTGTCCCCCTTAAGTCCCCCAGAGAAGGGTTGTGTCCCTTTCAGACCCTCTACTATACAGCCATAACTCCTTAGATGCCCCCAGGGCAAAGCCCAGTCTTATCACTCAGACTGGGTCTTTTACTTGGCCCAGTTCCTTCTCCCCTCCACCCCAGGGCACCCACCTCTTGTGCAGCCCCCTGGGTCCATAGCCCTGCAACCTTGGTGACATTACCCTGCCCACAACCCCCTACCCAGAGAGCCTACAGAATGCAGACCACTTGCCTCCCATACTGCTGTTGCGTCTCATCCACCTCTTCTGCGCCGTCCTCGCTGGAGGAAAGGTAGGCTGGGAGGTGAGCCTGTGGACTAGAGAGCGGCTCTTTCAGCATCTATCTGCTGGGTGAGCCCCTTGCCCACTGCCCATCTCTGTCCACACCTGCAGGAGAATGGGCAGATGGCTGTAAGTGACGGCTCTGTGAAAGGCCTGCTGAGTGTGGTGCGGGGCTGGAGCCATGGGCCAGCCCCAGACCCCCACCTAGTACCACTGGCTCTAGAGGCACTGGTGGGTGCAGTCCATGTCTTGCATGCCAGCCGCACACCTCCTCGTGGCCCAGAGCTTCGTGCCCTGCTTGAGAGCTACTTCCATGTCCTTAATGCCGACTGGCCAGCTGGTCTGAGCTCAGGCCCCGAAGAGGCCCTTGTCACCCTCCGGGTCAGCATGCTCGGTGGGTATGGGCTCCCAGGCTCTTGGGGAAGGGGCATCATGAGGGAAAAGCCTAAGTGATGATGGAAGGGCTGGATGGGGCAGCATACGAAGGAAGGCTTAAGGCTGCCTAGAGGGGTCTGAGCAGGGCTTGACCCTTGACACTTCTACAGATGCCATCCCCATGATGCTGGCATGTGAAGACCGGCCAGTGCTGCAAGCCACCTTCCTCAGCAACAATTGCTTTGAACACCTCACTCGGCTCATTCAGAACAGCAAGGTGGGTAGGCCCCAGCCTGGGGGTGAGGATCTGGAAGCCAGAGGTTAGGGGAGACATGCATAGGTGCCAGGCTGCTGCTGAGCAAACATGGGCTGGACAGAGTCAGTTGTTTGCAGCTGGTAGGATGGCCTGCAGTTCAGTGGGAGGGTCTGGGGCATGGACAAGGGCCCGTCCCTTGGGGCCTCTATAGGACTGGGCTTGAGGCTCAGGACAGCTCTGTGCCCCACGGAAGCGGGGCTTGTTATGGAAGGAAGGGAGCTGCTCTGGCGCCTTGTTTCCCTTTCCCTGGCCCCAAGTACAGGGGCTAGAGGAGCACACCACTGCTTTCAGATGCAGTGTCTGCTCCCACCCACTCATCCCCCCGATTGCCCATCTGAGCAGGGCACAGGGGGCTCAGCACCCTACTGTTCCCTAGTGCCAGGCAGGGTACCTGGCAGCTGCTCCTGGTCCTGCTCTAACCCCACCCTCTCCCATCTTCCTCCTCTCTCTTCTTTGCCTCCTCCACCCTGTGCCTCCCCCTTGCCCACAGCTGTACCTGCAGGCCCGGGCGCCCCCTGAGGGGGACAGTGACCTGGCTACCCGGTTACTGACTGAGCCCAATGTCCAAAAGGTACCATCCTGGGGCTGACCAGCTCAGACACCCCTGGGACTTCCTCTTTAAGCTTTTCCTGCACTATAGCTGGGGGAATGAGCGGATGTGTGTAAGGCCTGGTGTGGTCTAGCAATGGGTGTGGATCCTCCATGCTGTCTTGCCTGCCTTCCAAGTCCCCATCCTAGGGAACAGGACAGAAGGTGGTCTATCCCCTGCCTGGTGTTTGATTGGGTGTTGGGGTCTGCCTGTGCCAAGTGGGATGGAACCTTCGAAACTCAACTACCTACCTCATTTCTCAGAAGGGGAGACAGAAGCCCAGACACTCAAGGGTTTGGCTGTAGTCACAGAGAAGGGGGTCTCCCTCATGGTGCCATTTCTTTCTGTAGATTCTTGCACCCACCCTCAGCAGGTCACTGGGTGCCCCCAGCCAGCCCCTGATGATGCGCTCCCTGACTCACCTTGCATGTGGGCTGTAGGCAGCTGCAGGGTGTCAGCTGGCGGCTTCACAGCGGGCACCATTTCTGGGGGCTCAACCTGTGGACCCCAACCTCCATAGCCCCTACCCTGGCTCTGTCTTCATGAGGTAACCCTATGTGTTCACTGCACATGGTCATTTTCTGAGAGCTGGCACGTCTATTCATCTGCAAAGCAGGCAGGGCAAAGTGACTTCCCTCTGTTTTTACAGATGAGGACACTGAGGACTGGAGGGGGAAGACTGATGCCTGAGGTCACTTGGGGAGTCAGGCAAAGTTGGGACCAAAGGCCCCATGGAGCCAAATGTGACCTGGTCTCTGCTAAGAAGCTCTCCAAGCCCTCCCAAACCCTGACCCCCTCAGGGTGGGGCAGGAGAGGCAGCAGCATGCCTCTGGCTGTCAGGTTCAGCCAGGCTGAGCCTCAGTGTCCCCACCTGGATCTAGGGGGAAGGGGCAAGGTGGGACTTAAAGGTCTCGAAGGTTCTTTTGGTTCTAACACCCTGTGATTGATTGTCCCTGAATCTCTGACCCCTGTCAATCACTGTGGGTGATGGGGCACTTGCTGGCCTGTCTGTACTCATGTGTCTAGCTTTAGGGAGACAGGTTGCGGGTGGGGCCCTAACTCCACCACAGAAAGGGGGACTGGACGGTGCAGTGAGGGTGTCCACCATTAATCTGTCCCAGTGAGGCCCTTCCCAGCCTTTGTTAGACTGGGTCTTTGGCCGGGCGCGGTGGCTCACGCCTGTAATCCCAGCACTTTGGGAGGCCGAGGCAGGCGGATCACAAGGTCAGGAGATCGAGACCATGGTGAAACCCCGTCTCTACTAAAAATACAAAAAATTAGCCGGGCACGGTTGTGGGCGCCTGTAGTCCCAGCTACTCGGGAGGCTGAGGCAGGAGAATGGCGTGAACCCGGGAGGCGGAGCTTGCAGTGAGCCGAGATCGCGCCACTGCACTCCAGCCTGGGCGACAGAGCGAGACTCCGTCTCAAAAAAAAAAAAAAAAAAAAAAAAAGACTGGGTCTTGCTGAGCTGCTCAGAGAGGGCCCTAGGTCATGATAGGGTCACAGCAGTTGGGGCAAGGAGTAGAAGGTCTGGTGCTCCAACAGAGTTGCTGATCTAGCACATGCCACATGCCTTGGGGTGCTTGGCTCTGCACCTTTTTTACTGCAGGGGGCTGCCAGCTGTGACACCCTGGCCCCTGCCTCTCCTGACGGCCCCTCCCAACCCCAAGGTCCTGGACCAAGACACAGACGCCATTGCAGTCCATGTAGTCAGAGTGCTGACCTGCATCATGAGTGACTCCCCCTCAGCCAAGGTGAGGCTGCTGCACTGCAGCTTTAGTCGGGGTGCGGGGTGGAGTTCAACTGACCATATCCCCAGAACAGGCCTGGTCGGTGGCTATAAGAATCCTGTTCCCTGGAGCAAAGCGAGCTGGGAGGTGACTGCCCTGCCCTAAAGCACACTGGGCAGGTGTGGTCGCCAGTCTGTCCTGGAGCTGCATCTCCTCTATCAGGGCTGGATGGGGAATGGACACTTGTAGACCCACCTCCATCTACAGCCTTCTGAGATGGACTCATGTCCCCCCCATCCCTCTGCAGCCCACTGCCCACCAGTACTGTCACCCAGAAGCAGAGCCACGCAAGGGAACCGCAAAATGTGATGCCCCTCCAGGGTTTCCAGGGGGCCTGAGTTTGCCCTGGGGCACATGTATATGTTCACTTCTTCCCCATACTACCTTACACAGGAGGTGTTTAAGGAGCGCATCGGCTACCCTCACCTGCAGGAGGTTCTGCAGAGCCATGGTCCCCCCACCCATCGGCTGTTGCAAGAGCTGCTCAACATGGTGAGGGAAGGGGCTTGGGACCAGGGTCCCAAAGGCAACCAGAACTGAGTCAGGGTTACCACAGATGGTGAGCTTTCCACCCTGGGGGGCCATGTTGACTGCGGCCAGTACATAGTGTGACCTGTAGCCTGGTCATGTCTATCAGTGTCACTGGAATGAGGATTCTGGCCCTGTAGGGGTCCTGGAAGCAACTGCATGTTAGCAAGCCCCAGGATTATCTTAGGAACATGCAGTTAGGGGTTAGGCCAACCCAGGCTGAAAACTAAGGTTGAGGGATTAACAGCACTGAAGGATTCTTAGTAGTAGTGATCGTCATCTGTGTCCCTCTGACTTTCCTGAGCCTCACACACAACCTGTGGGCAGGATGGGGTAGATCATGTTGCTGACTGCTGCTGTAGGCAAGTAAATGGAGCCAGAAAGTCCTACTGTTGACAGGGTGCCACAACTGACCAAGGACTGTTATTCTGTCCACCCACAGGCTGTGGAGGGTGACCACAGCTTGTGCCCACCTCCACCAATCCGCAATGAGCAGCCGATACTGGTGCTGGTGCAGTGGCTGCCGTCATTGCCCACCGCTGAGCTGCGGCTCTTCCTAGCACAACGCCTCAGGTGGCTCTGTGACAGCTGCCCTGCCAGCCGTGCCACCTGTGTGCAGGCAGGCCTGGTGGGCTGCCTGTTGGAGACACTCAGCACAGGGCTAGCCCTGGAGGCCCGCTGCCAAGAGCAACTGCTGGCACTGCTACAAGCACTGGGCCGTGTATCAATAAGGCCCATGGAGCTGCGTCACCTGCTGCGCCCTCCGCCAGGATTGGACTCGGGACCAGGTGGAGCTGAGGCTGGAAAGGCCCGACACGCAGGTGCTGTCATCCGTTCATTATCAGGCATGGCCAGGCACCAGGGCCCTGCACGCGCTCTACGCTACTTTGACCTCACGCCCAGCATGGCGGGCATCATGGTACCCCCTGTGCAGCGATGGCCAGGGCCTGGCTTCACCTTTCATGCCTGGCTCTGTCTGCACCCCATGGATATAGCACCTACCCCTGCCCCCACCCGACCACTCCAGCGAAAGCAGCTGTACAGGTGGGTGACTGCCAGGGGCCAGGGACCTCCTGCCAGGGTGAGCAGGAACAAGCAGACATAACTGGCTCGCCTGCCCCCAGCTTCTTCACCAGCAGCGGCTCAGGGTTTGAGGCCTTCTTCACGGCGGCCGGGACCCTGGTGGTGGCTGTGTGCACACGGAAGGAGTACTTGACCATGAGTTTGCCCGAAGTGTCCTTTGCCGACTCTGCCTGGGTGAGACCCCATCCTTCTCATGTGGCCCAGTAGAGAGAGGGGTGCTGAGTCCCAAGTATGGCCTAACATGAGGCTTCTGTTCTAGCACTGCGTGGCTATCGTCCATGTGCCTGGGCGCCGGCCCTTCAGCCAGAACCTGGTCCATGTCTACAAAGACGGCCATCTGGTCAAGACAGCACCCCTTCGCTGCCCCTCCCTCAGTGAGGTGTGCCAAGCAAGGTTTGGGGAGGCCTTGGATAGATGGGGGGACTTGGAACACAGTGGGCAGGGTGTGGCCTGGAGCCCTTGTGTCCCGTGCTGCCCCATAGGCCTTGGACTTTAGCCACTGGGGTCCATGCAGCCATGGGGGTCACTGTGAGGAACTGCATGTAGGCGGAGCCCCAGGTTCTGCTGTGACCTGACTGCTCCCCCAACCCCGGTCCCACAGCCTTTCTCCTCCTGCTGTATCGGCTCCGCTGGGCACCGCACAACGACCACCACCACGGGGCTGCCCATGCCACCAGTCCCCGCCACCCTGGCCTACACTCACCCCGCCCTCACCCGCTCCCAGTCAGTCCCAGCCTCCACGGGGCTTGGCTGGGGGTCCGGGCTGGTGGCCCCCCTGCAGGAGGGCAGCATCGACTCTACCCTCGCAGGCACCCAGGACACTCGGTGGGGCAGTCCCACATCCCTGGAGGGTGAGCTGGGGACTGTGGCCATCTTTCACGAAGCCCTGCAGGCAACGGCTCTGTGGACCCTGTGCACCCTGGGTATGCAGCATCCTTCATCTCTGCCCCAGCCCCAGGCCAGAAGCTAGGGGTCCAGGGGTGAGAAGGCATCTCTGGGGGTCTCTCCTCTGGTCAGACAGGCTCTGGATGGGGTTTGGCCAGAGGCCTAGCAAGGTCTGAAGCCCCCTGCCCACCTCCCAGGGCCCAATGAGACGGCACCCTTCAAGCCTGAGGGGGAGCTGCATGAGCTCAGCACCAGGCTGCTCCTCCATTACTCACCTCAGGTATTTGGGGGCCCCAGGGGAGTGGTTGGCTTGATTGTGCTACTTTCTGGCTCCCACACTGTGCCTGCCACCCCCTCCTCCCTCTGACCCTGGCTGCCTGCCCATTCCCCTGTCCCTAGGCTTGTAAGAACAACATTTGCCTGGACCTGTCCCCCAGTCATGGGCTCGATGGGCGCCTGACGGGCCACAGAGTGGAGACCTGGGATGTGAAGGTCTGTGAGCACGTGTGGGTGGTGTGTGCAGGAGGCATGAACATGGGGCACATGTGTGTTTGGAGTCAGGTGGGGAGCAGTGCTGTGCCTGGGGAGGATTTGGACAGTCCAGCTCGAGAGAGCAAAACTTCCCCTGTGGGTGGTCTGCTGGGGTGGAGCAGGGCAGGAAACTGACTGGAAGGCCCCCCTCACTGCCATCCTCCTTCCCCCAGGATGTGGTGAACTGCGTTGGGGGTATGGGTGCCCTGCTGCCCCTGCTGGAGCGAGTAGCTGCACAGCCCAAAGAGGCTGAGGCAAGTCCAGCTGAAACGCATGACCTCGTGGGTCCTGAACTGACCTCTGGCCACAAAACCCAGGGCCTGGTTCTCCCATTGGGTAAATCTTCAGGTAAGTGTTCCTGGTGCCTATGTTATGGGGCGGGAATCTTGGCATGGTAGGGGGGTGGAATGCCCAAGGTCTCCTGGCCACTGGCAGGCCCTTGATGCACCTCTGTCCCCTTCCTGGTGGCTGGCAGAGGAACGGATGGAGAGGAATGCAGTGGCTGCTTTTCTGCTGATGCTGCGGAACTTCCTTCAGGGTCACGTGGTGAACCAAGAGAGCCTGGTGCAGTGCCAGGGGCCTGCCATCATCGGGGCCCTCCTGCGAAAGGTAGGGCCTGGTAGGGCACGCATGGGGGATTAGGGATATGGTCAGCCTGTCTGACCGAGGGGACTGAGTGGGGAACCTGCTGCCCTGTCAGTCATGGAGAACCTCCTGGGAGAGTTGATACTTGAGTGGGCCCTGAAAGGCCGAGCAGGGTTGGATCTGGAAGATTTGGGGAAAGGCCCAGCACAGGTTGGGGTGGGGACCCGCACAGCAGGCAGGAGGCTTGCATGTCAGAGGCGGCAGGGAGCCCCCAAAGGGTTCTGAGCAGGTGGGTGGCCATGTCTGTGGCCGTCATGGCTGTGCAGGGAAGGGTGGCAGCTGAGAAGTTCAGACAGCAGGTGGGCAGAGCCTGAGCCCTCACTCCAGCTCCTGTCTCACCCCAGGTCCCCAGCTGGGCCATGGACATGAACGTGCTCATGTCTGCCCAGCTGCTGATGGAGCAAGTGGCGGCTGAGGGCAGCGGGCCCCTCCTGTACCTACTCTACCAGCATTTGCTCTTCAACTTTCACCTCTGGACCCTCAGTGACTTCGCCGTGCGCCTCGGTAGGTGTGAGGACCTGAGCAAGGGGCTGGCCATAGGGTGGCTGAGCACTGAGAAGTTAGAACCCTGCTCTGGGGGATCTGAGGGACTCACCTGATAGGAATCCAGAATGCCATGGGGTGGCTGAGGGGACTGTGACCCTGCCCTGGAAGTCTGACAGGCACATGGCTCTGGCCTGGAGGATCTGAAGGGCCCAGCTCAGCCTAGTGGCCTGAGCCTCCTGCTCATTCCTGCTCAGGCCACATCCAGTACATGTCCAGCATAGTTCGGGAGCACAAACAGAAGCTGCGGAAGAAGTACGGCGTCCAGTTTATCCTGGATGCTCTGCGCACCCACTACAGGTGAGGCCAGTGGGGCCAGATGGGCCATGGGGGGCTGACGCTGACACAGTGGCCTCTGGCCTTGGGGACTGGGCTATGCGCTTACCTGACTCACCTGCCCACCCTCCCTCCCCCTCTCTCCCCCTCTCTCCCCCTCTCTCCCCCTGTCTCCCCACCTTTCTCCGGACCTGGCTGGGTGTGCCTGCTGACCTGCCAGCCCGCAGCGGGAGCGCCCCCTGGCTGCTGACGACCTACGCACCGTGCAGACCTCCCTCCTGGGCCTGGCAAGGGAGTTCCTGGTGCGGAGCCTCTCAGCCGATGACGTGCAGGTCACGCAGATCATGCTGAACTTTTTGGCAGCCACAGGCGATGATGGCCAGGTAGGCTGGAGGCTGGGGAAGGGGAGGCTTGGGTGAGGGGGGCATGGGGGCCTGGCACAGTGTGAGACTCTGCATCCCCAGGTGGTGGGTGCGCTGGACCTGCTGCTAGCCCTGCTGCACGGTTCCCTGGCGCAGGAGTCCTTGGCTATCTTTCTGTTGGAGCCAGGGAACCTCGAAGTGCTGCTGGCCCTGCTAGTGCGGCCAGGGTCACTGCCCCTGCTGCCCGATCGAGTCTGCAAGGTACACCCAGCCCATCCCCTCCCCTGGCATCCCATTCACTGGGGCCCCTGCCTGGGGTTCAGGGAGGTACAGCAGGCCTTGGGCCAGCAGATGAAGCTGCCTTCAAGGGCCTCTTGAGCCACACACCTGCACGGTGACTTCCCCTCCTACAGTAACTCCTTCCACATGATGACAGTCCTCCGATGACCCCCACACAGATCCTGCGCAGACTGCAGCAGAACGAGCGGCTACCTGAGCGGAGCCGCCAGCGCCTCCGGCTGCGGGAGTGTGGTCTCCAGGGTCTGATTGCCTGCTTGCCTGAGGGGACTGTTTCCCCCCAGCTCTGCCAGGGCCTCTACAAGCTGTTCCTGGGGGCAGGTACAACCTGGTTACAGCCAAGTGGAGGGGGTGACATGTCAGAAAAACTGGGCAGGCAGGCAGGAAGAAGGAAGGTAGTGGCATAGGGGCCAGGGCTGGGCCCCACCCTTCCTAGTCGGGTCAGTCCCTCAGGTCCCCCCAACCCATCCCCCCAGATTGCCTGAACCTCTCAGATCTGCTGGCTGTGGTACAGCTGTCCCTCCAGGCTGACCTCAGCGTTCGCCTAGACATCTGTCGCCAGGTGAGCATGAGATGTAAAAGCTTTGGGGGAGGGGGAGGGTGGCTTCTACCCTCTGGCCTTCACCTTGCCTGTCTCATGAGGGGGTCTCTGGAGCCCTCCTCTGCAAAGGCCCCGGATGAGGGTCTGGGGCAGGCAGTTGGATGCGTCCTCACATGCTGTGCTCTTGCCTGCAGCTCTTCCACCTCATCTATGGACAGCCAGATATAGTGCGCCTTCTGGCCCGACAGGCTGGCTGGCAGGATGTGCTGACCCGGCTATATGTCCTGGAGGCTGCCACAGCTGGCAGTCCCCCTCCTTCTTCCCCAGAGTCACCCACCTCCCCCAAGCCAGCCCCACCCAAGCCACCCACTGAGTCACCTGCTGAGCCTTCAGATGTCTTCCTGCCCTCAGAGGCCCCCTGCCCTGACCCTGATGGCTTTTACCATGCTCTCTCCCCATTCTGCATGCCCTTTGACCTGGGCCTGGAACGGTCTAGTGTAGGATCAGGCAACACTGCTGGTGGTGGTGGCGGCAGCAGTGGTACTCTTACTCCAGCCAGCCAGCCTGGCACTCCTTCCCCACTGGATGGACCGAGGCCCTTTTCTGCTGCCCCTGGCCGCCACAGCTCCAGTCTCTCCAATGTGCTGGAGGACGGCAGCCTCCCAGAGCCCACCATTAGCGGGGATGATACCTCGAACACCAGCAACCCACAGGTGAGATGGGCCCACCCTCTGCCACTGCATGGTACCCAAGGGAGGACACTTCTGTTACACAGGGCTGGCAGTGTAGCCTCTCCAAAGGTGTGGCCCTGTCTGACCAGGGTTGCACTGCCAGTCAGGCCTGTGCTGTCCCATCATAGCTTTCATCTGTAGTTGTGTTCCCAGAGGGCTCCTGGAACAGGGCGAGTCATGACGAGCCAGAGTGGGTGACACCAGCCAGGCTCCAGAAGGGCCCTCAAGAGAGCCTGTAGGGCAGAGACCTCAGAGGGTCCAAGGGCAGCAAACGCCAATGGCCCTGCCCTGGGCTTCTGGGTTTGGGGATGGGCCTCTGCTCGTTCTATGTGAACTGCCTCATCTCTTCTTGGGAGTCTGGCAAGACCCCAGGATTCTGCCTGGAACTCAGGTAGTAGCTGAGACCCCTAAACTGTTCTTCCAGGCCCTTAGTGCCAGGCTCACTGTTAGCCAAATGCTCTGCCTCCTGGGTGGCTACCCCAGGAGGGATGCTGACTGGGGATGGATGGGCATCAGCCTAATTCCCTCTGCGGCCCACAACCCATGCCCACATCACCCACCTGTGCCCACAGCAAACCTCTGAGGAAGAGTTGTGCAATCTGCTCACCAACGTGCTGTTCTCGGTGACATGGCGTGGTGTGGAAGGCAGCGATGAGGCTGCCTGGCGGGAGCGTGGCCAGGTTTTCTCGGTGCTCACCCAGCTGGGGGCCTCAGCCACACTTGTGCGCCCACCAGACTGCATCAAGCGCAGGTGAGAGGGCAAGTCTGGAGCGGGAGGGGCTTCAGGGAGCCTCGGGGGAAGGAAAGAAGACAGTCAGGTAGACCCTTGAGTTCCCCACTCACCCGCCAGCCTCCTGGAGATGATGCTGGAGTCAGCCCTGACCGACATCAAGGAAGCCCCCGTGGGGGTCCTGGCCAGCCTCACCCAGCAGGTGCTTTGGCTGCTGCGTCTGCTGCAGGACTTCCTGTGTGCTGAAGGCCATGGTAACCAGGAACTGTGGAGTGAGAAGGTGCGGCCCCTCAGAGAGGCGTGAGCCACATGAACACTCAGGTTCACACAAGGCTGCAGGGATCTGGTCTGGGAGGTGGATGGGTACACGTGCGCAGTTGTGGGTACATCAGCATGAGTGCCTGTGAGCGTGGACTTGCCTGTGTGCACAAACCCTACCTGGCCCCCAGCGCAAACTTTACTTTGCTCTCTTTCCATGGACTCCTGGCCTCCCCTGGTGATGTCTGTTGGGAACCCGTTGTCTGTGGCAGCTCTTTGAAGGTGTATGCAGCCTACTTGATCGCCTGGGAGCCTGGCCCCACCTGGCCAACGGCACAGCTGATCTCCGTGAGATGGCACAGATTGGCCTGCGGCTTGTGCTTGGCTACATCCTGCTGGAAGACCCACAGGTGAGCACAGGGTGAGCATGGGGGCAGGGGGCATGGGAGGTGTGGGGAGCTCCAAGAGTGGCTGGGTGCCACTCATCTCTCTTGCACCCACAGCTGCATGCCCAGGCCTATGTGAGATTGCACATGCTGCTACAGACTGCAGTGCCAGCCCGCCGCGAGGAAGCCTGCTATGTGCTCTCCAAGCTGGAGGCTGCACTGGGGCGGGCGCTGAACACCTCTTCCTCCGAGTCAGCCACTGATAAGGCAGGGCCCCCACCTGCAGCCACAGCAGCCACAGAGCGCTGCTCCTGGCTGGTGCCGCTGGTGCGCACGCTGCTAGACCGTGCCTATGAGCCGCTGGGGCTGCAGTGGGGACTACCCTCCCTGCCACCCACAAATGGCAGCCCCACCTTCTTTGAAGACTTCCAGGCTTTTTGTGCCACACCCGAATGGCGCCACTTCATCGACAAACAGGTGCCTGGAGGTGGGGCCCAGGAAGAGGAGTGGGGACTGGGGCCCACATCGAGCACTGTTCTCCTCTGACCAATCCTCCAGGTGCAGCCAACCATGTCCCAGTTCGAAATGGACACGTATGCTAAGAGCCACGACCTTATGTCAGGTTTCTGGAATGCCTGCTATGACATGCTCATGAGCAGTGGGCAGCGGCGCCAGCGGGAGCGTGCCCAGAGTCGTCGGGCCTTCCAGGTGTGCCACAGGGGTGGGGATGGGAAACTGATCCACACATGCGCCCAGGAGATGTCTCACAAGGTGGAGAAATAGGGGTAGGACAGGCAGCAGCCAGGGGACTGACCTATCTCCCCCACCCCAGGAGCTGGTGCTGGAACCTGTGCAGAGGCGGGCGCGCCTGGAGGGGCTGCGCTACACGGCGGCGCTGAAGCAGCAGGCAGCCCAGCACTCCACAGCCCTGCTGCACTGGGGCACGCTGTGGCGCCAGCTCGCCAGCCCATGTGGGGCATGGGCGCTGAGGTGGGCCGGGCTTGAGGCAGCGTCACTGTGGAGGGGTGGGGCTTGGGAGGGAGGGGTCACCTGGAACCCCAGACTGCCTTTGGGGTGAGGGATGGGGGTGTCTACAGCCTCCATGACGTGGGGGACATTCTGCAGGGACCCACCCACCCTCCGCTGGAAACTGTCCAGCGCTGAGACATACTCACGCATGCGTCTGAAGCTGGTGCCCAACCATCACTTCGACCCTCACCTGGAAGCCAGTGCCCTCCGTGACAATCTGGGTGAGGGAGTATGCTGAGCTGGGTCCACCCAACTCAATTGTCCCGTGTCCCATCCTGCCTTGCTTAATCTGAGTACCCTTGGCCCCTTGCAGGTGAGGTTCCCCTGACACCCACCGAGGAGGCCTCACTGCCTCTGGCAGTGACCAAAGAGGCCAAAGTGAGCACCCCACCCGAGGAGCTGCAGGAGGACCAGCTCGGCGAAGATGAGCTGGCTGAGCTGGAGACCCCGTGAGGGAGGCCCTGGAGAGATCGGACTGGGGTGGTGGGCAAGGGGTCTGCTCCAGTGTGTGCATGCCTCTGTGGGATCAACTCCCTCTTCTGCTGCCTGACTACATCCCCCTGAAGGGACTGTCCAAAGCCAGATGGGGGGTGGGAAAGTCTCCTAACAGGGCTGAGTTGCTCTTTTAACAGCCAGGCACCCGAGGACAGCACTGAGAAACAAACCAGAGCGGGAAGGGGGCCCAGGGAGTGGGCAGGGGCTGGGTGAGGGGAGCAGGGGACAAGGGTTGGCATCCTGGCAAAATATTCAGAAGCCTAGTGGGTGGCAGGCTGGGGACAGGGGCTGGGACCAGTAGGTTCTGGACCCTAGACAGCCCCTCCCCATCTCTGGGAGTCATGAGAGTATATACCCCATGACTCAATGGCACTTGGATGCCCTTTGGGCTTGTGAAGAAGGGGGTCTCAGAGCCTAGAGCCTGAGGTGGGTTGCTGGTCTTTAGGATGGAGGCAGCAGAACTGGATGAGCAGCGTGAGAAGCTGGTGCTGTCGGCTGAGTGCCAGCTGGTGACGGTAGTGGCTGTGGTCCCAGGGCTGCTGGAGGTCACCACACAGAATGTGTACTTCTACGATGGCAGCACTGAGCGTGTCGAAACTGAGGAGGGTGCGTCCTGGTGGTGTGGGTTGGGAAGATGGCAGGGAATGGCTGAGGTCTGGGTGGGCCTGGGGTGAGTGATTCCTGTACCTGCTGTTCCTCCCCATAGGCATTGGCTATGATTTCCGGCGCCCACTGACCCAGCTGCGTGAGGTCCACCTGCGGCGTTTCAACCTGCGCCGTTCAGCACTTGAGCTCTTCTTTATCGATCAGGCCAACTACTTCCTCAACTTCCCATGCAAGGTGGGCACGACCCCAGCCTCATCTCCTAGCCAGACTCCCAGGCCCCAACCTGGCCCCATCCCACCCCACACCCAGGTACGGAACCAGGTGTACTCGTGGCTCTTGCGCCTACGGCCTCCCTCTCAAGGCTACCTAAGCAGCCGCTCCCCCCAGGAGATGCTGCGTGCCTCAGGCCTTACACAGGTGAGAGCCCGGAGTGTGAGGGATGTGAAGTTGGGACCCTGAATCAGGGGGCAGTGCTGGACAGCCCACCTGGCTCACATCTTGATTGCCCCTGTCTCCAGAAATGGGTACAGCGTGAGATATCCAACTTCGAGTACTTGATGCAACTCAACACCATTGCGGGGCGGACCTACAATGACCTGTCTCAGTACCCTGTGGTGAGGGCCTCACTCTGTACCCCTCCACCCCTGCCCCTCTGACCTATCAGCCCTTGGTTCCCCCAAGTGTAGGTACCTGCCAGTGGGCCAAGCCCTGAGCTTGGTCCTGGGTAGGTGTGCCAATGAAGAGCTGGCCTCTGTTCCCTGCCAACCCCCAGAGGTCCCCAGCCTCACTACCTTCCCCTCCCCACCTAGCCTCTATTCCTCAAAAGGAATCCTGTTCCAGGACAGTCCTTCTTGCTCCCCTGGGACCCCTCTAAGTGGTGCTCCCCCAACCTGTGGGCAGGTTCTGTACCCGCCTTCTTGAGGGTGAGGTGAGGGCAGGGCAGGGTGGGCTGGTAGGCCATCAGGGCCCTCATGCAGCCCCTGCTTGGGTGGGCGGCCAGTTCCCCTGGGTCCTGCAGGACTACGTGTCCCCAACCCTGGACCTCAGCAACCCAGCCGTCTTCCGGGACCTGTCTAAGCCCATCGGTGTGGTGAACCCCAAGCATGCCCAGCTCGTGAGGGAGAAGTGAGCATGCGGGCAGGGCTGGGCTTAGCGGGTAGGGAAAGGTGAGGGGAGGGCTTCTGCTGACATGTCCAACTGTGGCCCCAGGTATGAAAGCTTTGAGGACCCAGCGGGGACCATTGACAAGTTCCACTATGGCACCCACTACTCCAATGCAGCAGGCGTGATGCACTACCTTATCCGCGTGGAGCCCTTCACCTCCCTGCACGTCCAGCTGCAGAGTGGCCGGTACAGCCCAGGGGCTGGTGGGCAGACTAGGGGGCAGACAAGGGGAGGAGGCTGGTCCTCCCCACATCCTGGGCCCACCCTTGGCTCCCTTCTTCCCTCCAGCCACAGCATCTCCCTCCCTGTTCCCATTCTCCCCACCTCACCTTGGCCCCATGCCCCTCCCCCAGCTTTGACTGCTCCGACCGGCAGTTCCACTCAGTGGCAGCAGCCTGGCAGGCACGCCTGGAGAGCCCCGCCGATGTGAAGGAGCTCATCCCAGAATTCTTCTACTTTCCTGACTTCCTGGAGAACCAGAACGGTAGGTGTGAGGTGCTGGCACTGGAGCAGGCAGGTGTGGGGATGGAGAGCAGATGGTGGAGTGGCCAGGGGGCAGTTGGGATGGACAGGGAGACAGCTGACACAGTCCTTTGTGCCAGGTTTTGACCTGGGCTGTCTCCAGCTGACCAACGAGAAGGTGGGCGATGTAGTGCTGCCCCCGTGGGCCAGCTCTCCTGAGGACTTCATCCAGCAGCACCGCCAGGCTCTGGTGAGGAAGCAACCACAGGCAAATGGCAGGCAGCCGGGGTTCTGAAGGTCATGGGGGGTCAGCCGTCCCTGCACTGATTGCTGCCTCCCTACTCCCAGGAGTCGGAGTATGTGTCTGCCCACCTGCACGAGTGGATCGACCTCATCTTTGGCTACAAGCAGCGGGGGCCAGCTGCTGAGGAGGCCCTCAATGTCTTCTATTACTGCACCTATGAGGGTGGGCAGTGTGCTGGACTCTAGTCGGGGCCAGGACAGAATCAGGAGGGGTGGATGCAGAGGGCACGTGGGGAGCCCTGACTGCTCTGCCTACCTTCCCAGGGGCTGTAGACCTGGACCATGTGACAGATGAGCGGGAACGGAAGGCTCTGGAGGGTATTATCAGCAACTTTGGGCAGACTCCCTGTCAGCTGCTGAAGGTAAAGCCAGCTTAGAGGATAGTGGCCAGGGATGCCCACGCCATGGTGCTGACCAGCCACTTGCCCACAGGAGCCACATCCAACTCGGCTCTCAGCTGAGGAAGCAGCCCATCGCCTTGCACGCCTGGACACTAACTCACCTAGCATCTTCCAGCACCTGGACCAACTCAAGGCATTCTTTGCAGAGGTGAGAGGAAGACAGGACCTCAACTTTATATTATGTGAAATGGGTTTAACCCCACTGTCCTTACCAACCACTTGGGGCAGATGGGAACCCTAATCAAGGTCACTGATTTCAAAGCACCTTAGAAAATGAGCTAAACATGGGAAGAGTATGGGGGCAGGAGGGGTGCCCTCCTCATCAGGGCCAGGATAAAGTGTTGACTCACCTAACAAGCTCTGAAAGCCTTAGGGAGATCAGGAGGGAGGAGATCTGTCCTTGGACCCCTTCCATCGCCTTCCTAGGCAGGAACATTCCTGAATGTTGCCCCCAGGCCTGACTTTTTTTTAGGTTTCCCTCTCTTCCTGCCTTTGGGCTAGGGGGACAAGGAATAACAGGGTGGGAGGACCAAGGTTGAAACTAAGCGTGATACTCTGGAAGCACCTTCCATGTCTGTCCCAGCTTCTCACCCACTTTCTGAGATGCCCTCCTAAAGTCTCTGCCTGTTGCTTGGAGGGACCTCTGCATCTGTGATACCTACTCCGTGACCCCTGGGGACTGAGGGTAAAGGAAGGGATGATGCTTCAGGGAGAAGATAGTGTAATCTGATAGTACTCAGGCATAGCTAGGCCTGCCCTTGTCCCTGCAGGTCGTCAGTGATGGTGTACCCCTGGTGCTAGCTCTGGTCCCCCACCGGCAGCCCCACTCCTTCATCACCCAGGGTTCCCCAGACCTGTTGGTAAGTGCATTGTGCAGAGCCCTAGCTCAGCTCCACTCCCCCTCTGCCTCTGCCACAAACCCATCTCTGCCCCCTCCTGCCTTCAGGTGACCGTGAGTGCCAGTGGGCTGCTGGGTACCCACAGCTGGTTGCCCTATGACCGCAACATAAGCAACTACTTCAGCTTCAGCAAAGACCCTACCATGGGCAGCCACAAGTAGGACAGAGGGCTGTGGGTGGGGTGGGCTACAAATGCTCTGCACCCTGAATTATTCCTCTCCCTAATCAGAATGTAGGCCAGCTGCAGGGGAAAGGTCTGACCAGGCTCCCTGAGGGCCTGGGTCTCTTCCATGTGGCCTGGCCTCACTTGTCATCCCCCTCACTGGGTCAGGACGCAGCGACTGCTGAGTGGCCCATGGGTGCCAGACAGTGGTGTGAGCGGACAAGCACTGGCAGTGGCCCCTGACGGAAAGCTGCTATTCAGCGGTGGCCACTGGGATGGCAGCCTGCGAGTGACTGCACTATCCCGTGGCAAGCTGTTGAGCCAGCTCAGCCGCCACCTTGGTATGAACAGCCTTGGAGGCACGCAGGTATGGGGCCGGGTTCTGAGGCTGGCCGGGGTGGATGTGATTCCTCCATTTTGCCTGTACCCTCCCCTTCCCGTGCAGATGTAGTAACCTGCCTTGCACTGGACACCTGTGGCATCTACCTCATCTCAGGCTCCCGGGACACCACATGCATGGTGTGGCGGCTCCTGCATCAGGTGTGCCTGATGGGCAGCTCTGTGGGGTCCCCATAGCCCAGACCTACAGCCCATCCATCCCTCGGTGGCCTTCCGGTCCTGCCCTCCTGTCTTTCCCTTCCCTTTGCTACCATGAGCAAGTCTGGGGTTCCATGACCCTCCAGCTCTCTAGTCTTGGACAAGGCCTTCGTTTCCTGAGCCTCAGGGGCCAGTCCTAAGCCAACCCTGGTCATCCACAGGGTGGTCTGTCAGTAGGCCTGGCACCAAAGCCTGTGCAGGTCCTGTATGGGCATGGGGCTGCAGTGAGCTGTGTGGCCATCAACACTGAACTTGACATGGCTGTGTCTGGATCTGAGGTGTGTGTATGCATGTGCCCTGGGGAGGGTGAGTTTGCTGGGCAATCCCCCTGGAGCCCAGATTCCTGCCCAGGACCCTAAGTTGCCTTCCTGCAGGATGGAGCTGTGATCATACACACTGTACGCCGTGGCCAGTTTGTGGCAGCACTACAGCCTCCGAGTGCCTCAGTGCCTGGACCTATTTTCCACCTGGCATTGGGGTCCGAAGGCCAGATTGTGGTACAGAGCTCAGCGTGGGAACGTCCTGGGGCCCAGGTATGGGGAAGGGGTACCCAGCAAAGATGGAGGGGCAGTTGGGATCCTGTCCTTGCTGACACTCCCTGCTTCCTCCAGGTCACCTACTCCTTGCACCTGTATTCGGTCAATGGGAAGTTGCGGGCTTCACTGCCCCTGGCAGAGCAGCCTACAGCCCTGACGGTGACAGAGGACTTTGTGTTGCTGGGCACCGCCCAGTGCGCCCTGCACATCCTCCAACTAAACACGTAAGCCCCCCCCGATTTATGAGTTCATGGCCCCTGAAGGTTGTGGTCATTGGTGTAGAATAAAGCGGGGGGGATTCCCCCTAGGAATCCACACACCATACATGTTTGTGGGCACATATTTCAAGGTTTGTTACCTGTCCCCTCATCTTCCCATAGGGAGGTCTTGCCCTGGGCCTCGGCTTAGCCACAGTTGTGAGAGATTTCTTTGTGTATAAAAGTTTCAATTGAGCCATCCTTAAAATGAGGACAGAGAGGGTATATGGGATAAGGGATATCTGCTGGTCGCAAAGCCCCCTTGCAGTTGCAAGCTGGTGTATATCCCCTCTCCCTTCCAGACTGCTCCCGGCCGCGCCTCCCCTGCCCATGAAGGTGGCCATCCGCAGCGTGGCCGTGACCAAGGAGCGCAGCCACGTGCTGGTGGGCCTGGAGGACGGCAAGCTCATCGTGGTGGGCGCCGGGCAGCCTTCTGAGGTGAGGATGGGGCGAGGGTGGGGAGGCCCCTCGAACGGGGCGGGGCGCAGCGCGGCGGTCCCAGCTGACCCTACTCAACCCTTACGCCCACCAGGTGCGCAGCAGCCAGTTCGCGCGGAAGCTGTGGCGGTCCGCGCGGCGGATCTCCCAGGTGTCCTCGGGAGAGACGGAATACAACCCTGCTGAGGCGCGCTGAACCTGGCCAGTCCGGCTGCTCGGGCCCCGCCCCCGACGGGCTTGGCCCGGAAGGCCCCGCCCAGAAGTCGACGGGAACACCCCGGGGTGGGCCGCCCAGGGGGTGGGCGGGGCCCCACCCTGCCCAGCTCAGGGATTGGCGGGCGATGTTACTCCCTCAGGGATTGGCGGGCGGAAGTCCTGCCCCTCGCCGGCTGAGGGGCGGCCCTGAGAGTCAGCGCTGGCGTCTGCGGCCGTAGCAGCACTTTTTGCACAGTCTGGGTCGGGGTTCCCCGGCTTCCAAGTCCCGGTTTCGTCAGAGCACGAGGGCCGCCTGTGGCCTTAATTCCTAACGGCGGCCCCGGTTCTCCCTTATCGGCAATAAACCTGGCCTAGTTTTGTAGCTGCTCTGTCTCCGACTGTGCGTGCGCGCGCGGTGTCTCGGGTCGCGGTCTCAGTCTGGCCTGGCTCGCGTTCCCTTGGCCCGTGACCCCCTCTGGGCTCACTCGCCCCCCTCCGCGTGGCCGTCGCTGAACTGGGGCCTCAGTTTCCCCGGCCGTGCAGCCCCTGCCCCACATCTCGCCCCGGCTCGTGGTTTCCCCAAGATTTCATCTCTTCATCCGGTCGCCCTCGCACGCCGTTCGTCCAAGACCGCAACCCGGCCAGGAGTCCCGCAAGCGCGTTTGCATTCCTTCGCCGGGCGGGGGCGACAACACCTGAGGCCGCGCCCCTCCAGCTTGGCCCTGCCCCCTCATTGTCTTGCCTACTTCTTGGGCCGCCCTGTGGCGCTGCTGTGGTCGCGAGGTTGGGGTTGGGGGCCAGAACCACCCCAGAGACTCCACGTTGTCTTCTCGGAGGGCTCGGTCGTGCCCTGCTGAGTGGATCCATCCTGGCGGCCACCGGTCAGGAGGAGTTAGGGGCAGAGCCCTTGCTGAGTGGAGGGAGCCGGGGGCTGCCTCTCTGTCCCCCATCTCCAGACTCGTGATCCTGCAGGTGTTGTGTGTGCTGGTGTCGGCGTGTGCATGAGAAGTCAGGGTGGTGTGGGTGTGCAGGGTGGTTGCATTGTGTGTGCGTATTCGTGGGCCTGGAGACGGATGGGAGGTGGGACGGGTTCCGTCCCCGCTGCTCAGAGTGGGCTGGGCGGAAGCCAGGCCTGTCTGCTGCTGCGTCCTGGTCACAAGCCCATCGACCATCCAGGATCTTGCAGGGTCCCTTAATGTAAGTGACACAAATGTACACACCCCACATGTGGCAAGGGCCACCAGGTCGCACACACTTGGCCACAGCACTGTGTTGCTGACTTAGCCATACACATGGGGACATGGTGTGGGATAGACTGGTACCCAGTATGTGGTGGTGGATACTGGGGAGTTGGAGGGCCTTCCCGGGTGTCTCCTCCATTCCTTGTCTCCAGGCAAGCTCTCCTTAGTCTAGACGAGGAGCTTCTCTTCCTCAAACCTTAGGAAGTGGGTCCCATCAGATTCAGCCCTATAGGATCCAGGTAGGACTGAGTAGTCCTATCCTTTGAGTCTTAGGCCCTCTCTGAATTTCTGGATGAAGCAGGATCAACTAGGGGATCTCTGGGCCCGTATCCTCCATTCCCTTGCTGAACCCACCAAGTTAGCATTCCACCCAGTTCCTGATCAGGAGAGGGCTGGACACTGACCCTTGAGGAAGGACTGCGAGCATGGTCACTGCAGAAAGTCCTCCTGCCTTGGGGCTTCAGGATGTTGGGTTCCTGAGCTATAGCTGAAAAGCCTGGCAGTGAGCCTCCCACTGGCCAGTACGTCTCTCCAGCCTGGTTCTGGCTAAGATGGAGCTAGAAGGCATGTCTCCCCTATCTTCCCTACCATCCCTGGACTCAGACCAAGTGTTTCGCAACATCTTTGAGACAGGGTGGTTTCCAACCTGTTTTCCATCCTGAATTGTACCTGACACTTCTAACTTTGGCCAGCTGGGACCACCTCTGTCACCTCCACCCCATCTGACACAGGAGGAAACTGGTCCAGCGCTAGAGTGAATCAGGTTGAAGTGAGAAAAGGGGGACAGACTACCCCAAGGGACTGCCAACGTCAGGCCTGGAGATTTCCCCCATATTCCTCCTGCACACAGCCCTTTTTGGACTGAGAGAAGCAGCTCCCAGCTCCCCTGCCTGGGGGCTGCCTAAAACTCTCTAACCTCTTCTCCAAGAAACAGCCCCAGGGAGCATTACCCACTAACAGCCATGCTTCACAACTCTAGCCACAGCAAAGGCCTGGCCTATGTGGGTAAGCATCCCTTGATTCAGATCATGGGCACCAGGCAGGCTGAGAGGTACCCCAAGTGGGTAGGTCACACCCAAGTCCAGCCACAGGTTCTGGAGTCTCTCAGATCCTGTGTACCCTGACTGCACTAGATCGGGAGGACAAGTCGCTTCCAGGCAGAAGAAAGCAACAACACTTCCTTTCCAGTTCAGCTTTATTTTGCAAAAATTTACAAGGCCTCCTTTGCACAGAGATGCTTGTGGGGACCACATGAATCAATGTGCCCTCACAGTCCAGACTTAGTGGCAGAGACAGGACACAAGTGCCATGGTAGACAGTGCCATGGTCTTTCTTCCTGTGCCCTGGATAATTGGATTAAAAAAAATTGGATTTAGTGCTGTGGTAGACAGGAGTGCAAATGGACCCCCAAAAGGAAGAGATCGAGGAAGTCTTCCCAGAGTAGAAGATTTTTGCCAGTATGCCAGATGGAGAACGGAGATTGGCAAGAGCAGAAGTCTGGAAGGTTATGAGAACAGGGTAGGAAGGACAAGGTGTCCAGAGTGGTAAGCAAAGGGGAAGTAGATGAAAATGGAAAAATAGGCCAGACAGCTCCTGATGCTGTGGTATAAGCTTTTGACTCTACATAGTAGGGACCACTGGCTTCAAACCTTTTCGGCAACAAAGTTTAGGTGAGGCTACCTAGGGACCCTAGCCTTGGTTCCTTGCTCCTGACCTGATCTGTCTTTTCTTCCACAGGTAAGATCCTGAGGAGGCAGGAGAGGGACAGGGAAGGAGTATGGGTAGGGGCAGGGGGAGCCCTGTACCCCAATACTTCCCCTTTCCTCCTGGAGCCTCCAGTGTCTCAGGCGCATCATCCCAGTCTACTGTACCCTCCTGGCCACTGTGGTCCTCGGTCTGCTTGCCTATGTGGCCTTCAAGTGGTAGGTGGTCTGGGCACTGCATTGTGGCACCCCCTTCCCTGTCTGGACTCCCAACCAATTCCCTGTCTTGAAGGTGGGGGCAGGTCGGTAGGTCTCCCTTTCTCCCCACAGCTGGCGCTCACATAGACAAAGACAGCAGCTGGCCAAAGCTCGAACTGCAGAGCTGGGAGGTCTCAACAAGGACCAGATGCATGGGGATAGCAGTGTCTTCCTGGACTCTCCTAGCAGTCTGGAACCCTGTGCCTCCAACCAGGGTGAGCCCCTTTCCCAGAACTGCCTCACCACCCAGCCCTTGTGTGGTCCTCATATCTCCTGCCTCAGGACCACATCCTGAGTTTGGGTGCCAACTTTACCTTGATCTCCCTCGGCAGCACCAGGAGAAAGTGGAGCGGCTGCTAGAGGTGTCAGTTGAAACTGACAAGGGCTGGCGGGGACTGGCAGACCATCTGGGCTACCAGGCTGAGGCTGTAGAAATCATGGCCCAAGGCCAGGTGCGAGCCTACACACTGCTGAGGGACTGGGCTATCCAAGAAGGCAGTGGCGCCACCCACAAGGTGCTAGAGAATGCCCTGGTTGCCATGGGCCAGGAAGATGTGGTCCAGGTCCTGGGCCCCCAAGCTGAGGGCTGCTCTGTGGCATTAGTGCTGCCTCCATAGCCTGGCTCCTCGGAGCCTGCTCTGGTGCTCCCGTACCCCCATCTCATGTATCTTTCCCTTCATGGGCTTCCTGGGGTTGCTGGGCTCAGCCTGCTCTGTTCTGAGAAGAAAACCGAAGATCCAGCCACCATTCACTTCCCCTCACCCACCCATCCCCTCCAGAAGAGGCCCCAGGATATGGCAGGGAAGTGGGCAGTGAGGAGTGGTCCTGCCCTTTGGATCCCTACTCCACCTCCTCTTAAGCCTCAGCTGGTTTTGCTACTTATGTAACCCGTATTACAGGTGGTTCGGACTTTTCCGCTGGCTCTATCTGGCTCCTTGGGCCTGTGAGACAGCTGGGTGGGTGGCTATGAGGGAAAGGCCCAGAAAAGGGCTGGGGGTCCCTAGGCTGTGGGAGGGCCCTCTCCAAGCAGCACCTGGGATGGCAGGGACTGTGATCCTATAGAAGATGCATGGGCTCTGGAGGCACAGATCAGAGTTCATATCCTGCGCCTACCATTTGCTGGCTTTATCCTGTTTGGAAGCTTTTTTACCTTGCTGATTATTTTACCTTGGTATTTTATCAACTTCCTTAGCTGGAGAACAGTAAGTTTAGGTGACACTTTCAGTAGTTTCCCCCACACCTAAGACTCCCAGGTTGGTGCTGAGGGACCCCGGGTTTGAGATCATTTTCCTGACTTGTTCTGTGAGCAGCACCAAGGGGAGGCTGGAGGCCTGTTCCTCTAGACAGGAGGCAAGAAGCAGGCTGGTCCTGAGCAGTTAATTACCAAGGGCCTCAGGTCACCTCTAGATAAGAAAAAAGAAAACACTCTTTACAAGACCTGAACTCAGGACAAGGCATTCCAAATGTACTTCCACATCTGCTCATGTGGTTGCTGCACACACCAAGAACAGGTGGGTCTCCTGGGCAGCTCAGGACAAGGCAGGTGCAGCCAAGTCCATGCATATGCACTCCATGCATATGCCCACCCCAAAGGGTAGAGGCAGGTAGGTTGGCACAGTAAGTGCCTTTTGAAGAAGGTGCTATAAAAGACAAGCCCTGCCTAGGAAGAAACAATGCCTACTATTCTGGCATCTACCAGCATAAGTAGGCTTCAGAGGCACAGCCGTCCAAACTCAGAAGACATGGGTTCCAGTCATGGTCTAGTGGGGCCCAAGGTAGATCCTGTCCCTCTGCTGACACGAGATGCAACTGAGATTGACTACTCTGTGAGTACCAAGCTCATCAGACTGCTGCTACTGCTACCCTCAGAAATAGTTGACCAGGGCTGCTTAACACTCCGTAAATCTTACCCTTAAACTAAGGAAGAACCGGAAGTTTATAGCCACCTTCCTCCACAGATGACCTTAGGGCAATAACCCTGAAGAACCAGGAGAGGAAGCAGGGAAGATACGCACCAGCTGTTGGAGACATCATAAGCTGGAGCTTTGGGTCAAAACCATGCATTTGATTTGGTTGCAAGCAGCAGTGCATGTGGTTGTATCCCTGCACTGCAAACCCACTGAAAAGAGAAATGCCCCCTTTCAATGTGCTTAAGCACATTAACTAAAATATTCTCTGTAACAGACATAATTCCAAGACGTTAGGAGGGTTGAGCAAATTACAATCTGTGCATGTGATATAATAATATGCTTTAGCCCGGGCACGGTGGCTCGTGCCTGTAATCCCAGCACTTTGGAAGGCCAAGGGGAGTGGATCACCTGAGGTCAGGAGTTCGAGACTAGCCTGACCAACATGGAGAAACCCCGTCTCTACTAAAAATACAAAATTAGCTGGGTATGGTAGTGCATGCCTGTAATCCCAGCTACTAGGGAGGCTGAGGCAGGAGAATCGCTTGAACCTGGGAGGCAGAGGTCACAGTGAGCCGAGATCATGCCACTGCACTCTAGCCTGGAGAACAAGAGCGAAACTCCGTCTCAAAAAAAAAAAAAAAAAAAAAAAAAAAAAAGCCGGGCGCGGTGGCTCAAGCCTGTAATCCCAGCACTTTGGGAGGCCGAGACGGGCGGATCACGAGGTCAGGAGATCGAGACCATCCTGGCTAACACGGTGAAACCCCGTCTCTACTAAAAAATACAAAAAACTAGCCGGGCGAGGTGGCGGGCACCTGTAGTCCCAGCTACTTGGGAGGCTGAGGCAGGAGAATGGCGTGAACCCGGGAGGTGGAGCTTGCAGTGAGCTGAGATCCGGTCACTGCACTCCAGCCTGGGCGGCAGAGCGAGACTCTGTCTCAAAAAAAAAAAAAAAAGGGGGGGGGGGACTTAAAACAGTTTTGAAGGCTGCAGTATCATGAGAAAACAATAGCATGTCTAAGTTTAAAACAAGGATTTTCCCCTCTTTTAACACTTCCTTTAATACAAGGATATTAAAAGAGTTACTAAACCTCTCTGACCCTTAGTTTTCCTCATCATAGTGCCAATTCCTGTGCCTCAGGACTGTGACCACAACCTGAGCTCTAAGTGCTCAGCACAGTGCCTAGCAGGCAGTGACTGCTCTAATTGCTACTCACCCTGCCAAAGATTTGGCAGGCCACAACCTGACCTGACCTCAAGAACACTGCTGCAGCCGGGCGCGGTGGCTCACGCCTGTAATCCCAGCACTTTGGGAGGCCGAGGCGGGAGGATCACGAGGTCAGGAGATCGAGACCATCCTGGCTAACACGGTGAAACCCCGTCTCTACTAAAAATGCAAAATTAGCTGGGCGAGGCGGCGGGCGCCTGTAGTCCCAGCTACTTGGGAGGCTGAGGCAGGAGAATGGCGTGAACCCGGGAGGCGGAGCTTGCAGTGAGCCAAGATCGCGCCACTGCACTCCAGCCTGGGCGACTAAGCGAGACTCTGTCTCAAAAAAAAAAAAAAAAAAAAAAACACTGCTGCAGTGGGCAGAATAACCCTGGTGAGAAACAGGCGGGACCAACCTTTTTGCAAAGATGGGCCCCAGTCTGTCCTGAAGCCCCCTGTCTTTCTCACTGCCTAGATAACTGATCCAGCAAGTAGGAGAGAGGTCTCTCACGAAGCCCTGCATCTTCCTGGAAATGTTCACTATCATCATAACCTGTGTACTATACCTCTTTTATAGGGGTCCTATTCTGTCCTCTAGTGTCCAACCCCAGTGTTAGGGAGCACAGTTGGAAGCTAGGGAACCCAAACATCAAATGAGCATTTCAAACCATGTGTCGCAACACTTTGGGATTCAAAAGCAGGAGCATTACTTGAGGCCAGGAAGTCAGACCAGCTTGGGTAACACAGCAAGACCCTGCGTCTCTACAAAAAAATTTTTTTAAATATTAGCTAGTAGTCCTAGCTACTCCAGAGGCTGAGGCAAGAAGATTGCTTGGGCCCAAGAGTTCAGGGATGCAATGAGCTATGATCACACCACTACACTCCAGCCTGGGCAACAGAGCGAGACCCTGTCTCTGCCCCAAAAAAAAGCATTCCAGTGGGCTTAGAAAAATCAAGTCCATGGGGGGAAAAGATTCAATGCTTCTCTCCACCCAGGAGAAAGTATCAAGGGAGACGATAAATTTGCCTTTCTATTGACTGATGATTAACCAAAATAAAGAAGCCTAGTGCCAAAGATGCCCTAGATGCTGCTTCTTTTGCTCTGGAATGCATGTGCAAATTGACCCAATGCCTGAGCACAGTCATAAGATCCCAAGCCTACAAGTGTCAGTCACCTGGCAAACGTCTGCCTAAGTCAGAGTAGGACCTGTGGAGAATGAACAAGTCCTGTAATAAAATACAATCACAGGGATTAACCTTGGACTTCACACATCTAAGGCCACTATCTCTCCTTTTTCCAGTGATATCATTACACACAAATATGCTCAATTAACTTTTAGGGAACACACATGCCAATTTCTTTAATTGATTTTATTTTTTTACATAAAAAGTTCAGTAAAAATTGGATAAAGTAAAGTGATTTTAAGCAGTAAATCATTCTTATCAACATAGCACAAGGCTGGCCAAAACCACAAGGCAGCCTGCTTTGGAATATTTACATGATAACAAATTAAACCTTGCAGGAGAACTTAAACTGTCCTTACAAAGTCTTCCTGTGATCCTAGCATGTAGAGGCTAAAAGCAAAACGAAAACCAAACAAAAACCAGGAAAAAACAAATTATTTTCAATATATTCACATATACATTAAAATATAATACAGATCATCAGGGTAAAGGGTTGTGGGTGGGGATGCGCATGGGTCTGTGCGCTGACAGCACCGCCAAGGAGGAGACCCAGGTTTAAGAGTGGAGTCAGGTCTGGCCAGGGTCTTTTCTAAGCCCTTGCACCTCTGATGGCTTCTAACCACATGCCAACAGCTCACAACTAGGTAATCACTTGTAGATGGAGTTCATTTTTGTGGCCTTCGGTTGACATCTTCAGGGTTGAATTCCCCAGGGTGATGTGTCATCAGTAGCACAGTGCTGACAGGGGTGGGACAGAAAGGCCCACAGGATTTCCTCTCCCTAGAGTCTGTCTTACCTGACCACCCATCCTCCCACCCTGGCCCAACAGTCACTCTAACTCAGTGTCCTCTTTGGGTTTGTAAACAGCCCCAAACTTTTGCATGTACTTCTTAATGTACTCCTTGGTTTTGTGTTTCACATTCTCATTGCACTCCAGGTCCTCAGGATTCTTACAGTACTTCAGCTCCTTATTCATAACACCGTGAGTCAGCTGTCCAGGGCACAGGAAGAGAGACCACAGCCACCAATCAGAGCAGAAACGATTTGAGGGGGAGGACAGGGGTGGTAATCCAGCCTGCTGCTTCAGGGCCCTTCTCACCAAGACAGGAAGTTAATAAGGGGGTAGATGTTGGGGCAGACTGGTGCTAGGATCACCAGAAAGGATAAGCTGAGCTCTGAAAATTTCTTAGAGAACTACTGCTCTCATGTAAGGGTGTGCATCCCTCCCCAAACCTCCCCTCCCCGTTCCTGGGTCCCCAGCCCTGACATCTGACAAGAAAAAAAAAAAAAACTTTCTATGATGAAAAGGGCTTCTTAGAAAGCACACAGTTTGCCCAGAACGTTGCCTGGTGGGCTACCAAAAGCAAGGGGAGTACCTTGCGAGCCAGATGTTTAAAGTCTTCAGTTGTGGTAATTCTTCCCACTTTACAGTCAGGTTTCCGGTAAGGGTTCAGGCACTGGACGATGAACTGGGACATCTGCAGGCAAAGAAAAAAGAACACATTGCTCAACAGTCCAGAGAGGGTGAGGAGTTGTACTGAGGAAATAACTAGAAAAGGTAGTGAGTAAAGCCAGCCAATCCTTTCTCCCTCAGGTTGGCTGGTTTGGACAGTGGAATACTAGTAAGCCAGTAAGATCTGAAAAAAGGATACGGGCTCAGCCTGAGAGGGAAAGAGCTCCCCTGGATGGACTAAGCAAGGCTTAAAGGAGGCTGGAGGGACTCAACAGCATGACTTCAATGTCGACTCCTTCAGCAGCCCCAGGTTTCAGCCAATGAATTTTGTGTCCTCAGCATAAAGACAGTAGCTAGGTTCTCTGGGCCCTAGAGGCAAGGCAGGGCACAGCAGGTGTTCCAGAGCTTCTGTGAGGCTTAGCAACCCCAGGAACCACAGGAATTTTGTCATTGAAGGGTACTCAGATTCTTTAAGTGGTCATACCACAGCATGTGAAGCAGATCAAGCATGATATGACAGCCAGCAAAGGAAAACCTGGGCAGAATCATTTTCATTCCACCACTTACTATGTCCTCCCTGGGCTGTCTAAGTATGGTCTGTCCTACCCAGGTGCTCCCAAACACTCTAGGAATAGGACCTTCAGAGGTATTTGTGGTGCTAAGATCACAGAGGACAAAGAGAATAAAGAGGCCAGTCACAGCTATTTCATCAGAGAGCACTCTGAACAAGGTCTACCCATGACTAAAATTCAGTGAGCCTTCAGGTGTTCAAAGAACAAGGCTATATATCACAAGGGTAGGCACTAAAGAAACAGCTGCTGGTTGAATGAGCTGAAATACCAATATGTTCACAAAGGGATCATAAGAAACTGAACTTTATCCCTGGATAAGCCTTTTAACTCAAGGTTTTTCTGGGGTTTCCTGGCCTCCAAACTCTCTTCCTTCAGTCTATCCCCTCAAACACAGACAGGGATTTCATTATCCCCTGCTTAAAATCCTGCAATGGTTCCCGATAACCCACAGACACATAGTTCCTATAGGAAGAAGCACAATACCATTCCACCTCATTTTCAACAGCCCTCCCATACCTTGTGCTATAGCCCATCGGGCCACTTACAACTCCCTGGAAGGGAAGATGCTCTCTTGCCTCTCTACATTCTATTGACATAAGTTAGGTCCCCTGCTGATCCATCTGGCCAATTCCTACCCCTGATTCAAGCGCCCTTCCTGACAGCCTGGATTGTGACTCCCAGCCCTAATATGGCAAAATTTTCACACAGCTGCCGTTACTTATTTACAGGTCTGTTTCTTCCAAAACACTACAAGCCCCTTCAATGAATGAAGACTGGAGTTGAGAATCTAGATGCTATGAGGCAGACAAGTTTAGCGTCTTGAGGCTGGTAAGACACACTTCTGGTAGCATAAAGAGGAGCAGCATTCTCCCAAGCCCTGGAAAATTAGGCAGCTACCAAATGAGATATTACAGAAACAGAAGTGGACTTTGAGACAGAAGGCCTGAGTTCAAATCTTTTGTCTAGAACTTGCCTTCTCTGAACCTTGAGTTCTTTCACCTGAATAAGAGGAAAGGCAATCTGTCTTGCCTACCTCAAGGGCTGTTGTGGGGACAAAATGAGTCAATGGGTAACCAGTTGAAATGAGTCAATGCTTAACCAGTTGAAAAAGGCCACACCTCTTTCACATAACAACTAAGTCAAATCATAGAGGCAAGAGGAATACCCAAAGACAAGGCAGCCTACCACTACATACAGCTTTCTTTTGCCATAGATGCTACAGAAGGCCAACAGTCAAACAAGCAAATGTGGTCTGAGACTTGGCTCCTGTCAAGCCAAGAAAAGATGGCTGAGGAGTTTTCAGTGGGAAAAGCAGCACTTCAGCAAGGCACACACACACAAGGAACACCTTGTGTTCCTGCCTATCTTGGGGCAAGAGAGATATTCGACATACTTAGGACAAGAAAGGAAAGGGTTCAGATTTAAGCCTGAGGTGCTTAGTGCTTACATCCACCAAACCTTACCTCTTTTCTGAATACTTCTTTGCTTTTCTTTGCTAGTTCACTGGAGGTGTCTGCTTCTGCTGTCTTGGGCTTTTTCGAAGTCTAAAAATGGAGGAGAAAACACAGCAGTGCTGGTATGAGAAGTCAGTTTAGTGACGCCCTACTGTCCCAGAACCCTCCTTTCTTTCCCCTAGCAGGGATACCTGATTCTTGGTATTAGAATCCATTTAGAGGCCCTGACTCAGGTACAAGGCCTGGAGTCAACCTGGCTATTATGTTTCAAATCCTGTTATATGGTTTGGTTCTCCTTCTTATAAGTTAAGTTCCAATTCTCTACCCTAAGTCAAAGCTACAACTTTGATATAGCCACACATTTCAGAGTCACTCATGACCCTGTTCTGGGTTCAGCTCCCTGAACTATCAAGCGAGGCCTGCACAAAACAAGCTCCATCTCTCCCACCTCTGACATTCTAGGATTCCAGGAGAGAGGCAAAACACTCTGTTCTGAAGACTCTTAAATACTCATCACCTTTCCTCCAAAGGTGAAGTTGGCTAGACTGTAGAAGACAGTCTGAGGATGCAAGAGAGGCTCCTTGCAGGTTGGTACCTTCAGTTTAGGAACAGAAAGATTAAGGAATTATCACAATATTAGGGGGCAGGTGATGAGGGTCATCAAAGCCAGTGAACAGATAAGTAGACAATGACACAGAAGATACTCTGTGTCCCCAGCTGGCAAGATAATGACAAACCCAGGAACATTCCTTCCAGCACTGCTAGAGGGAGGCTTCCAACTTCCCTCTAACTAGGTACTGCACCAGGAGGTGATGAGTTGGAAGCTCTGCTATTCAGAGTACCTGTCATGCAGGCCATCTCCCCAAACCTTTGCCCACCACTAGCCATCAGGCCCCTTCCCAGTAAATGTGCTTTTCCATTGAAAATAATAATTATGAGTATTCCCCTCCAAATATAAGTTACTTCATAATGGATCTAGAAGCTAGAGTTGATATTATAGGTACTTCACGCTTTTTTGTTAGGGGCACAGGGCAGAATAATTTTCCTGCTCCCCACCCATCTCCTGGTTCTGTTTCTTCCATTTCCATAAACAATATGAAGGCTCTGGTTCTAAAGCAGCTGGACTAGCTCCAGAGAAAGGTGGCACTCCCTTGGCTTTAGGTTGTTACAAATCAGCTTTCTCTGCTGTGTCATAAAAGCTTTACGTATTTTCCATTTTTCCAATTTCTTCATGTAGCTGTATGGGGAGATTAGGGGGTAGAGTAAAACGAACATAAAGATCCAATTTGTCTTTTTAAGAAAACAAAATTAAGCAAAAATAATACTATTAATATAAGTTAAGTCTATTTTCAAGTGTTTTGCTTTGGGATTTTATTTTTTTCCCAGTTGTACAGGGTATGAGTATGCTCCACAGTAAGACCTTAGGTAGTAAGGGATCAAGAATTATTTGAAACTTCAACACATCCCTAGCTGTTCTCTTGTAGCTCTCAGAGGTGAGCAGCAACAGAAATGAGTACAGAAAGCCCCTGCAGGTCTGACAGCTATCTCAAAGATCTGGGTCTTATGGAAGAAGCCAGGCTCTAAGTGAGGGTACTATGTAAATAGAAATGTCCTGTTTCACTCTGGATAGGGTATGCATTCACAAAGCTAAATGAACCCAAAGCATTGTTAATAGATTTATAATTTAATCCCTGAGTTGGTGAGGTTGGCAGTGGGGTGGCCTTTAAAAACAGTTATAGAATACAATCCACTGAGCTCTGTCTAGGAGCTTTCTTGGTCCTCCTGAGTGCCGAGCAATTGGGATCAAGAAAGGAAATAAAATGAGGGGTCTCCAGACTTACATCATGGAAATCATGAACCAAAATGAAATACTCTTGAGAGTACTGAAATTCACGAAACCCTCTCTTCATGGTCTGTGGTTTGCAAATGGCATGGGAAATAATTTCAGAAACTGACTAACATTTACTCAAATCCAAGGCCAAGCAAAGTAACCAGAGTCAGAGTTGAGGATAGCACTTGTTATTGACATAAACAACCTTAGGACCCCCCACTCCAAAAAAGTCCCATTTAAAAATTTAGCAGGTAAGGCTGGGCGCGGTGGCTCACGCCTGTAATCCTAGCACTTTGGGAGGCCGAGGCAGGTGTATCACGAGGTCAAGAGATCAAGACCATCCTGGCCAAAATGGAGACAGAGCGTTTCTGTCTCCAAAAAAAGAAAAAAAATTAGCAGGTGGGGCGCAGTGACTCATGCCTGTAATTCCAGCACTTTGGGAGGCCAAGATGGGGAGATCGCTTGAGCCCAGGAATTCAAGACCAGCGTCTCCATAAAAAAATTTAAAAATTAGCTGGGCATGGTGGCTGTGCCCGTGGTCCCAGTTACTTGGGAGGTTGAGGTTGGAGAATTGTGTCAGCCTAGGAGGTTGAGGCTGCAGTGAGCTGTGATCATGCTACTGCACTCCAGCCTGGGCAACAAAGCAAAACGCTGTCTCCAAAAAGAAAAAAAGCACTTTTAAGGAAACCACCAGAGAACAGGGTGGGGGCTTTGATACATAAAAAAGCGAAGTGCTTCCAGATCCTCAGCAATAAACAATAATCAGTTTGCCTTTTCTCTATTTTGGCTTATACAGAGTATCAGGCAAAGTTTCTGGTGGAAATCTATGTGAGGCAGTGGACAGTTACGAGTACACAATGAAATGAGCAGGCAAAGGGCCTGGTAGAAAGCCAGAGCTTACTGCCTTTAGAAGATGACCCTGCTGTCAGCCTTCATCTGTGGCACATCTGGATTCCTAGGAAATCTGTTCTGATTATGACAAGGCAGGCCTGAGTACCTTTATATTACCCAAGGTGAAGCTTGAGCCCTTCTGGATTAGTTGGCAATGGCCTTAAGCTTATTGGGCAGTTCTGGTAACCAACCATACACAGGCTGTGTAACACAATAGAATCATCCTTTATTATAAATATTGACATGACTATGTCACAAAGCCCATGTGACTTGGAACCAAGAGGGTATGGCTTGAGTTGCAGAAATGAGTCCTGACAAAGGCAGAGCAGGACATACTCAGCTAATGCTTCTCTCTCTCTGTATTTAATTACTGTTTAGAGGGCTGGGCGCAGTGGCTCATGCCTGTAATCCTACCATTTTGGGAGGCTGAGGCGGGTGGATCATGAGATCAGGAGTTCAAGACCAGCCTGGCCAAGATGATGAAACCCCATCTCTACTAAAAAATACAAAAGTTAGGCCGGGCGCGGTGGCTCAAGCCTGTAATCCCAGCACTTTGGGAGGCCGAGATGGGCGGATCACAAGGTCAGGAGATCGAGACCATCCTGGCTAACACGGCGAAACCCCGTCTCTACTAAAAACACAAATTAGCCGGGCGAGGTGGCGGCGCCTGTGGTCCCAGCTACTCGGGAGGCTGAGGCAGGAGAATGGCAGGAGGCGGAGCTTGCAGTGAGCTGAGATCTGGCCACTGCACTCCAGCCTGGGCGACAGAGCGAGACTCCGTCTCAAAAAAAAAAAAAAAAAAAAAAAAAAAAAACAAAAGTTAGCCAGGTGCGGTGGTGGGCACCTGTAATCCCAGCTACTCAGGAGGCTGCGGCAGGAGAATCGCTTTAACCTGGGAGGCGGAGTCTGTAGTGAGCCGAGATCAGGCCACTGCACTCCAGCCTGGGTGACAGAGGGATACTCCGTCTCAAAAAAAAAAAAAAAAAATCTGTTTAGAACATAAAACGTAAATCATCCACTAAGGAACTACATCTTTTGTGGCAGCATGAATCCAGAAGCAGGAGAAGAAGCTGAGTCATCATAAACACTATACACACAATTCAACCTAAGCTCTGCAGCACATGAACCTGTGCATGTTACTTTTTAAAAGGTTAAGATCTTTGAAAATAGTAAAAACTTAGTACAATTGATGTTCTGCATCCATAGGGCAGCCATGGATAGAAAATATTTTAAAAATACAATAAAAATAATACAAACAAGAACTGATTATAAAAAACCCCAATACAGTATAACCATTATTTACATAGCATTTACATTGTATTGGGTATTATACGCAACACAGAGGTGATTTACAGCATATGGGAGGACGTGTGTAGGTGACATACAAACACTATGCCCTTTTATAAGGGACTTGAGCATCCTTAGACTTTGGCATCCATGATGGGATGTCTTGAAATCAATCCCCTATGGATACAGTGTGACAACTGTAATGTGTCTCAAGGTATTCTTCTTTTGGTTGATTTTACTTGGGATCCTTTAGGCTTCAGGAATCTGGATGCCTATGTCCCTCTCTCAAGATGGGAAATTTTCTTTTTTTTTTTTTTTTGAGACGGAGTCTCGCTCTGCCGCCCAGGCTGGAGTGCAGTGGCCGGATCTCAGCTCACTGCAAGCTCCGCCTCCCGGGTTTATGCCATTCTCCTGCCTCAGCCTCCCGAGTAGCTGGGATTACAGGCGCCCGCCACCTCGCCCGGCTAGTTTTTTGTATTTTTTAGTAGAGACGGGGTTTCACCGTGTCAGCCAGGATGGTCTCGATCTCCTGACCTTGTGATCCGCCCGTCTCGGCCTCCCAAAGTGCTGGGATTACAGGCTTGAGCCACCGCGCCCGGCAAGATGGGAAATTTTCAACATTATTTATTTCTTAAACAAATTTTATATAGGCTGGACGTGGTGGCTCAGGCCTATAATCCCAGCACTTTGGGAGGCCAAGGCGAGCAGATCACGTGAGATCAGGAGTTCGACATCAGCCTGGCCAAAAAAGCAAAACCCCATCTCTACTAAAAATACAAAAGGGGCCGGGCGCGGTGGCTCAAGCCTGTAATCCCAGCACTTTGGGAGGCCGAGACGGGCGGATCACGAGGTCAGGAGATCGAGACCATCCTGGCTAACACGGTGAAACCCCGTCTCTACTAAAAAAAAAATACAAAAAACTAGCCGGGCGAGGTGGCGGGCGCCTGTAGTCCCAGCTACTGGGGAGGCTGAGGCAGGAGAATGGCGTGAACCCGGGAGGCGGAGCTTGCAGTGAGCTGAGATCCGGCCACTGCACTCCAGCCTGGGCGACAGAGCGAGACTCCGTCTCAAAAAAAAAAACCAAAAAAACAAAATACAAAAGGGCCAGGCGTGATGACTCACGCCTATAATCCCAGCACTTTGGGAGGCTGAGGTGCACGGATCACGAGGTCAGAAGACCAAGACCAGCCTGGCTAACACGGTGAAACTCTGTCTCTAATAAAAATACAAAAAATTAGCCAGGTATGGTGGCGGGTGCCTGTAATCCCAGCTACTCAGGAGGCTGAGGCAGCAGAATTGCTTGAACCTGGGAGGCAGAGGTTGCAGTGAGCCGAGATTGCGCCATGGCACTCCAGCCTAGGTGACAGAGTGAAACTCCTTCTCAAAACAAACAAACAAACAAATTAGCTGGGCCTGGTGGTGCACGCCTGTAATCCCAGCTAACTGGGAGGCTGAGGCATGCGAAATGCTTGAACCCAGGAGGCAAAGGCTGCATTGAGACGAGATCACACCACTGCACTCCAGCCTGGGCGACAGAGCAAGACCCTGTTTGAAAAATACATTGGCTCTTGATGCCACTTCTCTGCAACTCCCTCAATGCAACAAATACTCTAAAACTACTATTTTAACATAACATAGTTAGAGGAGATCTACTATACCTTATGACTGTTAATTAAAAGCCAGTTTATTTACTGCTGCCTCAATTGTGCAAGTAGTAATAATTCAGGTCAGAGGTGCTCAAAGGGAAGATTTGATTTTACACTTTACACTTACCACCACTTTACACTTATCTTGATGGTGAGTACAAGACAATGAAGGGAACAACAGTGGACAGAAAAGAGAAAAGGAACAGTCTTACAATGTTTAGTCTCATTTTGAGATAGAGCGAGACTCCATCTCAAAAATAAAAAAAAAAAAAAAAGGATTAGTGCCTGGGCTAGGAAGTAACTGCAAATGGGTATGAGAGGTCTTACTGGGAAGAGGAAAATGTTCTAAAACCAGATTATGGTAATGGCTGCATAATTTGGTAAATTTACTAAAAGCTATTAAATTGTAAATCTAAAGCAACTAGATTTTATACTAGGTTTATTGTGTCAATATTGCTGCTGCTGGTGTGTGTTTTTTTTTTTTTTTTTTTTTTTTTGAGACAGTCTCGCTCTTGTTGCCCAGGCTGGAGTGCAATGGCGTGATCTTGGCTCACTGCAACCTCTGCCTCCCTGGTTCACCTCATTCTCCTGCCTCAGCCTTCCAAGTACCTGGAACTACAGGTGGCCATCGCCACGCCCAGATAATTTTTTTTTTTTTTTTTTTTGAGATGGAGTCTCACTCTGTCGCCCAGGCTAGAGTGCAGTGGCCGGTTCTCAGCTCACTGAAAGCTCCGCCTCCCGGGTTCATGCCATTCTCCTGCCTCAGCCTCCCAAGTAGCTGGGACTACAGGTGCCCGCCACCACGCCCGGCTAGTTTTTTGTATTTTTTTTTAGTAGAGACGGGGTTTCACCGTGTTAGCCAGGATGGTCTCGATCTCCTGACCTCGTGATCCACCCGTCTCGGCCTCCCAAAGTGCTGGGATTACAGGCTTGAGCCACTGCGCCCGGCCTGTATTTTTTTTTTTTTTTTTGGTAGAGTCAGGGTTTCACCATGTTAGCCAGGATGCTTTTAAAAAAAAAAAAAAAAAAAAAAAAAAGCTTGTCCAGACTTGTGCTTCTGGTCATGACAGATTAACTGTCAAATGAATTAGCCCTCTCAGAGTTAAAAATTGGAAAACTAGACAAAATACATGAAAAAGGCAGTTTGCACACACTGGACATTAAGCAGCACTAAACTATGATCCTAAGACAAGGGACAAAATGAGGTAAGCTAACAATTCGCAGAGCTCACAGAAGGCTGGGAAACATGTGAGCTTCCACCAGCTAAAGTGAAGAGATCTCCATTAGATAACCTGTGGCATTCAATGGAGATCTCAGACAGGCGATGATTTAGGAGATACCCTACAGAAAAAATTACTCTTCACTCAACCCAACAAAGATTAAGAACAGCCTCTAGGCCGGGCGCGGTGGCTTAAGCCTGTAATCCCAGCACTTTGGGAGGCCGAGACGGGTGGATCACGAGGTCAGGAGATCGAGACCATCCTGGCTAACACGGTGAAACCCCGTCTCTACTAAGAAATAAAAAAAACTAGCCGGGCGAGGTGGCGGGCGCCTGTAGTCCCAGCTACTCAGGAGGCTGAGGCCGGAGAATGGCGTGAACCCGGGAGGCAGAGCTTGCAGTGAGCTGAGATCCGGCCACTGCACTCCAGCCTGGGCTACAGAGCGAGACTCTGTCTCAAAAAAAAAAAAAAAAAAAAAAAAAAGAACAGCCTCTAAAAAATCAAGGTGATCCACAAGTAACTTGACTATCAGAACAAACTCAACATTCTTTAATGGAAAGTAACAAAATTTTGAAACTCAACAATGTAACAGTCACAATGTCCAGTGTTCAACTGAAAATAGCAGGCGATTATTTAAAAGTTATTATAAATCTTCACAGTTATGAAAGAAAACATGAACACAGTGAAGAAATTAAAACTACTGGGCCAAAGGGACAGACAAGCACAGGTGGCACCATGTTCCTGACTGCCCTCCCCAACCACAGTACCATTCCTGGTGGCAGTAGATTGGTCATCTGGAGAACCACTACTGGCTGAGCATGCCCTACCTGACCACGGGGCAGGAGTATGGCCACACTGCAGTGCACAGGGCAGAGGACTTTGGGGCCATGAAGACAACCAACACTTCCAATTTCCCCTCACATAGATTTGTTGTAGACCAGCTCGACCATCTCAGTGTCACCAAGAAATGGTTCTAACCCTGAGCTATCAAACTCCCCCAAACTTTTATTTGTATTTTTCTTTTGGAGACAATGTCTCACTCTGTCACCAGGCTGGAGTGCAGTGGCATGATCTTGGCTCACTGTAGCCTCGACCTCTGGGGCTTGGGTGATTCTCCCACCTCAGCCCCCCAAACAGCTGGGACTACGCATGTGCACCAAAATGCCTGGCTAATTTTTTAAAAAATTTTTATAATAGTTTTGCTTTGGCATCCCAAGGTGTTAGGATTATGGAGGTGTGAGCCACTGCGTCCAGCTACCCTTCAATCTTGTAGATCACAGGGCTGCCCTGTCTTTATCTGGTCGTGGAACTAAAACTGTAGCTTCTATAAAAATGTAAGCCTTTGGACCAGAAACTTATTAAAACATACAAATATAAAACAAAACAAAATAAAAAATAAAACACAAATATGAGTATAGTGGTCTGCATATAGAATACCTGGGACTCTAACCACTCTAATACTTAAAAATATAATCACTGTCCTATTGTGTTTCTTGTCTCTTTAACCTGACAGGAAGATACCAGGGATTTCCTGGGGGAACACATGGTATAAAATGTATTTTGAAAAAAGCTACAATAAAGCTACAAACTATGATTTGGAGGTACCTGCTTAAGTATGAGATACTTGATAGGGGCTTTATCATGCAAAGTTAGTTTGCTTAAATGCCTACACTTAAATGCAGTTTTTCAGTTAAACATATTCCTAAAAATAACATTTTATTCTGGGACTTGACTACAAAAAGCAGACATTTAAATTAAGTAAAAATGGCCGGGTGCAATGGCACACGCCTGTAATCCCAGCACTTTGGGAAGCCCAGATGGGCAGATCAATTGAGGTCAGGAGATTGAGACTAGCCTGGCCAACAGGGCAAAACCCCATAAAAATACAAAAATTAGCTGGGCTTGGTAGCAGGCGCCTGTAATCCCAGCTACTCGGGAGGCTGAGGCAGGAGAATCGCTTAAACCTGGGAAGCGGAGGTTGCAGTGAGCTGATATCGCACCACCGAACTCCAGCCTGGACAACACAGTGAGACCCTGTCTCGAAAAAAGAATAAAATAAAATGAAAAATGAAAAATACAATGAAGTGAGAGCACTGTTTAAAATAAAAAAGTAATTAAAACTATTAAAAATAAGCAAATTAAAATTTGAGAGCAGAAAAATATAACTGAAATTTAAAAATGAATCAATGGATGAGCTTAGCTAATTCAATACAGAAGGTAAATCAGTGAACTTTAAAAAGAGGGCAACAGAAACCATGCAAACTGAAGCATAGGGAGAAAAGAGCTGAAAAAAGTTTGACAGAGATGTGGTGCTCTGTGAGACAGTATCAAGCGGTTTAACAACATGTATATAATTGGAGTCCCAGGAAAAGGGACAATGGTATAAAAAGATATATTTGAAAAAATTTCCATATTTGATGAAAACTACCAATCATGAATCTAAAATGTACAAGAATCAAAGCAGATTAAACACAAAGAAAACAAAACCAAAGTATATAATAAACCACTAAAAACTGTTTATAAAAGACAAAATCAAGATATATGGGGGAAAAAGATAATTATATTTTTGTTATAAACTATTATTAAAAAATGGAAACATCTTTTAAGTGTTGAAAGGAAAAAAATATAAATTTAGAATTCCATATCCACTGAAAGTATCTGTCATAATAAACCTGCACATGGATGTTTTTAATAGCTTTATTTATAATTGCCAAAAGTTGGAAGCAACCAAGATGTCCTTCAGTAAGTGAATGATAAATAAACTGCGGTACACTCAGACATTCAGTGCTAAAAGGAAATGAGCTATCAGGCCATGAAAAGACATGGTAGAAGCCTCAATGCATATTGCTAAGTGAATGAAGCCAATCTGAAAAGGCTACCTACTGTAGCTAACTACTGGAAAAAGCAAAACTATGAAGACCGTAAAGAGATCAGTGGTTGCCAGGAACCGGGAAAGAGAGATGAGGAAAGAAGGCATGATGAATAAGAAGCGGTTCAAAAGGTTTTTAGGGCAGTGAAACTATTCTGTATGTTACTATGATGCTATATAGATGACACAATACCTTTGTTAAAACCCACAAATGTACAATACCAAGAATGGATCCTAATGTAAATTATGGACTTTGGGTGGTAATAATGTGTCATAGTAGATTCATCAATTGTAACAAATGTACCACTCTGGTGCTTTGATGTTGACAGAAAGGGAAGCTTGTGCATGTGCAGGGGGTATATGGAAACTCTCCGTACTTCCTGTTCAATTTTGCTATGCCAAAATAGAACTAAAATTGCTTTAAAAATAAAGACTATGGCCGGGCACGGTGGCTCACGCCTGTAATCCCAGCACTGGGAGGCCAAGGCGGGCAGATCACGAGGTCAGGAGATCGAGACCATCCTGGCTAACACAGTGAAACCCCGTCTCTACTAAAAAATACAAAAAATTAGCCGGGTATAGTGGTGGGCGCCAGTAGTCCCAGCTACTTGGGAGGCTGAGGCAGGAGAATGGCGTGAACCCGGGAGGCGGAGCTTGCAGTGAGCCGAGATCATGCCACTGCAGTCCAGCCTGGGCAACAGAGCAAGACTCCATCTCAAAAAAAAAAAAAAAAAAAAAAAAAAAAAAAACCACTACTTTTTAAAAAGTGGTAAGATAAATACCTTTCTTCAGACAAAAGCTGACAAAATGCATCAACAGTAGATCTGAAATACTAGAAATGTTAAAGGAAATTCTTTAGGTTAAAGGAAAACGATTCCAGACGGAAATTCAAATCTACACGAGAGAATGAAGTGCTGGAAATGGTAAATATGTGGGTAAATACAGGACTTAATGGTAGATTGTGATAAGATAAATATGCATACTGTAAACCTTACAATACTGTTTTTCAAATGTGTAGGTCTCAAGATCCCTTTATACTTTTAAAACACTGAGGACTGCAAAGAGCTTTTATTCATATGGGTTATAGCTATCAAAATTTTTCATATTAGAAATTAAGTTAAACTGAGAAAAAAATCAAGCATTATTTTAAAATAACATTAGCAAATCTATTATATAACAATAATATAATTTTTTGTGAAAAATAACTGTTTTCCAAAACTAAAGCACTTCAGTTAAGAGTGGCAGTTTTACATTTTGGAAATCACTTTCAACAACTCACTTAGAATATAGCTGAAGTCTCACTGCCTTCTGCATTAAAATATGTCATGTGCTCCCTGGAAAATTCCATGGCATATTTGTGAATGTACCAAATGTGACAGAGGAATGTAATGTTTTCATATTATTATTAAAACAGCTTTGGCCGGGTGCGGTGGCTCAAGCCTGTAATCCCAGCACTTTGGGAGGCCGAGGCGGGTGGATCACGAGATCAGGAGATCGAGACTATCCTGGCTAACATGGTGAAACCCCGTCTCTACTAAAAATACAAAAAACTAGCCGGGCGTGGTGGCGGGCGCCTGTAGTCTCAGCTACTTGGGAGGCTGAGGCCGGAGAATGGCGTGAACCCGGGAGGCGGAGCTTGCAGTGAGCCGAGATCACGCCACTGCACTCCAGCCTGGGAGACACAGCGAGACTCCGTCTCAAAAAAAAAAAAAAAAACAGCTTTGACCTTGTGGCTCCCTTGAAAGGGTCTTAGGAACCCTAGGGGTCCCCATACCAAACATTTTGAGAACCACTGTCTTAAAACAACCACCAAGAAGTAAAGCAGGCCAGGTGTGGTAGCTCACACCTGTAATCCCAGCACTTTGGGAGGCCACAACAGGAAAATTGCTTGACACCAGAAGTTTGAGACCAGCCTGGTCACCAACACCACGAGACCCTGTCTCTACAAAAATGTACAAAAATTAGCTACTTGGGTGGCTAAGACGGGAGGATCATGTGGGCCTGGGAGGTGGAGACTACAGTGAGCCCTGATGGTGCCACCGCACTCCAGCCTGGGAAACAGAGTGAGACCATGGCTCAAAAAAATAAAAAATAAAATAAAATAAAGAGGTATGGCTAAGTCAGTAGGAAAAAAACAAAACAAAAAAACACAGAATACTGAAATAAATTCTAAATCAATCCAAAAGAAAGCAAAGACAAATAAAAATTTAAAAACAAATAATAAGGCTGGGCACGGTGGCTCACACCTATAATCCCGGCACTTTGGGAGGCTGAGGCAGGTGGATCGCCTGAGGTCAGGAGTTTGAGACCAGCCTGGGTAACATGAAACCCAGTCTCTACTAAAAATACAAAAATTAGCCGGGCGTGGTGGCGGGTGCCTGTAATCCCAGCTACTCAGGAGGCTGAGGCAGGAAAATTGCTTGAACCCAGGAGGCAGAGATTGCAGTGAGCCAAGATCATGCCACTGTACTCCAGCCCGGGTGACAGAGCAAGAATCTGTCTCGGCGGCCGGGCGCGGTGGCTCAAGCCTGTAATCCCAGCACTTTGGGAGGCCGAGGCGGGCGGATCACAAGGTCAGGAGATCAAGACCACAGTGAAACCCCGTCTCTACTAAAAAATACAAAAAAAAATTAGCCGGGCGCGGTGGCGGGCGCCTGTAGTCCCAGCTACTCAGGAGGCTGAGGCAGGAGAATGGCGGGAACCCGGGAGGCGGAGCTTGCAGTGAGCCGAGATCGCGCCACTGCACTCCAGCCTGGGCAACAGCGTGAGACTCCGTCTCAAAAAAAAAAAAAAAAAAAAAAAAAAAAGAATCTGTCTCTAAAAATAAATAAATAAATAAAAACAAATAACAAGAGGGTAGATCTTAAGTCCAAACCTACTGATATGTTTAACACACCAATTAAAAGGCAGAGGACTGTCAGAGTCATGACTAGCAAAAAGGTGTTATAAAATAACCATCCTGGCCAGGCAGGGTGGCTCACACCTGTAATCCCAGCACTTTGGGAGGCCAAGACGAGTGGATCACCTGAAGTCAGGAGTTCAAGACCAGCCTGGCCAACATGGTGAAACCCCATCTCTACTTCAAAAACAAAAATCAGCCAGGTGTGGGGGCAGGTGCCTGTAATCCCAGTTACTCAGTAGGCTGAGGCATGAGAATTGTTTGAACCCGGGAGGCAGAGGTTGCAATGAGCCGAGATCGCACCACTGCACTCCAGCCTGGGTGACAGAATGAGACTGTCTCAGAGAGGGGGAGAAAAAAAAAAAGCCATCCTTAAAGACTGAATTGCTTTGCACAAGTACTTGTCAATTCCTTTATTTACAGAATCATTTCTGAATTTTAGGGCCTACAGACATAAGCCTCGAGATAAATTTTACTAAAAAAAATTCAAAGGTTTCCTCCCACCATACAAAGGTTCGTATTCTTTTACATTTTCTTTTACATTTTCAAATTCCCAAGGTCTATCCCCAACAATGCCCTTCCAACCTCATGCTGGATTACAAGTTTTATGATGCCTATGTTCCTCCTACAAGTAAACAGAGCTATTCCCCAAACATATCCCAAACATTCCCCTCCTTCCCTGCCTTTGCTCCAGCTTTCCTTTTAGCCTATCTTTGCTTACTGAAAAATTCCTCATCCTTTAAAGCTCAAATGCTTTAAAGGACTTTCTCACAAAGTCCTCATAACTTCCTCTGGTTGAGTTACTTCTATGTTCCCAGGATGAAAAAGCAAGACAGAGCTATAAGCAACCACTTGTACCATGCTGAGGAGGCAGGTGGTGCAGGACTGCCAGTGTAGGCAGGGACAGACTTGAAGGAGAAGTAATCTAGAAAGAGGCTGGTCTGAAGTCTAGGGGAATATGCGTATCTCCTAAGAACTCAGCTCTTGGGTATAGAGAAATTAATCTGATTGATTCTATATGTGAATTTCTGACTGAAAACCAAGACCAAATCTTAACACTTGCACTCAAGTAACTAAAGTTATAAGCCCTGTCGTGGTTTGATCATATTCTCTCTTTTTATTTTTTTTGAGACAGAGTCTTGCTCATGTTGCCCAGGTTGGAGTGCAGTGGTGCAATCTCGGCTCACTGCAACCCCCGTCTCCGGGGTTCAAGCAATTCTCTTGCCTCAGCCTTTCGAGCAGCTGGGATTACTATGTGCTCAGGCATGTGCCACCATGCCCAGCTAATTTTTCTATTTTTAGTAGAGACAGGGTTTCACCATGTGGGCCAGGCTGGTCTCAAACTCCTGACCTCAGGTGATCCACCCGCCTGGGCCTCCCAAAGTGCTGGGAATACAGGCGTGAGCCACAAGGTTTCACCATGTTGGCTAGGCTAGTCTTGAACTCCTGGGCTCAAGTGATCGGGCCACCTTGGCCTCCCAAAGTGAGCTGCCGTGCCTAGCCTGTGATGATTCTTTTTGGGAGAGAAGATCTCTACCTTTATTTGTTCACAACAGGAAATACATTTGGCAGCTTAATTCTTTGTGCACTCTCATTATTATTATTTGAATCCCAGGAGGGATTTATTTATATATACATACAGTGGCAGAAAAGAATAAAAGGGCCTCTCCAATCTTCTCTAACAACTGTGTGAAGCTGACACCTTTGAATCTCCATTAGAAGTACTACTCTATAACCCCCCGAGGCAGTTAAGAGCTAATATTAGGAGGAATGTTTTCTCTTTATAATCTCCCGTTCCCTTTCATTTTTATACATATACCTCCCCCAACAAACATGAACACATCAATATATCAGAATTAATTGTGAATTAAGTGTTAGATTTAGCTTAGTGCTCTTTTCCTTCCTAGGATAGACTATATTTTCTTTTGCAGGCCTCTAAAGTCCTTGTTTGTTGTCTACAAAAATTTTTAAAAATTAGCCAGGCATGGTGGCACGCATCTATAGTCCTGGCTACTCAGGAGGCTGAGACGAAAGGATTACTTGAGCCGGGGAGTTCGAGGTTACGGTAAGCTATATTTGCACCACTGTACTCCAGCCTGGGCTACAGAGTGAGGGAGACCCTGCCTCTAAAAACAAATCAAAGCAAACCAAACGACAAAATAAATAAATCCCTCAGTTTACCACTTAACCACATAATACTGTACATTTTCAAACCTTACCTTCCTATGACCCCTGGGAGCAATAACCTTGCCTTATACTCCTTTTGTATTCCCAGGTCTAGGCATGGCATTTGTGTGGAATAGGAACTCAAATGTCTGATAAATAACCAAAATGTAAAAGAGTGAGATTAAGTTCAGATCTGTGTGATTTAAAATGTGTATTTAGAGATCCAAAGTTCCAAGCTAGTGGATTGTAATTCAGGCATTGCCTTTTGGATATAATACTTCCAACAGCCTACTCTCCAGGCACACATGCACCTATGGTAACAGACGAGTAAAGATCAAACATAACCTGACAAATACACTCACTCTGGGTGGTTGGATATAGTAAAGTTTTATGATCATACTTCTCTTACAGTCAATCACAAACAATATTGCCAATTATTTAGACTTGAATGTGTAATTACCTTGGGACCTTGTATCACTTCAGATTCTGATCTAGCAGGTCTGGGAAAGGGAGTGAGAGTCTGCGTTTTTAACAGGTGGTGCCTGGTGCCGTTGGGTGCTGAGTAGACCTAACTATTACAATAAGCTCATTGCAAAGGTGCCAGCTCTATAGTCAACCCCTCCAGTCCATCTCCAGCAGACAGCCTTGTAAAAGGCAAATGTCACTGCTCAAATCACTTTAAAGGTTTCCCTTTCTCACCAGCTAGGCAGAGAATGAAGGTCTAATTATGTAGCATGGCACATAAGCTGCCCTTTTACTTGGCTCCTACTTCTCAGCTCCTACTTTATGCTTGGCTAGTTTGACGACCTGGATTTCCTAATACAGGTCTTCATATAAGAAAGGCAATTCCTTGAGCATTAAATAAGCAGCAGTGAACTTCATGCCCATTCCTCATTTGTTTTGAAAGGCCTAATTTAATATGCATATACTAGACCAAAAGACTGCATCAAGATTAATAGTTACGGTGTCCATGAACTTGGGCTTACAAGAAGGGTAAGGCCTCCAACATGCTTTATAAACTTGGCCCCAGAACTCAGCTATATTGCTGCACCAGATCTTTTCTTAATCCCTTTGTTTATTTTTCAAAAGATGTAACTAACACAGTACAGAAGTCTGGAAATGGGAGTTGTGATTTTTGTTTGTATTTAAGCTTACATATAATTTAAATGGCAAGTGCTTAGCAGGCTTGGGCATATTCCTAAATGATTCAGGAAAACAAGACAGCACAACAGCTAGAGTGAAGTGGCTACGTGATTTATGTGATTCATTTGAAATTTAGCAGACTCCACATGGATTGAACTTAAGTGTGTATCTTTTGCAAATGCCAAACACATGTGAAAAGAGAAAAACATTTCCTCCAGAAGTGAATAAAATATAAACAGAAGAATGAATTCATTTCTACTTTAATCCCTTCTCACTCCAGCTCTTTGTCTTCCCTCTTCCTTCTTCCACCTATTCCCAATAATTTAACCAGTCAAGTACTTAATTATTTTCAAAATTAAAAAAATATTATTCAGGTTTTAGAACATAAAAATATGATATCTGATTTCATTCAAGACACTTCATATAGTCAGCTGTAGTGGCTCATGCCTATAATCCCAACACTTTGGGAGGCTGAAACAGCCAGATTGCTTGAGGTCAGGAGTACAAGGCCAGCCTGGGCAACATGACGAAATCTCATCTCTACTAAAAATACAAACGTTAGCCGGGCATGGAGTGCACATCCATAGTCCCAGCTACTCGGGAGGTTAAGGCAGGAGAATTGCTTGAACCCAGGAGGCAGAGGTTACAGTGAGCTGAGAGTGTGCCACTGCACTCCAGCCTGGGCAACAGAGTGAGACTCCGTCTCATTTAAAAAAAAGAAAAAAAAAGGCAGAGAGAGAGAACAAGAGAGGCCCTGAAGCAATCATAGTAAGGGGTGTTCAAAACACCCCTTGGCCATATTTGGCCATATATCTCCCTCAAAAGAGTAAGTAGTTAGCATGCATTTGAGTCTCTGAATGTCTAAAAAAGACCATTCTTTCCCCCTGACTTCATCTCTACACCTTGATACATGCATGGTCACTCACTTATTTTTCAGAATAAGGAAAAAAGAATCCCAAGACCATGTGACTACTGGCCTTATAGAATGACAGAACAAAGACTCCCAAATGATCAGGAAATACATGTGTAAGCCACACTCACCTTCATGGGGTTTTCATCATATGTTGGAGTTCCCAGGTCCATCTCAGCTTCATGCTCAAGGCTGGCATCATCTCCTGGACTTTCCCAAGTAGGAGGATCCCACTGAGTCTGCCTAGAAAGAGAAAAAATAGCCATGCTGTCAGGGCTAGGAAACAGAATCCTGACATAAACATCACTGTTCATACATACATAAAACACAACATACAATAAGACATAGAATAAGTCAGCTCCATGAGTTAGAGACAAACTTTTTCTATCTTCCTAACAGCAATGACTTCAGCACAGAGACGTGCCCCTCCTCATTGTCCCTATTTCTGTGGGCAATGATGTGGCAACACTGACTGGATGTCAAAAAGAGCCGTAAATCCGAACATCCTGTCTCTCACCTGACTCTTAATGTCATGACTCGGCAAAGCCTAAAATGTACAAGAAATAGGTCCCTGCCTATGTCACCCCTCTGTAGATGAAGAGGTAAACAGTGACTACCTAGCATATAATTGGAGCAAAATAAATCATGTAATACCTCTCGCAATCCTTGACCATGTGAGAAAATTATCCCTTGCTTCAGGAGTTTTCTTTTTAATAGTTCTGCCCCTTTGGTTTAATGACTGACAAGAAAAATACGTACAGGTTAAAAACTTGTACCCTTGGCCAGGCATGGTGGCTCATGCCTGTACTCCCAGCACTTTGGGAGGCTGAGGCAGGTGGATTACCTGAGGTCAGGAGTTCGAGACCAGCCTGGCCAACACGGTGAAACCCCATCTCTACTAAAAATACAAAAAATTAGCCAGTCGTGGTGGCAGGCGCCTGTAATCCCAGCTACTCAGGAGGCTGAGTCAGTAGAATATCTTCAACCTGGGAGGCAGAGGTTGCAGTGAGCCGAGATCGTGCCATTGCACTCCAGCCTGGGCAACAAGAGTGAAACTCCATCTTAAAAAACAAACAAAAACACAAAAACCTGTACTCTCTGCTAAAAATATTCTCGACCAACTGCAAAAAGAAGGTTTCAGCCATGTTAACTCATTAAATGTTTACAGTCATTTTGAAAATAAGCAGGCAAAGATTTTTCTTTTTAAAAAAAGATCTGTAGGATAAAAAGTGGAAGTAAGGATATTCACGTTCAGGAGTCTGAAGCCAGCTGTAACAGAGAATGTTATGAGGACAGTGACTTAAAATGTCAAAAGCCTCAAAGGATCTAACAAATCTGGCAGGTCAATCTTGTCACTATAGTCTTCTGCTTTACCACCACATCAATCTTTAGTCAACAACATAACAACATTAAAGACACTTAAGATAAATCTGTGTGTGTGTGTGTATATAGTATGTATATAGTTGTAAAAATAGGCTTACCTCTGACCTATGGAACTCATTTATTTTAAAAGGCTCAACATTTCTATCACAATAAAAGAACCACAAACAGCTAAGGGTGTTATCATAGAAATTGAACAAATATATATATATATGTCTGTTCTTAGCTACCAGATAAAACCTAGAAAAGACAGGAAAGGTACACATATAAATAAGAAATACAAACTTTTTTTTTTTTTTTGATTCTGAGATAGAGTCTCACTCTGTCGCCCAGGCTGGAGTGCAATGGCATGATCTCAGCTCACTGCAACCTCTGCCTCCTGGGTTCAAGCGATTCTCCTGCGTCAGCCTCCTGAGCAGCTAGGATTACAGGCGCATGCCACCACGCCTGGCTAGTTTTTGTATTTTTAGTAGAGGCAGGGTTTCACCATGTTGGTCAGGCTGATTTCGAACTCCTGACCTCATGATCTGCACGCCTCAGCCTCCCAAAGTGCTGGGATTACAGGCGTGAGCCACCATGTCCGGCCCAAACGATTTTTATTTTTGGAAGATTGATAGAATATTAAGAAGCTTGTTTTGGTGTTAAAAAACAAAGTTCTGGCCAGGCGTGGTGGCTCACACCTGTAATCCCAGCACTTTGGGAGGCTGAGGCGTGCAGATCATGAGGTCAGGAGTTCGAAACCAGCCTGACGAGGCGGGTGGATCACCTGAGGTCAGGAGTTTGAGACCAGCCTGGCCAACATGGTTAAACGCTGTCTCTACTGAAAATACCAAAAAAAAAAAAAAAAAAAAAAAAAAAATTAGTTGGGCATGGTGGCAGGCACCTATAATCCCTGCTACTCAGGAAGCTGAGAGGCAGGAGAATTACTTGAACCCTGGAGGCAGAGGTTGCAGCGAGCCTAGATCGTGCCACTGCACTCCAGTGTGGGCAACAAGAGTGAAAACTCTTTCTCAAAAAAAAAAAAAAAGTTCTGGTTAAACCACACATAGTTTTTAAAATCATTACACATTCAATTAGCAACATAATGAGGGCTCATTTTATAAAAGCCTTTTTGTTTTTTGAGACAGAGTTTCACTCTGTCACCCAGGCTGGAGTACAGTGGTGCAATCTTGGCTCACTGCAACCTCTGCCTCTAGAGTTCAAGTAATTCTCCTGCCTCTCAGCTTCCCAAGTAGCAGGGATTTACAGGCACCTGCCACCACACCCAACTAATTTTTATATCTGGAGTAGAGACAGGGTTTCACCATGTTGGCCAGGTTGGTCTTGAACTCCTGAAATCAGGTGATCTGCACGTCCTGGCCTCCCAGAGTGCTGGGATTACAGGCGTGAGCCACTGCACCCAGCCTATAGAAGCATTTTAATGCAAATAAGGAAGGCCCTTCTAAGCAGAAAGCATATAGGGAAAATATATGAAAATTTTAAACTTCTTTATGTCACAAGACATCAGAAACAAAAACATCTGCAATACTCTTGATAAAGAAATCTAACACTGGACAGAAAATGGGTAGATGTCCCAAACAAATTAACTCACAAAAGATACAAATGACCAACAATCCAACGAAGACATCCCATCTCAATAGTAAAATAACTGAAAATAAAAATATTTCCCACCTGTTAGACTTGCAAGGTTAAAAGAGAGGACATGAGGACATGATGGAAAAGGATTTTTTTTTGTTTTGTTTTTTTTTGGAGACAAGGTCTTGCTCTGTCACCCAGCCCAGAATGCAGTGGCACAATCATGGCTCACTACAGATCTGACCTCCTGCCTCAAGTGATCCTCTTGCCTCAGTCTCCCAACTAGTTGTGACTACAGGTGCACACCACCATGCCCAGCTAATTTTGTATTTTTTGTAGAGATGGGGTTTCACTATGGTGCCCAAGCTGGTCTCAAACTCTTGGGCTCAAGCGATCCTCCTGCCCCAGCCTCCCAAAGCATCAGGATTACAGGCATGAGCTGCTGTACATGACTAAAAGGAACTTATACACTTTTTTTTTGTGAGAGTCCAAATTGATACAAACTATTGTTTAATGGTAAGCTGACAATATTTCTCAATTTAAAACGTGTACCTGTTTTGCCCAACAATTCCACTTCTAGGTACCCTCTTGAAGAAGTAGTAAGATTAGTGTCCCTAAGGATGTCCAGGGTTATAGTTACATATAAAATAGTGAAGACCTATCAATCAGAGTGAGTTAAATACAATTTGATATAGCTATACAATAGAGCAGGGGTTGGCAAACTTTCTCTGTAAATGATTAGATGATAAATATTTTGACCTGTGAGCCATATGGTTTCTATCACAACTACTCTGTCATTGTAGTGTGAAAGCAACCGTAGACAATTTGTAAGCAAATGTGCATGGTTGTGTTCCAATAAAACTTTATTTGCCAAAACAAGTGGCCTGTGGGCATAGTTTGCCAGCCCTGCAACAAAGTATAAACAATTACTAAAACTAACAGTTGTAGCTGGGTGTGGTGCCTCACGCCTGTCATCCCAGCATTTTGGGAGGCTTAGGTGGGAGGATCGCTTGAAGCCACGAGTTCGTGAAGATCAGTCTGGGCAACAAAGCAAGACTCTGTCTCTACAAAAAAAAGAAAAAAAAATTTTTTTAAAGAAAAAATTCCATAGTTCTATGTTAACTGATAAAGCTCTATAAAACAGATTAGTAAATAAAGCAGACTACAAAAACATGTATCTTAACAATTTACGTAAGAGTATAGAGATGAGTGTATATATATACACACACACACACACACACACACAAAGTACATATACCTACATAAAGCTATCTGTCTAAAAGGTATTTTAAAAACATTAGTTATCTCTGAGTAGTGGCAGCTCCAGTAATTATACTTCCTTTTTAGTACTTTTCTACTATATTTGCTTTCTATAACAAGCGTAAATAATATGTGTCAAGGATAAACAATCTAGCTATTTAATCTGGAAATAGAAGAGTGCTGTCAGTAAAAAAAATTCAACAGCAGAGTTGAGTAGCTATGATACAGACTGCTTGGCTGGCAAAACCTAAAATATTTATTTTCTGGCCTTTTACAGAAAAGATGTCTGTGACCCCTGATACTTTACAATATTAGATGAAGAAACATTTAAAAAATCTCCTTAGCTTCTTCCAAGAGTCTTGTGGATTAAAAATACACCAAAACTGGCGGATGCGGTGGCTCAATCCCAACACTTTAGGAGGCCAAGGCAGGTGGATCACCTGAGGTCAGGAGTTCGAGACCAGCCTGACCAACAAGGTGAAATCCCATCTCCGCTAAGAACACAAAAATTAGCCAGGCATGGTGGTATATGCCTGAAATCCCAGCTACTGGGGGAGGCTGAGGTATGAGAATCACTTGACCACGGGAGACAGAGGTTGCAGTGAGTCGAGATCACACCACTGTACTCCAGCCTGCGTGACAAAATAAATAAAATAAAAATACACTAAAACAAATAAAAAAAGAACCAAAGTCTAAAGTCTAAAATACATTTAAGATGTAATTCTGGAAATCCAGCGCCTTCAAGTGCAGTGAACAGCTAATGACAAGAAGTTTACAACTGTAAAACTCCCCTTATAGTGGCAACTTCTTTGATCAAGTAAAAGCAGACATGGGAATGCCCATACAGCTCTTCTTACCTTGTGATCACATGGTAGTAATAAATCTTCCCTTCTGGATCTCGGGCTGTCTTCCAATTGGGAGGTAAGACAATGGTTTTTGGTTTGGGTGGAGAGGGGGGCGGCAGATCCAAGAGATTATTTGTCACAACCATTTCAGACTACAAAGAAAACACACACATTTTTGATCAGTGATCTCTCTCTTAATCTGGCTGAATAGGACAAAATAGTCCACTTAAATATGCAAAAATGTACATCTACCTCCTCTTAAAAAAAGGATAAAGGAAAGGTACAATCTAGGAAATAAGGGACAGTATATATAAAGAGTTTTACAGAGTTATCAGAAAATTGACAGTTGGCTCTAAGTTTACCATCCAAAATACCATATTAAAAAACAGCCAGCAGTTTATCATATAGAGCAGCATTTTTCAGCTTTAAAACACCAATTCTAAGGCACATCAACTGCTGGATGCCAATTAACTAAATGGGCTCCAGAAATATCTTTATCTGAAAAAAAAAAAAAAAAAAAAGAAAAACCAAAAAAACCCCTGAGAAGCAAATATGACAGAATGTTAACATTTATCCATTATATTTTTTCTGTACTTGAAACCTCAAAACTATAAAATATTAGTGCCACATTCTGAAAAACATAAAAACCTCAAAATCACTTATGGACTGATTTTTGTTTCCCCAAAACATGTATGTTGAAGCCCTAATCCTGCTGTGACTGTTATTGGGACACAGGGCCTGTAAAGAGCTAATTAAGATTAATGAAGTCATAAGAGTGAGGACTTTATCTAATAGGATGGTGTCCTTATTAGAAGAGAAGTCGGCCAGGCGCGGTGGCTCACGCCTGTAATCCCAGCACTTTGGGAGGCCGAGGTGGGCGGATCACGAGGTCAGGAGATCGAGACCATCCTGGCTAACATGGTGAAACCCCGTCTCTACTAAAAATACAAAAAAAAATTAGCCGGGCGTGGTGGTGGGCGCCTGTAGTCCCAGCTACTCAGGAGGCTGAGGCAGGAGAATGGGGTGAACCCAGGAGGCGGAGCTTGCAGTGAGCAGAGATCGCGCCACTGCACTCCAGCCTGGGTGACAGAGCGAGACTCCGTCTTAAAAAAAAAAAAAAAAAAAAAAAAAGAAGAGAAGTGACACCAGAGGACACTCGCAGAGAAAAGCCATATACAGCAAGAAGGTAACCATTTACAAGCCAAGGAGATAGGACTCAGGAGAAACCAACACTGCTGACACCTTGATCTTGGACTTCCAGCCTCAAGAACTGTGAGAAAATTTCTGTTATTTAATCCACTCACTCTGTGGTATTTTGCTACAGCAGCCCTAGCAGACTAGCAATCACAAGAATATATACTCGTTCCTTCTTTCAAGCCTATTAATGAAGAATACTTTTTTCAGCTTTACCTTTACTTGCATAGTTAAAGAGGAACCTGAAGACCCCAGGCTCAGATAAAATGTGTTCACTTTTTTTTTTTTTTTTTTTTTTGAGACGGAGTCTCGGTCTGTCGCCCAGGCTGGAGTGCAGTGGCCGGATCTCAGCTCACTGCAAGCTCCGCCTCCCGGGTTCACGCCATTCTCCTGCCTCAGCCTCCCGAGTAGCTGGGACTACAGGCGCCCGCCGCCTCGCCCGGCTGGTTTTTTGTATTTTTTAGTAGAGACGGGGTTTCACCGTGTTAGCCAGGATGGTCTCGATCTCCTGACCTCGTGATCCGCCGGTCTCGGCCTCCCAAAGTGCTGGGATTACAGGCTTGAGCCACCGCGCCCGGCCAAAATGTGTTCACTTTTTAAGCAAATATGGGTCTTTGAGCATTCTTGCTTTGTGTATACTCTTCTTTACTCTTATTTCACCTAGCTGGGGTTTTTTGGCCCAGCTTAAGTTTCAATTCCTCCATTACCCCATCCTTTAGCTTATAAAGTGACCTCTTTTCCCCAAGCTTCTGTGTCACTTAATATTCTAAACCATTTATATCTTAATAGTTTAAGGCAAAAAAGAAAAAAATATATATTCCAAACCATTTAGTACTTATTCCCAACACAAAACTCTATTTTTAGTGTAGTCATCATTTTCTCTTGTGACCATCATCTCTCTCTTATTTGAAAGATCAGCTTTAAGAATACAAATGGAAACTTATTTATGTTTGTATTAAAAATGCCTAGTCAGCCGAGCACAGTGGCTCATGCAGTCAGGAGTTTGAGACCATCCTGGCCAACATGGTGAAACCCTGTCTCTACTAAAAATACAAAAATATTAGCCGGGTGTGGTGGTGTGCACTTGTAATCCCAGCTATTCAAGAGGCTGAGGCAGGAGAATTGCCTGAACCTGGGAGGCGGAGGTTGCAGTGAGCTGAGATCAAACCACTGCACTTCCTCCTGGGCAACAAAGCAAGACTCCATCTCAAAAAAAAAAAAAAAAGCCTAGAAGGGCTCAACTCATAACAACTACTCAAACATCTGCTCTAAGTACGCATTATCTTATTGTCCTGTTGTTTCACATACAGTATTTTTAGTCCATCTTCACTAATCCTGTCTAAAGCCACCATCAATTGCTAGATTGCTATGAGAGCTTTCTCCAGAACTGTCAGTGTTCTAAAGTGCTGATTTGACCATGCTATTCTGTTTAGTTTTTCAATTGTTTCCCATGCCAACCTCTTATTTTCCACTTTATCCGAAAACAACACCACCACTTTGAGATTTCACCATATCCTCCTACATATGTTGCAGAATACCAAAAGCTTATCTTAATATTAAACATTGTATAAAATTTTTTTTAAAAACATTGTACAACATGTATAGTGAAGTATATCACACAATTCTACATGCCTAGTCCATGGTGACTAGTACAGTATCATATTCTAGTACAGGTTAAGCAGCCCTAATACAAAAATACAAAACATCTTGAGTGCTGACATGACACTCAAAGGCCATGTTCAAAGGAAATGCTTATTGGAACATTTCAAGTTACAGATTTTCGTTTTTTTTTTTTTTTTTTTTTTTTTTTTTTTTTTGAGACGGAGTCTCGCTCTGTAGCCCGGGCTGGAGTGCAGTGGCCGGATCTCAGCTCACTGCAAGCTCTGCCTCCGGGGTTTACGCCATTCTCCTGCCTCAGCCTCCCAAGTAACTGGGATTACAGGCGCCCGCCATCTCACCCGGCTAGTTTTTTGTATTTTTTAGTAGAGACCGGGTTTCACCGTGTTCGCCAGGATGGTCTCGATCTCCTGACCTCGTGATCCACCCGTCTCGGCCTCCCAAAGTGCTAGGATTACAGGCTTGAGCCACCGCGCCCGGCCCAGATTTTCAAATTAGGGATGCTCAAGTGATAATTATAATGCAGATATTCCAGAATCCATAAAATTCTGAAATGTGAAATACTTCTGGTACCCTGAAGCTCAGATAAGGGATACTCAACCTGTAAGTGGTAAATACTAATAGATAGCTGGTCTAGAAAATTATTACTTCGGCCAGGTGCGATGGCTCATGCCTGTGATCCCAACACCTTTTGGGAGGCCTATGCGGGAGGATCATGAGGTCAGGAGTTTGAGACCAGCCCGGCCAACATGGTAAAACCCCGTATCTAAAAATACAAATATTAAGGTCGGGCGCAGTGACTCACGCCTGTAATCCCAGAACTTTGGGAGGCCAAGGTGGGCAGATCATGAGGTCAGGAGATTGAGACCATCCTGGCTAACACAGTGAAACCCCGTCTCTACTAAAAATACAAAAATTAGCCGGGCGTGGTGACAGGCACCTGTAGTCCCAGCTACTCGGGAGGCTGAGGCCGGAGAATGGTGTGAACCCAGGAGGCAGCGCTTGCAGTGAGCCGAGATCGTGCCACTGCACTCCAGCCTGGGCGACAGAGCAAGACTCCGTCTCTTAAAAAAAAAAAAAAAAAAAAAAATTAGCTGGGCGCAGTGATGCACACCTGTAGTTCCAGCTACTCAGGAGGCTGAGGCAGGAGACTCACTCAAACCCAGGAAGCGGAGGTTGCAGTGAGCCAAGATCGTGTCACTGCACTCCAGCCTAGGCGACAGAGTAAACAACAACGACAAAAAAAGAAAATTATTACTTCAAAAATTCATAGCAAAATATAAAAATACAAGGTCAGGGTAAACAACAAATAAAAAGGATCCTAGGAGCTTTTTTTTTTTTTTTTTTTTTTTGAGACACAGTCTCTCTCTGTCGCCCAGGCTGGAGTACAGTGGTGCGATCTCAGCTCACTGCAAGCTCCACCTCCCACGTTCACGCCATTCTCCTGTCTCAGCCTCCTGAGTAGCTGGGACTACAGGTGCGGAGCAAAATATATATTAACAGAACTATATATTCCACAGAATTAAAAATTTTTTTTTTTTTTTTTACAAAATGGTTGAGTTCATGCCCTCAGGGTGCTCAGGTGAATTTGGTGGCTATCCAAATTTAAAAACGGGCCGGGTGTGGTGGCTCATGCCTATAATCCCAGCACTTTGGGAAGCCGAGGTGGGTGGATCACCTGAGATCAGGAGTTCAAGACCAGCCTGGTCAACACTGGAAACTCTGTCTCTACCAAAAATACAAAATTAGCCGAGCGTGGTGGCGCGCACCTGTAATCCCAGCTATTCAAGTGGCTGAGGCAGGAGAAACGCTTTAACCCAGGAGGTGGAGGCTGCAGTGAGCCAAGATTGTGCCATTGAACTCCAGCCTGGGTGACAGAGCGAGACTCTGTCTCAAAATAAGTAAATAAACAAACAAAATTAAAAAAATTTTTATTTATAAATAAACAAACGAAGAACATGTGAAAAAGAACCCAAAAATAAAACTCGAAACCAAACCAAACCAAAAAGAAAACCTTCTAAAGACAAAGTAGACAGTCAATGAGTTTTAACAACTGGAAATATTTCTTACTGGCTGCAAGGGCTGAGGCTGTCCTGGTGCAACTATTGTAGTCACTGCTGCGGCTGGCTGTACCACTACTCCTTGTGGATGAGCTGTGAAAATCTGTTGCCCCTGGATATACTGAAGACTTGGCTGGGCATAACTCTAAAAGATAAAATGAAGAAATCAATAATTTAAACTTTTGTCACTTTTAATAAACAGACTTCCAAGATGGCACAATCTTAAAGATATACCCATAACATTTTTAAATTTTTTAAATATATATTTGGACATAAATGTGTAAAACAATTTTTTTGTTTCAAACACCAAGGTTTCTGTTTTGACTAATTCCCTATTCATTTACTTAGATTTTACTTTATCATAAGAAAATAAAAAACTTTTTTTTTCTTTTTATTGTTCATAGAAAGTCTCCAATTGTTTAGCTTTCAATGACATTGGAATGACATTGAAAATTAAACAGACATAGGCCGGGCGCGGTGGCTCACGCCTGTAATCCCAGCACTTTGGGAGGCCGAGGCGGGCGGATCACAAGGTCAGGAGATCGAGACCACGGTGAAACCCCGTCTCTACTAAAAATACAAAAAATTAGCCGGGCGCGGTTGTGGGCGCCTGTAGTCCCAGCTACTCGGGAGGCTGAGGCAGGAGAATGGCGTGAACCCGGGAGGCGGAGCTTGCAGTGAGCCGAGATCGCGCCACTGCACTCCAGCCTGGGCGACAGAGCGAGACTCCGTCTCAAAAAAAAAAAAAAAAAAAAAAAAAAAAAAAGAAAATTAAACAGACAGTTTCTATAAGCAAAAAACAATGAAGTGTTGCTCCTGGGACATACAAGAAACAATGCCACACTGCTCTGAAGGAAGTCTTTTGCTACCAACTTGTAATAACAGGTTGTTTGGACCAGAAAAGGTCAAAGGGTGTGAATCATTGTAAACAAGATGATCAAATTTTAAGCTACCTTTTGTGTTAGCTTTTTGTAGTCTTCTATAATAAAACTCCTTGGCAGAAAGACAGCAGAATCAATGCATCTGAAATTCTCACCACACACTAACTTATACAGTGTTCTATAATACAAGAAGCCCCTTAACATACATCATCTCATTTAGTGCTGACCACCATCAAAACCAAGTACTGCCTATACCTGGAGTTTCATAAGAAATAAGTACTATACTAGGGCTTATACCTACTCTGTAATTATTTCTCAAGCATAGAAAATCTGCTTAAAGAAGAAGAGGTGGCTAACCCGGTGAAACCTCATCTCTACTAAAAAATACAAAAAAAACTAGCCGGGTGAGGTGGCGGGCGCCTGTAGTCCCAGCTACTCGGGAGGCTGAGGCCGGAGAATGGCGTAAACCAGGAAGGCGGAGCTTGCAGTGAGCTGAGATCCGGCCACTGCACTCCAGCCTGGGACACAGAGCGAGACTCCGTCTCAAAAAAAAAAAGAAGAGGTGACAAGAAGACTGAAAAATAGCCTTGCTGTCCTAAGAGGTGGTGACTGCTAAGGAATTGAATAGACATGTATCCTGTACTTAAGGAGAGATTTTGCTCCTACGGACTGAGATTCTAGCAGGTAAAATGATTCTGAAACATTAAATGGTAAGTACTCAAAATATAAAATATAACTCCAAATGATACCAGTAAAAACTCAAGTAGTCTGAACAGGCAATGCAGCTACCTAGCAGGTTTCTGGATGAGTAATTACTGACAGGACACAGGAAAAAGGAAAAGAATACCTAATCTGGTATTCTGGATCAGCTTAATCTACTCAGATAATAAACCAGACTGAAAAACGTTAATTGTTAAGGCAGAATTATCATCAGAATAGTATCACAAAGCCTGAGAGGAAAATGTACAGTCATGTACTGCTTAACAAGGGGGTACTTTCTGAGAAATGCATTGTTAGGAGATTTCATTGTTGTGGTAACATCATAAAATGTACTTTCACAAACCTACTAAGTGTATGAGGTACTTACATATCATACAGTGTACTTCACAAATCTATTAGATACCTGGGCTTATATGGTATAGCCTGTTGTTCCTAGGCTACAAACCTGTACAGCATGTTTCTGTAATAAAGACTTGTAAGCAATTATAACGTAACAGTATCTATGTGTCTAAACACATTTAAACATGGAAAAGGTACAGTAAAAATACAGTATAAAAATTTTTTAAGCCGGGCACAGGGGCTTACGCCTGTAATCCCAGCACTTTGGGAGGCCAAGGTGGGCAGATCACGAGGTCAGGAGATCGAGACCAGCCTGGCTAACACGGTGAAATCCCATCTCTACCAAAAATACAAAAAATTAGCCAGGCATGGTGGCAGGTGCCTGTAGTCCCAGCTCCTCAGGAGGCTGAGGCAGAAGAATCACTTGAACCCGGGGGGCGGAGGTTGCAGTGAACCAAGATGGCGCCATTGCACTCCAGCCTGGATGACAAAGCGAGACTCCATCTCAAAAAAAAAAAAAAAAATTTAAATGGTACACCTGTATAGGACACTAACCATAAACAAAGCTTGCAGGACTGGAAGTTGCTTTGAGTAAGTGAGTGGTGAGTGAGTGAATACGAAGGCCTAGGACATTACCGTACACTACTGTAGACTATAAACACTGGGCTATATAAAGTTAGGTTACACTAAGTTTATTTATAAAACGTTTTTCTTTCTTAATAAATTAACTGTAACTTATTATAACTATTTTACTTTATAAACTTAAATTTTTTCAACTTTTTAACTCTTTTGTAACACTTATCTTAAAATACAAACACATTCTACAGCTATATAAACAACCCTCTTCCCTGGTTCATGCAATTCTAGAAGGAATCTTGCTCTGTCGCCAGGCTGGAATGCAGTGGTGCAATCTTGGCTCACTGCAACCTCCACCTCCTGGGTTCAAGCGATTCTCCTGCCTCAGCCTCCCGAGTACCTGGGACTACAGGTGCATGCCACCACGCTCAACTAATTTTTTGTATTTTAATAGAGACGGGGTTTCACCATGTTGGCCAGGATGGTCTGGATCTCCTGACCTTGTGATCCGCCCACCTTGGCCTCCCAAAGTGCTGGGATTACAGGTGTGAGCCGCCACGCCCGGCCTATATATTTTTTTAAATAGAGTCTCGTTCTGTCACCCAGGCTGGAACGCAGTAGTGTGATCATAGCTTACTGTAGCCTTGAACTCCTGGACTGAAGCAATCCTCCCATCTCAGCCTCCCAAGTATGTGCTACCATGCCCAGCTAATTAAAAACAAATTTGTAGAAACAGGGTTTCGTTATGTTGTCTAGGCTGGTCTTGAACTCTTGTGTTCGAGTGATTCTCCTGCCTTGGCCTCCCAGACTGTTGGGATTACAGATGTGAGACAACACACTGGGCCAAATATTTTCTTTACTTTTTTTTTTTTTGAGACAGAGTCTTGCTTTGTCACCCAGGCTGGAGTGCAGTGGCGTGATCTCGGCTCACTGCAATGCAAGCTCCACCATTCTCCTGCCTCAGTCTCCGAGTAGCTGGGACTACAGGCACGCACCACTACGCCCGGCTAATTTTTTGTATTTTTAGTAGAGACAGGGTTTCACCGTGTTAGCCAGGATGGTCTCAATCTCCTGACCTCGTGATCCGCCCGCCTCGGCCTCCTAAAGTGCTGGGATTATAGGCGTGAGCCACCACGCCCGGCCCAAATATTTTCTTTGTATCCTTATTTTTATTCTATAAGTTTTTTCTAAATATATATATATATATATATATATACTTACATATATAAACTTATAAGTTTATATATTTTTACATCTATTTATAAGCTTTTCTTATATATATAAACTTACTCTATAAGTTTTTCCCATATATATATATATGGGAAAAACATACAGTTTGATAGAGGAAACAGGACCAAGTATTTGATAGATCAATAAGGTATCTATACTTTACAATAATCTTTTTTTTTTTTTTGAGACGGAGTTTCGCTCTTTTTGCCCAGGCTGGAGTGCAATGGCGCGATCTCGGCTCACCACAACCTCCGCCTCCCGGGTTCAAGCGATTCTCCTGCCTCAGCCTCCTGAGTAGCTGGGATTACAGGCATGTGCCACCACCCCGGCTAATTTTGTATTTTTAGTAGAGACGGGGTTTCTCCATGTTGGTCAGGCTGGTCTTGAACTCCCGACCTCAGGTGATCCACCTGCCTCGGCCTCCCAAAGTGCTGGGATTACAAGCGTGAGCCACCACGCCTGGCATATACTTTACAATAATCTTATTGTATATTTCAAAACAGCTAGAAGAGAATAATTGAATGTTTCTAGCATAAAGACAAATATTTATGGTGATGGATATCTCAATACACTGATTTTTACTAATTATATGATTATCACATGTACCCTGAAAATATGCACACCTATTTGTATCAACATAAAAAAACAAAAACTAAGACATAAACACGCACATTACCCTACGCTTACACAAAGCCAGAAGAATTTTTCACCTCCATAATAATTTTACGAGGATCACTGTCATAAATGCCATCTGTTGTTGTCCAAAATGCCATTGCCTGGTACATGATTGTATTTATGTACAGGTTGAGCATAGACATTTCTGATTTCCCTAATCAGAAATCCTAAATGCTATAAAATATGAAACTTTTTGAGTGTTCACATGGTGCTCAAAGGAAACACTCACTGGAATACTTTGGATTTTGGCTTAGGGATGCTCAATCACTAAGTATATATAATGTAAGTATTCCCAAATCTGAAAAAATCCAAAATACAAAACACTTCAGGTCCGAAGCATTACAGATAAGGGATACTCAACCTGTACACATTTTCTCTCTCTCTCTTTTTTTTTTTTTTTGAGACAGAGTCTCGCTCTGTCACCCAGGCTGAAGTGCAGTGGTGCGATCTCAACTCATTGTAACCTCTGCTGCCTGGGTTCAAGCAATTCTCCTGCCTCAGCCTCCTGAGTAGCTGGGATTACAGGCGTGCACCACCAAGCCCACCTAATTTTTTTGTATTTTTAGTAGAGACAAGGTTTCACCATGTTGGCCAGGCTGGTCTTGAACTCCTGACTTCAAGTGATCCCCACACCTCGGCTTCCCAAACTGCTGGGATTATAGATGTGAGCCACTGTACCTGGCCTATTTTCTTATCCCTCTACTCATACCATGTGCAAGTGACCATATTCTCTTGCCATGACCATTATTTGTCTCCCTACTTTTTTTTTTTTTTCTGTGACAAGGTCTCACTCTGTTACCGAGGCTGGAATGCAGTGTTGCCATCGAGGCTCACAACAGCCTTGACCTCGTGGGCTCAGATGATCCTCCTGCCTCAGCCTCCTGAGTAGCTGGGACTACAGGAGCATGCTACCACATCCAACTAATTTTTCTATTTTTTTGTAAAGATGAGGTTTTGCCATGTTACCCAGGCTGATCTCAAACTACTAGGCTCAAGTAATCCTCCCACCTCGGCCTCCCAAAGTGCTTAGATTATAGGCATGAGCCACCATGCCTGGCCAGTCTCCTACTTTTGCCCTTGACTCCTGCAATCTCTTTTACCCAGAGCAGCCAGTAATCCTCTCAAAACATCTCAGATCATGCTTTATTCACTTCTAACTACTTCAGTGGATTTCCACATTACTCAGTCTAACAGCCAAAAATCCTCTTAAAGCTCCTCCTAAGACCCTATTGTAACTTCTTTGACTTCATTTCCTACTACTGGTACCTTCACTTACTTGGAATAGAATAGATTTCATAATTACCTCACATATTCCGAGTGTGAACATTTAATATTCTGATATTCTGATTTTATAAAACAAGAAAAAAGCTAGTTCAAACTCTAATTTTGGGGGAAAAAAAAAAATTCACCACGATAAAACATGTTATTTCTAGAGTCACCAGGAAGTCAATCATCCAAATGTACAATAGAAAACTGCTAATATTTTGGAGGACAAAATTTCTTTGGCCATCATTGACAATATATTCATGAATAATTTTTCTGACAAGATCGGATGTTTAAGTAAGGCTCATTATGCAGACACTAGTATTTGATTCATATGGAATAAAGCTGTGGTTTAGAAGACCACTTCCAAATGCTGGCTGGGAGATAACAACAGCAGTATCTACTTATTTTTTAAAAAAAGACTTCTAGGCTTTTAACAGTATGAATTTGGTTTCTATAAACCAAGAAGGGAAGGCGATTTGCAGTATGACTGGAATAATGCAGAAGATATACACGTTTGTGAGACATGTACATATTATCATGTGACTTATCTATTTGCTAAGGAAAAACCTACATGAGATTTTTGTTTTATTTTTTCTGAATCACAGAAAAACATGAATGTTTGTTTTTCTGTACCCAGGCTGGAGTGCAATGGCACAATCTTGGCTTACTGCAGCCTCAACCTCCTGTATTTAAGCAATCTTTCCACCTCAGCCCTCCCAAATAGCTGGGACCACAGGCATGTGCCACCACACTCGGCTAATTTTGTTTACTTTTTGTAGAGACAGGGTCTCACTATGTTACCCAAGCTGGTTTCAAACTCCTGGGTTCAAGTGATCTTCCTGCTGCAGCCTCTCAAAGTGCTGGGATTACAGATGTGAGCCACCACGCCCGGCTGAAAAACCTGTATGAGATTTGAAGAGCGCGCTCATTCAAATGACTTAAAATTACACAAATGAGGCCAGGCATGGTGGTTCAAGCCTGTAATCCCAGCACTTCGGGAGGCCGAGGCAGGAGGATCACCTGAGGTCAGGAATTCGAGACCAGCCTGACCAACATGGCAAAACCCTGTCTCTACTAAAAATACAAAAAATTAGCTGGGAGTGGTAGTGCACACCTGTAATCCCAGCTACTAGTGAGGCTCAGGCAGGAGAATCTCTTGAACCTGGGAGGCAGAGGTTGCAGTGAGCCGAGATTGCACCACTGCACTCTAGCCTGGGTGATAGAGTCAGACACTATCTCCAAAAAAAAAAAAAAAAAAGAAGAAGAAGAAGAAAAAATTTTACAAAAATGCTAGTTTCTCAAATATATATCCGCTAGAAGTATCTTTCAACTGTGACTTTTTTTGGGGACGGAGTCTCGCTCTGTCTCCCAGGCTAGAGTTCAATGGTGCAATCTTGGTTCACTGCAACCTCTGCCTCCCAGGTTTCAAATGATTCTCCTGCCTCAGCCTCCCCAGTGGCCGGGATTACAGACACCCGCCATCATGCCCAGCTAATTTTTGCAGAGATGGGGTTTCACCACATTGGCCAGGCTGGTCTTGAACTCCTGACCTCAGATGATCCGCCCACCTTGGCCTTCAAAAGTGCTGGGATTACAGAAGTGAGCCACCATGCTGGGCCTAAAATGTGCTTTTTTTTTTTTTTTTTTTTTTTTTTTTTGGAGACAGAGTCTTGCTCTGTCGCCCAGCCTGGAGTGCAGTGGCGCGATCTCAGCACACACAAGCTCCGCTTCCCGGGTTCTTGCCATTCTCCTGCCTCAGCCTCCTGAGTAGGTGGGACTACAGGGGCCCGCCATCACGCCCGGCTAATTTTTTTTGTATTTCTAGTAGAGATGGGGTTTCACCATGTTAGCCAGGATGGTCTCGATCTCCTGACCTCGTGATCCACCCGCTTTGGCCTCCCAAAGTGCTGGGATTACAGGCATGAGCCACTGCGCCCAGCTAAAATGTGATTTCTAATAGGAATTACAGAATAAATCTAAGAAGGTCCAATAGGTTTTAGAGGGAAAAATACAATTTTTCTGTCACCACTTCTAGAAGAATAAAAAATCATTAAATTACTTTATATCTGAATCACTTCACTTTATATTAGGTCAGTACAAAAGTAGTTTTCACCATTTTTCACAGTAAAAGCCATGACTATTTTTGAACCAACCTAAAATGAAAAATTACAGTCTAAGCACTCAAACTCTTGAGATGTAATTTAGAATAACTCTGTGAGAATAAGTCACTTATTAGTGTCACAAGACCACTACAAATTACATGACCTCTGTTAAAATTGAGCTTTTCTGTTTAGTATGCAGTTGTGTAAAAAAAATCAGTCACCTCTGATAACAAAATTGTTCCAAATATTAAAGATACCGAATATGTAGATACACAGACATAAATGTATATTATATCATGTTACATATTACTTCACCACCAAGGTTATCACAGCTTGTGAACTCTGAGTAGCCATGCTGTATGGTTAACACTGGGCTTCAACAACACAGACTTCAAGGCTCCTAGAGGTCAGATTTTTAGGGCCAGACACCAGAAGGATGAACATGACCATATGTTATTTCTTTTTTTTTTTTTTTTTTGAGACGGAGTCTCGCTCTGTAGCCCAGGCTGGAGTGCAGTGGCCGGATCTCAGCTCACTGCAAGCTCCGCCTCCCGGGTTCACGCCATTCTCCGGCCTCAGCCTCCTGAGTAGCTGGGACTACAGGCGCTGCCACCTCGCCCGGCTATTTTTTGTATTTCTTAGTAGAGACGGGGTTTCACCGTGTTAGCCAGGATGGTCTCGATCTCCTGACCTCGTGATCCGCCCATCTCGGCCTCCCAAAGTGCTGGGATTACAGGCTTGACCCACCGCGCCCGGCCGACCATATGTTATTTCATAGCCCATTACTGTCAATAATTTCCCCTCAATACTATTAAGGTAACTATGTGTATAACTGTAAGTAACCATCAAGGTATACGGTGCTTTGAATCTATCATTATTAATATCCCTTATCTTATGCAAATCAAAACCATCCTGAGGCATTCTGTTCATTTTATAGATGAGAAAACAAGGACTCAAGAATATTAATGCCTGTTTCTAGGATGCACAGTAAACGATAAACCAGGACTCGAAACACACACTAACAATATATTCTATGTTTCTCAATACCCCAAAGCCCAATATCATCTGATCAACTAATCTCACACAGTGAGGAATGGAAAGATAGTTGAACCATCACAGCCCATTTACCTACTACTTAAATACACACAAAGTAGATTAGGGAATCAGTAAGTACTTCTTGATAGGGACAGACTGAAAGACTAGAAGCGAGTAAATTGTGATGCTTGGCTCTTATGACTAACAAATAAACCCAAAATAATTTTTTTTTCTCATTGGGAAGGAATAAATGGATTTAATTTTATAGTAAAAACCATATGACCAGTGAGCTCTTTACTGTCTTTAATGGATACCTTTCATTGCTGTTGCTTAGACTCTAGTGCTAAGATAGGACATATTTCAGGAATAGGAATAAGGAGAGACGTAAACCATTTTTACGGTATCCCTGACACATATTTTTAGGGAAAAACTCAAAACTAATGGCTTGGCCAAGAAAGAATATGGCTCATATCCAAGTCAAATTGACAGTAAAACAAAACCAAAACCCAAAACATTCTGTAGGAGGCAGAATTAAACATACCCTCTCCCTACACACACACACCCACAAAATTCATACCTGATGACCAATAATGCCCATATTTTCACTAGCCTTCTATAACAATGTAACAGTCATTTTAAACCAAACAACAAACAAAAAGCAGAAAAAAACTATAAGCATGTTTAATGGAATGCTATTTATAATTATGAAAAATAATTTTCCATTTAAATGACTACCCCCAGTGAAGTGGATGACTATATAATAGGGTATTATACCCATTAAAACATTTATGTATGTGTATATATATGCACACACACATATAGTACAATAGTAAATAATTTGAAAAAGTGGTTACGAATCATTTTAAGGAATTGAGTCAAATCTCTTTCCCCTACTCCAAGATCCCACCACAGTGGTCCCCATACTTATCCCCTCTGACTCCTCTTAAATAAAGTCTGACTTACTATCTTAAAAAAAAAAATCATTTTAAGTAGGAAAACGTGATATAAAAAACCTCAAGTCAAGACAAATATATAAAATATATAAAACGTGCTTTAAAGGATCATAAAAAATGAAAGTAGTTAATACAGTTAGGGTTTTAGTAATTAAAGCAGGATACCTTGTCATGGCCATTTTAACAAATGTTTTAAATACAGCTTCATTATGAAAACATGAACAGAAGTAAAAATTACTGTTTAATACTACGTATTATGTGCCGGAAACATTGTTGGGAGTCTTTAACATCCACAATACTTCATTTTTAAGGGGTAACAAGGAGTGCTGGGAGAGAGACAGAAATGCGGTGATGATAATGCTTTGAACATTTTTGTGTCTACAGCTTTAAATGTACTGCTGGCCAGGCGCAGTGGCTCATGCCCGTAATCTCAACACTTTGGGAGGGCCAAGGTAGGAGAACTGCTCTAGGCCAGAAGTTCAAGACCAGCCTGGGCAACACAGTGAGACCCCATCTCTTTAAAAAAAATTAGCAGGGTACAGTGATGCACACGTGTAGTCCCAGCTATTCGGGAGGTGGGAAGATCACTTGAGCCCAGGAGTTTAAGGCTGTAGTCAGCTATGATCACATCACTGTACTCCAGCCTGGGTGGCAGAACAAGACCTAATCTCTTAAAAAAAAAAAAAAAAAAAAAAAAAAAAAAAAAAGTTCTGCCGGCCAGGCGCAGTGCCTCACGCCTGTAATCCCAACACTTTTGGGAGGCCGAGGTGGGTGGATCACGAGGTCAGGAGATGGAGACCATCCTGGCTAACACGGTGAAACCCCATCTCTACTAAAAATACAAAAAAATTAGCCAGGCATGGTGGCGGGCACCTGTAGTCCCAGCTACTCGGGAGGCTGAGGCAGGAGAATAACATGAACCCAGGAGGTGGAGCTTGCAGTGAGCGGAGATCACGCCACTGCACTCTAGCCTGGGCGACAGAGGAGACTCCATCTCAAAAAAAAAAAAAAGTTTTGCCTTGTATAATTAAAAAAAAAAACAAAACTTGATTTTATTTATTTTTTGAGATGGCATCTCGCCCTGTTGTCTAGACTGGAGTACAGTGACACTATCTTGGTTCACTGCAACCTCTGCCTCCCGGGTTCAAGTGATTCTCCTGCCTCAGCCTACCAAGTAGCTGGGATTACAGGCATGAGCCACCATTGCCAGCTAATTTTTTGTATTTTTTAGTAGAGACGGGGTTTCACCATGTTGGCCTGGCTGATCTCAAACTCCTGACTTCAGGTGATCTGTCCACCTCGGCCTCCCAAAGTGCTGAGATTGCAGGTGTAAGCTACCACGGCCTGGCCTGACCATGATTTTAGAAAACACAAAAATATTACCATGATGAAGGGTTCTCCCTTGGCAGAAATAGAGGCCTGCTAACAACGGTGTGAGTAAGTTGGAAAGTGAATCCTCTATATCTAGTTCAGCCTTCAGATGATTGCAGCCATGGCTAACGGCTTGACTGTAATTTCATGGAAAACCCTGAGCCAGATCCACCCTGCTAAGCTGCTTCTGAGTTACTGACCCATGGTAACTGTGAGAAAATACTTACCTATTGTCTTAGCTGCCAAGTTTTGGCAATATTTCACACAATAGATAACCAATACATATAAAGTTCATCAACATATGCAAGTAGTCCATGGTAGGACTTCCTCCCCTGTACCAGATTTAACTAACATCCCATGAACAGACCATAAAGCAGAAAAGCGAAGTTTCAGAATTAGTTACCTGTACAATTGGTGGAGTTGTCTGTGAATAAGGTGATGTCACACCATAGACTGCTGGACATGTCTGTCCTTGATAATATATGGTTGCTTGAGACTGTGCAGGAGAGTACTGCTGCTGTACACTGACAGACTGCTGGTTTGAATCCCAGACACTGTAATTCTGTCCCTGAACTGGGCCGGGGGCCGGCACTGGCAAGACAGCAACGCTGGAGTCTTGGTGTACTACACCTTCACTCTGGGCCACATACTGGGAACTGGAAACTTCCACAGAAGCTGCCACATGTGGCACCACTGGTACTGGTGGTGGGGCAGAAAGGGGTTCTGTAGAATGTCCCACCATGGGCTGAGCATGATCATAAGGAGCTGGAGAACACACTGGGTCCATGCTGGGTGTGGGCAGGAGCACCTTTCCAGCATTAGGGTTGCTGGGATCCACATAGGCCTGCATGGGATAACCTGGTGGGTAACCAGCAAAGGGATGATGTGGGGCATTATAACCAAGAGAGTCATAGGGCAGTGGTGATGTCATTCCCAGGTTCTGCATCTGTTGCTGTTGTTTCTGAGCCTCCCGTTGAGCCACCTCTTGCTCAAACAACTTCCGGCGTTCCTCTGTAGAAAGTTTATTGCGGTCTTTAATTCGTACTTTCTTTTTAGAAGTTGGTGTATCATATCTAGAAAGAAAATAAGGACCACAAAAAGTTTCTCCCTAAATCACAGACATAATCAGAGCACTAATAAGTATTATGTCACTCATAACTAAACCACTAACCACACCAAACCCTATTTGGCAGTGGTTTAAAACTATACTCAAAATTACTCAGCTTGTCTTGCAGACAGAACAGAATCTCAAGGAACTGATAATGAGATGAAAATAATTTCATCTTTTTCCTTAGGTTTCTAGAATTTTAAGATTATAGATAGATATAGCAACCTATTCTTTATAGCTGGGGACACTGCTATAATCACAAATTCTAAAATTAAAAAGCAGAATAAGTGTCATAAATCAAGAAATAATCCAATACTCAATCCAATTTATTGTCCCTAAATTCCACAGTATGGTCAAGCAGGAGATCAGATTTGAAGAGAAATACTTGAAAAGTAACCTTCAAATTCAAAAGTCTAATGAATTCCAACTAGGAAAAGAAAAAGAAATCCTCATAAAAACATACAGTAGAAAGCCATATACAAAGAGAACATCTTAAAAGTAGACCAAGAGAAAAGCCAGATTAGAGAAGGATGAAAATTAGACCAAGTCTCACAAAACCAGTTAAGGGAAGCCAGAAAACTGAAGAATAGAGTCAGAATGTTGAGAGAAACTATTTCCCCCAAAAAACTTTCTTTCAAATATGAGCGAGAGGCCAGGCATGATGAGGCGGGCAGATCAACTGAGGTCAGGAGTTCAAGACCAGCCTGGCCAACATGGTGAAACCCTGTCTCTACTAAAAATACAAAAATTAGCTGGGCGTGGTGGCGTGTGCCTGTAATCCCAGCTATGCAGGAGGCTGAGGCAGGAGAATCGCTTGAACCCGGGAGGCAGAGGTGGGAGTGATCTGAGATCGCGCCACTGCACTCCAGCCTGGGCAACAGGGCAAGACTCCGTCTCAAAAAGAAAAACGGAGAATATTCACATAAGACTTGTACATAGCAACAATATTCACAACAGTCAAATGTCTCTGAAATGATGAATTTATAAACTATGGTACATGAATACAATGGACTACTCAGCAATAAAAAAAAAAAACCATTGAGACACATAATAACATAGATGAATGAATCTAAAATGCAATATGACAAGTGAAAGAAGGCAGATTCAAATGCTATATACTATATACCACTTTTTTGACATTATGGAGAAGACAAAATGAGAGGGTCAGAAAGCAGATCAGTGGTTGCCAGCAGTTAGGGATGTGGAAGGGACTGACTACAAAGGGGCACAAGGGAATTTTTTTTTTTTTTTTTTTTTGAGACAGTCTTGCTCTGTTGCCCAGGCTGGAGTGCAGTAACATGATTTCTGCTCACTGCAAGCTCCACCCCCAGGTTCACGCCATTCTCCTGCCTCAGCCTCCTGAGTAGTTGGGACTACAGGCGCCCACCACCACGCCCAGCAAAATTTTTTTTTTTTTTTTTTGTATTTTTAGTAGAGACAGGGTTTCACAGTGTTAGCCAGGTTGGTCTCAATCTCCTGACCTCGTGATCTGCCCGCTTTGGCCTCCCAAAATTCTGGGATTACAGGCGTAAGCCACCGCGCCTGGCCTTTTTTTTTTTTTTTTTTTTTTTTTTTGAGAAGGAGTCTCGTTCTTGTCACCCAGACTGGTGCACAATGGTGTGATATCGGCTCACTGCAACCTCCACCTCCCAGGTTCAAGTGCTTCACCTGCCTTAATCTCCCCAGTAACTGGGATTACAGGGGCGCATCACCATGCCTGGCTAATTTTTGCATTCTCAGTAGAGACAGGTTTCACCATGGTGGTCAGGCTGGTCTCGAACTCCTGACCTCAAGTTATCCACCTGCCTCAGTCTCTCAAAGTGCTGGGATTGCAGGCGTAAGTCACTGCGGTTGGCCAGGAATTTTTTTTTTTTTTTTTTTTTTTTTTGAGATGGAGTCTTGCTCTGTCACCCAGGCTGGAGTGCAGCGGCGTAATCTCAGCTCACTGCAGCCTCCGCCTCTCGGGTTCAAATGATTCTCCTGCCTCAGACTCCTGAGTAGCTGGGACTACAGGCACGTGCCACCACACCTGGGTAAGTTTTGTATTTTTGGTAGAGATGGGGTTTCACCATATTGGCCAGGTTGGTCTCAAACTCCTGACCTCATGAGTCACCCACCTTGGCCTCCCAAAGTACTGGGATTAAGGCATGAGCCACCATGCCTGGCCGGGAATTTTTTAAGGTGATGGAAGTGCTCTGTATCATGCTTGTGGTGGTGGTTACAAAACTGTATGCATTTTATTTATTTATTTTTTCAGACAGTCTTGCTCTGTCACCCAGGCTGGAGTGCATGGTGTGTTCTCAGCTCACTGCAACCTCCGCCTCCTGGGTTCAAGCGACTCTCATGCCTCAGCTTCTCAAGTAGCTGGGATTACAGGCGTGAGACACCACGCCCGGCTAATTTTTTGTATTTTTAATAGAGACAGGGTTTCACCATGTTGGCCAGACTGGTCTTGAACTCCTGACCTTAGGTGATCCGACACCTGACCTTAGGTGATCTGACAGCCTCGAGACCCAGGAATTCAAGACCAGCCTGGGCAAAATGGCAAAATTCTGTCTCTACAAAAAAACAAACAAAAAAATCGGGGGTCATGGCGCTTCCTTGTAGTCCCACCTACTGGATGGGGGCTGAAGTGGGAGGATTGCCTGAGCTGGTGCAGGTAAAGCAAGGCTGCAGTGAGCCATGATCATGCCACTGCACTCAAGCCTGGACAACAGAGTAAGACCCTGTCTCAAAAGAGACCTAATTAGACAGAGATAAGCATACCCAAAATTGTATCAATGTTAAGTCGCTACAGAATCATCTCTTTGGTGGGTAGGGTTCTAAGGAAGCAGATTCTAAAGAAGAATAAAAGTCTGAGAAAAGACAAGATTTCCCAGAGGAAAACCAAGAAAGGGGTAGTGTTTTGATATGAAAACCTAATGGAAGCTACAGTCATCATGAGCCCCAGAAAAAGGTCTTCCCATATATGAAAATTTGTGGGAGAGAGGCAGCACTGCAGACAAGTGGAAAGGATGGATTTTCAAGTAAATGGTGCTGGGACAACTGGGTATTAGAGAAAAATAAAACTGAATCCCTCCCTTATAATATATACAAAAATTAATTCCATATGGATTAAGGATTTAATTCTCTTAAAATACAAAAAAAATCTCCTCCTCAAGGGTAGGGAAGGATTTCTTAAGACACAATAAGCAAAAACCATAAAGAAAATATACCATATATGATACATTCAGCTAAATCATAAAATTCTATTTATCAAAAGGTACAAAAAGAGTCAAAATACAAGCAGAAAACTGGGAGAAGATATTTGCAACAATTATCACCAAGACAAAACTATATTTAGAATATAAAGGACGTATACAACTAAAAAAGACAAATAATTAAATGAATGAACAACACATATAAGATAGTTCACAGAACAGCCGAGTGCGGTGACTCATGCCTGTAATCCCAGCACTTTGGGAGGATAAGGCGGGCGGATCACAAGGTCAGGAGATTGAGACCATCCTGGTTAAAACAGTGAAACCCCGTCTCTACTAAAAATACAACAAATTAGCCGGGCATGGTGGCGGGCGCCTGTAGTCCCAGCTACTCGGGAGGCTGAGGTAGGAGAATGGCGTGAACTCAGGAGGCAGAGCTTGCAGTGAGCCAAGATCGCGCCACTGCACTTCAGCCTGGGCAACAGAGCAAGTCTCCGTCTCATTAAAAAAAAAAAAAAAAAAAAAAAAAAACTTCACAGAACAGGAAACAGAAATGGCCAATACAAAGCTATAGTAACCAAAACAACATGGTACTGGCATAAAAACAGACACATAGATCAACAGAACAGAACAGAGAATGCAGATATAAATCCATCCATGCCGGGCGCGGTGGCTCAAGCCTGTAATCCCAGCACTTTGGGAGGCCGAGGCAGGCGGATCACGAGGTCAGGAGATCGAGACCATCCTGGCTAACACGGTGAAACCCCGTCTCTACTAAGAAATCCAAAAAACTAGCCGGGCGAGGTGGCGGGCGCCTGTAGTCCCAGCTACTTGGGAGGCTGAGGCAGGAGAATGGCGTAAACCCGGGAGGCGGAGCTTGCAGTGAGCTGAGATCTGGCCACTGCACTCCAGCCTGGGCGACAGAGCGAGACTCCGTCTCAAAAAAAAATAAAAAGAAAAAGAAAAATAAATCCATCCATTTACAAACCAACTGATCTTCAACAAAGGCACCAAGAACTTATAGTGGGGAAAGGACAGACTTTTCAATAAATGGTGCTGAGAAAACTGGTTAACTACATGCAAAAGAAAGAAATGGACAATAAATATATGACAAGATGTTCAATCTATTTAGTAATCAGGGGAATGCAAATAAAAATCACATTACATACCCAGATAGTTTAAAACTAAAAAATTCTGCCAACTGCAGTGTATAAATGCTTTATCTCAATTTTTTAAAAAGCAAATTTAATTTTTTAAGGAACTTCTCTGGGATAAATGTTTTCTAGCCTCCAGTAAATGATTACATAGTTTGCTTTTCTACCAGCATAACAAGAGAGCTTCTGACTAGATTTATTAAAAATCAGCATTTTAATTAGTATGGCACAAAACTCACAAGAAAACAAAGTTCTGGCCTTTAAAGAATCACCATTATCTCTGAATACTTATCTCCTACCAACCCCCATTGCACTTGAAAGAACAAATCTTTGGCTCCCAAAATGACATTTAAATATTATCAAATAGGAACCATTCAAGAACCAAAACCTATTAATCTTCACAGCTACTACTACTGTCAACAGAGAATCTATCTTAAGATTTATCAGTAAAGTTGTATACTCACTCATCAAAATGTAAATACTAATTCCAAAAGTCCTTGGTGTTCAAAATCAGCAGTATATGACTTGGGTACTTTTTAACTTGCTCAAAACAAAAACAAAAACAAAAAAACTCACACAGGCCATTTACCTGTCATCTGGCCTTTTTGTTCCCCGCTCATAGGCAGAAGGTGGTGGTGAGAGGGAGCCTCTTCGTTTCCTTTTCTCTTTATTTTGAGTTTGCTTCTCTGGGTCTCTCTCTCTTGACCTATTAGGAGTCTTTGGGGCAGGTGTTTGATCTCTGAAGCCAACAGCATCCCTTCCTCGTTCAGCTGCTAAGAGAAAAGGTTGTTTTTGTTGTTGTTTTTAAGTTTATTTGGTGGACTTTTCTCCATCATGACAATATATCAACTGTATAATAAAACTTCTATCCAACAAATGTATCTATGGACTCCTCCCTCATATACCCAGTCCTGAATTTGAATGAGATACAAGGTCTTATGTCTGTGTTTACTCTATTCACTGAAAGTCTCTTTCAGAAATGCCCTTTTTGTCTCTTTCCCACCAAAGACTCAGACTAAGCTGTTAACATTTCTAAAAGTTCTGTGGGCACATGCATGCAAGATATTCCCATTATATTTAGCAAGGCAGTTTACTTGTCAGTTAAAAAATGTAAAAGCCTTCAACTACCCTATAACTCTTCATATTTATAATCTACAGAAAAGCAGCTCGATGTCCTAAGCATAAGAACCTCAATGAGAAAAGTCTAATTTTTTTTTTTTTTTTAAAGGTACGCATGGTGGCTGTAGTCCCAGCTACTTAGGAGACTGAGGTGGGAGGATCGCTTAAGCCCAGGAATTCAAGGCAGCAGTGAGCTATGATTGCACCACTGCAGTCAAGCCTGGGCAAACAAAGCAAGACCCCATTTCTTAAAATTAAAAAAGTGGATTACCAAGCAACATTTTAATGAACTACAGTTATCTCTCGGTATAAATTGGAGACTGGTTCCAGGAACCCCCTTCCCTCCACACCAGAATCTGTGTATACTCATGTCCCACAACCCACCTCACAGAACTCACATATACAAAAAGCTGCCCCTCCTTATAGGCTGGTTTCATATCTTATGAATACTATATTTTCTATGCAGATTTGGTTGACAAAAAAATCCACTGTATATGTGGACTTGTGTTGTTCAAGAGTCAAAGGTATAACTATAAAAGAAAAATATCTCAAACTCAGGTGATAACTTTGGAAGTCATCTAAAGCCAGAGAGCCACATCTTAAAAAAACATAATACCAGGCTGGGCATGGTGGCACACACCTGTAGTCCCAGCTACTTGCAAGAGGCTGAGGCAGGAAGACTGCTTCAGCCCAGGCATTCTAGGATGTAATGAACTCTGTTTACACCACTGCACTTCAGCCTGGGCAACAGAGCAAGATCCTGTCTCTTAGAAAAACAAACCAACAAACCAAAAAATCAGATGCCAGCTTCCTATTCAAAGATGGTATTAATAACCTTCTTAATTTACAGTGTCTCTCTTTACCTAGAATGGTTCTTAATCTCACTGTTTTCACTTACCCAATTCCGTTCCGGTGCTCTCCAAAGCTGTCCTAAGTACTACTTTTCACTGATCACACCTCCTAGTTTCTCATCTCCTTAAGAAGTCTAAATCTCGGCCGGGCGCTGTGGCTCACACTTGTAATCCCAGCACTTTGGAAGGCCAAGGCGGGCAGATCATGAGATTAGGAGTTCGAGACCAGCCTGGCCAACACAGTAAAACCCCACCTCTACTAAAAATACAAAAATTAGCTGGGCATGGTGGCAGGTGCCTGTAATCCTAGCTATTTAGGAGGCTGAGCAGGAGAATGGCTTGAACCCAAGAGGCAGAGGTTGCAGTGAGCCAAGATGGTGCCACTGCACTCCAGCCTGGGTAACACAGCTAGACTCCATCTCAGGAGGAAAAAAAACCAACTAAATCTCACCACTAAACATTTCAGTATCAGTTGACTGGCATAATATGCTGTTGCTTTGTGTATGTTAGTATTGCTCTCTTATTGAGAATTTCTCTCATAGGACAAGGAAGAGTCTCAATAAACATTTACTGCTTTTTCTTTTTCTCATCTCATAAAAATGTGCTATGGGTTGTTTTACTCCCTCAGCAACTGAGTTAGGTTTCATAAGCCTTTCTCACAATTCTCCTTTGAGGTGGCCCAAAACCCCAAGTATTTGCAACATGGTTACTAATCTATAGCCAGGTATGAACAACTGTCAATGAGAAGCTAACATAACTCATTTGTACCACATGCTGGTAGAAAATGCAGTATAATTAAATTAACTGCTCCAGCTCACAAGGTATTAGCACTACATCCTTTTATGAGGTACCATTATACAGTTGCATCTGGATCTACCCATGTCTATCTTGTTTTCTCCTGCAAACCCAGGATTCTTACCTAGTATAAATTTCCTTAAAATGTGACTCTTTCTTCACTATACCCTGATAAAACAAAAAAGGAATCATACCAACAGTTCATATTCTGACTCTGCATCTTAGAATATGTGACGCAGACAAGTCATTCCATTTATTCAGGCTGATTTCCTAATATTATAAAAATGAGGGTAAAGTTAGACTACATATTTCCTGAAGTGTTTCACAATCCTTCTGAATTTTTTTTTTTTTTTTTTTTTTTTTTTTGAGACAGAGTCTCACTCTGTTGCCCAGGCTGGAGTGCAGTGGTGCAATTTCAGCTCACTGCAAGCTCTGCCTTCCCAGGTTCACGCCATTCTCCTGCCTCAGCCTCCCGAGTAGCTGGGACTACAGGCGCCCGCCATCATGCCTAGCTAATTTTTTCTTTTTTTGTATTTTTAGTAGAGACAGCGTTTCACTGTGTTAGCTAGGATGGTCTCGATCTCTTGACCTCGTGATCGATCCGCCTGCCTCGGCCTCCCAAAGTGCTGGGATTACAGGCGTGAGCCACCACGCCTGGCAATCCTTCTGAATTTTAAAGGTTCTAAGCTTTAATTGTTTGACATTAAGAAGTGGAAACCAGGCATGCATATATATATATATAATATATTATATATAAAATTATATTATATATTTTATATATATAATTATAAACCTTATATATTATAAGCATTTTCTTATTCTAGAAACCTGAGACTAAGATGGAGGGTTCCACATGTGAAAGAGAGACTAAGGTCGGCAGAAAAGAGGCTACTCTCTGAAAAGATATAATTGTTCATTACAGATCATCCTCTGCATCTCATGGATGCAAAATATTGTGGAGAAATGCCCATAGGTATTTAAGCTTTGCTTGTGCTGCTACTAATAGTTTTAACTCAGTGATCCCAGAAAGCTAGCTTCTGATAATCAATCCTATAGTGGTGCCACTGGTTTTGCCAACCACTATTGCCCAGTCCTGCCTTCTTTTTTATAGGAAGAGTTCTTTGCAGCCTTAAGTAGAATGTGCAGCTATGAAGAGACTAAACCAGAGAGTGGAACTAAAAATACTCGAAAGATAAACAGTGGTGCAAAGGATATCTCACAGGTCTTTAACCAAAAAGACTAAGATTATATAAAAAGTTATGCACACCAAAAATAAAAAGACAAAAAAAAAATTGTCACACTGGCTTCTTCATTCTATTTATGGTGGGTCAGTGGTGGAGGTACTCATGAAATCAATAACCACAATAAGTGATCCCATTCCTTGAATCTCTAAGTAAGTTTGCTGGAAGAAAGGAAAGAAATTCTTAAGGCTGGGCATAGTGGCTTACATCTGTGATCCCAGCACTTTGGGAGGCTAAAACAGGAGGAGCACTTAAGGACAGGAGTTCAAGCCTAGCCTGGGTAACATAGCAAGACTCTGTCTCTACACCAGGCATGGTGGCACACACCTATAGTCTCAGCTACTCAAGAGGCAAGAGGATTGCCTGAGCCCAGGCGTTCGAGGCTGCAGTGAGAACTACGATGGTGTCACCGTGCTTCAGCCTGCATGACAGAGTAAGACACTGTCTCTAAAAAACAAATCAATAAATAAGTTTGTTGGAAATGTAACTAAGTGGTAAAGTCCAGAAACCAGACTCCCATGGCCTCCCTGCTATCCATTCTGAAACAATGATTCTAACCTTTTCAGGGGTGACTGAGAATCTGATCAAAGTTTTGAACTTGCCTCAGAAAAGTAAATACACTCAATCCTTGAACAACATGAGTTTGAACTGCATGAAAGTCCACTTATATGTGGATTTTTTTCTGCCTGTGCCACCCAAGACAGCAAGACTAATCCCTCGTCTTCCTCCTCAGTCTGCTCAAGGTGAAGATAAGGATGAAGACCTTTATGATGATCTATTTCCACTTAATGAAGAGTAAATATATTTCCTCTTATGATTTTCTTAATAACATTTTTATCTAGCTTACTTTAAGAATATAGTACACAATACACACAACATATAAAATATGGGGAATTAAAAGTTATGTGGAATTTTGACTGCACAGGGTCAGTATCTGTATCCCGTGTTGTTCAAGGGTCAACTGTGTACATACAGAATTTTACACGTAAACATCTTTTTTCCTTTTGGAGACAGGGCCTCACTTTGTTGCTCAGGCTGGAGTACAGTGGCACGATCATGGCTCACTGCAGCCTCAATTTCCTAGGCTCAGGTGATCCTCTTACCTCAACCTCCTGGTAATTAGGATTACAGGAACATGCCACTATACCTGGCTAATATTTTTGTATTTTTTGTAGAGACAGGGTATCACCATGTTGCCCAGGCTGGTCTCGAACTCTTGGGCTCAAGCAATCCACCTGCTTCAACTTCCCAAAGTGCTAGGATTACAGGTGTGAGCCACCCTGCCCAGCTGCATATAAACATCTTGAGGTAAAGACCCTCCCAAAGACATCTAGAAGTATAGATTTAAGAATGTCTGCTCTATCTGGTGTGAAGGAAAAAAAAAATCAAAATCACAATAATAAAAGAAAAAAAGACTAAATAAAAAAATAAAGAATGTCTGCTCTAGAGGACAAACGAATAGAAAAAAAAACTAGTAAAGACTGAGTTCAAGGAAGTGACAACAAAACAGTGTAAGAGACAGTTCCTTCGGCAAAACGTCATTAAGAATAAAAGCACAAGTTTCCAAACTTTTACACCAAATATTTCATTTGCCCAGTTATATATTCTCTAGTTTCAAAAACAAAAACACTCAAGTTCTTATCAGTTACCTCTGCACATAACAAAAGAATATTTGTAAAGCCATCAACACAGAGTATCTCTGAATACCTACTTGTGTTCTCCTTTTCAGTTTGACTTTTCTTTGGAATTCGATATACCTCCTGCAAAAAATAAACCAGAGGGAGGGTTATTAGTGAGGGTGGAAATGGTGATTGCTTTGAAACTGATTGTTTTCACATGACAATAAAGAAATGGAAAGGAACAAGCTGGCACTTATTCTCTAAAATTTAACTTATATCTGGGCTTTAAGTAAGAATATATCCTGGCCCCTTAAAAACAAGTAAAAAATATATAGCACAAATATATATATTTACACCTATCCGGCTTGTACGATCTCACTAGCAAAGTAGTGTACTAAGTGACTGGGCAAGAATACGCTTCCTGGCAATCTTTTTTTTTTTTGAGATAGGGTCTCGCTCTGTCACCCAGGCCGAAGGACGCTGCCATGATCTCGGCTCACTGCAACCTCTGCCTCCCAGGCACAAGCAATCCTTCCACCTCAGCCTGCCAAGTAGCTGGGACCACAGGTGGATGCCACCATGCCCAGCTAATTTTTTCTAATTTTGTAGAGATGGGGTTTCATCATATTGCCCAGGCTGGTCTCAAACTCCTGGGCTCAAGCAATCTGCTCAGCCTTCCAAAGTGGTGGGATTACAGGCGTAAGCCACCATCCATGCCTGGCCAAGTATTCATAATTCTAATGTGCACTTGCCATCTCAACTTACAGAAAGAAAAGGTTAGTAACTACCCAGTTATATAAAAACAGTTCAGAAAAATTGTGTGTGTAAAGACAACTCCTACTATTCAGTGTATTTTTCTAAAAATGCAAAACCAACATGACTAATGGCCAATGTAACATCTACTTTTACATAGTGATTGTTATAAAAAATATACAGGTTAAGCATTAGTTCACTGCTCCTCTTGATCACTGTACTAAAATTGATCCTGAGAAATGTGAACTGTTTTAAAGGCTTTTAAGTACCTTTTCTTGTTGTGTTATCTAAGGCCTAGAACCTATTTTGTTTTTTAACAGCTCTTCACTATTCCATAGTCCATCGAGTAACTATTGGGCACAATACTTTCTTATCCAGTCATCTTAAGTGGGCCAGTAACAAGCCCACACACTCTCAATGGTACATAAGGTGATATCTTCCCTTCAGAGGAATCTCATAATATTAACCACACCTGTGTGGCCTCCTCTCCACAATTGTTGCTTCTAACAATATTTGTGAAAAATAATAAGCCACGTCACACAACTGAGGAAAGGTCATGATGTAATATTCAGTTGCCATTAAAAATTATCAATGTGGACTGCACAGATCCAGGGAAATCTATATAAATGAAAAAAAATTTTAAGCCTCCAATACTATATGCATGCTGACAAATTAATAAAGATGATGATTATAATTAATTATGCACTTATACTGTGTGCCAGGTATCATGCTGAACATTTCAAATAGACTTTTTTTTTTTTTTTTGAGATGGAGTCTTGCTCTGTCATCCAGGCTGGGGTAAAGTGGCACAATCTCAGCTCACTGCAACCTCTGCCTCCTGGGTTCAAGCAATTCTCCTGCCTCAGCCTCCTGAGTAGCAGGGATTACAGGCACACACCACCATGCCCAGCTAATTTTTGTATTTTAGTAGAGACACGGTTTCACCATGTTAGCCAGGCTGGTCTCAAACTCCTGACCTCATGATCTGGCCTCTCAAAGTTCTGGGATTACAGGTGTAAGCCACCGTGCCCAGACTATCTTTTTGTTTTGTTTTTTGAACGGCAGTCTCTGTTGCCCAGGCTGGAGTGCAGTGGTGTGATCTCAGCTCATTGCAACCTCTGCCTCCCAGGTTCAAGTGATTCTTCTTAGCCTCCCCAGTAACCGGGATTACAGGCACGTGCCACCATGCCTGGCTAATTTTTGTATTTTTAGTAGAGATGGGGTTTCATCATGTTGGCCAGACTGGTCTCAAACTCCTGACCTCATGATCTGCCCACCTTGGCCTCCCAAAGTTCTGGGATTACAAATGTGAGCCACTGCACCCGGCCCTTCAAATATATTATCTTATTTGAGCTTCAAAACAACCCTATGAGGTAAGTACTATTACCTCAATTTTCCAAAAATAAAACTTATTTAAAAAGCTTAGCAACCTGCCCAAGGTTATGATGCTACCAGACAGTCTAACTCCAGAGTACTTTTATCTTCTGTGCTAGATGACACAGGACGTGCCTAACAACATTATTTTGAGAAGGAGTACCATTTTGAGATTTATGTACAAATGTAGGTGACATCCTCCATCCCCTTAACCTCTCCTATGTAGAAGGACTTTCATTAGAGCTGTGATTCTCTACCCTGGTTGTACAATTAAACCACCCAAGAAGCTTTCATGGAAATACCACCAAAGACAAAGTGAATCTAAATCTCTTTGATTTAGTGGGTGCCAGATATGCCCTTTTTTTTTTTTTTTTTTGAGGCAGAGTCTTACTCTGTCGCCCAGGCTGGAGTGCAGTGGCGCAATCTCGGCTCACTGCAAGCTCTGCATCCTGGGTTCACGCCATTCTCCTGCCTCAGCCTCCCGAGTAGCTGGGACTACAGGCGCCCACAACCGCGCCCGGCTAATTTTTTGTATTTTTAGTAGAGACGGGGTTTCACCGTGTTAGCCAGGATGGTCTCGATCTCCTGACCTCATGATCCGCCTGCCTCGGCCTCCCAAAGTGCTGGGATTACAGGCGTGAGCCACCGCGCCCGGCAGATATGCATATTTTTTAAAAGCTCCTCAGATGATTCTGATACACAGAGAAGGTTGAGAACTACTGAACTACTGGCTATTCTTAACATCCTCACTCACCCCTTCCCACAAGAGAGAATCTGGGAGAAAAAACTAGGTAGGTCTGCCCTCAGCTAACAGACATCTGGGCTCTCTTTTCTCTTGATCTGCTTTTGCCTCTAGAGAGGGGATACATTCCCATCTGCTACTATGAGGGACATCTGAAGTTACTGAGTTGTCAATTTTAGCTGCGGGTAATACTGAAACAGGAATAAAGAGAGGAAGGAGCAAGCTGGCACTCTTAGTTCTGTGTGTCTTACTCCTCTATCTGCCTCTTAGAGGGGTTACCAGACAGGAAAAAGTAAGAATGCCACCTATTACCATCTACCCACACTATAAGGGAAAAAAGGTATTCTGCTAATCTTAAGAAGCTTGGAAACAATATTTGCATTAGGTAATCTGTAAACCTAGGCACTCCAAAAGACAGCAGGTTCATTCACAAAAGGTACTTAGAACTGATGTATTGAGGGTCCAACTAAGAATAACACAATTTTGACCTAGTTTATTTTGCATAGTATCTTGGCATCAAAAGCATTCATTACAAACATTTAAAGTAATTTATTACATAGGCCTCAAGCTGGGGACCCACTCTGTAGTGGCAGTTAATGTACCACCAGAAACGCTTCTCAAAGATAAATTCTTAGTTACATTCAAAAGTTTAGATCCACTACTAAGTTGAAAATGTATTCTGATGTTCACAAAATGATTACTACTGACTAATGACCAGGAGCTACTATTTACTGTGTGCCTAATCATATGAGAAACAATTTCTATCAATACGTACCCAAGCACTTGGAGTCCCTAACTTGATCCTCCCTCTTTATAGTCAAGGCTACATACAAAATTTAAGCTGGCAACTCAGATTACTCAACTAACACACACTCTCTCCTCCTTATTTTATATATTAAGAGTGGGATCCTGGCCGGGCGCGGTGGCTCACGCCTGTAATCCCAGCACTTTGGGAGGCCGAGACGGGCGGATCACGAGGTCAGGAGATTGAGACCACCCTGGCTAACACGGTGAAACCCCGCTCTACTAAAAATACAAAAATTAGCCAGGCGCGGTAGCAGGCGCCTGCAGTCCCGGCTACTCGGGAGGCTGAGGCAGGAGAATGGCGTGAACCCGGGAGGCGGAGCTTGCAGTGAGTGGAGATCGCGCCACTGCACTCCAGCCTGGGCGACAGAGTGAGACTCTGTCTCAAAAAAAAAAAAAAAAAAAAAAAAAAAAAGAGTGGGATCCTGAAAATACAACTGAAGTTTTCCGAAGTCCCACAATATTGAAAGCTGAGAAGGAAGCAGCCACTTGAGGATAACTCTGACATTTCTTAAGATCATTCTGTCTTGTGAATAAATAGTATTAGTCTCAGTGATACTTGAGTCTGTCTGGAATAATGTCACTTCCACAGGCCACAGAGTCTGTTACAGAAACTGTTTGTCTAAATTGGCTTCATTCATGTTAACCCTTAATGTAAAATCACCTTACCTTGTTAATATTCCACTCAAGAGACTCACATACTATAAGAGAACATTTCAAATGATAATTATATTATCTGCCAAACAAAGGAGAATAGGATAAGGACATTTTTCAGATCTATAAGGTCTCAAAATTTCATTTACCGTTAAAGAATACTGAAGACAATGACTGTGGATGTTCTAATATTTAATATTGTGTGTGTATGTGTGTGTATAGAGATGGGGTCTTGCTGTGTTGCCCAGGCTGGTCTCAAACTCCTGGCCTCAAGTGATCCTCCTGTCTTAGCCTCCCAAAGTGCTGGAAGCCATCATGTCCAGTGCAGTGGTGTGATCATAGCCCACTGCACCCTCAAACTCCCATGCTCAAGGGATGCTTCGATCTCAGCTTCCCAAGTAGCTGGCCTACAGGTACGTGCCACTATGCCTGGTATGTTTGATATTCTGTAAGTTAGGAAACTATGGTTCTAGGACTGATCTTGCCCTCAGATAGTCCTAAAAGAATCTGCTTCCACACTCCATCTGATATTCCTTACATATTATCCTCTTATTTCTTTAGTGTCTAGGTGCAAATCTCAACACACACAATTCACACACACTCAAGCTATAATTATTATGGGCCCTTACTGTCTTATTCTTTGCTATATCTCTAGCACCAAGAACAGTGTCTGGAACATAATCAGCACTCAATTCCTTTCTGAATGGACCAACAAGTGAAATTCTACTTCTAATTTATAGAAATCGTCTACACAGTGCTACATAAACTCAAAGTACTGCATATACCCTATGCTTTTTATCACTATACCATCAATCACTTTTATCCCTGGAAAGAACTACTGTTCAAAGGCCTCACCTACAGCCCAAAACATTTTGTATTTCCAGCGTCAGAGTGATAAATATACATCTGAAATTCAGGAAACAGGCTAAAGCAAAAGATCACAATTTGGGGAAATTTAAGAAACAATTAAGAAACAATAACATATAGTGATACTGCTGGAGATTGCCAAGACAGAAAACATACATAAAAAAATAAGCAAATAAAAGTAAAAGGTAGAGTCTTTAACTTGAAATAGTCATGTTCCATATAGTATGTTTTCTATTAATAAACACTTGAACAAGTTACCTACTACTACCAGGTCACATGGCTTATTTTACAATGTTTTCTTACAAAAGGCTCAAAAAGTACTCATTGGAAGCAATGCAGCACTTCATTAATACATCCCAAATAAACTCTAAAAATATACTATAGAAACAGGATTAAAATTATTAAATAATTTATAAGAAATCTTTTTCTGACAAGAAAAAAAAAGTTACCACTGGTTTAGACTGTTCCTGAGCTAAACAACACTTACAAGAACAAAATAATTCGCCAGGCACGGTGGCTCACGCCTGTAATCCCAGTACTTTGGGAGGCCAAGGCAGGCGGATCACGATGTCAGGAGATCAAGACCATCCTGGCTAACATGGTGAAACCTCCTCTCTACTAAAAATACAAAAAATTAGCCAGGCATGGTGGCAGGTGCCTGTAGTCCCAGCTACTTGGAAGGCTGAGTCAGGAGAATGGTGTGAATCTGGGAGGCGGAGCTTGCAATGAGCTGAGATCACGCCACTGCACTTCAGCCAGGGCGACAGAGCGAGACTCCGTCTTAAAAAAAAAAAAAAAAAAAAAAAAAAAAAAACACCAAAATAATTTACAAGAGTAAGATTTCCACCTTTTGTCATACAGATCAGATTATCTGTTCTGTAATAACAGATTTATTTTTGAAAACTAAGACTAGATTTACTTATTCCTTGTTAACAAGTACAGATCAAATCTCGTATAGGCCAACCAAACCTTTTTTCCTAAACATTTTCCCAAATGACAGCAATACTGAGAAAGAGAAAAAAAGACTATGAACAAGGCTGGGTGCAGAGGCTCACACCTGTAATCCCAACACTTTGGGAGGCCAAGGCAGGCAGATCGCTTGAGCCCAGGAGCCTGTGCAATATAGCAAGACCTCGTCTACAGAAAAATGAAAACATTAGGGCCGGGCATGGTGGCTCACGCCTGTAATCCCAGCACTTCGGGAGGCTGAGGCGGGCGTATCACGAGGTCAGGAGATAGAGACCATCCTGGCTAACACGGTGAAACCCTGTCTCTACTAAAAAATACAAGAAATCAGCAGGGCATGGTAGCGGGTGTCTAAGCAGTCCCAGCTACTTGGGAGGCTGAGGCAGGAGAATGGCGTGAACCCGGAAGGCGGAGCTTGCAGTGAGCCGAGATCTTGCCACTGCACTCCAGCCTGGGCAACAGAGCAAGACTCTGTCTCAAAAAAAAAAAAAAAAAGAAAAATGAAAAAATTAACTGGGCATGGCAGCCCATGCCTATAGTCCCAGCCACTCAGGAGGCTGACGCAGGAGGAGCTCTTGAGCCCAGGAGTTTGAGGTTCCAGTAAGCTAAGATAGCACCACTGCACTCTAGCCTGGGTAACAGACTGACATTCCATCTCAAAAACAAAACAAAACAAAAACAAAAAAAACCCACAAATACTGTGAGTAAACTGCCACTTTCACAGCTAAAAGAACAGACAAAACGCAGCAGGAATGGATAAAAAGAAAATAGAAAAGCAAAGCTATGGAGCCCAGAAGTTCAGGTGCCAACTTCAGGTAAAAGGCATTCTAGGAAAGAAGAAAATATTTTACAAAATTAAGCAGATAAATTTTCCAGAATTAAAGAAATATGAAATACTACTGAGAGATAAGGCTAAGAGGGCCAAAGGGAAAACAGAAGGATTATGACCTAGCAAGTATGCACCTGAGTAGAGGGGGAGCTCAAGTAGGTCAAAGAGATTTGATTGGAAAAACTGGAAAGAAAATTTAGAAGATACTAGACATGTCTGGAGGGTTTCATAAAATCACATACATGAGTGGGAAAGAGGAAGAAAGAGTGAGAGGGAAAGAAGAAAAGGGGAATGAAATAATTTTGTTTATTCTTTTAAACCCCTGAAGAAACACTCTAACGTTTAATAGCAGGGCTCCCAAGAAATGAAAGGTAACAAGATCTGTTCAGTTTTCAGCCACTAAGAAAAATGAGTGAAGAATATGAACAAAGTTCTTAAAGTAGGAAATACAAACAGAAAGATGTTCAATACCTAATACGTTAACAGAAAAATTAAATCAAAACTGCAATATTCCATTTTTGCCTATCAGTCTGACCAAGATAAAACTTGACAGTACTTGTGCTGCCCAGGGGTAATGAAATTCTCATTCTTACGCATATACACTGCCAATGAGAGTTGAATGGATATAATAACTATGAAAAGCAATTTGGCCATACTTATCAAAATTACAAGTAACACAGACTATAGCTCAACAATACTAATTTTTAGTAACATAGCCAACATGCATATTCCTACGTGTCAATGTGTGAAATGACTTCGGTAAAAATTACTTGCTGCTAAGGCAAAGCAAGCAATCAACCTAAATGGCTATAATAGGAGAATGATTTAAAAAATTATGGTATATCTATACAGTAAAATAATATGTAGTTCTGAAAAATAAATTCTTTATAAACTGATATCAAGTAATCTTCACATTATATTAAAAAGGAACTGAATAATGCTGCCAATTTTATTTTAAAAAGTAAAATATATGCATAATATGCATAACTTATCTCTGGAAAGCTACACAAGAAACTGATTGCCTCCAGGAAATCAGATGGAAGCCAAGGGTAGGGAGGAAACATTTCATCGTATGTCTTTCATACTTTGCTTCATGTGCAGAAATGGCCTGTTTTTAAAACTAAAAAAGAAGAAAAAAAGATAAAATGCCTCTGAAAAAGTCCTAAGCATAGTACCAAAGACTCTTGTGCATTATGGGTGTATTCTTGGTGAAGACCATAGCTATTCACGAGGCAACTTCTAAATGTTGTTCTTCAGTAAGTGCCATACCTAAAATGTCCCCCCAGTTCACTGCCTCTTTTTAAATTTGGTCCCCCAACCACCCTCTTTTCTAGCCTTACCCATCCTTCACTACCAAGCTAAGAGTAGGAGCCCTCCTGATATTCAAATCATCTAGAAAACACTTTTTGAACCACAGTTCATTCCTTTCTCAACCCACATATATATATATGCCTGTTAGAGAAACTGCTCATATTTATGGACCCTTACCCCAGAAATGCTATAGTCTCACATGTAATTTTAGAGGTTCTAAAAATCTCCTGAAGTTCAATTATGTATCACAGATTAAAAATCTCTGCAGTAGGCTGGGCGCGGTGGCTCACGCCTGTAATCCCAGCACTTTGGGAGGCTGAGGCGGGCGGATCACGAGGTCAGGAGATCGAGACCATCCTGGCTAACACAGTGAAATCCCGTCTCTACTAAAAATACAAAAATTAGCTGGGCATGGTGGTGGGTGCCTGTAGTCCCAGCTATTCAGGAGGCTGAGGCAGGAGAATGGTGTGAACCCAGGAGGCGGACCTTGCAATGAGCCAAGATTGCGCCACTGCACTCCAGCCTGGGCGACAGAGCGAGACTCCATCTCTTTTAAAAAAAAAAAAAAAAAAATTCTCTGCAGTATTAAAGGAAAAAAGATACTTGAACAAAACACTAAAATGGTTTTTATGATATTAGAATGAATTCAGTATTATAGTTTCTAAATCAGAAGCAGATTAAGAATAAAAAGTATTTGCCAAAGATATACAATTGCATGAACTGCCTAGAAAAGACAGAGAAATAGTTATTTTTTGGACCAGAAAAGGGAGTGGAAGAAGAATGCAGCATTTAAATCAGAAGACATGAGTCAATTGTCAGCTGTCATTTAAAAGCTAAGTTACAACCTCATGGGCCTGATTCCATTTTACAGCTGATAAAAACCCCATCACTTAACTTCACAGGGTTGAAAAGATTACAATGTGCTCATGAAAATATTTTCTGACCATCTATCAAATAAAAAATATGTTCCAAGGATTCGAGAAGCAGTATGAAAGAAAGCATGAAGGTACCACAGAGAAAGATTGACTTTCTTCATATTTTCATTCACATATTTATGAAATGTCAAACTACATTACCAAGCTCTTCACAGGACACTGGGAAGACCCAAGTGACCAAGACATAAGCAGTCTCTTCCTTCATTCAATGTACCACTATAAAATATTATCTGCCTTTGACTGGAAAAGATGTTGTGAGAGCCTATACAAAGGGCAAAACAAACACTCTATCTTGGAGAAACAGGAAAGACTTTCCGGGGGGAAAAGGAAGAAATTTAAATGAGAAGAGATATCCAAAACAAAAGAGTTTTCAGGAATGAGTGTATGTGTGTGAATATTAGCAGCAGAGGTCTACTGCCTGACTAGAATGGCTTGAGAGGAGACCGCAGAAATAAATGCAGACCACACCATGCCAGGCATGCGAGCCAAGTTAAGAAAAATGAACTTAATTTTAACAGTGTAATGGTAAACTATTTGCAAATTTTAATAGGAAACTGAGATGAAGGGATTTGTATTTCCAAAAGATCGCTCTAGCTACTGAATGTAGCACAGATTATAGGGGGCACACAGTAGTCACTCACTATTAGTAAGAAGTAATTTATAATAACCATTATTCCCAAGATGCCATAACAAAAGTAACTCTTACTACAAAGATTAAAAAATTGCGCATGCCTTTGAAGAAAGCAATTCCATGGTCTAGTGAGAGGAAACAAGCATCTACACAGGACATTTCAGTAATCAGTTAAGATTATTACAGTTGTATAGAAGTACAGAAAAGGACAAAGCATGAACTGCAACTCATTCAGAAAAACAAAACAAAACAAAACAAAACGGTATTCCAAGCAAAGAGAACAGTATGTTCAAGGACATGAAGAGGTGAATATGTATGAGAAGACTGATGTGCCTCATGCACTGAGTATGTAAAGAGAAACTGCCTGCTAGGTAAGAAGTTGAGACAGACATGGAATTACTTTCTCTATCATACACTAAAGGCTTTGTTCTTGGAGTAATGGAGTCTCTGAGATGTTACTAGAGGTTCCTGTTAATCACATCTGTGTTTTTAAAATACTGTAGCATAATGAAGGATAACATGAAAGGCGAAAAGAATGACAGCAAGAAGGATAAATGTTGTAAAAGTGTAAGAAATAGCAGGAGACTGAATTAAAAGTAGCAAAGAAGAGATGTTGTGCCTTATTTATTTTTTAGAGACAGAATCTCACTGTGTCACCCAGGCTGGTGTGCAATGGTGCGATCTCAGCTCACTGCAACCCCTACCTCCGGGGTTCAAGCAATTTCCCCTCCTCAGCCTCCCCAATAGCTGGGATTACAGGCACTGCCATCATGACCAGCTAATTTTTGTATTTTTGTAGAGACAGGGTTTTACCATGTTGGCCAGGCTGGTCTTGAACTGTTGACCTCAGGTGATCCACCTGCCTCGGCCTCCCAAAGTGCTGGGATTACAAGTGTGAGCCACCACGCCCGGCCTGCTGTGCCCTATTTAACATGGAGAACAAAATAAATCTCAGGTGCCCCAAGAAATACAACTTTTTAAGGGATAGGCAAAAGAAAAATGAACAATGAGAATTACAGAATGAATCTCAAAAGATTCAAAGGAGGGTATGGTGTCAGATTAACAGATGGAAACAAATGATAGATTAGAGTGGTGAAGTACATTGTGTGTACATACATGTTAATTGATACACACACACAGAGGCATATTTTATACAATCTGCTGACGGGTCCTAGAAACAATGTCCCAGTATCGACAACTTCATCTAGAATCCAGATATTGGTTTTAAAAACATTTCCCAACACGAGGAACAAGAGCTTCTTGATAAAATGACCAATTCTAGGGCTAGAGAAGGGATAGTACAAGATGAGCCTGGAACAGCATATTGTAGCCAAAAGGTAAGAGAAAATAATGGAGATATGTCAGAATGACACAAAAGCCAACATGAAAGGGCTTCTACTGGCCAAATATGGGACAATGAAGGCATCAAGTAAATAATGAAGTTAATAGATCATAATCAATTGGGTAAAATAAGAATCTATGAGTAAAACAGTATATATCAATGAATGAACAAATAGGAGAATAAGTAAACTTGCTTACAAAAGAATGTCCAATAAACAAAGTAAAAAGAATAACGAATTAGAAAATCACCATTTGGCAACCACCATAGTAGTAAGTAATTCAAGCAAATCACTGGATGCTAAATCTAATGGATACATTTTATGAAAAACAGGATATTTACATATTTCCAAAGTTGCTCATATGTGATGCTTTTTAATTATAAAGGGAAAGATCGTAACTTTGCCCTGGAGAAGTCTGGCAGACTACGGCTTAATCGGCTTAATCGAGTGATCAAAGTTGACAATGCTAGTAATGGGAAAATTCAGTACCATGTGAAGAACACTACTGTAATATTCCTGACAAAAAAAAATGTATACCTGAATCCAAACAAAGGAAAGTTTCAGACAAACCCAACTGAGGGATATTCTACAAAAATTCAAAAATACTTTAAAATGTGAACTTTATAAAAAATAAAGGCAGACTGAAGAACTATTTCAGAGTAAAGGGTACTAAGGAGACATACATCTCAATGTAATGCTTGCTCCCATATTAGATTCTCAGCCTTTTATTTATTTATTTATTTATTTATTTTGCTGTAAAGGCCATTATGTGATATGTGAACAACTGGCAAAATCTGAAAGAGGTCTGATGATTAGATCATAGTATTTTATCACTGTAATTTGCTGACTTTGATAAGTACACTAAAGTTACACAGAAGAATACCCTTGGTTTTAGGAAATACACAATATCCAGGGGCATCATATCTATAACTTAGTTGTTGTTGTTTTGTTGTTTTCTTTTACTTTTTTTTTCCGACAAAGTCTCACTCTGTCTTCCAGGCCGGACTGCAGTGGCACCATCATGGATTACTGCAGCCTCAACCTCCTGGGCTCAAGCAGTCCTCCCACCTCAGCCTCCCAAGTGGCTGGGACTACAGGCACGTGCCACCATGCCTGGTTAATTTTTTAGTTTTTGTAGAGATGGGGTTTTGCTATGTTGCCCAGGCTGGTCTTGAATTCCTGGGCTCAAACAATCTGACCGCCTCTGCTGTAACTTACTTTTTTAAAGTTCAGAAACAGAAAACAATAAAAAAAAAATTATGGTAAAATGTTAACACTGGGGAATCTCAGTGAAAAGTTTAGAGGAATTTTTCAATGAATTTTCTCTAGACTTGTCACTAGAATATGTACAGAATATTATTCTTGCAGTTTTTCATTAAGCCTGAAATTATATCATAATTAAAAGTTTAAAATATCAAGAAGGAAAATGTATGTTTTCATTATGGTTACTATAAGACTTATACTACCTACATCTATACTAAATCAGTCTCAAGTTTCTGACTGACTTGGTCACAGTCCTAAGGGAATAACAATATTCCTTAATGATCACTTCTAGCTTGGAAATTCTATAACATATACACCCTCCCACCTCTCAAGATAGTTGTACATCCAAATCACTTCCTAAACAGCATCAAGACTTCTTTTAAAAAACTAATTTCATGGGCAGCAATAGAAACATGATCATTATGTCTTTAGGGAAACAGAATTAAGAGCTCACCCAAAAGAGTAAAGTGAAAATGACTTCATTCAAAACCAGAATGTTTAGAGCAGCCAGATTCTGCACTTTATCTTTTAGATCAGGTGTTGGCAAACTTTTTCTGTAAAGGACAAGACAGTAAATATTTTAGGGTTTGTGGGCCATCCAGTCTCTGTCACAACTACTCAACTCTACCACTGTAGTACAAAAGCAGCCATAGATGATAATACATAAACGAATGAACATGGCTGTGTTTCAAAGAAAATTTTATTTACAAAAACAAACAGTGGGGCAGATTTGGCCAACCCTTGATTTAGATGAAAGTATTTGTTTAAAAAATGGACCACTAATAAATTTTTGCCTTTTACCAAACGAGACATTTATTTAAAAATTTTAATGTAGATGTAGCTAAAACAGTATTCTTTAGGGGCAATTGTAATTTTGTTAAAGGATAAGTAATATTAATCTTTATGGATACAGAATAACCTTACTCTAGTAAGAATTCAAAAGTTATCACAGAAATCTAGGACACATAATTTCATGTTCAAATGTTGCACAGCAGATTTCACATAAAATATTAGTGATGGAGTGAAAATCCAAGCAGTGACTCAAAACTTCTCAGTTTAGGCAACTCTATGTTTTATTTTAACTTTTCATAGAGAGTTTTAATATGTAGCTTTCTAGGGAAATACTTGATTTGCTAAATTAAAGATAATGTCTTGAGATAAAGATGAAATAAGAGAAGAATAAGAGTAGTCATTAGAAAGAGTTCAACTTATCACATGTAGGTAATTTTGTCCCTAAATCATCTAAATCCAGATGCAAATGGAAATACCCAGACTTCATTTTAAGGAGAGATGCACATCCTATCATCTAAGTGTTTATAAGAGAGGCTCTGGAATCACTAACCATCACAATCTCTTGGTGTTTAATGGCAACTGAAATTGCCAAGTTCACAGGAACCTTACCTCCTCTTCTTATGATCCAAATGAATGAAGACATTCCAGTCAAGTTACACTTAGTCACCACTGGTAACCAGCTGTTTTGCCCTATGAAGTCTAGGGTATATTTTCAGCATGAGGGGTGATATGCAACAATTTCTTTTGCAAACAGAAATATATGCACATATCCCTGCTGAAAATGTAGCCTAGTAAATTTTCACATGAAAACAAATACATGCTCTCAAGTGGCAATGTGCTAGGTGATGTTTCTGGTTGAGGTCTACTTTAGGAGTCAAAATGTGTAAGCCTTGTGGAGTCAAGGCAGTGGTCCTGTGTATATAGGTATAGAAAAAGTAGCTCACTTAATCCTTTCTCGCCAGTAGGGATTTTCCCGGAACGACATCCATTGTCGGCAATGGACGCACCAAAATAACGCCGGCGCCAGTGAGTTAACCACCTCTGTCCTCTTTTCACCTATTATATTTTTCATGCATCATCCAACTTCCCAACCATCTTCCTGTTTCTTCACAGAATGCACGCTAGGTTCTCGTTTTTCTTCAGCACGAAGTTGGAAATGGAGTTGAGAAAAGGAGACACATGGTCAGCTGGTGATGTTAACAAGCTCCTTGCTGCCCTGAGAAGCTAGATGGAAATGGTTCAAGTTACAAGGGGGATCATCATCAGATCTGGGAGGACAAAGAGTAATTCACGAAGCTTCATTCCCTTCCCTCCCACCCTCTTTCATTTACTGATGATTCCTATAGTCTGCCATCACAGCAACACCAAGATTAAGGAATCTGAAGCAATCCCTTTCTGTTCTTCACTCCATCCAGTGTGTAGAAAAGCCAAGCGAAACACATGTCCGCCAATGTTATGGTGGCTCCCAGTTGGTCGGGGAGACTTGAAATGGCCATAACCACATAACCACAATCTTACACCAATGCTTTTTAGTATGATCTTGGAATTAAAGATCAGCAACTAACACAGTGTTTGACAATAGGTGCCTTTATTAATAAAGGTAGGTTGAATAAGACATTTTCTTTTCAGTTAATGTCTACTCGAACACATAGGTGGAAGTCAGACAGAAGTAGTTAACTCTTTCAATGCCGGGATCGTATAGATATATAGTAATCACATCAAGTCAATGTGTTTCTCTAAAACATGTTCAAATTATGGATTCCTGATTTCAGACTTCTGGTTAAATGCTATCTATGTTTGTCTGGTTTTTCTAAGAACCACCATAATCAGAGTTTTGAAATCAGAGCCATAGTAAATGTTAATTAGAATGATGGATGAATTAAGAACCCCAGCACCAATGTGTAACAAAACATCACAGTTCACAGTCAAGTAAAAACATTTCTCAGTAATACAATTCTAGATGGGTAATGATTCCAGAGCAAACTAAAGTTTGAAGAAGAGAGAAGAATTTTACTTAATGGCTCCCTTGACACTAAGAATCAGGAAAAATCCAAAGTATGAAGGATAAGAAGTATATATTTTAAGTACAAATAAAGTTTTAAACCTCAAATCAAGAGGATCATCAAGCTACATAGTATTATAAAATTGCTTTGATGTTTCAGATAGCAGTGGGGAAGATAAGAAAAAGGGGAAGAAATAATTTTGTAGGACTCAAATGTGTGTCCAGAGTGTGAGTTTAAATTACCACGGTTACATCTAATTGGGTTAAGTATATCCTAGAGAGTAATTCATACCATTACAATTACAGAAACCAACTATCATACAGAGAAACAAGAATATTTACTTTTTCCAGATTTTAAGACAGCTTTACAATGATTACATCTTAGCAGTTTTAAAAAATAACATCAACCAGAGACTTCTCCAGCAAAAGTAAACTACTGGTCTATAACCCTACTTATTCTCCTTCCATAAAACTACAGCTGTAAAGGCCTTTTTTGTGTCCATCTGTGTACTTGTCTTCATCTCCACCTTCTTAATTGAGCTTCTTTACAGGCTCCAACTAGCAGCCTCCAAACACAAGAGGGACTCCTTTTAGGGACTCCTGTGCTGTCACAAAGCAGGCCTTAAATAAAATCCATCAAGTGACTATCCCAACACTTCTTTCAATTAACTGCAATTCTGATTCCTGCAGTTCACATACTGACTTCATAAGTAGATTTACTATGAACCCTTCCTTTTATATTTAGAAAAAGGCCTGTAAGGCTGAGTTTATACTGAATTGTAAGTGATGAAAGTAACATGAGTAAGAGCTCAAATGGGTAAACAAGAGCTGAAACCACAACATACTTAAAGAAGGGTCTCAACACAGCAAATGAGGAAGCACAGTACACAACCACCAACTACTCATTTTGCTCAGTGTTTAAGGCCAGTTTCATTGGGTCAAAATACAGGATTTAATGGAGGGAGCTTTGTCATCATAATTAGGGGCAGGGAGGATTCAGGTGTTCATCTTGCTGCAAATAAGTCAAGATTGTTGGTTTATTTGGTTGCTTCATCTCTGGCAGAAGAAAGGAGGAACAGAAAAATAGAAGCTAGTAAGTAACCTGTTCCCACAGGGTCCTCAAGACATGGATCCCAAGTCCAGATCACTTACAAATGAAATGTACCATACCTCTCCTACGTTTATCCTGTTATTCATTCTAGTGTTTATCCAAGACTCAGTCTGGGTTTTCTGCAAAGCAAACCCTGCACACATCTTGCTACACTCTTCAACAAGAGATTATGTGTATAATAGGCATAAGAATTCCAGATCTATTTTTCTTCTTTTGTCCAAAGAAATAGGCATTTAAAAGCAGGCCCATTTCAGAAACAATATTAGAAGTGAATACCAACTAGTTCCATAAAGCTGTTTTTCTTTTTTTTTTTTTTTTTTTTTTTTTTTTTTTTTTTGGAGACGGAGTCTCGCTCTGCCGCCCAGGTTGGAGTACAGTGGCCGGATCTCAGCTCACTGCAAGCTCCGCCTCCCAGGTTTACGCCATTCTCCTGCCTCAGTCTCCCGAGTAGCTGGGACTACAGGCGCCCGCCACCTCGCCCGGCTAGTTTTTTTTTTTTTGTATTTTTAGTAGAGACGGGGTTTCACCGTGTTAGCCAGGATGGTCTCGATCTCCTGACCTCGTGATCCGCCCGTCTCGGCCTCCCAAAGTGCTGGGATTACAGGCTTGAGCCACCGCGCCCGGCCCATAAAGTTGTTTTTCTAAAATACAAATTTACATTCAATCATTTTTAATAAGCTGCTAAGTTACCTTAGTTTTCCAATTTATTTTTAATTTTCCATTAATACAACTGATTTCCAATAAATTTAAACACTAATTTTTTCTCATTACAAATAGAATCCTAAGTTTGCTACTCAAATGATTTTTGTTTTTAATGTGAAGAGCACTTAAATGACTGAACTCACTATTATGATATACTTTTCTAAGTGAGAGAAAAGAAGACATTTGTATATTAGTTTGGCTAATACGACTCTTGCCACGGTTTAGAGGATGTTTGAGACACACAGTAAGAGAGACATTATTCCATTTTTCAGAAATATGCATGGCTAAAAAAGTAGTTAATTTTGCTTAGTTTTGTAGAACTCTAAACCTGAGTAATTCAAGTTGAAATGAACAAAAGATGCTTCCTTACCTTTAGATCTTTCCAACTGTCCAGGAGTTTGGTGGCCAAATCACTTATATCCACTGTTTTATCTGGCTGTTCTTGGCTCCTTTCACTCTCCACATCAGACACACCCTCTTCTTCATCTTGGGATGGTGTTTCTTCATTAATAGGTTCTTCTAGTTTTGTGCCATTGCTCTCTTTGGGCTCTATTTCAGTGTCAGCTTCTGGTTCAGAAGTAGGTAGCTTACTAGCTTCTATGTTGGTTTCACTCTCAACTTTGCATTCAGGCAGCTGTTGTGGTAGTAGCTGTTGTGACTGCAACTCTTCCTCTTCCTCTACAGGAACATTTTCTAATTGATCAAGATCCTCTTTGCCATCCTTGCCTTCTAGCTCACTGGTTGCATCAGAGATTGCACTGTCCATGCTATTTTCACTTATAATTTTCAGTCTGCGAAACATTAGTTTCTTGGGAGTGTCTGTGTCAGCTTCTGTGCTCAGCTTGGTGGAAGGATCAGGTGTGTTGAGTGGTGTGTGAGCACGTGATGTATTCTCACTAGAATACCCATCTCCTTCACTCAACGGAGGGACAGCAGTCTTAGTCTGAGACCAGCGTTGAATAATTGGAAGTACTTTGCTTTCCTCCAACATATTTTTAGTAGGAATGGGCAAGTGTTCCAAAGTCTTTATAATCTGATTAAACATAAAAAAAAAAAAATTACATCACTTTGTACAGTTGACTTTTTTTTTTTTTTTGCAGACAGAGTCTCACTCTGTCGCCCAGGCTGGAATGCAATGGCATGATCTTGGCTCACTGCAACCTCCGCCTCCTGGGTTCAAGCAATTCTCCTGTGTCAGCCTACCAAGTAGCTGGGAGTACAGGTGCTCGCCGCTACACCTGGCTAATCTTTTGTATTTTTAGTAGAGACAGGGTTTCACCATGTTGGCCAGGCTGGTCTCAAACTCCTGACCTCAAGTGATCCACCCACCTTGGCCTCCCAAAATGCTGGGATTACCAGCATGAGCCACTGCACCTGGCTACAGCTGACTTTGCTTTTGTTTTTGTTTTTTTTTGAGACAGAGTTTTGCTCTTGTTGCCCAAGCTGGGGTGCAATGATGTGATCTTGACTCACTGCAATCTCTGGCTCCCTGGTTCAAGCGATTCTCCTGTCTCAGCCTCCCAAGGAGCTGGGATTACAGGGATGCACCAACATGCACAGCTAATTTTTTTTGCTTTTTTTTTTTTTTTAGTAGAGACGGTGTTTCTCCATGTTGGTCAGGCTGGTCTTGAATTCCTGACCTTAGATGATCTGCCCACCTCAGCTTCCCAAAGTGCTGGGATTACAGGCGTGAGCCACAGCGCCCGGCCTACAGTTGACTTTTTCAATCTCTAGATGGGACTCAGATTATTTCTGCAAGGGTAGTGCAGTTTTGCTACTGCTTTACTAAGACCTACATCTCTGTAAACACAAGCATACTTAAAAATCATAATATTGCTTTCTTTAAGAAAGAAAAACTTTTAATAAGACTGATCAGCAAGAATAAAATGTGGAGCAACATCACAACATCAAATAGGACTGATCAATATCCTCTACCAGTAGTTCTTAAACCTGGGTAGCTTTTTAAACATATACACTACTGGACCAATCCTGGGTATTTTTTCTTAAAAAGTTCACCAAGTGCCTGCGATATAGACTTGGGAGCTATGTAATAACATATTTAAATGATGTCTGTCATACACACAAAAATGCAGACATCTCTTTAGCTTTTGATAAATAGCTATCTAGCAAAGAGAGACCCTCTCCTCATTCTTAGACAACCTCACCCCTTCTGAAATCCAAGAATTTTTTCTGAAGTATTCTTCAATGTAGTTCCACAGAAACCCCAAGGCTTCCTCAATTTCCTCAAGTCAAATCTCCTGGGAGAAGGATGGAGGCAAGAACAAGTACTTATCTGCCCATTCCTTTTTGTTTGTTTTTAAAAGTCTTTTATTAAATAAAAGACTTTGGGATTATATTACAAATTAGAAAGTTAGAAAATATTATTAATTTCATAGAAAGGTAAAGATATCATTACTCCACTAACAATGCTGTCAATGAACCTTTACTTAGATCTTTTAAAACACTTATTTAAAAGATTCCTCAAAATGTTCATACTCTTGTTATGCAGAATTCAGATCTTTACCAATTCTTTAGGCCCCACAGTTCAAATTTTATATAACTTCCCATCTTTTTAAAACTCTGGTTTTAACAACAAACTGGATCTTTCACTTAACTATGTTGTTGTTGTGATTATATCTTGCTCTTGTAGTTCCCTGTTATGTAGTACCAACCTTAAAAAGATACTATAGGAAAACCATGGGACAAACTACTAACAAAGTGAATGTACAGTTAGATAGTTAAAGGAATGATACTGAGATGAAAAAATTATTTGATTATTTAATACCACTGATACAGTGCTAAATTCATAATTACTGATATTATCACATACCCACAACCTAGGCAATCAATATAGTGGTTTTAAGAAACAAGCAAGCTAAATGTGAACTGACCTCTTCCTGAAGCTTCTGGTTACTTTCCCGGCCGTCACCTAGCTCTGCCATCCAGATCCACAACAAAGACAGCCCATGACGTTCCAGAAAGGACTTCAGGCAGGACTGTGAGTGTGTGTTCTTTCATGGGGGAAGGGAGACAGGATGTAGAGTATTGGGAGGCAATACCAGAATATTACAAAGAGCCCGAGGAGAGTTCATGTATATATTACACACTATAGAGTTCACTTACATTCACAAAAACAACCTAGAAACTCTGTTTTCATTAGCCTAAATGGAACTCTACAACAAATGCTTTAAACAGATTATAATCTTCTCTGATACACAAAATATAGCCAGTCAACTGGGATTTTACTAACGTAGAAAATTACATAAATATTAATGTCATTTATAATGAAAATTCTGAACTAAGAAAAAATTGCATGTACCTTTTTAAATAAAACAAAACCATAAAAATTAATCATTAAATAATTCTTTCTTCTCTCCCTTTCAGATGATTGTTGAAAAGACCTCTTTTTCCTGTTTTGTTTTTTAATCATCATGGTTTTTTTAAACCGTGGCTTATGACTATAATCCCAGCAATTTGGAAGGTGGAAGAGGGAGGGACTGGTTGAGGCCAGGAGTTCAAGACCAGCCTGGGCAAAATAGCAAGACCCTTATCTCTACAAAAATATAAAAATAAAAATTAGCTAGATGTGGTGGTGTGTGCCTGTAGTCCTAGCTACCAGGCAACTGAGGCAGGAGGATCACTTGAGCCCAGGAGTTCCAAGGCTGCAGTGAGCTATGATTGCGCAACTGTGTTCCAGCCTGGGCAACAAAGCAAGACCCTAAAAAAAAAATCATTTTGTGTTATCTAACATCTTGTGGCATACTTAATAAACTGGTGTAAAAAAGAGTACTGTTAAAATTTCATGCTTTGAGATCATGTAGTACAAATGGCTTTGGCATGCTAATAATTGGAGGGTAAAAGGCTATGACAAGTGTGATGAATTATTACATTTAAAAAAAAAACAAAAAACGCCACCACATTCTTTGAATATAGACAGAAAGCAAACCAGGTCTACTAATGCCATGGTCCCCAACCTTTTTGGAACCAGGAACCAGTTTCATGGAAGATAATTTTTCAACGAACTGGGTGGGGGATGGATTCAGGATGAAACTGTTCCACCTCAAATCATCAGGCATTAGATTCTCATAAGGAGTGTACAACCTAGATCTCTCGCATGTGCAGATGACAACAGGGTTCATGCTCCTATGAGAATCGAATGCCGCTGCTAATCTGACAACAGGTGGAGTTCAGGCAGTAATGCTCACTCAACTCCTACTGTGTGGCCCCGTTCCTAACCAGCCCATGGCCTGGGGATTAGGAATCCTTGTACTAATAGATAAAATGATACTGAACCCTTTAGTCATTTTAAATAATATGGTACAAGCTTTGAAAATCATATACAACTCACACATCCATTTAAAAAATAAGATTGGCCGGCCAAGGTGGCTCACGCCTGTAATCCCAGCATTTTGGGAGGACGAGACAGGTGGATCATCTGAGGTCAGGATTTCGACACCAGCCTGGCCAACACAGTGAAATCCCATCTCTAATAAGAAAATACAAAAATTAGCTGGACGTGGTGGCTGGTGCCTGTAATCCCATCTACTTAGGACGCTGGGGCAGGAGAATTGCTTGCACCCAGGAGACACAGGTTGCAGTGAACTGAAACTGCACCACTGTACTCCAGCCTGGATGACATAACAAGACTCCATCTAAACAAACAAACAAACAAACAAATAAATAAGACTAACTCTTATCAGAATTATTCCTTCTTCATTCATCTTCATTCATTCATTCCCACTCCAAAACCAGAAATAAAAAATAAACATTAAAGTGTTCACCTGTATGAGTTCCAGACAGGTAAGTTTCTGCTCCAAAGTTTCAATTCTAACCATTAGCCGGCATAAGCTGAGCACCTGGTTTTTATCAGAGAGACCCTCACCATTTTCCATCAGAGCTTCTAGCTCTCCATCCACCTACCACAGCAAATAAAAATACCTTTTTATAAAACAACAACAAAAAAAAACTAAAAAACCCAAAAAGTTGCTCAACCTTATCAATTATCAGGAAAACACAAATTAAGACCAAACTGGGAAACCATGGTATTAGACTGAGGGAAAAAATTAAGAAGGCTGATAATATTAAGTCTACTGTTGATGAAAGTATAAAGTGGTATAATATATTTGAAATGCATTTCATTCACTCATCAAATACGTATCAAGAACTTATTATGAGTCAAGTATAATTCTAGGTGGAGATGTGCAATGAGCCAAAACAGAAAAACCTGCCCTTATGGGAGACCATAAACAAATTATATTAAACTAAAAGGACTTCAGAGATCCTTTATGGTTCATAAATATGATGGTTGGGTTTTCACACTGCTGTGTGAGATATATCTCCCTCAAACTTAAATAAGTTATACATTTTAATATATAATGACCCTTTTATGATGTCAGCATATGAATGACCCAGCTGATGGGGCAGAGTGCTTCAGAAAAACATAAAGCATCAGCCTGAAAAATAGTTGTATCCCCATGCACAGAAATTCTACCTATCAGAACAAACTGTAGAGAAATTCTGCACATGTGTACCTGAAGATTCCTAAGAATGTTCATTGAAGCAACACTTATACTAGCAAAAAACTGCCAACAACCCAAATATCTGTACAAGTTTGATAACCGGCCATGTTCATGCCATGAAATATAATACCACAGTGAAAGGAATCAAGTACAGCCAAATGCAACAACATCCATCAATCTTAAAAATATGTCATTAAGAAAAAGCAAGTTCCAAATAATTACATGCTATATGAATCCATTTTTATGTACCTCAAAGCTGAACTTTTTAGGGATACATATGTGAAAAACTGCTTTTAAACAGGCAAGGATGACCAGGCATGATGGCTCACACTTGTAATCCCAGCACTTTGAAAGGCTGAGGCAGGAGGATCACTTGAGCTCAGGAGTTTAAGACCAGCCTGGGCAACACAGCCAGACTTCATCTCTACTAAAAATCAAAAAAAATTAGCCAGGTATGGTAGCATGTGCATATAGTCTTAGCTATTCAGGAGGCTGGGGCAGAAGGATCACATGAACCTGGGAGACTGAGGTTACAGTGAGTTATAATTTTGCCACTGCACTCCAGCCTGGGTGACACAGTGAAATCCTGTCTCAAAAAAAAAGGCAAGGAAGTAAGACCCACAATGTACAACAGTGGTAACCTCCAGGTAGGGAGAAGGAAGTAGAGAAGCACTAACAAGGATTTTATAATTATGCTTTGTAACATATATATTCTTTGAGTGTTTTAAATATTAAATGTAAATAATGGGGGGTTGGGAATCAACCTACCAAAGGTTATTTCCAGTCCTGCATTATGGCAGTTACAGGATATAAAGATGCCTTCAAAGAATTTATTATGGGGGAGATTAAATTAATTCATATGAAACCAAACAAGGAAGCATTAACTGTAAATGTTACGTAGACCTAAGAGGTCTACGTAAGGGAGTAATTAGAATGAGTCACTAAAATAAGATTAGAAATAGATAAGATAAAGACAAGAGGAAAAGGTAAGCAAAGTAGTGAGGAAAGTGTGAACAAAGGAAAATAAGAAATCATAACAGTGCATAGGTCAACAAAGCTCAAACAGGTAAGGCATGGTGAGGGACTGAGAAAAACCATACCAAATAAAAGATTGGGCCAGATGCAGTAGCTCATGTCTGCAATCCTAGAACTTTGAAAGGCTGAGGTGGGTGGATCACCTGAGGTCAGGAGTTCAAGACCAGCCTGGCCAACATAGTGAAACCCCGTTCCTAATAAAAATACAAAAATTAGCTGGGCGGCGTGGCGGGAGCCTGTAGTACCAGCTACCCGGGAGGCTGAGGCAGGAGAATAGCTTGAGGTTGCAGTGAACCGAGATTGTGCCACTGTACTCTAGCCTGGGTGACAGAGTGAGGCTCCTTCTCAAAAACAAACAAACAAACAAAAAAAGACCGGTGTTAGATTAGAAGATCTCAATGTAACATAAAATAACTTGAATTTGATAAAACCTGAACAGAATCCTGAACAAGGGAATAATATGATCAAAGTGGATTTTTTTTTTTTTTTTTTAAGATGGAGTTTCGCTCTGTCACCCAGACTGGAGTGCAGTGGCGCAATCTCAGCTCACTGCAACCTCCACCTCCCAGATTCAAGTGATTCTCCTGCCTCAGCCTCCTGAGAAGCTGGGACTACAGGCACGTGCCACCACACCCGGCTAATTTTTTGTATTTTTAGTAGAGACAGGGTTTCACCGTGTTAGCCAGGATGGTCTCGATGTCCTGACCTTGTGATCTGCACGCCTCAGCTTCCCAAAGTGCTAGGATTATAGGCGTGAGCCACCGTGCCCAGCCCAAAGTGGAATTTGAGAATAATTTGTGCGGCAATAACAGAATCAAATTTAGACAAGCTAGAGACTAAGGAGAAGACATACAGATAGCATTAAAACTTGGCAGGAAATGATAAAAGTCTACAATGAAATGATTCAGAGAAAAGCAAAACTAAAAGGAAAGAATCTTAAGAAAATTTTCTATTACTTTTTCTTTTACTTAACTAGCTATTTATACCTTACTGTAATTTCAGGCAAGGCACGGAACATTTTTATTTCATACTGTACTCGAAAATTCTGGTAAAGAATAAGAATGAGAAAATATAAAGTGCTACCTGAGAGAGGCTGTGGAAACTCAAAACCATTTTTCTTTCTAAAATGTACATTTAAGGCTCATTCTTTTTCATTTCCAATACCATTTAAGTTTCTGAGTAAATACATGAACAGAAAAACCAATTTAAAGTTGTCCTAATCCAAGAAAGACAATTTCATTAAAGATATCTTTTCCTTGCATATCCTAAAAGTAAGCTTTCCTGGGTCCCAAATTCTATGGTATTAGAAGAGTTCAAGGGATTTAAAATTCTACTTTCCCCCTCAACTGTAACAGCCACAACACTGCTTTTGACAGAGTTTTGAGATGTAAATAAAACAGGACTAAAAAACGAGGTATTTTTAGCCAGGCACAGTGGCTCACACCTGTAATCCCAGCATTTGGGAGGTCAGGGCAGGCAGATCATCTGAGGCCAGGAGTTTGGGACCAGCATGGCAAACATGGTAAAACCCCATCTCTACTAAAAATGCAAAAATTAGGCCAGGCACGGTGGCTCACGCCTGTAATCCCAGCACTTTGGGAGGCCGAGGTGGGTGGATCACCTGAGGTCAGGAGTTCAAGACCAGCCTGGCCAACATGGTGAAACCCAGTCTCTACTAAAAATACAAAAATTAGCCAGGCATGATGGCAGGTGCCTATAATCACAGCTACTTGGGAGGCTGTGGCAGGAGAATCACTTGAACGCGGAAGGTAGAGGTTGCAGTAAGCCAAGATCATGCCACCACACTCTAGCCTGGGCAACAGAGCAAGACTTGTCATCATAAATAAAATAAAATAAAATAAAATAAAAATTAGCCAGGTGTGGTGATGCACACCTGTAATCCCAGCTGTTCAGATGGCTGAGACAAGAGAATCACTTGAACTTGGGAGGCGGATGTTGCAATGAGTTAAGATCATGCCACAGCACTCCAGCCTGGGCAACAGAACAAAATACTCTGTCTTTAGGAAAAAAAAAAAAAAAAAAAAAGATGTATTTTCTTTTTAAAATTAGGTATGTTATGACTGTTTAAAACTCTGAGATAAAGCTAAATTATGTTACTTACACTCATTCAATAACATTTATTGAATAGATATTGTAATAAGGCATTTCCAGGATATAAAGAAAATAACGTTCTAACTAAAGAAAAAGAAACAGTAAAAATGCAGAAACTGCAGTATAAATTAATTTTTGCAAACAAAATAAAGACGAATAACCCTTGAACAGCCATCAGTGGTTGTACTATACCACACATACATATAAATGCATGCCAATTCCAGTGGTGATAATACAGCTCCCCTAATTTTGGGTGCTCAAGCATAGCAATCAATTGTGCAGTAACTTTTAGGGTACCTGGGAGAGACAGGTGGGAAGACTGAGTTTGTCTCCCTTCCTTTCAATTAAATTACATTTACTAAAAGTACTAGATTTTATGTATGGGTCAACATCATCCAAGAATATGAGGTAAGTAACTAAAAGTAAACATAAATGTAAGAATGATTAGGGTATATTTTTAAAATATTGATAATTGGAAAATTATATCTTAAATATATTTATATGTTTAAATATAATTAATTTATATAGAGTAAATATGTATTTACTCTAAATAGTGCATATATATGCACAATTCTACAGTACTTGAAAATTTATTGAGTACCTAATCATTGCAAAATATTATTTTTTACTACTTGAATATTTTTGGCACTAAGAGGTCTAAGTAGCATTTTAAATACTTCTTGATGGAATACAACATACAGTATGCAGTATACATATATACACAGAAAAATATATAAACAATTAGTAAACAGGTTTAATAAACAGGTGAGCAACACCCATATAGCCACCATCCAGGTAAATTTAAAAACAGAATACTGCCAACATTCCTGCAGTGCCCCATGTACCTACCCCTTCCTAGTTATAACAGCAACTCTTCCTGTGCTTTAGAGATAACTTATCCTAATATTTTAAGAAACGGGCCTTCAATTTTCTTGATAGGTTTACTATCCACATGCAAATTCCTAAATATTAAAATTTCTTTTTTTTTTTTTTTAGTGATGGAAGCTAACTTTATTTGAAATGAAAGGTTCACTCTTGTCCTTGCTCCCTTATTTTTTTTTTTTTTTAATTTTTTTTTTTTTGAGACGGAGTCTCGCTGTGTCTCCCAGGCTGGAGTGCAGTGGCGTGATCTCGGCTCACTGCAAGCTCTGCCTCCTGGGTTCACGCCATTCTCCCGCCTCAGCCTCCCGAGTAGCTGAGACTACAGGCGCCCGCCACCACGCCCGGCTAGTTTTTTGTATTTTTAGTAGAGACGGGGTTTCACCGTGTTAGCCAGGATAGTCTCGATCTCCTGACCTCGTGATCCACCCGCCTCGGCCTCCCAAAGTGCTGGGATTACAGGCTTGAGCCACCGCGCCCGGCCCTTGCTCCCTTATTACTTTAATTTTACTTTAAGTTCTGGGATACATGTGCAAGAACACACAGGTTTGTTACATAGGTATATAAAATTGTATCTATTTTTCATCTTTATAGAAATGAAATCATACTGGACAAAATATTTTGTCATGCTTCTTTCACTCAAACTTACATTTTAAGAGTTATCCATGTTATTGTATGCAGCCAGTTTATTTTCATGACTATTTCTTTTATAATTTATCCTTTTTTTTTTTTGAGACTGAGCCTCACTCTGTTGCCCAGGCTGGGGTGCAGTGGCATCATGTCGGCTCACTGCAACCTCCGTCTCCTGGGTTCAAGCAATTCTCCTGCCTCAGCCTCCCGAGTAGCTGGAATTACAGGCACCCACCACCACACATGGTTAATTTTTATATTTGTAGTAGAGACGGGGTTTCATCATGTTGGCCAGGCTGGTCTCAAACTCCTGACCTCAGATGACCCGCCTGCCTTGGCCTCCCAAAGTGCTGGGATTACAGGCATGAGCCATCGCCCCTGGCTCATTCTTATGTTAATAGATATCTGAGTAATTTCTACTTTTTGATATTATAAGCAATGCTGTTGTGACTTCTAATATACATTATAGCTAGGCTCTCTGCTTATACACCCAGGAACTGCTGGCTCATATGGCATATGTTCTTTCAACTTCAGTAAATAATGTTAAAGCATTTTCAAAAGTGGTTGTCCCCCATTTACACTCCCCACTGACAGTGTATGAGATCTGTTGTTCTTATGTATCATGGAACTTAATTTTTATCAATCTGGTGAGAGTAATTTTAATTTGCACTCCCAGATTACTAATAAGGTTGAACAGCTTTCCATGTTTATTGGCTATTTGAATTAGTAAAGTGTCTCTGGAAGTTGTCTATTTTTCTTTTGTGCTGGCTGTTCTTTTCTTATTAATAGGATACTGGTTACACTCATTATGCATATTCTGGATAGTAGTATTCATTTGTTATGAGTTGAAAGTAAGTATTTCCTCTCACTCAGGTGGCTTTTCACCCTCTTTATTACATAAATCATTATTAATTTATTTCAAAAACTCAAACAATAGAGACTAAGGGAAGTTTCAGACTATTTTCTGTTCGTACCATAAACTACAAATAACATCAGGTCATAGTAGGGACTCATTATACTTCCATCAAGTAAGTAAGTACCAAGTGTGTGACATAGCCAAAGAAGATAATCACCTGTCCTGGAAGAGCTTATAGTTTCGTTAAGGAGATAAGCTATATTCAGATGCAATCATAAGAACAAGGATAAAAAATGTTTAGCAATCAAGGGGTAGCATGAGGGATGTGGATTACAGTGCAATCATTATTAACATCTTCTTGTCACCAGTTTATACATGCAAAACTGCATTCTGAACTGCTAGCTACCTTGTCCTTTCCATGGCATCCTTTACCCAAAGAAATTCCCAAGGTTCAATCTTGTGAGTTCAAACAGTTGAATTCTGTGATTCTGCTTCTGTGATTCTGCTCAACTGTAACTGACCAAAACTCAGAATCTAGGCATGCAAAAAAGGAATTTCCGCAGGAGATAACCCAAGTGAAATTAAAAGTAGAGTTAACCTCTGCATTAGAGTCAAGGGCAAATGATCTTTCACATCATTCTAGGAACCTAGGTTCATTCTGGGTCATTCTGGGTTTATCTGGGCAAAGTTTCATGTAAAACATCATTGTTCCAGAATAACTTCAAATTTGTATCTGGAGCAACCAATGACTGTAGCCTACGGAATGACTTGATACAAGTTACCTCTAATTCAGTCCGTAGGCACCAAGACCTATCCTGAAATTGACACACTATTACCTGAATACAAACAATCAACCAATGACAGAAATATCTAGTCCTTAGCTCCTCGGAGTTATCCTTAAATCTTCTCAGAAAGGTAAAAAGTCACCTAATGGAAGTATGATACAGATATAATACCACCTCTTAATCTATAATAAGGTCACTTCTCATCAATAAATTAATTTTAAAATGTGTTTATTCTATAAGTTTTGAAAATAGGAAATAGCCATTGGAAAGTTTTTTTTTTTTTTAGATGGAGTTTTGCTCTGTAGCCTAGGCTGGAGTGCAGTGGTGTGATCTTGGCTCACTGCAACCTCTGCCTCCTAGGTTCAAGCAATTCTCCTGCCTCAGCCTCCAGAGTAGCTGGGACTACAGGTACCCACCACCACGCCCAGCAAATTTTTTATTTTTAGTAGAGACAGGGTTTCACCATGTTGGCCAGGCTGGTCTTGAACTCTTGACCTTGTGATCCTCCTGGCTCAGCCTCCCAAATCCCACGCCTGTTGGGATTACAGGCGTGAGCCACCACGCCTGGCCTGGAAAGTTTTTATGGAGATACTAGTTTAGGTCAACATGTTTAATAACTATTTTGTGGTTGCTCTGGTAAACCACCAATTATATGAAACAAGAGTTAACAACAAAAGCAATTTAATGGAGTTTAAAGAAAAATGTCCTGTAGTCAAGTAAAGAAAGCTAACAGACTAGGTATGACCCAGTGACTACACTTCCATAGATAAATCTTAAAGAAACATGTGCAAAAGAGACATGTGCAAAGATATTAACTTTGAAATTAAGAGCAAAGGCCGGGTGGCTCACACCTGTAATCCCAGCACTTTGGGAGGCCGGGCTGATCATGAGGTCAGGAGATCGAGACCATCCTGGCTAACATGGTGAAACCCTGTCTCTACTAAAAAACACAAAAAAATTAGCCGGGCATGGTGGCAGTTGCCTGTAGTCCCAGCTACTCGAGAGGCTGAGGCAGGAGGATGGCGTGAACCCGGGAGGTGGAGCTTGCAGTGAGCCAAGATCATGCCACTGCACTCTAGCCTGGGCTACAGAGCGAGACTCCGTCTCAAAAAAAAAAAAAAAAAAAAAAAAGATATTAAGAGCAAAAATTGGAAACATATAAGTATTCATATTCATCAGTAGGAAAATATGTCAATAAACTGCTATATGATGAAAAAATTTCAAATGACCATCATGCAGAAGTTGAGGAAAAAAAAGAAAAACATTACAGCAGTTAGAAACAAATGTTCATCTACATATATGAATTCAGATCAAATTAAAAAATAAGAGTAAAAAAATGCACACAAATACATATATACTATATCGTTTCTTCTTCTTTCTTTTTTTCTTAATAGAGATGAGGTCTTGCTATATTGCCTAGGCTGGTCTCGCACTCCTGGGCTCAAGGTATCCTGCTGCCTCGGCCTCCCAAAGTGCTGGGATTATAAGCAAGAGCCACCACGCCCAGACATATTTTACCATTTATAAAAACTTTTAAAACGTTACACGAAACAATTCAATATGTTCCAAAACACAGAAGCATTTATTGTTATGGCCATAGTTGCCTCAGAGGTAGGAGGGGACTGCACTCTACAGTTTGACTGTAGTTTAACACAATGGTTAAGAGCAGAGACAAGATGCTGGATTGGAGTTCATTTCCATCACCTAGTTGGGTGACACTATAATCTCTCTGTGCCTTAGTGTGTTCTTATCTGTAACAAAGGAAAAATCATTACCTAATTTATAAGCTTATTGTGAGAATACATCTCGCTTAAGCTTATATGTGATGTGAGCTAATACATCAAGTGCTTAGAAAAGTGCTTGGCATAAAGTTACACTATATATGCTAAATAAAAAGAGGGCTGAAGGCTGGGTGTGGTAGCTCATGTCTGTAATCCCAGCACTTTGGGAGGCCAAGGCGAGAGGATCACTTGAGCCCGGGAGTTTGAAGCTGCAGTGAGCTATGAATGCATCACTGAATTCCAGCCTAAGCAACAGAGTGAGACTTTGCCTCAAAAAAAAGAAAGGAAAAAAAAGGGCTGGCACTGTGGCTCATGCCTGTAATCCCAGCACTTTGGGAGACCAAGGTGGGAGGATCACTTGAGCCAGGAGTTCGAGGCTGCAGTAAGCTGTGATCACTCTACTGTACTCTGGCCTGTGGAACAGTGCGAGACCTTGTCTCAAAAAAACCAAAGCCAAACCATTTGAAAATGTATACAGTTTTTAAAAGAGAGAGAAAGAGAGAAAGAAAGAGCTAAAGAACACATGACATTCTAATGCATTTGTTTATGATGGGTGGTGCAAATATAGGTGTTTGTTATATAAACTGTCCTTTTCTGCTTTTTCTAAATGGACCTTTCCAATGCTTTTTATTATCTGTATCTTCTTACAGCTTCAGATTCTTAATACTTAATTCCCTCAAATTAATTTGTGCTTAACTGATGTTACCTTTTAACCATTATACTCTTATCACCTCCCTCATGTCTTCTTCTATCTCCCCATCTAAACAGAAAAATTGCTGTCATCTATAGTTCTCATGAGTACTAAGTTCCTGAAAAGTTCAGGAATAAGCTAACTGCAAAAGAATCACAAGGGGATTTTCTCAGCCCTTCCACTAAGATTCACAGGTCTAGGGTCTGGCCCAAAAATGTGCATTTTTACTATGGATCCAGCCAAGTGGTTCTAAAGAAAGTGATCCGAGGATCACACTTTTGAAAAACAGTGCTCTAGCAAAGGGATCCTCAAAAAAGGGAGGAGAATATTTTTTTAAACACAAAGTCCTTTTCGCAGTTGATAGTCCCCTTAGTATCAGGATACTCCCCACCAAGAACCCCATCCCCATCCCAGGAGTAACTCAGGCAAGACGGGGTACAAAATAAAGCTATCAACTGCTGTTTCATTAAATAAAAAGAGCATCTGTGACTACTCCTGTTTCAGCCTTAGGTTACCTATTTCCTCTCAAAACTTTTCTCACACTCAAAAGAGGGTTTTCAGAGATTTGAAGAACACTCAAAGTTTAGAGTACCAAACAAAGACAAACCAATAACAAGGGATTAGAAATGTACAGCAGACATAGTGAGCTATCAGGGAGAAAAGATATGTTTTACTTGTACTTAGGAGTTTTAAAGAATCTGAAAAACTATTAGTCCAGGTGTTTTCAATAATACTTTAATAGTTCTCAGTACCCAATTCCAATCTCTATGAATCTGAAATAAAAATAGCAACTGCATCTCTTCTGGTAACAACTCATCTGATCTTGGATTTCTCTGGTGGCTGGTGGCAGTAGTATGACTTTATAACCTTCAATCAGAAAAGCCACCTCGCTTTTTAAATTTTTTAATGTGAAAATTGAAAGAAGAATGCAAACTTACTGAATCCTTCTTACGGGATCGTTCCTTCTTCATTTTCCCTCCTGCTGCTCTGATGCTGACTCTGTTTTCTCCTCCCAGGTAACCCCGGCAATTGGCTGATCCACAGAAACACTTCTGGGCTTCTTTTCTGTTCAAAGAGCATAGGAAAGAAGTCAGCTATGTGGAAGTAAACCATACAAAACTATTGGCAATAAAACAATTACACACAAAAGTCATACCAGTCCAAAGGAAATCAAAACAAAACAAAAACCATAACTTGAAGAGATTCCAACAAGTCTGCTATTACTAATAGAAATGTCTGAAAACTCCTTTTTAAAAATATTCATTATTTTTCCAATCATCTTTCTTTGGGAGGACAAAACTAGCCAAGAAATAAACAATCTTTCCATTTTATGAGAATACCTACTAATATGAAAATAAGAGATCATATACATACATGGATTAAGAACAAAATTGCTTCAATAGTTCAGAGAACTATTACTTATATGTAAATGTTTAATTGGCACATAGAACAAACATGCATTAGTATAAGCAGATATAAAATGATTAATATAGGATACTTAAAAGGAAACATTTGATTATTAAAAGATGGCTAGGCACAGTGGCTCACAACTGTAATCCCAGTACTTTGGGAGGCAGGAGTTTGAGACCAGCCTGGTCAACGTGGTGAAACCTCATCTCTACTAGAAATTAAAAAATTAGCCAGGCATTGTGGCACATGGCTGTAATCCCAGCAACTCAGGAGGCTGAGGCAAGAAAATCGCTTGAACCTGGGAGGCAAAGGTTGCAGCAAGCCCAAATCATGCCACCACACTCCAGCCTGGGCAACACGGCAAGACCCTGTCTCAAAAAAAAAAAAAAAGTAATCATCACGTAAGGATGAGGCACTATAATAACAAATACAGAAAAAAATAAATGTAGCCATGGAGGTAAGGAAGAATGGTGGGAAAGAATACAGGCCTAAGTTTACAGGGGCCTGGAAGAAACCACGTCTGGCATTTATCAGTGATCAGAGCTACCTGAGGAAAACACTGAGTATTCTAGGCCGAGCACAGTGGCTCATGTCTGTAATCCCAGCACTTTAGGAGACCAAGGCGGGTAGATCACTTGAGGCCAGGAGTTTGAGACCAGCCTGGCCAACATGGTGAAACCCCATTTCTATTAAAAACACAAAAATTAGTTGGGCGTGGTGGCGCACACCTGTAATCCCAGCTACTCAAGAGGCTGAGGCACGAGAATTGTTTGAATCCAGGAGGCAGAGGTTGCAGTGAGCGGAGATTGCACCACCATACTCCAGCCTGGGCGACAGAGTGAGACGCTGTCTCAAAAAAAAAAAAAAAAAAAAAAAAAAAAAAATTGAGTATTCTAATAGTAAACTGATAGATTTAGGATGTGATAGTAGCAATTAGAGGGATAAAAATGAATTGTTCAATAAGTAGAGCAGGAATTCCCAAACAGCACTTGATTTCCACTTTTCTTTCCCTCAGAGAGAACAATACAAGCACAGAGGCAAAAACATGGAGCCAACACAGAACCTGGTCTGCATTCATGCCCTGAGTATCTGACAAGAGAAGCAGACAGAATCGGAAACAACCATCTGGCATTTGTCCTAGATTATAATCAGATCATCAGTTTCAGAGTTCACTATGTTTAAGACATGAAGCATGTATGAAACAATGTGAAGGAGTATGTAAAAGACCTTCATTGCCAGAAGTCTGGTAACTGTCACCAGACTGAACAGTGTACAGCAATTAAAACCTCATTATATGGTAGCATTAAAAGAATTAAAATATTCAGGGAACTCTGCAGCTGTGTGCTTTTCTAGCATAAACACCAAAAGCTACTAATTGATATAGGTATAAATCTGAAAAAAATAAAATAAAAACTTTTAGGGTTTTGTGCCTTACTTACATTTTCCAATATTTTAACTGTACTGGTTTCTTAATAATCAGAAAGTATCTTGTATAGGTCACTGGTCCTCAAGACCCAAAGAAGATAGATTGTTTCAAAGGTAATGTTGTGTTCTTTCATTATGAGGCACGCATTAGTTGTCTTTTTCTGATATTAGTGGCCACTAATGACCACTGTTTAAGACCCATACCTTACTAAGTGTTGCAAAATGGTGATATTTTTACTACTTAATTTAGTTTTATGTTTTTGTTTTTTGAGACAGGGTCTTGAGCTATGGCCCAGGCTGGAGTGTAGTAGCAAGGTCATGCCTCCCTGCAGCCTCCATGTCCTAGGCTCAAGTGATCCTCCCACCTCACCCTCCTGAGTAGCTGGGACTATAAGTGTGCACCACCACAGCTCACCCTACTACTACATTTATTAACTGGAATACCTGTACAAAGAAGAACTTCCTCTCATCAACTATTTGGTTTAACCTAAAGCGGAAGTCACTTGAGAAAAGCAGAATACATGTTTAAATGCTTAATTTTTTTCCTTTCCTAAACTAGTCTTCAAAGTCATGAATTGGTTGACTAATATAGCTTTTTTTGTTGTTTTGTTTTTTGTTTTGTTTTTTTCAAAACAGAGTCTTGCTCTGTTGCCCAGGCTGGAGTGCAGTGGCACGATCTCAAGCAATTCTCTTGCCTCAGCCTCCGGAGTAGCTAGGATTACAGGCATGTGCCACCACACCCAGCTACTTTTTATATTCTTAGTAGAGACGGGTTTCACCATGTGGCTAGGCTGGTCTCGAACTCCCGACCTCATGATCTGCTCGCCTCGGCCTCTCAAAGTGCTGGGATTACAGGCGTGAGCCACTACACCCGGCCCTAATGTAATTTTTGGGGTTTTGTTTGTTTGTTTTTCTTTTTTTAAGACGGAATCACTCTGTCACCCAGGCTGGAGTGCAACAGTGCGATTTCGGCTCATTGCAACCTCCACCTCCCAGGTTCAAACTATCCCAGAGTAGCTGGGATTATAAGTGTGCGCCCAGCTAAATTTTGTATTTTCAGTACAGATGAAATTTCACCACGTTGGCCAGGCTCAAACTCCTGACCTCGTGATCTGCCCGCCTCAGCCTACCAAAGTGCTGAGATTACAGGCATAACCCACCGCAACCAGCCTGTAGTTTTATTTTTAAATAGTCATTGGAACACATGGATTTTACATAATATACTTCAAACCTCCTCAGTATCTTTATTAATGCTTCAGTGTTAATAAGAACTCCCACACTTTTTGTTTAGGCAGTCTTTGCTATTGCATCGGTTACTGTTTTTAGGAAACAGAACTAGGTAACCAATTATATTTAAGAGTACAAAATGGTACAGATGAAATAGACTGGTTATGAGTTGATAACTTTTAATGCTGACTAATGGATACAGAGTAATTTATAATACTGTACTATTCTCTTCAGACACACAGAGTTGGCATGTCTATAATAAAGTTTTTCAGAATTACGTAAGAAATATAATTATACAAGTAGATAGTATGAGGCTGAGGAGAAAATTATATAGTTCCTGTACAACATCCCTTAAGGGTCAGAAGTGTCATACATTAGAAAAACACACAAAACCAAAACAATATCTTATAGATAAGAGTTGAGAGTAAATATAACTTTTAAGTAATTCATATTAAAGTTTTATATCCTTATATCTGAACAGCCTATTTCCCCAACAGAAGCAGCAAAACTAGTAGAAACAATACTTACCCATATCTCTGGAACTGATAGTCAAATGTTAACTCTGAGCCTGAAGGAACCAGTTTGGTGGTAAAAAACCCAACCCTCAGTTGTCCGTTCACAGTCCACTGAGATGATGTTTGAAAACAAAAGAAATTAATAACTTATTAGTGTGTGTGTGTGCATGTATATAAAGATCATCATCATCTGCCTTAATTATGCAAATGGGTCTTTAGGCAATGAAGGTTTTCCCAAATAGCACGCGGAGAATTTTTTCTTTAAAAGAACTAAAATATTTAAGTGTAACTCTCATTTAATGGACTACCAGATTGGATATATCTCTAACGTGTCTCTAATAAAAAAGAAAAAACGTAATTGCTATTTTATCTTAACATTTCCACACAGTAAAGATTCACTTGTACTAAAAACTGGCAAATAGAGGATGCTTGTGTCACTGAGTATCAAAGCCAAGTCTATATTAACATATGTTAAAAGTAACCATGTTGTAAGATAAGATGAGATATAGAAACTAGGAAACACTGATCCCAAACGTTGAAGCGGTGGTCATCTGGCTGAGTATAGTGAAAGGGACATCAGAACAGATGTCCCATAAGACTCAAGAATTAAAATGGGGGCAGATACACAGGAGGCAGATCTTTTAGTTCCAAAACATGTAAGCAAGTCAAGGACTGTGGAGTGCTGATCCAGACAATTTGCACATGTTATTAATGAAAACTCCAGACTTGCAGAGATTAAGGGACACTGTACAGTGGGATTCTCACAGCTAGACATGAGCTCTGGCAGAACAATAACCAAAACCTAGGTTGAATGATTCCACAGTAGGTTCCCCTTTTTGTTATACAACTTGGCTCTTAGAAGAGCCATGCATAAAATCTATTAGTGTATACATCAAAGGGCAAAAAATACCCAAGACTCAAAAGCACTATTTCAACATGAGAGGAAATCAATGACATACATTTGCAGAGCGGGTTCATAGCTTTAACCTAAAAAAGTTACAATCCCAGCTGGGCGCGGAGGCTCATGCCTGTAATCTCAGCACTTTGGGAGGCCGACAGGGGTGGATCGCTTGAGGCCAGGAGTTCAAGACCAGCCTGGCCAACATGGCAAAACCCCATCTCTACTAAAAAATACTAAAAAAATTAGCCGGACGTGATGGCACGCACGTGTAAATCCCAGCTACTTGGGAGGCTGAGACAGAAGAATCACGTGAATCCAGGAGGCGGAGGTTGCAGTGAGCCGAGATCATGTCACTGCGCTCCAGCCTGGGCGAAAAAAAAAAACAAAGATACAATCCCTCTCAATGTCAGTTGTTCAGTCCCTCATGAGTGTTACTAAAAGTCAAATATTGCACCTAGATAAGACCTGATAAAGAATCCAAATACACACTGAACTTTCAAAATTAAAATTTAGTTTTGTATTTTGGCACCATTAAAATAATATCTAAAATAATTACGGGCAAGGAGAGGTTACAACTAAATGCAATGCGAGTTCTTGGATTGGATCTTGGACCAGAAAAACAACAGCTGTCAAAATTTGAATAAGGTCTTTATGTTACTTAATAGTATTCCCTGGATCTGATCCTTTTATTATGGTTACATATGATGTTAACATTGGGAAAGCTAGGTGAAGACTGATATGGGTGTAGTCAATACTATTTTTCCAACATTCCTAGAAATCTAAACTTATTTCAAAATAAAATCTTAAATAATAAAACAGAATAGGAAAAAGGTACTAAAAAATTCATGAGTACCTTAGATATGAGATCTAAAATTAATGGTCAGAACAATAATCGTGAACAAATACCTCAAACTCTAAATCCACCTCAACTTACTTTTTGGGTTTCACAGTTTGGTTCACAGCTGTGATTCATGAAACGAGAGCAATTTCCTTTTTGAGTGGCATCTATTATCTGGGAGAAGAGGATCATTTAAGAATTAAAAAAATTACCTTAAATATTCATGCAATTACCCCCAAAACTACATACATGTCTTACGCATCAATTAAAAAAAAAGATTGGGCTGCAAAACCTAACCAGTTAAGGCAGGGCAGTGAGGCCTCCTGACTACTAGCTTCATAGTCTTTCCATGTAAACAGCTCAGTTTCCATTATTTCTAACTGAAGACAGATGACACTGTAAATTAAATTAACCCATTGAATCAAAAAAATTTACACATTTTACAAAGGAAAAGCATTAAGACAAATGTAAGATGCATGCAATGCACACGCACACACACATACACACTCCCTTACCCCCACTTTGCCCTTGCTTCAGAGAATTGTCACACTACTTCACATTTCAAAGCGACAAATACCTAACTAATGCTTTTGGAAGATCTGCTAATTATAAACTTTGGCCCATAGGCAAAATTATCTTTATCAATGTCTCTCCCATTTATCCTTAGCCATTTCTCATATTCTATTACATCCCAATCTCACTGCATGGTATAATACTTCACTTTAAAGTGTGGGCTTGTCACAATGCCCTAGGTCTCAACCTTGAGTGTGTATCCAAATCCCATGGAGAGTTTGTTAAAACTTGCTGAACCCACCCCTAGGGTTAAACTAAATAGCTCTAGGGTTAGATTCCTAGAATTTACATTTCCACACTGAATATAGAGGCAGATATATGAGAATCAAACTGAATTCTATTAAGCCAGACATTAAAAAGATTTATAAAAATGTAAAGCAATGCAACTCTTTTCACTAAAAAAAAAAAAAAAAAAAAAAATTTAAATAATTATTTTCCAAGGCCAGGCACAGTGGTTTATGCCTGTAATCCCAGCGCTTTGGGAAGTTGAGGCAGGAGGACTGCTTCAGGTCAGAAGTTTGAGACCAGCCTGGGCAACACAGCAAGACCCTGTCTCTAAAAAAATTTAAAAATAAGCCAGGCATAGTGGCATGCGCCTGTAGTTCCAGCACCTCAGAAGACTGAGTTGGGGGGACTGCTTGAGCCCAGCAGTTCAAGGCTGCAGTGAGCTATCATCATGCCACCAATCCCCAGGCTGGGCTGTAACAGAGCAAGACCCTGACTTTAAAAAAAAAAAAAAAAAGGCCGGGCACGGTGGCTCAAGCCTCTAATCCCAGCACTTTGGGAGGCCGAGACGGGCGGATCACGAGGTCAGGAGATCGAGACCATCCCAACATGGGCTAACATGGTGAAACCCCGTCTCCACTAAAAAATACAAAAAACTAGCCAGGCGAGGTGGCGGGCGCCTGTAGTCCCAGCTACTCGGGAGGCTGAGGTAGGAGAATGGCGTGAACCCGGGAGGTGGAGCTTGCAGTGAGCTGAGATCCAGCCACTGCATTCCAGCCTGGGCGACAGAGCGAGACTCCGTCTCAAAAAAAAAAAAAAAAAAGTTATTTTTTTATAATACCATGTTATTTGTATCGATAAGTAATGGGCTTACTATTATTACAGTTAAGTTCCCACTTAAAGTCATCAACAGGTTCTTTGAAACTGCAACTTACAAAAGCAAAACAACATACAAGAAAACCAATTTTACCATAGGCTAATTGGTATTAAACAATAGTTAAGTTCCTACGGCATATTTCTGGCCACAAAACATCAACAAACTTCTCAATAAAGACCAAAATGGGCTGGGTTTAGTGGCTCACGCCTGTAATCTCAACGCTCTGGGAGGCCAATCTGGGCCAACACTCAAGTGATCCTCTGTTTCAGCCTTCGGTCTGAGCCTTTGGAGCAGCTGGAACTAGATGCATGCAAAACCATGCCTGGTTAATTTCTTTTTAGTTTTTGTAGAGATGAGGTCTCACTATGTTGCCCAGGTTGGCCTCTTTTGGCCTCAAATGATTCTCTCACTTGGCCCTAATGTAGTTTTAAATAGACATTCTAAATTTCTCAGTTGTAATTTGTAATATGATTAAATATAAGTAATTATAACCCACATAACCTATATAAGCAAAAGCACTTTGGGGCCAGGCATGGTGGCTCACACCTATAATACCAGTACTTTGGGAGGCTGAGGCACGTGGATTGCTTGAGTCCAGGAGTTCAAGACCAGCCTGGCCAACATGGCAAAACCCCCGTCTCTACTAAAAATACAAAAATTAGCTGGGCATGATGGTGTATGCCTGTAGTCCAAGCTACTTAGAAGACTGAGGCACAAGAATCTCTTGAACCCACGAGGTAGAGGTTGCAATGAGCCAAGATGGCACCACCACACTCCAGCCCGGGTAATTCAGCAAGACACGGTCTCCCAAACAAAAAAGAAAGAAAAAGCACTCTGGGGGTCATCAATAATTTCTAAGAGTTGTAATCCAAAACACACTACGTTTATCTTTACATATATATGTAAATTCCTCTCTCTTCCATGTTTTTATTTTCTACCTTGTGATGCAACAGTAACTTCCAAGCTTTTTGTAAAAAAATAGAAGCTAACTATACTGCTCTGCCCCTCATTTTTGTCACTTAATATATTTTAGAAATCAGTCAGCAGGACACGGTGGCTCACAACTGTAATCTCAACACTTTGGTGAGGTCAGGAGTTCAAGACCAGCCTGGCCAACGTGGTGAAACCCCGGCTCTACTAAAAATACAAAAATTAGCAAGGCGTGGTGGTGGGCGCCTGTAATCCCAACTACTCAGGAAGCTGAGGCAGGAGAATCGCTTGAACCCAGAAGGCATGAGTTGCAGTGAGCTGAGACCTCGCCACTGCACTCCAGCCTGGGTGACAAAGCGAGACTCCGTCTCAAAAAAAAAAAAAAAAAAAAAAAATCAAATCAGTCAGTATCAATGGCTCCTTCAAACCTAACAGATCTGTTTCAAGGCAAACATATCCATGCTGCTTACCTCATCATTCTTCAGGGCCATGAAATAGTAATGGATGTTTTTGTTTCGTGCATACTCCTTTACTCGAGCTTTAAACTCTTTATGATCGAGTACCTCTCCACAATATTCTAGGACAAAGGTGTTCCTGCAAACCAAAAGGAAAAAAATAGCACTTCCTGCCTAGGAGCAGTATGGAAAACATATATGCTCAGGCAAAAATAAGGAATTTAAATAAATATTGCAATGTGGATAATTTAGTTATTACATAAAATAAATTAGAAACATATGTAAAGTATCTAGCTTCTAACCAAGGTTACTTTTCTCCTTCATAGTACTTTTCAAAGAATGTTCATTCTAAGATGCTTTTATAATTTATACCTACTACCAAAATATATATCCTTTAACTAGATACTAAAACATTCAAGTCTGGCTTACGATATCAAAAAACCAGTTATTAACAGCTGGAAAACAGGTCTGAAGAAATCAAGAGACACTGAAAAGTTAGAGGATTTTTGTTCTTTAAAAAAAAAAAAAGGGGGGGGGCAGTCGGGCACGGGGGCTCATGCCTGTAATCCCAGGACTTTGGGAGGTAGAGGCGGGTAGATCACCTGAGGTCAGAAGTTGGAGACCAGCCTGACCAATATGGTGAAACCCCAACTCTACCAAAAATACAAAAATTAGCCAGGTGTGGTGGCATGCACCTGTAGTCCCAGCTACTCGGGAGGCTGAGACAGGAGAATTGCTTGAACCTGGGAGGCAGAGGTTGCAGTGAGCCAAGATCGTGCCACTGCACTCCAGCCTGGGCAACAGAGTGAGACTCCGTCTCAAAAAAAAAAAAAAAAAAGGCAACTTAAATATAGCAGCTCTTCTGCTGTCTTTACTCTCAAAGGTCTCTAAAAACGTTAAAGATCAAATCTAACCCCCTTTATGTAATGACATTCTCTGTGAGTTCTCTTCAGAATGTTATCAGTAATTATGATTTATCTTCTTCTTTGGCATCTTTCAGTTACCCTATATCCTTGAATGTTCTTTTCTTGATCATTTACCTATTTATTCTGTATTGAAGATATTAAATTCTCAGTCTTTTCCCCTTCGCTTTATTCTCTAAAAGCTCATTCTAACCAATGACTTCAACTATTAGTTCTATGTAGACAAATGTCATACTATATTTTGCTCCTAAGTTCTGACATGAAATGGCCTGCCTGAAGGTCTTTTCTTATCCCCTCAAAATAAACATGCCCTAACTCTAACCAAAGAGATTTTTTTAATGTAAATCTGTTGTATTTGTTTACAACATACTGGCATAATCAATGTACTTATTAAAGGAGTTAACTTTGCCAACTGAAAAAAATTAAATCCTTTTACTTTAAAAAATAAAGCAATTAAAAACAAATGAGAAAAGAATACATATATTAAAAAGCAGAGCTCAAAAACAGGATTGGAGAAGTTTATAGTAGATGTATATATATATTTATATAGTAGTCCATCACAAACACATTTAGGTCTCAATAATAAAAATCTGATTATTCATGAGTAAACCTAGAAAATCAAATTATTACCTTTATAACCAATATTTGAAATGTCCTTTCTAACCCCAGAAGCTTATCATCTTGTAAATAATTTAAAATGATGACAATATTTGAGGTCCTACAATGTTGGACTCTCCACTTCTAGGATTAGTGCCCTCCCTCAAGAAAAAGAAGTCACTCTGGGTGGCCGAGGTGGGAGGACTGCTTTGGCTCAGGAGTTCAAGACCAGCCTGGGAAACACAGGAAGACCTCATCTTGACAAACAATAAAAAATTTAAAAATTAGCCGGCCATGGTATTACGTGCCTATAGTCCCAGTCAGTTGAAAGGCTGGCGCAGGAGAATTACTTGAGCCCTGAGTTTGAATCTACAGTGAGCTATGATCACATTACTGCACTCCAGGCTAGGTGACAGAGCAAGACCCCATTGCATTAAAAGAAAAAAAGGCTGGGCACAGTGGCTCAAGTCGGTAATCCCAGCACTTTGGGAGGCCAAGGTGGTTAGATCGCTTAAGCCTGGGAGTTTGAGACCAGCTGGGCAACGTGGCGAAATCCCATCTCTATCAAAATTAATATTTTAAAAATGTTTAAAAACATTTTTTAAAAACTTAAAAAAGAGAGAAAAAGAAAAATGACATCATAGACTGCCTTGTGAATTAAATGTGGTGACTACAAAACATAGGAAACATATATTATCCAGGATCTGGAACTGCATACATAAAAAATATTTCCAATCCCTCTCCTGCCAAAAATCTATCTTCCCTGAACTTACTCATTTAAGGCTTGATTACCTGTTTTTGAAAGGTAGTATGAAAAATAAAAATAAAGCAAACTGATGTCATCTGGCATCAATATTATGCCCATTTGACAAATAAGACAGAGTTTGGATAACGTAGGTGATCTATCCAACTTCACAAAGCTCAATCACAGCCTGGGATTCAAACTCCACCTGAATAACTATTTACCTCATAATATCATAAAGATGCTTTCTTGAATTATACTAAAATATTCAATTCTAATGATATTACTCTCAAATCACCTTATTTAGAAAAAGTTCTTAAATATCAGAGCCTGACCGGCCACTAAAATCAGTCAGAGTAGAGACCCCACATCAGGAAATCTGATATACCAACACACATGGACCTGACAGTTTGAGCTTGAGGAAGCAGCTGAGAGAAGCATCTCAAAGTCCTCAGGAATTTGGGGAATGTAGGAAGAGTGGCTAGACCCTTCAGCTGCCTAACCTCCAAAAAACTAAATGAGGCTGATGTAAAAATCTATCATGCAGTCCTTAAAACTCTAAGATTTAGGTTTCTTAGAAAAGCTACATGTCTCAATTAAAAACCAAAATAAAAACAAAAACAAAGCAGAAAAACATCAAATTGCCCGGCATGCAGTGACTAAATCCCATGAAGGCAAAGGCAATGAGAAGTGTGATTCTTATGATTCTTATTAATCTTTTTCTAAGTCTGAAATTTGCTCTGGCTGAATAAAGTCACTTCATTGAACTCCTTCTCCTTAAAGCCTTTTCAGGGCAACAGGGCTCTACTATGGCAGGTGGATGAGGACAGAAACTGTCACTGTCACTGCAAAGCTATGGAAGGTTTAGGGGTTAAGGGTAATGTCTGCAACTCTCTTTAAGCTTCATCAAAAAAAAAAAGACTATAGATAAAAAGAGACGGGCAGACAGAGAATGTAAAATAAAGCAAACAGAACAAAATGTTAATAACTATAAAATCTAAGTGGTGCTTATATGGATGATAACTGTTCCACTCTTTCAACTTTTCTGTAAGTTTGAAACTTTTTATTAATAAAACGGCTCAGGTGTGGTGGCTCACGCCTGTAATACCAGTACTTTGGAAAGTCAAGGTGAGAGGATCACTGGAGCTCAGGAGTTCGAGACCAACCTGGGCAACACAGCAAAACCCTGTCTCTACTAAAAATACAAAAAAAATTAGCTGAGTATGGTAGTGTATACCTGTAGTCCCAGCTACTGAGGAGGTTGAGGTGAGAGGATCACCTGAGCCCAGGAGGTTGAGGTGGCAGTAAGCTGTGATCGCACCACTGCATTTGAGCCTGGGCAGCAGAGTGAGACCCTGTGTCGAAAAACAACAACAAAAAAAAGTGGAAGGGAAAGATGGCTTCTAAAAAAACATCATTTCGGCCAGGCACGGTGGCTCACCCCTGTAATTCCAGCACTTGGGAAGCCAAGCCAGGCAGATCACCTGTAGTCAGGAGTTCCAGACCAGTTGGGCCAACACAGTAAAACTTCATCTCTACTAAAAATATAAAAATTAGCTGGGCATGATGGCACACACCTGTAATCCCAGCTACTCAGGAGGCTGAGGCAGAAGAATCCCTTGAACCCAGGAAGCAGAGGTTGCAGTGAGCCGTGATCGTGCCACTGCACTCCAGCCTGGGTGACAGAGCAAGACTCCATCTAAAAAAAAGCCTCATTTGCCCAAATGTCCATCAACTAACAAAAGGATATACAAATATCGTATATCCATATAAGAGACTATTATTCAGCCATAAATAGGAATTAAGTGCTGACACATGCTCCAATACAGATGAAACCTCAAAAACATAATGCTAAGCGAAAGAAGCCACACACAAAAGGCCACATACTGTATAATTTCATTTATATGAAATACCGAGTATAGATCCAACCCTCAGACACAGAAAGCAAATTAGTGGCTGCCAGGCCTGGGAGGAGGCGGGTATGAGAAGATTCTGCTTAACAGGTACAGAGTTCCCTTTTCAGATGATGAAAATGTTCTGGACATAGACAAAGGTGATGGTTGCACAAGATTATGAATGCACTAAATGGTACTGAATTGTAAACTTTAAAATGGTCAATATTATATTATGTGAATTTTACCTCAAAACCCTATCTGGTATCCAATTACATTAAGTCAACCTGGACAGCCCTGCCTTCTCTTCCTACAACTGAGATATTTCCTAAAACTACAGGGGTTTTGATAGTAATCTGCTTTTTTGGTGAGGTCTGCCATGGCACTTTAACACTAACTAGCAACTTGGCTCCAAATAATTTCTCATCCTGTGTAGATCTGACAATTTGTGCTTATTAAATGGTAATATTCTACCAGTAAACAACTCAAGAGTTGTGACTACTTTATGAAATTCATAACTACTGGTATTACCAACATCATGTGGAAATTATAGGAGTAGGAAGGTATGGGAAACACGGAGACATTAAGTCCCAGTATCTTTTACCAAAGCAGGGTTCTCTGTGAATAGCTGAAGAAAATGAAAGAGCTTTAGGAAGTTTTAACCCGGCATATAAACTGGAGCCACACATCCTTTCCTCCCTTCCCCAATCTCCTTTCCCCTTAATATAAGAAGAGCACTGAGCTATCAAAGAGTGTCTGTTGCAAGTAACAGAATTTAGATCAGGTTTGAAGCTGTGTGTTTTACTGCAGATACCACAAAGGACCAGTGTCCAGACAGCTCATCCACTATTGTCCCTGTTAAGAGAGGCTTGTGTCCAAACTGTGGTTACTTTAAAAAAAAAAAAAAAAAAAAAAAAACTCTCAAGAAGGCCTGGCTGGCTAGGGCAGAATGAAAGAAGGCATCTTTGAAAATGTGCGTCTGGACTAGAACTAGTGATTTTGGAAATTCAATGGGCTGCTTTGAGAGGTATTGATTTCTGTATCATTAACAGTGTTCAAAGGAAGTATAATCAATTATTTGTTTAAAATACTATAAAGAATCCAATAAATTGGATATGGGGCATATGACAATTCTGTGGGATATTTGTTTCAAATAAACAATTAAAAACCAGTTATGAGGAGCCTAGGCAACATAGTGAGGACCCCATCTCTACAAAAAATAGAAAAAAAAAGTAGCAGGGCATAGTGGCTCACACCTATAGTCTCAGCTACTCAGAAGGCTAAGGCAGGAGGATAAATTGAGCTTGGGAGGTCGAGACTGCAGTGAGCTATGACTGCGCCAGGACACTCCAGTGAGGGTGACAGGGCAAGACATTGTCTCAAAAAAATAAAAAATAATAAAAATCAGTTATGAGCCAGGATGTGTTTTTACAACACTTTAAGGAGAAGGGAAATCTATGAGGTTCCTACCAGCCCCCTTTTTGTGTAACAAAACGTGTTTTTTTTGATTGGTTCTCAAAAGGATAGATTAATATAAACATCATTTCTTATCTTCAAAAGAAAAAAAATAAAGAACAATTTGCTTATTAAAAGATATATGAGGATTCCTGTCATAAAACTAAATTATTGCCAAGGGGAAAACAGTGAGAAAAAAAATTACTGTCTTTATTACCTGTGTTTTGAATTCCCACAATAAACAGACTAAACCCCACCAAGTCCTGCCCCAACTCCAACTCCCATCCAAGTGTGGCCATATGCTCAGAGCGTTCTTAAAGAATTGTTATGTCTAAGCTACTAGAATCCAGCAAATGTTTTATTTCCATTTTTTAAATATATTTTTTAAATATTTCAACCATAAACACATGTAATTTGTTTATATTTTATATTTAACTTCAAAGAGGCACTTGACTTTCATTAAGAATACTTTTTTTCTTTTTTGGAGACAGTTTTGCTCTGTCGCCCAGGCTGGAATGCAGCGGCGTGATCTCGATTCACTGCAACCTCCTCCTAGTGGGTTGAAGCAAATTCTTCTGCCTCAGCCTCCCGAGTAGCTGGGATTACAGGTGTGCGCCATCATGCCTGGCTAATTTTTGGTTTGTTTTGTTTTTTGAGACAGAGTTTCATTCTTGTCGCCCAGGCTGGAGTACAATGGCGAAAACTTGGCTCACTGCAATCTTCCCTTCCCCGATTCAAGAGATTCTCCTGCCTCAGCCCCCCAAGTAGCCAGAATTATTGGCACCTGCCACCACATCCAGCTAATCTTTGTATTTTTAGTAGAGACAGAGTTTCACCACATTGGCCAGGCTGGTCTTGAACTCCTGACCTCAGGTAATCTGCTCACGACGGCCTCCCAAACTGCTGGGATTACAGGCGTGAACCACTACGCCCAGCCTAATTTTGGTTTTTTTGTTTGTTTGTTTCTGAGATGGAGTCTTGCTCTGTCTCCCAGGCTAGAGTGCAGTGGCATGATATCGCCTCACTGCAACCTCCACCTCCCGAGTTAAAGCTATTCTCCTACCTCAGCCTCCTGGGTAGCTGGCATTATAGGCGTACGCCACCACACGCATCTAATTTTTGTATTTTTAGTAGAGATGGGGTTTTGCCATGTTGGCCAAGTTGGTCTCAAACTCCCGACTTCAGGTGATCCACTCACCTTGGCTTCCCAAAGTGCTAGGATTACAAGCATGAGTCACCATGCCCGGCCAAGAATACTTTAAATATGCTCTATATAAGAAACTTAAACATTTCCAGGAAATACTGAATATGGTAGAAAATAAAGTGAACCTTTTGCTGTGTTAAATTAAAAAGTTACATGAGTTAGATGGAAGGCAACATTTATTCATTCATTCATACTTGATAATCATTAATCTATCAAGTATGTTTTAATTCTTAACCTTGATATGCTCAGGTACTCTCTTCTACTCTTTTTTTTTTTTCTTTAAGAGATCATTGCCATCCCGACTGGAATGCAGTGGCATGATCACAGCTCACTGTACCCTTGAACTCCTGGGCCCAAGCAGTTCTCCCACTCAGCTTCCCATAGCACTGAGATTACAGGCATGAGCCACTGCACCTGGCCTTGTCTTCTACTCTTACCTCAACTCAATTTTATGTATACTAATGGATTCTGTCCCAACTCCTTTTTATATAGCTTCATAGAGATTCTGGGGGTCCACAGTATACACTTGGTAGTTGCTTGGAATTAAAGAAAACATAATTACTAAAAAAGAAAAAAAAATTTTTTTAACAACAAACCAGCTACCAAGTGGTCATTCTACATAATGATCATCATTAAACCTCAGTGTAATACAGAAATTGTTTTCCTACAAAAACATCTAAGTTCAACAAGACAAAAATGAAGCGAAGGCCGGGCGCGACGGCTCACGCCTGTAATCTCAGCGCTTTGGGAGGCCAAGGTGGGCGGATAACTTGCGGTCAGAGTTCGAAACCAGCCTGCCCAATATGGTGAAACAATGTCTCTACCAAAAAAATATAAAAAAAATGAGCCGGGCATGGTGGCACGCACCTGTAGTCCCAGCTACTTGAGAGGCTGAGGCAGGAGAATCGCTTGAATCCGGGAGGTAGAGGTTCCAGTGAGCCAAGATTGTGCCACTGCACTCCAGCCTTGGTGACAGAGTGAGACCTCGTCTCAAAAAAAAAAAAAAAAAAAAAAAAAAAAAAAGTGAAGTGAAACAAAATTAAAACAGAACTTACGAAGGAAGGTCTTTGGCAGCTCTCAAGCCCCAGCCTTTCTTTTCTGTGAGTATGACTTCCACATCTGCATGCTGTTTTCTCTGAAACCGTCTATTGGAACAATAATCCCCATTTGGACACCGAGAAGAACTGAAATGAGAAAAGGAGGAAACTTAATTCTTTAAAGCAGCAAAAGAACCAAAGTAACTTTGAAAAAATGTGTTAGTATAACTACATGTATACATACTTTTATGGTATAATTAGCATATGTATGACTAACCCCCAACTAAGCCTTCCTTTCCTTCCATCACAAAGGGATTCCTTAGAACTGAGTATCTACATTGTTATTTAAACAGATCATACCCACAATACAGCCTTGACATCTGGTCATCACAGGAAATGTCTACCACTCTCTAGGTGTCTATAATACATTTTCAGGCTGCATGTAAGCTTTCCGTACATTGACAACTCTGCAGAACTTATTTTCTGTAAGTGCACCTTCCCTTCCTTCTACTCTAATCACTTTTCATTTTTTGAACACAGCTAACTACTTGATCTACAATTGAGAAAATCTAAAGTCATTATTAAACATATCCTTGTTCAGAGTAAACAGAATGACATGGCAAGGCTCTTCTCCCATGGATCCTAGAGTAAAAATGATAAAATCAAACACTGATTTACTTCTTAATATGTGATAGATATAAAGGTTTTTAACAATGATTAAAACTACACTAGAGGGGGCCAAGTTCGGTGGCTCGTGCCTGTAATCCCAGCACTTTGGGAGGCTGAGGCAGGTGGATCACTTGAGGGAATTCAAGACCACCCTCGCCAACATAGTGAAACGCTGTCTCTCCTAAAGTTACAAAAATTAGCCAATCATGATAGTGCATGCCTGCAATCCCAGCTACTTGGGAGGCTGAGGCAGGAGAATTGCTTGAACTCAGGAGGCAGAGGTTGTAGTGAGTCAAGATCGCGCCACTACACTCTAGCCTGGGCGACAGGGGAGACTGTCTCAAAAAGAAAAAAAAAAAAGACTACTAGAAATTAACCATTTTTAATACATTATTATTTATTGCCAACCCAGCAGCAAATAACATTTTTAGCAACGGTCAAAGGATGAAGGATTTGCTCCAGAGTGAGGCAGTATAAAGAAAAGCTTTCAGGAGGGAAGAGAATTTAAGGCAGAATCTCTAATAATACATAGGATATGCATAAAGAAAGCTGGAGATACAACTGTCCCTGCCTGTGTGCAGAAATAAGAAAACAATCCCTGTTTGGACAAAGGGAAATGAAACAACTAAAGATAACTGATAAGAAAGGTGAGTTGCTGGAGGATGAAAAGACAGGCTGATGATATGCTACGAAGGGCTCTGGATACAAGGCGAAGTTTGAACCTAATCATGAGAACAACAGAGAACTACTACAGTGTGTGAATAATATGAAGAAATTTTTTTCTTCATGTATGCTTCACAAGGTTGGCAGGAAAACCCAGAAGAATGACTAGGGCAACAATATGAAGTTAGAATAATGCTAACCCTATGTCTTCTCTTCTTACATCTGTACTGTCATCTCTCTCTCTAGTTTGGATAAAGAATACCAAAAATGCTTTCTCTTTATTTTTTCAAGGTATATATATTTTATTTTCACAACACTATAACATGAGCAAAACCAAAAACTGAGCTTTGAGAAGAAAACACTTCATTAATATTAAAAATAAGGTATACTTTTTCCATGTTAAAGACAAGAATATATTTTTCATCAATCAGATTGGTCAAAACAATTTTTTTGAGACAAGGTCTTGCTCTGACACCCTGGCTAGAGTACAGTGGAGTGATAGCTCACTGCAACCTCCACCTCCTGGGTTCAAGTGCTTCTCCTGCCTCAGCCTCCCGAGTAGCTGGGATTACAGGTGTGTGTCATCATGCCTGGCTAATTTTTGTATTTTTTAGTAGAGATGGGGTTTCACCGTGTTGGCCAGGCTGATCTTGAACTCCTAACCTCAAGTGATCTGCCCGCCTTGGCCTCCCAAATAGCTGGGATTACAGGCATGAGCCACTACACCTGGCCAAGATTAAATTTTTTAATGTAAAGATATTTACTATTTATAAGAACAATATAGAAGCAAATATATGTCAACAGAATAATTACCAGCTATGAATACATAATGCAGTCAAGAGAAAGATTTAGTCGGGTCTGTACACAGAGCTCTGGTTAGGTCTGATTAGCAAATCCAGGCAAGTATATAGAATGAGATTTTATCTGTATACATAAAAAGAGGAAAACATCTACCTATGCTAAAAAGGCATTAAAAGTTTTCTGGAAAAACGACAAAACAATGGAATCGATGTTTGGGAGAAGAAGACATTCACTTTATGCATTTCTGAAATGTTAACGGTTTTATTTCACTTTATAGTGAAAGCTTAAAAATACCAATATTTACCTCCTAGGACATTAATATTATAAGATTAAAAAAGTACTCAATAGAAATTAATACTATAGGACTACTTTACACAGCACTTAAAAACATGGTGGGTACTGTAATCTAATGCACAATGCAAGGGAAATTTGTTTCCCTATCTGTTTTCTACTACACATCAAAGTGTCTACTATACTTCTTTGCTTATAGTCATCCATAGGTAGGAGAAAGGTTAAATTTTTTTCTTCATTGATAACTCAATATTTAGAGACATTTAATAGAAGTGTTGAGCAAAAGCAGAGTATTCTAATTTACTTACCATTCAATCATGAGAAGACGATTAAGACAATCTTCTCCACATGCTATTTCACCTTGAGCTCTTTCATCTTTAGAAAGAGGTGTACACTCACACTGCATTCGCTTAATATCTCGATGAGATTTATTCTTCTTTCTATTGGGTAAAATGTCATAAAAATTGATTAAATAAATTTCCTGGTAAAGATACAACATATGTAATCAAATATGTGCTAAATCTCATTAGATTCTTTCGGGTTTTTTTAAACAGGGTCTTGTTCCATCATCCAGGCCAGGGTGCAGTGATGTGATCATGGCTCACTGCAGCCTCAACCTCCTGGATTCAAATGACCCTCCCACTTCCACCTCCTGAATAGCTGGGACCACAGCTCATGCCACCACACTTGGCTAATTTCTGTTTTTGTTTTAATATTCTGTAGAGACAGGGTCTCTTTATGTTACTCAGGCTGGTCGTGAACTCCCAGGCTCAAGAAATCCCCCTGCGTCCACTTCCCAAAGTGCTGCAATCGCAGGCAGGACCCACTACGCCTGGCTAGATTCACATTTAATGATTCCTGTAAGTCAAGCATTCAAAATAAAACATCTAATCATTAGTACTTGTGAGACTGAAAATCCTAAGACCTACGTTACCAAAAAAAAACAAAAACAAAAACAAAAACAAAACAAAAAAACATGAGAAGGGCAAACTTAACCTTGGCAAATGGGGGAAGATGAGATGAGTTCAAAACCAATCATTCTGGAACTCAGTCCTTATTTCCTAGTCCAGGTCAGCTAAGCCTTGGATTCTGAACAGTTTCAAGTGTTAAAGTCATACTAGGTTCTGGGAAAAATACGAAAACGCATGCATTTCAAATAGTGACATAGCTGGTTAAAGTTAAGTTTAAGAATCAGACCTCACGGATGAGCAAATAATAGTTGAGATATAAGATTAAGGGAGAAAAGTGGTTTCTAAAAAAATGAGTGAGTTCTAAATCCAATATTTTAGAGTATCTTTCGGTAACATCACATTTGCATAAATTTTGTTTAAAAGCAGATTGAATTTTTTAAATGAAGTGTAATTACAGAACAATCAGGTAAAAGTTTAAGAGGGCTAAACTTTCTCCATGCAGACAGATTTATTTTGGAGGAGAACATAAACTGCTAAAATTTGATTGGGTTCATAATAACCCACACCAGAGTTGCAAAGCAAAAGTGAAAATGTGATTATTTACTGGCATTTTTGCTGATGAACTAGTCTGTTACCCTGGTCTAAACAAAAACAAAAACAAAAAAATAAAGATGGTCAAAAAAGATCTGTTAAGATGTTTTTAAGATTAGGGAACTACAAGAACTATAAATCACTCTTTGACTATCAAACAGGAAACAGCATAGCTGCTCTAAATGGCTATCTCTAATCTGCTTTAATCTTCAACATATGTTCTATTCTAGTGCCAATTTTATAAAGTGCCTAAAGAGTGTTATGATAGTTTTAACTAAGTTTAGGTGAAAAGAATGATTCCTCTTGATTAAAGACATAATTCGTTAATGAGTATATGAATATGCTTAGCCTGAAGATGACTAAACAAAATTATCTATTTAGAAGTACTTAGCTACAATTTTGGAGATCAGCAGCAGCTTTATTTTGTATTGCTCTAGAAGGCTGGAATAGGACTAATGGGCATAGATTTTGGCAGGTAAGCCCTGCTCCATTAAACATAAGAAAAATTTTTTCATTATATTCATATTATTTCTTGTAAGAGTTTGCCTTCTTAGTGGCTCCTAAATGACTAGCATATAACAGGCACTTCAAAATTCTGAATATATAGGCCGGGCGTAGTAGCTCACACCTGTAATCCCAGTACTTCGGGAGGCCAAGATGGGCGGATCACTTGAGGTCAGGAGTTCGAGACCAGCCTGGCCAACATGGTGAAACCCATTTCTACTAAAAATACAAAAATTAGCTGGGCATGGTGGCGCCCAGCAGAGGTTGCAGTGAGCCAAGATTACGCCACTGCGCTCCACCCTGGCCAACAAAGTGAGACTCTGTCTCAAAAAAAAAAAAAATTGAATATATATAAATCCTTCCCACTGCAAAGTGGTGGAAGCCCTCTTATGCCTCTCCTAACCAAATCTATGTGCACAGTTTTATATATATGAGATTCTCAAAGCTAAAGAAAAGTCAGAATTGGACTGATTAGTTTTATTTATATTCTTTTACAAAGATCTTGTAAGTTCCATTAGTCAACTCACACAATTCCTAAGGGGTACTTACTTAAAATATTGAATATTTTAAATGTAAACCTAATTTATAACTAGATATAAATGAAAGTAACTGGCCGGGCGCGGTGGCTCAAGCCTGTAATCCCAGCACTTTGGGAGGCCGAGACGGGCGGATCACGAGGTCAGGAGATCGAGACCATCCTGGCTAACACCGTGAAACCCCGTCTCTACTAAAAAAATACAAAAAACTAGCCGGGCGAGGTGGCGGGCGCCTGTAGTCCCAGCTACTCGGGAGGCTGAGGCAGGAGAATGGCGTAAACTTGGGAGGTGGAGCTTGCAGTGAGCCGAGATCGCGCCACTGCACTCCAGCCTGGATGACAGAGCCAGACTCCGTCTCAAAAAAAAAAAAAAAAGAAAGTAACTATAAAAGGCTCTCTGTTAAAAGGTTAGTTTTTAATAGAAAAAAAAATTTCTGGTAGGACCTACCTTTAAAATTAAGTTTTTACCTTATACACAGTGGAAAACTTGATTTAATAACATTTTGATGCTTAAAGGTACAATGGTTAGGTTGATTCCCAACTAGCAGGAAAACTTCCAAAAAAGGAGAGTAAGTGGGTAGAATACTTTTTGTTTTGTTTTTTTAAGCACAAGAGGCATACATTTACATCAGGAAAAAGGAAATTATCAAGGACAGGTTAAAGTTAAAACAGACTGAGAAGCCCTGCTCTAGAGGACTATGTTTTCATTACTCGTATTCTCATTATAATTTGTTTCATGTTAGGGATTTTTCGATAAACCACTTTATCATTTCTAAAATATTTATTACACTATTGCCAGATTTAATCTAGTAACAATAATCTAAAACAAATGAGAGAAGAAAATTATGTTCTAGTCTAGTTCTAACTTTATAAGTATCTGATACGATTTGGCTATTTCCCCACCCAAACTCAACTTGAATTGTATCTCCCAGAATTCCCACGTGTTGTGGGAGGGTCCCAGGAGGAGGTAATTGAATCATGGGGGCCGGCCTATCCTGTGTTATTCTTGTGATGGTGAACATGTCACACAAGATCTGATGGGTTTATCAGGGGTTTTCACTTTTGCTTCTTCCTCCTTTTCTCTTGCCACCACCATGTAAGAAGTCCCTTTTGCCCAAGTCCCTTTTGCCTCCTGCCACAATTCTGAGGCCTCCCCAGCCATGTGGAACTGCAAGTCCAATTAAACCTCTTTTTCTTCCCAGTCTCGGGTATGTCTTTATCAGCAGCATGAAAACGGACTAACACAGTACCCAAAGATACTTCATTCTGCACACTTTTGAAAATAAAATCCAATGTAACCACTTTTTTCTTCTCTAAGTACAGATTATTTTGCTGGGGTTTTATTCTATTTTTTTGGTCAACCTTTCACATGTAAAAGGAATTACAGAAAAACTGGGCTAGCCTATATTATACCTTGAAAACCAAGTAAGTAATAAAAGAAAAAAAAATAGACATCTTTCCTGGGGAGGGGGAAAATGGGGAAAGGAATCCATACTATCAAATCTAAATAGGTAAAAACACTTTTTTAGGCTTTTAAATTTACTTTATCCCACAACTCTTTCATGTGTTTAATCTCATACACACTGAATTGTTTAAAAGCTTTTTCTTTTTTTTAACAACAAAAAAGTAAGAAAATAAAAGCCAATGTAACCACTTTTCTTCTCTAAGAACAGATTATTTTGCTGGGGGTTTTATTCTTTTTTTTTTTTTTTGGTCACACTTTCACATGTAAAAGGAATTACAGAAAAATTGGGCTAGCCTAAATTATACCTTGAAAATCAAATAAGTAATAAGAGAAAAAAACTAGACACCTCCTTTCCCTTTCCTGGAATGGAAAAATGGGGAAAGCAATCTATACTATCAAATCTAAATAGGTAAAAACACTTTTTTAGGCTTTTAAATTTATTTTATCCCACAACTCTTTCATGTGTTTTATCTCATACAGTCTGAATTGTTTAAAGGCTTTTTCTTACAACAACAACAAAAAAAGAGTTAAAATTTGTCAAGCAAGCATTAATTAGACTTACCTTTCTGTTAAATAAACATTTTCTTCAATAAGATCAAAGTAACAAGGCATTTTCCCTTGCTTGGCACATTCCTTCCATCGCTGTGGGTCCCTGAAGTCATCCATGACACAGGAGGGCCCAACCAGTGCTGAGCCTGGGGGCACTGATGTCTCTCCCTGCTCTACCTCCACTCTAACTTTCTTTCTGTCCTGAAGCTCACCATCACTTTCAGAATCACTCTCTATTTCCTGCCTCCTTTTTTTAAGAGGCCCTCTATCTTTGATATCATTTTTTTCTAAGTTTTTTGAAAACTCTTTCTTTTCATTCACAGCTAAAGTGTCCTTAATGGAATTGCTGCTTATTTCAGGTGCTTGCACTGACCCCTTGTCTTTCTGAAGGGATAGAAGATACTTATTGGACTGGTCTGAAAAATGGGATCCATCCTGTTGATCCCAATTCTCCTCTTCTTCACGATCATCTGTTAGGGAATCTGGTACTTGTCCTTGAGTTCGATCATACACAACCCCAGTTCCAGGAGGTCTACCTGATCTCGGATCCCAGTAACCATTGCCTTGCCAGTAATCACGTGTCCCACCATACTGTTCTGCATTTTGCTGATACTTGTGTCCACCACAAGTTCCATAGCTACTGTCAGGTTGCTGATATGTGGTAGAAGGCTTTTCTTGAGAGAAGTCCCAACCTAAGTTTCTGAGCTCTTCTGATGAGTGCAAGCCATCCACACGTGATATCTCACAAGAGGAAGAAAAACTCAATTCTGTTTTTCCCAGTCTACTATCTGGCCTGTTTTGGAAAGTGGACTGTTGCCAAGACTTATTTGGGACATCTTCAAAATCAGAAGAATAAATTGGCAGCTCCTCTTGCTGCCTAGAAGATATTTTGGCTTTCACAGTTTCCTCTGAATTTGGGTGACCCAGAGAGTCAGATTTCACATCTGTATGACTTGTACTATCAACCCCATCACTCTGAGGATGAGAAAGTTCAGGCAGGTGGTTATCTATTTGTTTTCTATTGGACTGTGTAAAAGAAATTTCTGGATTCTTCTCTGTTCCTTTATGAAGGAAAAACTTATCAGTTTGAGGACAGGCTTTATTTGCTATACTTTCAAATTTTTCCTCATATGAATGTCTCCTTGACTCCAATCTTTCATCTTCCCAATGGTCAGAATAGTGTCTATAACTTTGACTGCTCCGAGAAGAACAAGGACTTGTTTCTTCCACGGGCAAAGTAGAATTCTTTGGCACAACCACAACAGACTGGAGACGGTTTCTTGGAATACTGCTATCATCTGAATCTGTATCTTCTGAATCACTTTCATCACTTGAACTTTCAGAAGAGTCAGAATAATCTTCATGGACAGTAGACACAATTTCTGGGGCATGACCACTACTGTCACACTTTAATGCGTAAGTTACACCATCACTGTCTTCCATGGTTAAATTCAAATCACAAGAAGAAAATACAACTTCTGAGTCATCAGAAGTATGCACACGTCCTCCTTCTCCTCTTTCATGTAAAGAGATTTCTGGTCTTCCTCTTCTATCAGGCAATATGGAATTCCCTTCTTCTTGAGCCTCTTGCAAACATTTCCCAGATAACCCATTATTACGCCTGTTCTCCCGGGAAGCAAATCCCTTTCCTGAATCAGGAAGGTCACTACCTACTTCTACTACTGTTTCTTTCCCTGCATGCTTTAAAAACTCCGAACTTTTTCTACTCTTTAGCACTGCATCCAGAACTGGAGATGTGTTCTCTCCACATTTCAAGAGAGTTAGACTGTCCACCTTTATTCCTGGTGGAAGACTCTGAAGAGATGAAGCAATATCTGAACTCCCAATAGGCTGATATAAATCATCAAAATGATTAACAGAAGCTGAACTAGTGCTACCGATGCTCTGCTTATATTCTTCACATGCAAATTTTGAGTGATCTGTCAAATTTCTACTATCACATATAACTGGTTTTGATTCCAAATGCACATTCATAAAGCTATTTGAAGAAATCTTCATAACTGAAGGCTCTATATTTTCAGCTTCGGAGTTACACAAAGAAGGGTTGTTGCTATCATTTGAAGTACAGTATATGTCTGAATCTTTGGTTTTGCAGCAAGAAACCCTCGTATCAACTGGTTCTTTAACTACAGTTTTGGAATAATCTATAGTCATAACTGGCAAAGACATGAGTTTATCTTGGTGTGGTGACACCAGAGGTTCTGTTTCTCTAAATGGGCTTTCTGACTTCTTATGCAGCATGCGTGTATCATCCAAGTCTTTTCCTTTGCATCTACTAATATTCTGAAATCCATTTGATGAAAGCATGCATGCTTTGACCAAAGGGGATACTTCCGATCCAGTCACACTATCATCAGAAGTCATTAAAACAGCATCAGTTTTAGAAGTGCAAAATGTTGCTAAATCAGATTCTGCCCCAGGAGATCCATTTATATTTAATTCTATGGGACAAAAACTTCTTAATTGATCATTCCTCACTTTAGATAAAGAGTCTAATTCCTTAATACTATCATGGCTATCATGTGTTATAAATTCAGACTTAAAAATAGGAAATTCATCTAGCTTTTTTAAAGTAGGTGAATCATTTAATCGATTTGATGGAGCTGGAGACCCAGCCTTTTCTCTTTCAGGGTTTTTATTAATCATTCTTAATTCACTACCTTTTGAACAAGGTGTCTGTAAACTAAAAGAATGAGACTGTTTGATTTCTTCATTTAATTCTGTACAACAGAAAGAATTTTTAAATTTATCAGACTTGGGTATAGGTTTTGAAAGGGTAGATTTATAACGGGAAGCACTACTGTCGTGCTTAGAATATGATGACCCTCGTCGGAATCCCAGTTCATTAGGGGGAGAACAACATCTTTTAACTGCTTCATTTTCTGAAGTCCTTTTAGATTCTCTTTCTAGTTTTGAAGAATACTTGCCTCTTCTTTCCATCTCTAAGTAAGAGGTCTCAGTTTTACAGTCCCGATCAGATTTAGAATAGGATGATGTCCTTAGGTCTCTGTAAGAAGAGGAATGAGATGAGGTACGCCTTGAGTATGTCTTCTTATACTCTTCTTCTGAGTCAGAACTCTCTCGTGCTCTGTTATCTGTGTATGGCCGAGAATAGCGTGTCCTCTCTCGATAAGGGGAGCTCCTATGGTAGCGACGATCAGAGTCATAATAATGAGATCGTTCTGACCTGGAATAGGATAAATTAGTTCTAGGGCCTCTCTCAGACCTAGAATGAGATCTGCTCCGCCGTCGCTCTCTTTCTGATCTACATCGGGAAGATACATACCGAGTATCTCTTTCAAGTTTTGAATAGCTAAAATATTTATCATCTCTCTCTGTTTTAGATCGTGAAGATTTCCCTAGATCCTCACTTTTTAAAGGTGCTGAGCTCTTTTTAAAATCTCTTTCCCTTTCAATGCTTGCTGAAAATTTTAAATCATGTGATCTTTGACTTGAAGAAGTCCGTACAGAATCTTCATCAGATTCTGAACCAAGAAAGGTGCCTTCAGATTGTGAGGATTTCTTCTTAGAACCTGTTTTTTTACAGCTCAGACTAATCTTAGAACTATCTGGAATTTCTTCATCCTTCCCAATATGGGAATCTTCTTTTTTTGTGGAAATATCTGCTTGCTCATTCAGTATTTGAGTTATGTGTTCTTCTGAACTATTAGATACAGTGTCCTGCTTAGTATCTGCTTCTAAAGATTCTGGTACAATTATAATTGGTGGTTCTTTCAGAGATCTAACTGCTACATCTACTGGTAAGGGTACTGGTGCTGCCATTAGAACTGTTACTGGTGTATGTGGCAAGGCCACTGGCTCTGTTATTGGTGCTGGTGATGAGGGTGTTGTGGCTTGGGCAGGTGGAGGCGGTGGAGGTGGAGATGAGGGTGGTGAGTCTACAGTTGTTGATTCTGCTATCACTGCTGGTAGTGGTGCTGCATGAGTAGGTGGAGATGCTACTGCTGTGGTAGTAGCCAGCAATGGCCTGGATGTTACATGAAGCAGGTGTTTCTTAAAATGAATTTTGCCCAATTCCACCCTTGACTTTGGTGGGGAAGATTCTTCTGCAGTAGATACGGTATCACCAATTTCCATTTTCATTTTAGGAGTCGAGTCTACCTGAAGAGGTACAGCTGGGGGGTTTGGAGTATCACTTTGCTTTTCATTGCCAAGTGCAGTGAGAAACCTATTCTGCAAAGTTTTCTTTGTAAGGCTGAAGCTGAATGACACCTTCTGTCGTCCCTGTTCTTCCAAATTAACTTTTGTCTTGGTGCCTTTGGGCAAAAATCGACTAGAAGCAACACCTTTGAACATTGGTCCTTTGATGAAACCTGTTTTCTGCACATTTTCAATCTTTGCCTACAAATGAACAAAATAAGCAATTATTACTACAATAAATAGTTACTTTCAAATGGACTGCACAGTTTAAAATGTGTACAGGAGAAATGAAAAGCCCTTTTTAATAACAAATAGTATGAATTTCACTAAGCTATATATATCTTTATTACGAAAATTTTCAAACACAGTCAAAGGTATAGAAAATGGTACAATAAATCCCTAAGTATCCACTCCTAGCTTCAACAATTACCTAATTTTCCCATTCTTTCTCTTACATAAATTTTTTTCAGTTTTATAACTATTTTCCAGGTAGCATTTTTTAAAAAGAATTTTTTAAAAACCTGACACATGTTCAAAGGACATTTGTATAAAGGGCAATATCTAACATCTCAGTACTCAATATGGTTTGTTCTTGTGTTCTATCAGAGATGAAAAGTCGGAGGTCATCAAGACCAGTGGTCTCCTGGCATCACATTGAGTGCACAGTAAAAATACTCATCTGAGTCGAGCACGGTAGCTCACCCCTATAATCCCGGCACCTTGGGAGGCCGAGGCAGGAGGATCACTTGAGGTCAGGAGTTAGAGACCAGCCTGGCCAACATAATGAAACTCCATTTCAACTAAAAATACAAAAATTAGCAGGGTGTGGCAGCATGCGCCTGTAACCCCAACTACTTGGGAGGCTGAGGTGGGAGAATCACTGGAACCCGGGAGGCAGAGGTTGCAGTGAGCCAAGATGGCACCACAGAACTCCAACCTGGGCAATAGAGCAAGACTCTGTCTCAAAAAAATAAAAAACTTTAAAAGTAAAAAAATAATATTCATCTGTGACCCACACTCTAGGAAATATCAAATATCAACTGGAGCTATTGAGCTCTAAGATGAGGCAAGGGTTTGTTTTTTGGCGTGTTCTGAAGTTTTTGTTTTTTTTTTAAAAAAAAACAAGCAGTACAGGCAATTCTTATCAATGTCCCAGGTTTGGGAAACCACTGATATAGAGGAATTTCCCAACTTACTTGTTTTACAGATGAGGCAACCAAATGAGGACCAGGCCTTCTGCCTTCCTGGAGAGTTCTCTGCCTTGGCACACATCACTGTCTCTGCCTGGGTTTCCCTACCCTCAGGTAATAATACTGCTCTATGAGCAACAATTACAAGGTACAAACCTAAGAAGACTACTTCCTCCACGTTTTTTTTGCCAAATCACCAAAGGAAATGGTGAGCTTTGGAAGTTCAAGACATAACATAGGTTGCAGAAAGAGCATCAGAAAAATCTACAGCAACAAACTCAATGCTAAATTAAAGATGGTGGTATACTTTCCATATGCAAAATTCTTCTAATTCATGTTCTTCAATCCACTTCGGCTATTTAAGAGAATAACTTCCCTTTCAACACAGTAAAATCTGAAATCAGTTTTCAAAATTACATAGTAGTCATTCAAGTTGGAAAGTAAATACTGTCACATGTATTATCATGGAGCAGTGAATTCCAAATACTTTATTTTTTTGAGACAAGAGTCTTGCTCTGTTGCCCAGGCTGAAGCGCAGGGGCACCATCTTGGCTCACTGCAACCTCTTCCTCCCCAGTTCAAGCAATTCTCCTGCCTCAGCCTCCTGAGTAGCTGGGACTAAGCCACCACGTCTGGCTAATTTTCTTATTTTTAGTAGAGATGGGGTTTCACCATGTTGGCCAGGCTGGTCTCAAACTCCTGACCTCAAGTGATCCACCTGCCTCAGCTTCCCAGTGTTGGGATTACAGGCATAAGCCAAATACTTTTAAGAAACAGAATCCACTTTTCAAGTTAAATCTTAAATGGAAGCTCAATACATAAAAAACAAGTAAAAGATATTTTTAGAACTTCCAACTTTCTCTACCTTTCCTAAATCTCTTGAAGCTCTAAAGTTTAAAAACCATTTTTTTGAGATACACAACATCCCTCACTGGGATAAGTTACCATGGCTCTAAAAACAAAATTAAAAACTATTACTTCATTTGACATTCAAAATGATAGCTACATTTTGAGTATTTTCAGCTTTTACCCAATTTCTAAAATGTGTTTAGTGGTCAGTGTCATAATCATTGAATGACTAGTTAAATTATACTTACCTCATTTTCTTCTTCTCTATTTCCATTCAGCCAAGAAAACATGCAAAAGAATAAAAAGAAATCATAAATACTTAAAAACAATTGAAATAATAGTTATTTGTATTAAAACTTAGGATACTTACTACCTACAGGTATATTCTATATGGATTGTCCATTCCTTCAGACTCAGTTACATTTAGTTTAACACATATTTACTCAAGATAGTGCCACATACTATGCTAAGTCCTAGAGACCAAATTTGAATAAAGCAGCATCCCTGCCCTCAAAAAGTTCAGCTTCCTGTAAGTTACAAAAAAGAAACTTGTAACAAAAGTAATTCCAACATAATGGAGTAAATATAAGAATAGAAATATGTATAGTGAGGCAGCAAAGAGGATGATATGCAACTCAGTTTAGTGGGAAAATAGGAATGCAAAGAATTTTTCCTGACCAGGTGTGGTGGCTCACATCTGTAATCCCAGCACTTCAGGAGGCTGAGGCCAGCTGATGGGTGAGCCCAGGCGATTGAGACCAGACTGGGCAATATGGTGAAACCCTGTCTCTATAAAAAATACAAAAAAATAGCCAGGCATGGTGGCGTGCACTTTTAGTCCTAGCTACCTGGGAGGCTGAGGTGGGAGGATCACCTGACCCCAGGAAGTCGAGGCTGCAGGTAGCCATGATCACACCACTGCACTCCAGCTGTGGTGATGGCTGTCTTTAAAAAAAAAAAAAAATTCCTGAAGAGAGGATTCGTTTTTGAAGAATACATTTGTGGGAAGATCCCAGGCAGAGTCAGAGATTAACACATAAAATAAGGCTGGGCATAGTGGCCCACACTTGTAATCCCAACACTTTAAGAGGCTAAGTTGCGAGGATCACTTGAGTTCAGGAGTTCGAGACCATCCTGGGTAACATAGCAAAACCTCATCTCTCTTAAAAATAATTTTTAGGCCAGGTGCGGTGGCTCATGCCTGTAATCCCAGCACTTTGGGAGGCCGAGGCCAGCGGATCACCTGAGGTCAGGAGCTCAAGACCAGCCTAGCCAACATGGTGAAACCCCATCTCTACTAAAAATACAAAACTAGCCAAGCATGGTGGTGCGTGCCTGTAATCCTAGCTACTTGGGAGGCTGAGATAGGAGAATCACTTGAACCCGGGAAGTGGAGGTTGCAGTGAGCCAAGGTCGTGCCATTGTATTCCAGTCTGGGCAACAAGACCAAAACTCTTTCTCAAAAAAAATAAAAATAAAAAATAATTTTTAAAAGGAAGGCTAAGTTGGGAGGATTGCTTGAACCTGGGAGACAGAAATTGCATTGAGCCAAGATCATGCCACTGCACTCCAGTCTGAGCAACTGAGTGAAAACCCGTCACACAAACACACAAAATAACACAGAATAATATGTGTAAAGAATCTATAAACAGTTCAGTATTACCTGAATATAAGGTGTAAGGCAGAAAGAAGCCAACAATAAGATGGAGTAGGAGGCAGTGGTCAGGTTTCTCATGAGAAGAATCATATTTCATCTTATGGATCAATGCTTCTCAATCTCTTTTGGTATCTGTTCAACAGTCCCAAAGGCAAGACTATTCCACAGTACAATGCATCTGCTCCATAACACAGTGTGCAGCTCTCTGGGTTATGTTCTAACAAAGGTAACCACACTGACTAAGAGAAATCAAAAGCCACAAGTCTGGTGTACACTAGCACATCAAGGCATACTAAGGGACTGTCTACTTGGAGAAAAGGAAGCTACAAAAGGACATGACAGCAAGATTTGTATTTTCAGCTAGTCACTCATTGGGCTATGTGGCAAGACTGGAATACAACAATCTGTTTTCAATGTTCCTGAAAGGAAACATGCAAAGCCCTTTTCCCCAAATGTAGGCCTAACTTCATCATAATTCATTCCATTCACCAGTGTCTGTGGTAGCCATACAAAACCAAGTAATGATCGGGGGGTGGGGGCAGTAAGCTGATAATACATGAATGAGATCTGAAGCAGTGCCAAAATTAACCATTTTTTTCTACTCCAAAACCACTAAAAACCTCATAAATGTGATGTTAGCACTACTGTACTTCATCAATTCTATGATATACATTTTGCCCACAGGATGCATGCTATCAATGGTATCACAGTTTTAACTGAAAAATTTTTTCACTTCTCAACGTTCATAAAATAATCATTTTCTTACAATCGATGGCATATTAGAACCTATGGTATCTTAGATTTAAATTAGTACCATTTGAAATTTTTTCAAGAAGACAGAAGGTACCAGGAGATGTCCAACCACAGGCTTTATCTGCATAGTAGGCACACATATGAAATGCTGGAAATACAAAGGTGACCAGAACACTTTCTTAAACTTCAGCAGTTCTATTTTGGACAGGCAGATGAAAAGAATAATCCTGACAAAATATGACAAAAATAGGCTCAGGTTATATTGTAAATTTTTGTGGAGTTGGGAGGGAAGGGAGAATAATGAAGGTCCATTTTAGAAATCAAAGAATTGTTTGACAGAAATGACAAGACGGGAGGGGGAGGTGTTTAAAAAAAAAGAAATGAAACGACATTTCCCAGAACTTGATAAAATAAAATGTTTATAATAAAAGAATATAAGCACAATCAGAAATTTGGAGGGAAATTTTCTCATCATTAAAAGCATTTAATGTTAATAGATAAAAATCAAATTACAAACACGCAAAAGGAAAAGTCCACAATCCAACTTTCCAGAGACAACTACTCTTAACACTTCGATCTAGAGAGCTTTCTGCACTCATTTGTGCATGCACTTGGGTGTGGTTTTTAAACAGAGATCATTGTTTTTCTTTTTAAAAACATATAAGCCATTCTGTATCTTGCTACCCTCCCTCATCATAGAGTTGGTGAGCAGACAAGTTGTTTAGATGACAGAAAAATTATGGAATCACTAAATTAGATTGAGGAAGTGATCTCAAGAGAAGGAGACACAGGCTGGGTGCAGTGGCTCAAGCCTGTAATGCCAGCACTTTGGGAGGCTGAGGCGGGCAGATCACCTGAGGTTAGGAGTTCAAGACCAGCCTGTCCAACATGGTAAAACCCCATCTCTACAAAAATACAAAAATTAGCCAGGCATGATGGCAGGTGCCTGTAATCCCAGTTACTTGGGAGGCTGAGGCAGGAGAATCGCTTGAACCTGGGAGGTTGCAGTGAGATCACGCCACTGCACTCCAGCCTGGGCGACAGAGTGAGACTCCGCCTCAATAAAAAAAAAAAAAAAGGCTGGGCACGGTGGCTCAGGCCTGTAATCCCAGCACTTTGGGAGGCCGAGGCGGGCGGATCACAAGGTCAGGAGATCGAGACCATGGTGAAACCCCGTCTCTACTAAAAATGCAAAAAATTAGCCGGGCGCGGTGGTGGGCGCCTGTAGTCCCAGCTACTCAGGAGGCTGAGGCAGGAGAATGGCATGAACCCGGGAGGCAAAGCTTGCAGTGAGCGGAGATTGCGCCACTGCACTCCAGCCTGGGGCACACAGCGAGACTCCGTCTCAAAAAAAAAAAAAAAGAAAGAAAGAAAGAAAGAAAAGAAAAGAAAAATAGAGAAGGAGCTATAGATAAGTGAAGATATATTAGTTTCAAAATAAAGCAAGCATACTCTTGGTCTCTACTTTTCTGACATAATTAGTTCCCCCAGAACTAGTTTCTTTCCCCCGAAAGCTAGGAGAAGAGACAGAGTAAAAGACAAAGAAAATTCAAGTGTAGGTAACAGAAACGGAAGTAGACTGTAATCCTCAATGTTGCTGCCCAAAGTTGGACATTACTAATTTATAATTGAGCTTATTAGCATACTTATTCTATTTTTGTTGAAGGGATTAAGCCATCAGAGGCAACAACTAGTGAATTAATCCAGCAAGATAGGCGGGACAAGAGGGGTAGAAGGCAAGAAGTTGAGAGAACTGATTTCTCAAAAATATTAAAATGACTGACTTAAAGATCCCTAAATAATAGACAGGGAGTAAAAGCTGATAAACTCAACAGGGTAGGGACAAGATACTGAGGGCTTCAAAGAGTGGATTTGGTAGAAACTAGGAAGAGAGGCAGAAGGGTCAATAAGGTGGAAGAACTGGAAATTATGGTCAGAGTATTATTTTAGAGTTGAAGTACACCATTTCCAGGAGAGTCTTCCTAGGTAGGAGACCTAGCCATGGCCAGGAAGAGTAGACTGCTGCAGCAATAAGCGGGCAGGACCTTTTTGAAGAAATTAATACAACTGTGAGACCACAATTAACAGCAAGAACTGGCTACAAATGTTTTTAACATAAGAACACTTGTTTTTGTGCTCGCTTCGGCAGCACATATACTCAAACCTGCACGTTATACACATGTACCCTACAACTTAAAGTATAATAATAATAAATAAATTAAAAAAAAATAAAATAAAAAAATAAAAAGAAAAAAGAAAAAGAAATTAAGATGAGGTTATTAGGGTAGACACTAATTTAACATAACTTGTGTTCTCATAAAAAGGAAAAATTTTGACACAGAGATAAGGACAGAGGAAAGACGATGTGAAGACAGGTGGAAGTCAGCCATCTACAAGCCAAAGGGAGAGACGTGGAACAGATTTACCCTCACAGCCTTCAGATGGAACCAACCCCGCTGACACTTTGCTCTTGGACTTCTAGCCTCCAGAACTGAGAGATAATGTATTTCTGTTGCTTAAGTCATCCAATCTGTGATACTGTGTTTATGGTAGCCCTAGCAAACTAATACAGTCCCACAAAGATTTGGTTGTTGCTTTGCAAGAGAATATATACTTCCTGGTTATTCCTAGAAATAAGGACATTGACTTTATAAAGCTACAAGTATACCCCAGTAAAAAAAAAAAAAAAAAAAAAAAAAAAAAAAAAGAACACTTGTTTTGGTAAATAATATCAAGAGCAAAGAAGAGAGTTTTTGAAGAAAGGTTGATGAAACAAAGGTATGGAAACAAGAAGTTAAGAGTATTAAACCTCCTGTACTCCCTACCATAAAAAATAAGGAAGCATATGAAAACAAGTATTTAACTCCACAGGATGAGATCATGCTAGAATAGCCTATTTCTTCTTCTGAAAAACTACTACAGAGGAAAAAAAAAAAGGATGTTAGCCAGTTATCTGTCACAAACATAGTAAAGTGGGCAAATCTGCAGCTTGCTGATGGAATTATATTTAAAGAATTCATATCAACATGAAGATAAATCTCTATTAGGTCACATGGTATATATGGAAAAAGACTTAGTTAAGAGTTTTAGTCATGGCAAGCTCAAGGAACCAAAGAATGACATGACTTAAAAAAAAAAAAAACCAACCAATCTCTAGGCTAGGACATTAGAAGTAAGACTTACAAAGGGAAGCCCGATAAATAAGAGCAGTTTGGCCCTATCAAGCGTATTAATAAATACAAACAAGTTGGATAGTAAAGAAATCTATTCTGGATATCATGTCACACAAGAAATGGTTAAAGCTAAATAGAAGTATTTTTATCTACCTTAGAAGAAAAAAGATTTACAGGACCATAGTGGTTTATTTCAAACTATCAGAAAGCTTAGAAGATAAAATAATCTTATTTTGTGCAATTCTAAAAGTCAGAACTGGGATCAACAAATAGAAGTTACAGAATGACAGCTTTTAACTCATTTTTAGTACATTTTATTTATTTATTTATTTTTGAGACATGGTCTCATTCTATCTTCCAGGCTGGAGTCCAGTGGCACAATCTTGGCTCACTGATGCATCCACCTTCCAAACTCAAGTGATCTTTCTGCCTCAGCCTCCTGAGTTGCTGGGACTACAGGTGTGAGCCAGCACAATGGGCTAATTTTTTTTCTGAGACAAAGTCTACTACAAAACTACAAAAACTAGCCAGGTGTGGTGGTATATGCCTATAGTCTCAGCTACTTGGGAGGCTGAAGCAGGAGGATCCCCTGAGCTCAGGATGTGGAAGATACACAGTGAGCAGAGATTGTGCCACGGCACTCCAGCCTAGAAGATAGAGGGAGACTCTGTCTCAAACAAAAACAAAACTACATGTGTCAATGTACAGGATACTTAAGTTTCCTTGTCATCAAAAATATTTAAGAATCTGGATAAGAACTTAACTAAGACAAGACAGAGAGTATTCCTGTCCTCAAGGTGGACAGCCAAAAGTGAGATCCTAGGTCTTACTCCAGACCTTCCACTGAATTTCCTAACTACAAATCAGAAATAGCTTTTTACTTTATCTTGATTTTAATAAGCAAAGACTTCAAAAACTCACTCCTACCTAAAGATTTCTTACGAAAACTAAAATACAGTGTTTCTTACACTTGAGTGAAGTATAGGCCTCATTTAAAGAAAAACACTGTCAGATATAAGAATAGATCACAGTTCAAGAATTCTGACAGAAAACAAAAATTAGCCTATTAAAATTTATTTCATTTGAAAACTGTCATTGCAGAGAATTTTAAACTTAAAACTTGTCAAAATAATTTTTAAGGTCTGTAGGTTAGAAAATAATATTGTATCAATGTTAATTTCCTGAATTTGATCACTGTAATGTTTTTAGGAAATATACATTTGAGATATAGTAGTAAAGAGGCATCGTGTCTGCAAATTTCCAGCATTCCAGGAAAAAAGTAATGATGTGTATATATATGTATACAAAGAGAAAATGACAAAACAAATGCGGTAAAATGTTCTTATCTAGGGAATCTGGGTGAAGGGTATACAGGAAATCTCTGTGTTTTAAAAAATATATTTTAATATCTATTTTTTGTAGACACAGGGGTCTATGTGGTCCAGGTTGGTCTCAAACTCCTGAGCTCAAGCGATCCTCCTGCCTTAGCCTCCAAAAGTGCTGGGATTACAGGCATGAGCAACTGAACCCAGTGGAAATCTCTATTTTTTAAACCATTCTGTAATTATTTTTTAAACTTAAAGATAATCAAATATGAAAAGCTGTTAAAAATTCTCACAGAGGCTGGGCGCGGTGGCTCAAGCCTGTAATCCCAGCACCTTGGGAGGCCGAGATGGGGGGATCACGAGGTCAGGAGATCAAGACCATCCTGGCTGACATGGTGAAACCCCGTCTCTACTAAAAATACAAAAAAACTAGCCAGGTGCGGCGGAGTCGCCTGTAGTCCCAGCTACTCAGGAGGCTGAGGCAGGAGAATGGCATGAGCCCGGGAGGCGGAGCTTGCAGTGAGCCTAGATCCGGCCACTGCACTCCAGCCTGGGCGACAAAGCGAGACTCCATCTCAAAAAAAAAAAAAAAAAATTCTCACAGAATCCCCAACCCTTAAGAATATGGGGGCCAGGCGTTGTGGTTCACGCCTATAATCCTAGCACTTTGGGAGGTCGAGGCAGGCAGATCACATGAGTCCAGGAGTTGGAGACCAGCCTGGCCACCATGGTGAAACCCCATCTCTACTAAAAATACAAAAATTAGCCAGGCGTGGTGGCACATGCCTATAATCCCAGCTACTCAGGAGGCTGAGGCATGAGAATCGCTTGAACCCGGGAGGCAGAGGTTGCAGTGAGCCAACATTACACCACTGCACTCCAGTCTGGGCAACAGAGAGAGACCCTGTCTCAAAAAAAAGAATATGTGGACCCTTGGAAATCCTAGAGCCTCAGATGGAAAAACATTTCTTCAAATCTTCCTAAATTTATATTCTGGTAAGCACTGACAAAAATAAGCTACATAAAAACTAGACTCTGGAGTACGAGATTACAGGGGTAACGATATTGTGAAGAGAAAACTTAAAAGACAGGAAAACTGGTAACAAAAGAAAGGAAGCCACCAATTACACACCAAAGAGTATTTCCTAACATTGCTTTTAACATATCCTAGCCCAGAGGCAGGAGAGTAGTACCCTTAACTCCCTAGAAGGAAGGTGCTTGTTGTCCCCCACCCAAAGCAAGATAGAAACAGAAATATTGGCAGGGAACTCTTCTCAATTACTAAGTGATTATCTTCACCATTAGGAAACAAGAGGAATTTCACTGCTCCTGCTGCCCCATCCTACACTGTACCTCAAGTCTTGTTTTAATTTTAGGTTTCTAAATCCTTGATCTGCTTCCCAGCAAGTACAGGTGGAAGCATCTGTTGTGGGGGAAAAAAAAGTTTGGAATGAATGAGTTAAAGTCATGCATGCTTTGACATTTACACATTTAAGCACCTATGGTGTTATATATTCAAGAGTTAAACTTCCTCCAATCTTCAGTGATCTAGAAATATGCATCAGGCAGAAATCTACAAAATTAAAACTTTTTTTTTTTTAATTATACTTTTGGGAGTCTCCCTCTGTCGCCCAGGCTGGAGTGCAGTGATACGATCTCGGCTGACTGCAAGCTCTGCCTCCTGGGTTCACACCGTTCTCCTGCCTCAGCTTCCAGAGTAGCTGGGACTACAGGCGCCAGCCACAACGCCCGGCTAATTTTTTGTATTTTTAGTAGAGACGGGGTTTCACCATGTTTGCCAGGATGGTCTTGATCTCCTGACCTTGTGATCCACCTGCCTCGGCCTCCCAAAGTGCTGGGATTACAGGCGTGAGACACCGCGCCCGGCCAGAAAATTAACTTTTATCACAAAAGGTCACATCTACCTAGCTTTCTGCTCAGACTATGGTCACACACATTTGCAAACCTCTTCTAAACACACTGAGCCACATCCTGAGCCACACTATGCCAGAGTTTTGGTAGGGAATGGACGTCCTAGCTAACTACCAACAGTGAGCAGGGCTTATGGCAAATGTGAAAACTGCATCAAAACATATCTCAGTAGCACACAACCATGCTGATGGACTGCTCAATGACTTTTTTTTTTTTTTTTTTGAGACAGAGTCTCACTCTGGTACCCGAACTGGAGTTCAGTGGTGCGATCTTGGCTCACTACAATCTCCGCCTGCGGAGTTCAAGCGATTCTCCTCGCTTAGCCACTGGAGTAACTGGGATTACAGGCATGTGCCACCATGCATAGCTGATTTTTGTATTTTTAGTAGAGACAGGGTTTCACCATGTTGATAAGGCTGGTCTCAAATTCCTGACCTCTAGTGATCAACCCACCTTGATCTCCCAAAGTGCTAGGATTATAGGTGTGAGCCACCGCACCCTGCCTGAATGACATTTTAGAAAGGCAACACTTAACTATAAATATCACTTCTCATATCAATCAGAGGCTATTTGTTCAATACTCATTTAAGGATCCACCTTGTAAAAGCAGTGCTAGGTCTGTAAAGGCAAAATGTTAGTTCACGGTCTCTACCCCACCAGGAATTTTATACTTACTTGAAGTAACATACCACAGAGGTACATCAAATAACTATAATACAAGGTAACAAATAATAATTGCCATGAGTAGAAAAGCTAGTAAGGTGCTTTCTTTTAAGCTTCACTTTTGGGCTCACCTGGTCGCAATTTTTCTGATTCTCTATGAAAACACACCTTTAGTATTTACTACTTTGCTTGTTAGGGTGGCTTTCTAAATTTGAGACAGGACCTGCCTGTCACCCAGGCTGGAGGCAATGGCACAATCTTGCCTCACTGCAACCTCTGCCTCCCGGGCTCAAGCTATCCTCCCACCTCAGCCTCCTGAGTAGCTGGGACTAGAGGCACACGCCACTTACGTCCAGCTAATTTTTATATTTTTTGTAGACACAGGGTTTCACCATGTTGCCCAGGCTGGTCTCAGAACTCCTAAGCTCAAACAATCTGTCCGCCTTGGCCTCCCAAGTGTTGAGATTACAGGCATGAGCCACCACGCCTGGCCTAGGGTGGCAATTTAATACAGAAAAAAAATCAAACTTTGATACCTAGGTCAGAATCCTGTCCCTGCCATTTACTAACTCTATGGCTTGTGCCACTCTGTTCCTTACTCTCCCAGATGCCTATTTCACACATTCCCCTACCCCAAATCTCTATCACCATAATCTCCATGACCACTCTCAATTGATGATCCCACCACTTTGCTCAGTGTCCTATCCTCTTGCCTCAAGGACTTCCATTTTCTATTTATTTCCTCTCCTCTATCATCAGTCTCTCTCTCTCTTCTCTATTCATTCTCATTAGCCAAACAGCTTTAAATAAGTTACTAGACCGGCATCTTAAAGCTAGTGATCAATTTCTTTTTTTTTTTTTTTTGAGACGGAGTCTCGCTCTGCCGCCCAGGCTGGAGTGCAGTGGCCGGATCTCAGCTCACTGCAAGCTCCGCCTCCCGGGTTCACGCCATTCTCCTGCCTCAGCCTCCCCAGTAGCTGGGACTACAGGCGCCCGCCACCTCGCCCGGCTAGTTTTTTGTATTTTTTTAGTAGAGACGGGGTTTCACCATGTTAGCCAGGATGGTCTCGATCTCCCGACCTCGTGATCCGCCCGTCTCGGCCTCCCAAAGTGCTGGGATTACAGGCTTGAGCCACCGCGCCCGGCCTCAATTTCTTTCCTAGGCTTTCACAGACCACATTCTTCAGTTTTTCCTCCTCCCCTCACTGCTACTCCTCCTTAATTTCATTTGTTGGCTCTTCCCACCCATCCAGCTAATAGGGACTTCCTTTTTGGGTACTACTTGGATACCTCCTATTTATCTCAAATATAGCATTGTCAAAATTGAACTGATGACGATTATCCCATATACCTAATTCAGTCCTTCCCCAAGTCATTCCTATGACAGTAACACTACCATCTACCCAACTGCTCAGATCAAAACCTCATTTGTCCTTAATTTTTCCCTCTCTGCTCACAGCCCACTCCACATATCTGCTTACCCTCTTTCTGACCTTACCTCTTTCCATAGTCCCTCCTCCTCATTCTCTAGGTTTCAGTCACATTAGCCTTCTCTCTGTCCCTCAAACATTCCTAGATAATTTCTGGCTCACAGCCTTTTCACCTGCTGTTCCTTCTTGGAATACCATTCCCTCCAGATCTTCACCAGACTGCTGCTTCTCGATAATAAAATGACACCTCACACAGCCATAAAAATGAATAAAATCACGTCCTTTGCAGCAACATGCATGGAGCTGGAGGCCAGTGTCCTTAGTGAACTAACTCAGAAACAGAAGACCAAATACTACATGTTCTCACTTGTAAGTGGGAGCTAAACCATGGGTACACATGGACATAAAGATGGAAATAATTAACACTTGGGGCTCCAACAGATGGGGCAGTGGGTTGAAAAATTACCTAATGGCCGGGTGCCATGGCTCATGCTTATAATGCCAGCACTTTGGGAGGCCAAGATAGGTGGATCACCTGAGGTCAGGAGTTCGAGACCAGCCTGGCCAACATGCCAAAACCCCGTCTCTACCAAAAATACAAAAATTAGCTAGGCACGATGGCGGATGCCTGTAATCCCGCCTATTGGGAGGCTGAGGCAGAAGAATCATTTGAACCCAGGAGGCAGAGGTTGCAGTGAGCCAAGATGACACCACTGCACTCCAGCCTGGGCAACAGAGTGAGAATCCATCTAAAAAAAAAAAAAAGATTACCTAATGAGTACAATGTTCACTACTATTTGGGTAATGGGCACACTAGAAGCCCAATCCCTACCAACATGCAACATACCCATGTAACAAACATGCACATGTACCCCATGAACCTAAAATAACTTTTTTAAAAAGATGACACCTCAAATATTATTTCCTTTGAGATTCTCCCATCATTCTATACTGTAGTACCTTATTTTATTCCTAGCCTTTATTATTATTATTTTTTTTTTTTTTTTTTTTTTTTTTTGAGACGGAGTCTCGCTCCGTCACCAGGCTGGAGTGCAGTGGTGTGATATCGGTTCACTGCAAACTCTGCTTCCCGGGTTCAAGCAATTCTCCTGCCTCAGCCTCACAGGTAGCTGGGACTGCAGGCACCCGCCACCACACCCAGCTAATTTTTGCATTTTTTAGTAGAGACAGGGTTTCACCATGTTGGCCAGGATGGTCTCGATCTCTTGACCTTGTGATCCACCCGCCTGAGCCACCCACAGTGCTGGAATTACAGGTGTGAGCCACTGTGCCCAGTCTTCCTAGTGGAAGACTAGGATCCCTAATATGAGGGTTGACTGTTTATTTTTTATTTATAAATATTTTATGCAATGTCCATTTCCTCCCATTAGAATACAGCTTCTTTAGGACAGAGATTTGGTTTTATCTTGTTTACAGCTGCATTTAACTGCCAAAAACACTACTTAGAAGATAGGAAGCACTCAATAAACATTTGACATTATTATCACTTTTTTTTTTTTCTGAGACAAGAGTCTTGCTGTCGCCCAGGCTGGAGTGCAATAGTGCGATCTTGGCTCACTGCAACCTCTGCCTTCCAGGTTCAAGCAATTCTCCTGCCTCAGCCTCCCAAGTAGTTGAGATTACAGGCACCCGCCACCACACCCGGCTAATTTTTTTTATTTTATTTTTTAGTAGAGATGGGGTTTTGCCATGTTGGCCAGGCTGGTCTCAAACTCCTGACCTCAGGTGATCCACCTGCCTCGGTCTCCCAAAGTACTGGGATTACAGTATCATCACTTTCTTTTTTTGAAACTAAGTCTCACTCTGTCGCCCAGGCTGGAGTATAATGGCACGATCTCAGCTCACTGCAACCTCCACCTCCTGGGTTCAAGCGAATCTCCTGCCTCAGCCTCCCATGTAGCTGGGATTACAGGTGTTAGCCACCATGCCTGGCTAATTATTATTATTATTATTATTATTATTTTGAGACAAAGTTTTGCTCTTGTTGCCCAGGCTGGAGTGCAATGGCGCGATCTCGGCTCACCACAACCTCCACCTCCCGGGTTCAAGTGATTCTCCTGCCTCAGCCTCCTGAGTAGCTGGGATTACAGGCATGTACCATCAAGCCTGGATAATTTTGTATTTTTAGGAGAGATGGGGTTTCTCCATGTTGTTCAGGCTGGTCTTGAACTCCCAAACTCGGGTGATTCGCCCGCCTTGGCCTCCCAAAGTGCTGGGATTACAGGCGTGAGCCACCGCGCCCGGGCAAGCCTGGCTAATTTTTGTATTTTTAGTAGAGACAGGGTTTCACCATGTTGGCCAAGCTGTTCTCAAGTGATCTGCCCACCTCGGCCTCCCAAAGTCCTGGGATTATCATTTTCCTACCTAGTTAAGCTACTTTTACAGTACTCCCCAGAAGGAATCTCAATAGCGATGGTGGTCTCTTTTAAGTTCAAATCTAGATAGTCTTGTTCAAAATCTTTCTTTCTTTCTTTTCTTTTTTTGACAGGGTCTTGCTCTGTTACCCACTGCCACCCAGAGTCTGGGCTGGAGTGCAGTAGCACGATCATAGCTCACTGCAGCCTCGAACTCCTGGGTTCAAGAGATCCTCCCACCCAAGTCTCCTCAGTTGGCTACTTTTTTTAGCTTTTTATGGAGACCGGGACTCCCTTATCTTGCCAAAGCTATCAAATTATTTTTCGTATTGCTGTTGTTTCACCACCTTCCTCCCTCTCAGCCTCCACACCATACACATACCACATCACCCCCATATCTATCTTAATTCACTCAGGGACCACTAATGCCTTTCCTTCCTTCGACAATTATCTGAATGTCTACTAGGTACTCAGCATTATTATGCCTTTTCCTATCCTTTTCTTACCTTTCCAGATATTACTACTAAACTCCTCAACTCCTACAGCATATACTTTACAATCTAACAATCACATACAGCCTTGACCTGCATTTATTGTTCTTGTCTCCCCATATAGTTTAAATTTCAAAGAAACAAAGGCAACATCTTGTCCTTATTATATAATGTCCCCTGGGCCTAACATTCCCGTTCCTATCATATGTTCTCATTACTTTTTGAATCAAAGAAACTCCTTGGCCGGGCGCGGTGGCTCAAGCCTGTAATCCCAGCACTTTGGGAGGCCGAGACGGGCGGATCATGAGGTCAGGAGATCGAGACCATCCTGGCTGACACGGTGAAACCCCGTCTCTACTAAAAAATACAAAAAACTAGCCGGGCGAGGTGGCGGGCGCCTGTAGTCCCAGATACTCGGGAGGCTGAGGCAGGAGAATGGCGTGAACCCGGGATGTGGAGCTTGCAGTGAGCCGAGATCTGGCCACTGCACTCCAGCCTGGGCGGCAGAGCGAGACTCCGTCTCAAAAAAAAAAAAAAAAAAAAAAAAAAAAAAAAAAAGAAACTCCTTAACAGTACTAGTTTTCAGCTTTCTTACTTCAAGCAATTCTTTTTTTTTTTTTTTTTTGAGACAGAGTCTCGCTCTGTCACCCAGGCTGGAGTCCAGTGGCGCAATCTCGGCTCACTGCAAGCTCCACCTCCCAGGTTCACGCAATTCTGCCTCAGTCTCCCAAGTAGCTGGGACTACAGGTGCCTGCCACCACGCCCGGCTAATTTTTTGTATTTTTAGTAGAGATGGGGTTTCACCATGTTAGCCAGATGGTCTCGATCTCCTGACCTCGTGATCTGCCCGCCTTGGCCTCCCAAAGTGCTGGGATTATAGGCGTGGGCCACCGCACCTGGCCTTTTCAAGCAATTCTTAAAGGAAAAGAGGTAAACATCTCTAAACTGACATGTAGAAAAAGCAAAATACATAGGCCATAAAAATTTACGAAATTTGCTGCATTCTCATCTAAGAACAAGGACACATGAAGACAAGTGAATTATAAAAAAACACTGATGATAAATATATGTTATTTATGTGGTCAATAAAGCTATCAGCGATACACTGCTTTACCAAAGACACTGAAAATTCAGGTAAAGCACTTTAGGAAAAGTATGCTAACCTGAACTAGCATGAGTAGACTTGATATACAAGCGCTCCTTCTCACTTGTTTAAGTCCCCATCTTCAACTAGTATCTCAAACATACAGAGAATCCTACTGATCGATGTATACCAACTAAATCTAGAAAAAAATAACCTGACCATACTTATCAACTATTCTTACACCCCCAAAATAGCTGAAACTTCATTTTAACGTGGAATTACTACACAAGTGAGTAAAGCTAACTTATTTTCTTTAAATAAAGTCACTTCTAACAAGAAGTGACTGTTAACAAAGCTAATCTCAAATGTGTCACCACAGAATTCCAATCAGTGAGGAAAGGTTAAGACAATAATCCCAAATGTTAACAACTGTATTTATGCCTGAAATGTTTCTCTACTTGTCTGCCAAATAGATACACTACATAAAGTGTATTATATTCACCTGTTAAAGCAATCTGCTTTTTCCAAAACCCATAAATTGGAACTACGACAGGTGACCTAACCTGAACATTTTAGAGCCCAGTGTTGAAGACTACTGTATTCAATTGAATTCGTAATTTTATTCACTACTCTGAGTTAATCTTTTAAATTATCCACTTGTTTTCCTCATTAGCAAAAAGTGAGAGAGGAAAACTCCCAATACCAAATAAGCCTCAAAAAACAAATATGAATAAAAGCTGAAATTCATCTTTAATACTAAGCCAATGAATCACACAGAAAGAGTTAACTGGCTGGGTGCAGTGGTTCACACCTGTAATCCCAGCACTTTGGGAGGCCGAGGCGGGTGGATCACTTGAGGTCAGGAGTTCAAGACCAGCCTGGCCAACATGGTGAAACCCTGTCTCTATTAAAAATACAAAAATTAGCTAGGTGTGGTGGCAGTCACCTGCAATCCCGGTTACTTGGGAGGCTGAGGCATGAGAATTACTTGAACACCAGTGGGGTGGAGGTTGCAGTGAGCTGAGATCATGCCATTGCACTCCAGCCTGGGTGACAGAGTGAGACTCTGTCTCAAATAAAAATAAATAAATAAAAATTAAAACTTCTAAGTATCGAATACAAAGAAAGATATGAGATAGGTTTCTGAGGGAGATGGCTTATTTTAATTAGACTGTAGACTGTAACTATAAACTCACTTGGTTAATATTGTTTTTTGTGAGACAGGGTCTCACTGCCCTCGCCCAGGTTGGAGTGCAGTGGCGTGATCTTGGTTCACTGCAACCTCACACCCCCAACCCCTGCCCCATTCAAGTGATCCTCCCACTTCAGCCTCCCGAATGGCTAGGATTATAGGCACACACCACCATGCCTGGCTAATTTTTGAATTTTTAGTAGTAACAGGGTTTCACCATGTTGCCCAGGATGGTCTCAAACTCCTGGGCTCAAGCGATCTGCCTGCCTCAGCCTCCCAAAGTGCTGGGATTACAAGCGTGAGCCACCACACTCGGCTGGTTAATGTTTAAACGGTACCTATTCTGTATTTTACCAGACTAAGTACTTATGTCAGCCTTCCTGTACTACTCTTGCTTAACCACATTAAATGAGAATACAAAAACAGCTCTTTCAAGTTACAGCCTTTCATGCAAATCAGCTCTGAAAAACCTACCTTCTAAATAAAAACACGAAAATAAAACCTGCGATGTGATTAAATGGAAAGACAGCATAAAGACAAGATCTCTTTTTATACATATTTCAGATTTCTTTCCATCATAAATAACTGCTTACTTTCATGTTAATATTAAAAATGCTTCTGAAAATAATTTTATTATTTCATGTTTCACAAGTAAGTTTTCTTTAGTTATAAAGAAAAAAGAAAAAATATACATGGGCCGCTTTCTATTTTAGTAACATAGCAAGTACAACAATACAAAAAGTTTCTAGCGTAAGTTACCACCCGACCAAAATCAAAACACATTAAAAAACAATTCAGTACTCTCATGGAACAAAAGTTTAAATGCAATAAAAATAGCCATCTTTTATTTTTTGGTTTTGGTAAAGAGTTTAAGCATTTTTTTTTAATTGCAATTAATGTCTGAGGTATAGAAGGAAAAGGTTTCAAGTCAACTAACACAACTACAAGTAGGGTAAAGGCTATCCATACCTCAAAAAAAAACACTTGAAACACATATTCTTACAAGGCAAAGCCAAATGATAATGTAGGATGATTGTGAATTACAATGCACTGAATGCACCACTATCCATTTCATATAGAAAAAGGTTAAAATAAACTGCAGAAGGCTATCTGTGTGCTAGTAAAAGGTTTCAACAGTGACTGAAGAACCCTGGTACATCCATTCAATGTGGTAGGTAGTATGCAGCTTCAAAAAGTTCTAATTACAAACTTTGATCTAAAAGATCATAATAATGGGCTGGACGTGGTAGCTCCCCTGTCTGTAATCCCAGCACTTTGGGAGGCTGAGGCAGTAGGGTTGTTTGAGGCTAGGAGTTCGAGACCATCCTGAGCAACATAGTGAGACCTCGCGTCTAGAAAAAATAAGCAAAATTAGCCAGGTGTGATGGTGTGCACCTGTAGTCGCAGCTACTTGGGAGGCTGAGGTGAGAGGACTGCTTGAGCCCCAGAGGCCAAGGGTGCAGTGAGATGACATGGTGCCACTGCACTCCAGCCTGGGTGACAGAGTAAGAATCTAAGTTAATTAATTAATTAAAATAAAAGGTCATAGTGAAGATCTCTGTATACTGCTCCAGAATGTACTGTTAAGGAAAAACAGCAAATTTAGTATGCTACTTTGTGGCGGGGGGAGGGGAATACTATATATATATTGCTTTTTTTTTTTTTTTTTTTTTTTGAGACAGAGTTTTGCTCTTGTTGGCCAGGCTGGAGTGCAATGGTGCAAACTTACTCTCTGTAACTTCCGCCTCTGGGGTTCAAGCAATTCTCCTGCCTCAGCCTTCTGAGTAACTGGGATTACAGGCGCCCATCACCACCACACCCAGCTGATTTTTTGTATTTTTAGCAGAGACGGGGTTTCACCATGTTGGCCAGGCTGGTCTTGAACTCCTGACCTCAGCTGATCTGCCCCACCTCAGTCTCCCAAAGTGCTGGGATTACATGCGTGAGTCACTGCGCCTGGCTCATTGGCTTATATTTTCAAAATGGAAAAATAAAAGTTGGGGCTGGGCATGGTGGGTCACACCTGTAATCCCAGCACTTTGGGAGGCTGATGCAGGAGGATCACTTGAGCCCAGGAGCTCAAGACTAGTCCGGGCAACATAGTGAGGGCAGATTTCTACAAAAAATTTAAAAATTAGCCAGGTTTGGTGGTGCAATCCTATAGTCCCAGGTACTCAGCAGGATAAGGTAGGACCACTGCTTGAGCCCAGGACGTCAAGAATGCAGTGAGCTAAGATCTCACCACTGCATTCCACCCTGAGCAACAGAGCAAGACCTTGTCTCAAAAAACAAATAAAAAAACTTTATCGGGGAAAAAAACCTTAACAAAAGTAGATATAAAATTGTTCTGTGTTCAAGGAGACAAATACTAATATTCCGAATACTTAAATCCACTTTCCACCTATCTGTAATCTTTTAGGATAAGGCACTACAGTGCTAAATTTTCATTTCCTGCAAAAAGTATCTTTTGTGCTCTTAAGGTAAACGGAAAAATAAGAGCATTTTTTAACATCATTTTGCAGATTAGAATTGCTATCTGGTCTACTGATCTTTTTAATTTCTGTAAATTGCTCATTATTAAATACTAACAGTATATAACTGTATATTCATATAATAAAGCTAGTTGATCTATAAAACAAACTTTTATCAGAACTTTATCTATTTGTTTTATATCTCAAATGTCAAGTTACATTACACCAAAACTTTTTTTTTTTTTTTTGAGACAGAGTCTCTCTGTCGCCCAGGCTGGATGCAGTCACGCGATCTCGGCTTACTGCAAAGCTCTGCCTCCCAGGTTCACGCCATTCTCCTGCCTCAGTCTCCCGAGTGCTGGGACTACAGGTACCCGCCACCACACCCGGCTAATTTTTTGTACTTTTAGTAGAGACGGGGTTTCACCATGTTAGCCAGGATGGTCTCAATCTCCTGACCTCGTGATCCACCGCTTCGACCTCCCAAAGTGCTGGGATTACAGGCATGAGCCACTGAGCCCAGCCACATTACACCAGAACTTAAGAAAATGCAGTTGTCCCACAGCTCTAGCTGTCAAATTTCTAGCCACTTAATCAGAGACAAAAGTTAAGTGCTATAAACAGCTCACTTGAGAAAACCAAATCTTATGCCCTATGACAAAGAACTACTCCAAGCTGACGAAGCAAATGTACACCTCACAGAAACAACATGGCAAAATATCAGAAGCCAGGTGCAGTGACTCACACCTGTAATCCCAACATTTTGGGAGGCCAAGGCGGGAGGATCACTTGAGCCCAGGAGTTCGAGACCAGCCTGGGCAACACTGTGAGACCCTGTCTCTAAAAAAATTGTAAAAATAAGTAAGTCCGGCTGGGCACGGTGGCTCACGCCTGTAATCCCAGAGGATCCTCCCTCCTCTGGGAGGCCGAGGCAGGCGAATCACGAGGTCAAGAGATAGAGACCATCCTGGCCAACATGGTGAAACCCCAACTCTACTAAAAATACAAAAATTAGCTAGGCTTGGTGGCGCATGCCTATAGTCCCAGTCTCAGCTACTCAGGAGACTGAGGCAGGAGAATGGCTTGAACCAGGGAGTCAGAGGTTGCAGTGAGACAAAATCACACCACTGCACTCCAGCCTGGTGACAGAGCGAGACCCTATCTCAAAAAAATAAATAAAAAATAAATAAGTACAGAAAAAGAAGTAAGGCCAGGCATAGTGGCTCACACCTGTAATCCCAGCACCTTGGGAGGTCAGGGCGGGTGGACCACTTGAGGCCAGTATTTCATGCCAACATGGTTAAAACCCCGTCTCTACTAAAAATACTAAAATTAGCTGGGCACACAACTGTAATCCCAGCTACTCGGGAGGCTGAGGTACAAGAATCACTTGAACCCAGGAGGCAGAAGCTGCAGTGAGCTGAGATCACACCACTGCACTCCAGCCTGGGCGACAAGTGAGACTCTGTCTCAAAAAAATCAATCAATCAATCAATCAAACAATAAATATTTTAAAAATAACAGAATATGGCTTGGAATTAAATAGTAGACACTATCATATCCAAAAGTCAAAGTAGTCAGCTGGTTTTCATGCCTACATCTACAGAGGTGAGAACACTGAAATATCAAAACTGACAATGTGCAAACATCTTAACTAGAATGACGAAAAAAAAACTACAGGTTGAGTAACCCTTATTGAAAACAGGTGGGACAGTAAGTATGTCAAACTTTTTCAGATTCTGGAATATCTGCATATACATAAGATAACTTGGGGCCAGATATCTTGGACCCAAGTCTACACACCGAATTTGTTTATGTTTCATATACCCCTTACACACATGGCCTGAAGGTAATTTTATACAATATTTTAAAATAATTTTTGGACATGGAATAAACTGTGTTGTATGCCTGTGTTTTGTTTTTGTTTTCAAGAGACGGGGTCTTACTTTGTTGTCCAGGTTGGAGCAAGTACAGTAGTATAATCCCAGCTCACTGCAGCCTTGAACTCCTGGACTCAAATGATCCTCCTACCTCAGGCTCCTGAAGACCTGGGACTACAGGTGCATGCCACCATACCTGGCTTGGCTGTGTTTTGACTGCAGCCCCTCACATGAGTTCATGTGTAAAATTTCCCACTGTGGCATCATGTCAGCATTAAAAAGGTTTCAACTTTTGAAGCATTTCAGATTTCACGTTTTGGAATCAGCTGGGGTCTGTATACAGTTTAAGAACTATATAACCTAAGGCCGGGCGCGGTGGCTCAAGCCTGTAATCCCAGCACTTTGGGAGGCCGAGACGGGCGGATCATGAGGTCAGGAGATCGAGACCATCCTGGCTAACAAGGTGAAACCCTGTCTCTACTAAAAATACAAAAAATTAGCCGGGCGTGGTGGCAGGCGCCTGTAGTCCCAGCTACTCGGGAGGCTGAGGCAGGAGAATGGTGTGAACCCGGGAGCTGGAGCTTGCAGTGAGCTGAGATCACGCCACTGCACTCCAGCCTGGGCCACAGAGCCAGACTCGGTCTCAAAAAAAAAAAAAAAAAAAAAAAAAAAGAACTATATAACCTAAAAGGAACTATGCAGCTGAACAAGTGTGGTGGCTTATGCCTGTAGTCTCAGCACTTTGGGAAGCCCTAACAGGAGGACCGCTTAAGACCAAGAATTTGAGACTGGCCTGGACAACACAGCGAGGCTCTGTCTCTACAAAAAATAAAAAATTAGCTGGGTACAGTGGCTCACATCTATAGTCCCAGATACTCAAGAGGCTGAGGCAGGAGGATCAGTTGAGCCCAGGAGTCCAAGGCTGCAGTGAGCTATGATGGTGTCACTGCACTTTAGCCTGGGTAACAGAGCTAGACCCTGCCTCAAAAAAAAAAAAAAAAAAGTTATACAGCCTAAATTGTCTGCTATGGTCTTTCTAGTACCTCTGTCCAGAAGGCATGTGCCACTTGCTCTTATCTCCCATCCTGTACTCTCAAAATATCAGCTGGAGAGGTACCACAGTACAATGTATAAGAGCAAAAGCTCCTACATTCAGTCAACCTGAATTTGAATACTGACTCCAAAATTTTTAAACTTAAGTTACTAAAAGAAATGGAGGCCAAAGAAGCTAGCTATAAAACTGAAATAGTACTATATTTACTTTAAAAAGAGAATGAATGTCTACTTAAAATCTTTCATATAGGGTATGGTGGCTCATGCCTGTAATCCCCACACTTTGGGAGGCCGAGGCAGGTGGATCACCTGAGGTCAGGAGTTCGAGACCAGCCTGGCCAACATGGCGAAACCTCGTCTCTACTAAAAATACAAAAATTAACCAGAATGGTGGCAGGCGCCTCTAATACCAGCTACTCGGGTGGCTGAGGCAGGAGAATCACTTGAACCCAGAGGTGGAGGTTGCAGTAAGCCGAGGTCATGCCACTACTCTCCAGCCTGGGCAACACAGCAAAACTCCATCTAATTAAAAAAAAAAAAAAATCCTTCATATAGCCCAGGCATGATGGCGCATGCCTGTAATCCCTGCACTCTGGGAGGCCAAGGCGAGATGATCGCTTGAAGCCAGGAGTTCAAAACCAGCCTCGGCAACATGGAGAGACCCTGTCTCTACAGAAAAAGTTTAAAATTATCCAGGTATACTGGCATGTGCCTGTGGTCCCAGCTGCTTGGAAGGGTGAGGCAGGAGAATCACTTGAGAGTCCAGGAAGTCAAAACTGCAATGAACCAGGTTCGTATCACTAGTCCAGTCTAGGTGACAGAGTGAGACCCTGTCTTTAAAAAAAAAAAAAAAAAAAATTCCTTCATATAGTGCCTGGCAGAGAGTTTATACTCAATAAATGTAAGCTGTAACGTATCTGTTCTTGTTTGTTTGAGACAGGGTCTCACTCTGTTGCCCAGGCTAAAGTGCAATGGTGCATTCTCTGCTCACTGCAACCCCCACCTCTCAAGTGATTCTCCTGCCTCAGCCTCCCAAGTAGCTGGGATTACAGGCACTCGCCACCACACCCGCTAATTTGTTTTATATTTTTAGTAGAGACGGGGTTTCACCATGTTGGCTAGGCTGGTCTCGAACTCCTGACCTCAGGTGATCTGCCCTCCTCAGCCTCCCAAAGTGCTGGGATTACAGGCATTAGCCACCGAGTCTAGCCACTGCATGTCTTTTTTTTTTTTTTTTTTTTTGAGACACAGTCTCACCCTGTCACCCAGGATGGAGTGCAGTGACGTGATCTCGGCTCACTACAACCTCTTCGGCTCACTACAACCTCTGCCTCTTCGGTTCAAACGATTCTCCTGCCTCAGCCTCCCAACTAGCTGGGACTACAGGCATGCGCCACCAAGCCCGTCTAATTGTTGTATTTTTAGTAGAGACAGGGTTTCACCAGGGCTGGTCTCAAACTCCTGACATCAGGTGATCCACCTGCCTCAGCCTCCCAAAATGCTGAGATTACAGGTGTGAGCCACTGTGCCCCGCCAGCATGTCATTTTTTAAGACTTTTTTTCTTTCAGCTCCTACACTTTCTGCACTCTTGTTCATAAAGGTATGCTTAGAACCCTCTTACAAAATTAAAGTATTATACTCACTGGTGGGCTAAAAGTATATTTTAGTAAACCTAGGCTTCAACTATAACATAACCAACCTGAAACTTGTTTTTTTGGTTGTGTTTTTTGTTGTTGTTGTTTTTGATAAAGCATCTCGCTCTGTCACCCAGGCTGGACTGCAGTGGCGCCATCTAGGCTCATTGCAACCTCTGCCTCCTGGGTTCAAACAATTCTCCTGTTTCAGCCTCCCAAGTAGCTGGGATTACAGACACCCACAGCCACGCCTGGCTAATTTTTGTATTTCGCCAGGTTGCCCAGGCTGGTCCCAAACTCCTGACCTCAGGTGATCCGCCCACCTCAGCCTTCCAAAGTGCTGGAATTACAGGCATGAGCCACCGTGCCTGGCCCTGAAACTTTATTGAAACAGAACAATGTTACTCCCCTCAAACTTTCTTGTAATGAAGACAAAAGATACAAAAACTAACAGGGAAATTTCAAAGTACAATCTGTGTTCACGTGTTCTCCAATTTTTTATACCTTCTACCTCTATACTATTCTAAAATGAGCACTGGTTTTTAAATGAACTTCAAATAAATGCACATTTCTGAATCAGACGATCATTAATTAGGGTCTTAAATTAATGATGTTTGACTTAGAACTGAGGTTAGAATAATAAAAATCCCATTTTCCAGTAGGAAAAACTTTATAGACATCCAATCAACTTACATACAAATTTCTTTTTTAAAAGTGGCCATGGGCCAGGCACGGTGGCTCACACCTGTAATCCCAGCACTTTGGGAGGCCGAGGCGGGCGGATCACCTGCAGGAGCTCAAGACCAGGCTGGCCAAAATGGTGAAACCTCATCTCTACTAAAAATACAAAAAAATTAGCTGGGCATGGTGGTGGGGGCCTGTAATGCCAGCTACTCGGGAGGCTGAGGCAGGAAAATTGCTTGAACCCAGGAGGCAGAGGTTGCAGTGAGCCAAGATCATACCATCGCACTCCAGCCTGGACAACAAGAATGAAACTCTGTCTCAAAAAATAAAAATAAAAATAATAAAAGTGGCCATGATTGTATATTCTCTCCTGTTAATCCATGTCTACTTTAATTTCTCTAATATTAGCTAAGAGGAAGAATATCCTTTTATGCTCCCACAAATATGTTCATTATTGCTACCTATGAACTCTGTTCCTCTGTCCAAAAACCATGAGTTAAAGTCCTAAGAGTACCCCTGAACTTAGACTTTCCCATCACCTGGACACAGTATGCAGTGATAAAAGAAAACAAAAGTGGCATAAGCAGTAATGCTTTCTCGTGTATGCATGACATGAGGAAAGCATTTAAAAAAAAAAATCCCTCTTAACAAAAGGCAAGTTATCTACGTATATGTTTCTCTTTCTGTCCCTTAATATAGGGAATAATGGTGAATGAAAGCTTGAGTTTCATATGGATTAAGCTCATTTCCAATGAAGATTTCAGACTACTTAAGGTACCTGGACAGACATCAGGCAGATCTGAATGGTCCCCGTATCCAGCTTACCTTCTGCTGAATGATACTCACACCAGTAATCCTCCAGCATATACATTTGCAAAATCAGAGGAAAGAACCAACTCAAATACAGAATCACCTGCACCCTCCAAATTGAACAATTATAAGCACATCAAGGTCAATTCTGAAGACCTTTAGAAAACAAGTAACTCAATACAGAAATCCAGTTGTTTATGAATGGCAGCTATTCTAAATGTTATTCTTTAACATCATTAAAAAGTTAGTTTTGGACAAATTGGTAAACGAATATTACCCAAGTTCTGATACGCCACTAAACTAGCTAGTAAGCACTATCTGTACTTCTTCGCACTTCCTTTTCTTCCCTTTATAAAATTAGAGGCACTAGCTCCCCTGCCCGTTTAAAATCACAGCCATGAGAAGTCACAATGAGCAAGCTAAAGGGGAAAAAAAAAGTTGCGAGCCACAAAGATGAGGAATTATTAGATATAGTAAAAGGACTCCCTACACTAGACACCTCTTACAGCACTCAGCAATTTACACTGGGTAAAAACTGAAGGGGAAATCGGCATAGGGTTAATCCTCTCTCTGTATCCTCCCCCATAATGTGGCCCTAGAACATCCTCTACCATCTGCCTACTCCATTTTTGCCTAAGTCCTACTCTTCAAGGCTAAGTTCAGGTATTCTTCTGGGCTGCCCTTCCTGATTGCCCGCCTGATCCCCATCCCAGTCTAAGTCAGGCATCCCTGCCATAGCACATTGTGCTTATTTCTGTATCTTTATCACAAGTCTAGCATTCAACAAATGTTAGCTGAATAAACTGTCAAGAGTTCAAGAGTTCTATCTCAGCTAGTTGTTCTAAACATTAGGTTAAAAGGCTCGATATAATGAAAAGAGTTTAAATATAACATTTTTAATTGCCTCATACAGTTAGAAACTGACAGACTTAGAAAACTGAATTTTTTTGTATGCTAGGTATAAAAAGTATCAGCTGCCCTAGAGAAGAACAAAACCCTCTATTTTTAGAGTACCAAATTTTCTATCATTTTTCAGAGTCTTTTGGTATATCCAAAAATATCTTTTTTTTTTTTTTTCCTTTGAGACGGAGTCTCGCTCCGTCACCAGGCTGGAGTACAGTGGCGCAATCTTGACTCACTGCAACCTCCGCCTCCTGGGTTCAAGCAATTCCCCTGCCTCAGTCTCCTGAGTAGCTGGGACTCCAGGCACCCGCCACCATGCCCAGCTAATTTTAATTTTTGTATTTTAGTAAAGACGGGGTTTCACCATGTTGGCCAGGATGGTCTCGATCTCCTGACCTCATGGTTCGCCAACCTTGGGCTTCCAAAGTGCTGGGATTACAGGAATGAGCCACTGTGCCCAACCTCAAAAATATCCTTTGATTTACCACTGCATCTGAGGTTCCTCACTTCCTTTTTGCCCGTAATATTTATAAAGAGAGAAATGAGATTACTGATCTGAGAAATTTGGAGAGAAAATCAACAGAACAAGGGTAAAGTGCAGTTTACCCTCAGTTTAAGGATTACCCATCCTGGAAAATACACAAGTACAAAACAACTGAAAAGGTTGGGAGAAAAAAGTGGTCTAGCATACCAACAGAAGAAGCATAAAAAGTGCTATAAGCACCAAGTCACTGCCATTAGCCCAACACATGCCACTCAATTCCCTGACCTCTGTCCTAATCTTCTAGTTATTTAAGAATGTCTGGTAATAGGCTGGGCATGATGTCTCACGCCTGTAATCCCAGCACTTTGGGAGGCTGAGATAGGGAGATCGCTTGAGCCCAGGAGTTTGAGACCCTGTTGCTACAAAAAACAAATAATTAGGCAAAGTGGGAGGATTTCTTGAGCCTGGGAGGTTGAGGCTGCAGTAAGCCATGATCATGCCACTCCACTTCAGCCTGGGTGACAGAGAAAGACCCTATCTTTAAAAAAAAAGAAAAAGAAAAAAGAAAAGAATGTCTTATAATAGAGGTCAGCAATTACTAACAATACTGCTGGTAATCAAGTTAGAATAATGATCGTTATAAAGAATCAGGCCAATTCAAACATTTACTAAGCATATACTACCATGTACCCAACTACTAGTTACTAGGATTCCTCCATTAAAAGAAGAACACATTCTATAATATATTCATCATGGTCCTTGAATTTTCTGATACATGAATCTACAAAATCCCTTAGGTCTTAGCAACAAAACCAAACAGGTCTAATGAGAATAGATGAATGCTAAGATAGCCAGGCTTCAATGAAATGTTAGCCTTTCTTGATACTTTGTATTAATAATCAACCAAAGCATCTTAAAAATTACAGAATTATGGTGGCAGGCGCCTGTAGTCCCAGCTACTCAGGAGGCTGAGGCAGGAGAATGGCGTGAACCCGGGAAGTGGAGCAGCTTGCAGTGAGCTGAGATTTCGCCACTGCACTCCAGCCTGGGCGACAGAGCAAGACTCCGTCTCTAAAAAAAAAAAAAAATTACAGAATTATAAAAATACATATATAAAAACATATCTTTTAAAAACTTACATGTAAGAATAGCATTGATGAAAATAAAAATGCTTAAGCAATCAGTACATTTCAAAAAAGCACACAGCTAACAAAAAAAATTGTGCAGCACACATATGCACAACCGGAAAAAAAGTCCTATCACAGATTCTAACTTCTGCTCCCAATTTCCTATCCTGACACCATCACGATCTTCTCTAGTAAGAGTATGCTGCGCACAGTGGCTCCTGTCTATAATCGCAGCATTTGGGGAGGCCAAGGCGGGTGGATCACCTGAGATCAGGAGTTCGAGACCAGCCTGGCCAACATAGTGAAACTCCATCTCTACTAAAATACAAAAATTAGCCAGGCGTGGTGGCAGCCGCCTGTAATTCCAGCTACTCGGGAGGCTGAGGCAGGAAAATTGCTTGAACCCAGGAGACGGAGGTTGCAGAGAGCCAAGATCGCACCACTGCACTCCAGCCTGGGAGGCAGAGCAAGACTCTGTCTCAAAAAACTGAAAAAAAAAAAAAAAAAAAAAAGTTTCGGGCGGATCACGAGGTCAGGAGATCGACACCATCCTGGCTAACACTGTGAAACCCCATCTCTACTAAGAAATACAAAAAACTAGCCGGGTGAGGTGGCAGGCGCCTGTAGTCCCAGCTACTCGGGAGGCTGAGGCAGGAGAATGGCGTAAACCCGGGAGGCGGAGCTTGCAGTGAGCTGAGATCCGGCCACTGCACTCCAGCCTGGGCGACAGAGCAAGACTCCGCCTCAAAAAAAAAAAAAAAAGAAAATAGGTAGTCAAAGAAAGAAGAGCACCAAGTATTTCTTGGGAATCTCATTATCTCCCTAATTTGTATGAGCAATACTATAATTGGGGGAACACTCTTTTTATATTCAATTACTATTGTTTCAATGTGTTCAAGGTGCTTGTATCAGCTAGTAACACTACTTCCTTACGCAAACTGCTAGGTTAATCTGCCAAAAAGTATACTACACTTTTCATAATTGTGACAACTGGTTTCCTGAATAATTGTACGACAACTAAAGTTGTTTTGTTTTTGTTCTTTAATAGAAATGGTAAGCTTAAGCTTGAAAATATACCTCTTATGGTTACCTTAAGGCAAACCTGAAGAGATTTTCACTGATTTCTAAAATGTTGTATTGTACCTCAAAGAAATGTGCCTTTACTATAGATAATTCTTAACTACATTTTCAGCACAGAAGCAGTACCATAAAATGTGTAGCTTATGTTTTAGACTTGATATTCCAATGAAGTATTGATAAATTAATGGAAGAGTTGTATTTTTAACCAGGCAATTTTTAACCAGTCGTATTTTTAACCAGGTCTGTGTGTGCTCAAGGCCAGCATAAATGGATTTCTATAGAAAGGGTTTTTACAGTCATTTGATATAATTTATGAAAAACAGTATTTGCTCCACTTTACATTCACACAAAATTCATAAAAAATTTAAACCTTAAATTTTTAAAAATTAAACCAAGCATCTTCTGCTTCCTCAAATAGAGTATGTAATTAACTATTCCTCATGAGGCGAAATATCAGACAAAAAGGCTCAAAACACAAGTTAGACCACAGATTCACAAAGAGCCTAACCATGAAGCAAATATTGTTGATTACTATAGAGTCCTTCCCAAAGAGAGGGTCCAACCACACTTGGCAGGGAAGTGGGCCACAGGAAGAACTACAATTGGAAACCACCACTTGCTCTAGGTTCTTGCAAGCCCAGAGCAGTGCTCCCAGTAAGCAGACCTCCCAGAAGCCTGCCAACACAATTGCAGTCTTATCAACACCCACATCATCCCAAGGATATTTTCACTTGCAAGATGTTAGCATTTGACAGAAAAAGCATTCTAAAATAAAAAGCAACTATGGGAATTCAGACCAATCTTAAACCTCCATTGAAATGACAATATGTTTGCTCAGCTGGAAAAGAGACTAAAGTAACCATTAGCTTGACCAAAAACACAAAAAACAGGCATGGGAGCTCATGCCTGTAATCCCAGCACTTTGGAAAACTGAGGCAGGAGGATCACTTGAGACCAACAGTTCAAGACCAGCCTGGGCAGTGAAGTGAGAGCCAGTGAAGTGAGTATCTAATTTTTAAAATTAAAAAATTAAAAAACAAAAAGACTACCAAATTAAACAAAGTAAATTTACACAAATTCCAAAGCTAAGAGACTCAAATACAACATTTTATTACACAATTTTTATTAACCAAAAATTACACAATTAACCAAAAATTATACAAGGTAATTGCCTCTCATTTGAATGAGTAGACTTCCAAATACTGTATAAGTCCAACTATGGAAAACAACAACAACAAACGTATCAAATTTTGTCTTAGCTCTGTTGGCCAGCCTCAAACCAACCATTTTCAAGAAACTCCCCACTTAAGGCCAGGCACGGGGTGCCCAGCACTATAATTCCAGGGCTTTGGGAGGCCAAAGTGGGAGGATTCCTTGAGGCCAGGAGTTTGAGACCAGCTTGGGCAACATAGTGAGACCCCTATCTCTACAAAAAAAATTTAAAAATTAGCTAAGTGTGGTGGTACATGCCTGTTGTCCCAGCTACTTGGGAGGCTGAGGCAGGAGGATTGCTTGAGCCCAAGAGTTCAAGGCTACAGTGAGCTGTGATCATACCACTGTACTCCAGCCTAGGTGACAAGGGAGGCCCTGATCCAAAAAAGAAAAAAGAAAAAGAGATCCCACTTAAATGCCTTCAGTTTTCTTTTTAAAAGAAACAAGTAGCCGGGCGCAGTGGCTCACGCCTGTAATCCCAGCACTTTGGGAGGCCGAGGCGGGCGGATCACAAGGTCAGGAGATCGAGACCACGGTGAAACCCCGTCTCTACTAAAAATACAAAAAATTAGCCGGGCGCGGTTGTGGGCGCCTGTAGTCCCAGCTACTCGGGAGGCTGAGGCAGGAGAATGGCGTGAACCCGGGAGGCGGAGCTTGCAGTGAGCCGAGATCGCGCCACTGCACTCCAGCCTGGGCGACAGAGCGAGACTCCGTCTCAAAAAAAATAAATAAAAAATAAAAAATAAAAGAAACAAGTAACTAATCAAAATAAGGCAGGAATAAAAATGATCTGTTCAATCCATCAGTACCATATACAAATAGAAATAAGTGGCCGGGCGCGGTGGCTCAAGCCTGTAATCCCAGCACTTTGGGAGGCCGACACGGGCGGATCACGAGGTCAGGAGATCGAGACCATCCTGGCTAACCCGGTGAAACCCCGTCTCTACTAAAAAATACAAAAAAAACTAGCTGGGCGAGGTGGCGGGCGCCTGTAGTCCCAGCTACTCGGGAGGCTGAGGTAGGAGAATAGTGTAAACCCGGGAGGCGGAGCTTGCAGTGAGCTGAGATCCGGCCACTGCACTCCAGCCTGGGCCACAGAGCGAGACTCTGCCTCAAAAAAAAAAAAAAAAAAAAATAGAAATAAGTATGAGATTTTTTAAAAAACTCTAAACAAAATCCCCCAAACACCATCATAACCAGAAAAACTCACTCTGTGGAGAAATACATTTGGAAAGAGACACCTTCCACATAGCTCAATATGTCCTAACATAATAACCAGACATCTTAAGAAAATCAAGCAATTTAGCACGGTACATCCACACTACAGAATATTGTTCAGCTGTTTAAAAAGGTAAGCACATCTTGGCCAGGTGCGGTGGCTCACACCTGTTATCCCAGGCCAAGGAGGGCAGATCAAGAGGTCAAAAGATTGAGACCATCCTGGCCAACATGGTGAAACCCTGTCTCTACTAAAAATATAAAAATTAGCTGGGCATGGTGCTGCACACCTGTAGTCCCAGCTACTCAGGAGGCTGAGGCAGGAGAATCGCTTGAACCTGGGAGGCAAAGGTTGCAGTGGGCCGAGACTGCACCACTGCACTCCAGCCTGGGCGACAGAGCGAGACTCTGTCTCAAAAAAAAGAAAGAATGATAGATAAGCACATTTTATATGTAAATGGAAACAAATACAGAATGTAGGAAAAAGGCAGAAAAATACATACAGTAATATGACTCCACTTTTGTAAAAAAATAAAAACCAAACAAAAGGAAAAGATCTCAAAAAATACATTAAGTTCTTGGATGTGGTATTTGGAGATGTGGAGCAGAGAAGAGATGCTCAGGGAGGATTTTTATTTTTCTTCTATAAACATCTGTACTGTCTGACTCTTTTGCAATAAGTATTTATTGTTGTGGTAATTAAAAAACAAAACATTTTAAAACATACTATCAGACTCTGTTATTGTTTTTTAAAATATCACATTCATGGTTAGTACACAGTAATAGTAAAGTACTTCCAAACTTAAATTTAAAGTTATCCTCAGAGATTGAAAAAGACTGAGACATGACAATTAAATGCAATGTGTAATACTAGATTGAAAAAAGAACACAACTTTGGGACAACTGGCAAAATGTATAAATTATGTATCAGGTAATAGCAGGGTTACAAATGTTAAAATGTCTGAATTTGCCGGGCGCGGTGGCTCAAGCCTGTAATCCCAGCACTTTGGGAGGCCGAGACGGGCAGATCACGAGGTCGGGAGATCGAGACCATCCTGGCTAACACGGTGAAACCCCGTCTCTACTAAAAAAATACAAAAAACTAGCCGGGCGACGTGGCGGGCGCCTGTAGTCCCAGCTACTCGGGAGGCTGAGGCAGGAGAATGGCGTAAACCCGGGAGGCGGAGCTTGCAGTGAGCTGAGATCCGGCCACTGCACTCTAGCCTGGGCAGCAGAGTGAGACTCCGTCTCAAAAAAAAAAAAAATGTCTGAATTTGATTATTGTATATTAAGAGAATGCTTGTTCTTAGGTAATACTATGAGATATTTAGGAAAGAAAGATCATGATGCCTGCAATTTACTCTCAAGATGTTCTGCCAAAAGTAAATAAAACTTTTTTTTTAATATAGAAAGGTAATACAAACGAGGCAAAATTCCAATTACTGGTTAATCTAGTTTAAAAGTACATTATGGGAATTCACTGTGCTATTCTTACAACTTTCCTGAAAGTTTAAAATTTTTTCAAAATAAAAAGTCTTTTTTGCCAGGCGCAGTGGCTCACACCTGTAATCCCAGCACTTTGGGAGATTGAGGTGGGTGGATCACTGGAGGTCAGGAAACCAGCTTGGGCAGCATGACAAACCCCATCTCTAAAAAAAATACAAAAATTAGCCAGGTGTGGTAGTGTGCGCCTGTAGTCCTAGCTACTCAGGACACTGAGGTGGGAGGATCGCTTGAGCCTCAGAGGCAGAGGTCGCAGAGAGCCAAGATTGTGCCACTGCACTCCAGCCTGGGTGACAGAGTGAGCCCTGTCTCTCACACACACACACTGTTTTTTTTTCTGTCAGAAAAACATTCTAACCTGATTTCAGTGACTTAGGTGTATGTAAATGGCTTAGTTTCCAATATAAACTATCTCTCAGGGTTTTACAATAATAGTTCTTAGTGTATTACAAAATCAAGTACTCTACGGTTCTCTTGGAAGAATTAACATAAATGAAGCTAGTCAACTTTTTTAAGAAACTGAGCAAAGAACGATTAGCAAATTGAGCAGCCTCTTAATCAGGATAGGTTCAGAGAGGCTCTGGCAGAGCCACGTAGTAGATTTATGGACAGAAAAGCTTTTGATTCTCAAACCCAGGCTGGCCATCCTGCCTCCCTCCAAAACCTGACAATGCTCATAGAACAACAATGAATATTAGGGTTGAGAAAATTTATTACAAATGTCTATTACAGAATAAATTGTAATGTATTAAAAAAAATTTTAATGAATAAATTAAATCAATGAGTCACTACAGTGAAAAAGGGCTGAGAAGATCTGGAAACACCAAAGTCCTGCTAAGGAAACTAGGAAAGTATGACTGATAGATAATCTTGTATGTATAAAATATGGCTTGGCAACTGGAGACAATTCTTAGGAAAACACAATTGTATCAACAGTTGCTTGATACTTTTCTAAAGACATAATGTGTCAATAAAAGGAAAATGGTATGCCTAAAATGTAGCAAAAGCAAATAGCAAAAAGGGACATGAATATTAAACAGGTACACCCTAGCCTAAGCACTAGGATAGTTCAACAGGCTCTCCATACTTACCAGCAAACCCTCCAAGGGCTATATTGGCCTCCTGTGTACCGCAGCAGCCCAAAGAAGGTAACCTGGCCTGTAGGACCATACATCCATCACTACAAACCTATCTCTGTCTTATCAGAAAAATTGATTCAACTGGCTATAAAGCTACTAAGGGTCCAGATCATATATGAAATCTGGTAACCACATGATACTTTCTCTCAGTTGGCTTCCTAAGGTACCTCTATCCTCTCCATTCTAACATGAATTATAAGAATTTGACTTGCTGGGCACGGTGGCTCACACCTGTAATTCCAGCACTTTGGGAGACTGAGGTCAGGAGTTTGAGACCAGCCTGGGCAACACAGCAAAACCCTGTCTCTACAAAAAATAAAAAATTAGCCAGGGCCAAGTGCGGTGACTCACGACTATAATCCCAGCACTTTTGGGAAGCCGAAGCAGGCAGATCACTTGAGCTCAGGAGTTTCAGACCAGCCTGGGCAACATGGTGAAACCCCCTCTCTACAAACAAAATAAGCTGGGCATGGTGGTATGTGCCCATAGTCCCTGCTACTCAGAAGGCTGAAGTGAGAAAATCACCTGAGCCTGGGAAGTTGAAGCTGCAGTGAGCCATCATCGTGCCACTGCACTCCAGCCTGGGCAAAAGCAAAACCCTGTCTCAAAATAAAAAAATTAGCCAGGAGTGGTGGTGTGCATTTGCAGTCCTAGATATGTGGGAGAATCACTTGAGCCCAGGGGTTCAGTTACAGTGAGCTACAATCTTGTCACTGCACTCTAACCTGGACAACGAAGTCCCTAAAAAAATAAAAAATTAATAGAGAATCTGAGTATCCTGACTGCTTTATATATCATTTGAACATGCTGAAATATTCTTTCCCAGTTAAACTTTCTTTTGGCCAAATTCGCCATACTTTCGTATCATGGTGCCTTGTAAGTACCGTTCTTTCTAACCGACTCATTCCATTCAATACTAACAATAAAAGAACTGGCCGGGGACGTGGTGGCTCACGCCTGTAATCCCAGCACTTTGGGAGGCCGAGGCAGGTGGATCACCTTAAGTCAGGAGTTCGAGACCAGCCTGACCCATATGGAGAAACTCCGTCTCTACTAAAAATACAAAATTAGACACACATGGTAGCACATGCCTGTAATCCCAGCTACTCGGGAGGTTGAGGCAAGAGAACTGCTTGAATCCAGGAGGCAGAGGTTGTAGTGAGCCCAGATTGTGCCATTGCACCCCAGCCTGAGCAACAATAGCAAAACTCCGTCTCAAATTAAAAAAAAATAAAAAGAAAGAAAGAAACGAACACTGTCCTAATTCTTAAATTCTCATAAAACCCTCTGCAGATGATACTACCATGATCCCCACTTTATAGGTAAGGAGTAATTAAGAAACTTGCCTAGGTTCACAGAGCAATTAAGTAAAAGAGATGAGATTCTAAACCAGGAGTTCTGTCTCCAGAGCCCAGGGATTTAACTTTTTTTGTGCCCTGTACCATTTAGGAAATCTAATGAAGCTTGTGGATTCCTTCTCAGTCTAATATTTTTTAATGCATAAGATAAAGCACATATGATTGCAAAGGAAGCCAATTACATTGAGGGAAAAAAACCAATGTGTCATATTGTTTAGTATGTGCTTCTCAATCTAGTGGATTTTGACATAATGATAAACATATTTCAAGATTCTACAAAAACCACAATACAGTTTGCCTTTGAATAACATGGGCTGGAACTGCATAGGTCCACTTATACACAGATTTTTTTCAATAAAAGTTACACACCTTGTGCCTGCCTCCAGTTCTACCTCCTCCACCTCTGTCACCCAAGACAGCAAGACTAAAACCACCTCCTCTTCTTCCTCCTCAGCCTATTCAATGTGAAGACTACAAGGATAAAGACTTTTATGATGATCCACTTCCACTTAATGAATAATATATTTTCACTTCCTTATGATTTTCTTAACATTTTTTCTCTACCTTACTTTCTTGTAAGAATACAGTATATAATACACACAACATACAATAAAATATGTGTTAGTAGACTATGTGCTCAGTAAAGTCAACAGAATCCTAGTAGCAGTTAAGTTTTGAGGCAGACAAAAGTTATATGCACATTTTTTACTATGTTGCAGATTGGGATTGGTACCTCTAACTCCTGTGTTGATCAAGAATCAACTGCATATTTTATTATAAAAATATCTGACTTATACACAAATCACAATTAATACTACTGTAGTTTGTTATTCACATTAGTAATTGAAAGAAATGCTAACTTCTAGTCAGAGGTTACTGAAGAGGTAATTTTCCCAAGTTCATAGATGCCATCCATGTTAAAACCCTAAACTCCACACTAAAACAGTCCTCTCTTAACACAGGCATTTAAAAAACCAATCAATCCAAGTGTGGTGGTACACATCTATAGTCCCAGCTACTCAGGAGGCTGAAGTGGGAGAACTGCTTGAGCCCAGGAGCTGAAGACCAGCCCAGGGAAAATAGTAAGATTCCATCTTTAAAAAAACAAAAATAAAAAGACCAATCTTTGGCCCTTCTCTCTATCTACCAAGAATTCCCTGGTAATCTCATCCAGCTTCATGACTTGAATACTACCTAAACCGGTGACAACAAAATTTATCTCCATTTCAGACCTTTCCCCTGAACTTCAGACTTGGTTATCAACTCAATTCAAACGTCTAACAGGCAATCTCAAACTTACCATGCCTAAAATTGAACTCCTCCTAATCTAGTCCTCAAACTTGCTTCTTTTTTTTTTTTTTTTTTTTTTTTGAGACGGAGTCTCGCTCTGTCGCCCAGGCTGGAGTGCAGTGGCGCGATCTCGGCTCACTGCAAGCTCCGCCTCCCGGGTTCACGCCATTCTCCTGCCTCAGCCTCCCGAGTAGCTGGGACTACAGGCGCCCACAACCGCGCCCGGCTAATTTTTTGTATTTTTAGTAGAGACGGGGTTTCACCGTGGTCTCGATCTCCTGACCTTGTGATCCGCCCGCCTCGGCCTCCCAAAGTGCTGGGATTACAGGCGTGAGCCACCGCGCCCGGCCTAAACTTGCTTCTTTTAGTCATCACTGTCTTTGTTGACAGCAACTTTCTAACTGCTGAGACCAGAAACCCTGGAATCATCCTTGGTTCCTCTCTCACATATCACACCAACAAATCATATTAGTTCCATCTTCAAAATATATCCAGTATCCATCCATTTCTCACTACTCTTATGTTACCATCTTGGTACCGGCATCTCTTTTCTGGATTACTAGCTTCCTTACTAGTCTCCAGGCTTACCACTGTTGTTCCCTTTGCAATTCAAATGATCCTATGAAATTGAAAGCAGACTTTGTCACTCTTCTGTTCAAAACTCCTGGCAAAGTCCTTAGAATGGCTCTACAAGACTGTATAAAAGCTAAATCCTGGCCGAGAGCAGTAGCTCACACCTATAATCCCAGCCCTTTGGGAGGCCAAGGCAGGTGGATCACAAGGTCAGGAGTTCAAGACCAGCGTGACCAAGAAAGTGAAACCCCACCTCTACTAAAAACACAAAAATTAGCCGGGTGCAGTGGCAGACACCTATAATCCCAGCTACTCAGGAGTCTGAGGCAGAAGAATCACTTAAATCCAAGAGGCAGAGACTGCAGTGAGCCAAGATCATGCCACTGCACTCCAGCCTGGGGGACAGAGTGAGACTCCATTTCAAAAAAAAAAAAAAAAAAAAAGCTAAACCCCATCTCACCCTAACCCAATTTACTATTACACTTTCTTGCTCATTCCATTCTAGCCATAATGGGCAAAACTCACAGGTCTGCCTCAACACCTTGAAACTCACTATTCCCTCTTATTGAAATGCCTTCACCCATTATTAACATGGCTACTTCTCCTTAAATCTTTGCCTAAATATCACTCCCTCAAGGATACTCACCCAGTATACCTCACTTTAAATTGCAACCTCTTCCTCAACAATTCTGAATCCCCCTTACTCTTCCACTTTCCAAAGCACTTACCTTTGAACATTCTATATTATTCAATTTTATTTATTTTTTTTTTTTTGAGATGGAACCTCCTTCTGTCCCCCAGGCTGGAGTGCAGTGGCACAGTCTCAGCTCACTGCAACCTCCACCTCCCAGGTTCAAGCGATTCTCCTGCCTCAGCCTCCCAAGTAGCTGGAATTACAGGTGCCTGCCACCATACCCGACTAATTTTTTTTTTTTAATTTGTATTTTTAGTAGAGACGAGGTTTCACCATCTTGGCCAGGCTGGTCTCCAACTACTGACCTCAGGTGATCCACCCACCTCGGCCTCCAAAAGTGCTGGGACTACCGATGCAAGTCACTCCACTTGGCCAGAACATTCTGTATCATTTATTATCACCCCCATTAGGATATAAACTCCACAAGGGCAAAATTTTGTTTTGTACACCAATTACCCCTAGTGTGCCTACGTTTGGCATACAACAGACATGCATATGTTCAAAGAACTGCACCTCTATCACTGTAAGGTACTTGCCTATCTCCCTCATTAAAAGAGTTCCTTAAAGACTAACTGGATCTACTTTGCTGTGTCCTCAACACCTGTCCCCGGGCCTGCCCCATAATGGACACCTACTGCACAGATACTCAAGTGATTACAGCCATTTTCACCTGAAACACAATGTCCTATATGCTGCTGAAAAAAAAAAAAGTCATCTTGCAGCTGTGTCTGATTAAAAGCATGGGTACAAGACAAACCCAGAACATCAGATGCTGTTACTTCAGTCAAACTGAAATTACATTTTTGCCTCAGTTTCTTCATATGTCTAAGTACCATTTCAAACCATCCAAAGTCTAAAAAGGGCACTTGGCCATTCCTCCCCTGAGCTATGTTGCCCACCTAATCTTTTCATCCTCAACTTAAATCCTATCTTTTAACTTTTCCCTGATGACCCCAGCTAGAAGCACTTGCACGTGCCACATTCTGCGCCAAGTGCTCTTCATGCATTATCTCATTCAATCCTCCCAAAAAGCCCTAGTAAGTTGTTAACCATTATGATACCTATATAAAAGATGAAAAAAACCCAAGTTCGGAGAGATGAAGTCATCTGTCCAAGGTTAAAATAGTGTTCAGATCCAGGTCTGACTCTGAAATCCAGGTTTTTAAAATCCTATACTGCCTTTCTCTCTCCTCTGGCATTATAAACACTAACTAGCTTACTATCTCAAGGGTTTGCTGTCACTTCACTTCTCTAGGCTTCATTTTTTTCATACGCCAAACAGGTGATATTGCTCAGGATACCTACCATGATCCCCTCCAGTCTTTATAGTATTATGAAAAAAGGAAAAACACAACAAAACAACAACAACAAAAACATGTTACAATTCTTTACTCCAAACAGGTTAATACACAAGAAGAGGCCTGGCACAAAGGCTCATGCCTGCAGTCCCAGCACTTTGGGAGGCCAAGGCAGGAGGCTCACTTGTGGCCAGGGATTCAAAACCAGTCTGAGTAACGTAATTTTTTTTTTTTTTTTTTTTTTTTTTTTCAATTAGCTGGGTGCAGTGACACATGCCTATAGTCCCAACCCAGGAGGCTGAGGCAGGAGGACTGCTTATGCCCAGAGGTTTAAGGATGCAATGAGCTATGATGACACCACTGCACTCCAGCCTGGGTGACAGAGTGGGACCCTGCCTCTAAAAAAAAAAAAGGAAAAAATACACAAGAATTTAAAAACATATAATCACTGTTAGAAATCCAAAGCAGTGCATTTCTACTACATTAAAGCAATAAAAACTCCAAAACATGTAAAACCATAAAACATTCTTGATTCCTTCCCCACTCGTGTCTACCAAAGATGCACTTCTGAGTCAATTTTCCCACATACTATGAAAAATTTTTCCCCAAGAAGTGTAAGGATGTGATCCTTAAAGCTTCTGGACTTCACCAAACAACCTGGTAAAAGGAAGTAAAAGCAGGCACTTAGCCTATTCAAAGGTTAGCATGTTACTTTGTACAGAGCAAGTGCTAAATAAGCATTTATTGAATCGTGATACAAAATTTTTTTTGAGGTTTTTTAAACTAAAAACCTATAACGTGAGCTTTGTAATTGGACTGATTGTGCAGTAAATCAAAACAATCTTACCTAACTGATCCTGCCAGTAGCAAAACAAAAAGACCAATCTAATTAAGGTAGTGTTAACCAACGGCCAAGAACCCATGAAAGGAAAAAGTCATGTTAACTTACTATTGCAAGTAAGAGTTGAGTTTTTGGAAAAGCAAAATAATGATTTATCTTGTTGTGCAGAAATGACCAACACCTCAACAGAATCCGCTGTGTTGCAATCAAAACTAAGAACTATCAATTAAGATCCAGACATTTCTGGACCAACGTGAGATGTGGCAAGGGATTCAAAAACGAGCCACAGCCAACCTAAGGTAAAATGTGTCAAAACAGCAAAGCTCTTGGAATCATCCTGGTCATAAAAGTTTGACAGTTTCATGTGAAACCCCTATCAACCGATAAGTTTAAAATGAATACTATATTCCTAGGTCTAACACCAGCAAATGGAGTTTCAAGAATGGCTTTTCAAAACAATGGTCTCGTGAGGGTTCAGGGAAAGAAGTGACTTCAGGCTTTCTGAGGTAGCAGATACAGCAGCAGATTCAGACCTCAAGAGAAATGTAAAGGTGTCCTAGACTGAAAAATTACTATTGGGCAAAACTGTGTTTCGGTTTTCCAGAACACTGTCTTCTTTAGAGAATCCTCAAACGATTCTTAGTTTTTAACCAAGTCTTCACAAGAAATAGAAAGTCATCCGTTTAGGGTAAGAGGTTCCTGTTACCAAGAAAATCGTGTCCGAAAGTGCGAAAATCTCACAATCTGCAAGAAAATGTATGCCCCTCAGGTGGCTTTCATTTTCAGGCGGAAAAACAAACTCGGTGTCACCTCAACAACGGGACCACACAAACCTCGCCATTACAAAACCCAAGTGCCAAAGGTGCAGAATGTGAAGCCGGAAGCACTGCGAGGCCAGGATCGAGTTCCCAGGAGGAAAAAATCAAACTCAGGAGTGCAGCGCGGGCCCCTCCACGGCCCGGGGGACAGGCAACCCGCGCTAGGCCCTTCCGGTCCGAGCCGCTGCCGTCGCGGGGAGGTCGGGCGACGGGTCGAGCTTCCACCCGAGCCCGGGGATTCGCGGCCTACCCTCACCGGCGCCCTCTTGCCGGGCCAGGCACCGGCAGCTCCTCCGACTATGCCCCTTGGCTAGCAGCGGGGCCCGGACGAACCGCGAGGAGCCCGCCAGGACTGCCGAGCCCCGGGCTGGCCGGGTCGGTGCGGACACGGGTAGGGACCGTGGCCGCCCCTCCCCCACCGGCCCGGCCCAACCGCCGCCGCGACGCGAGCAGCGGCGCCAACGCCGGGCCCAACCGCGGGCCTGCAGCGGCCCCAGCCAGGCAGCTCGAAGTGGCGGCGCGGGCCTGCTCCCGACACCGACCGCGCGAAGCCACCGCGGGCCCGTTACTCCTCGCGCCGGCCCGCGCCGCCACCCGTCAGGACGCACCGCCCTCGGCTGGGGCTGAGGCGGCCGACAGCAGCAGGGGGCCGCGGAGCTGATACTTACTCAGGGGTCGGGTGCTCCGGGTCGTAGAAATCCCCCATCTTCGGAGGCGGCTGCGGCTGCAGCTGCTTCATCGGGAGCGGCTGGAGGCGGCGACGAGAGCCCCCTCCCCGCGGCAGGGCGACGCGGGGGAGGGGAGGGGAGGAGGCCGCAGGTCCGACCGCGGCGGCGGCGGCGGCGGCAGGGGCAGCCCGCGTCGCTACCTCGCTCGTCGCTCCCTCCCTCCCTCCCTCGGACGCCCGCCAGCCGCTCTCTCCCTCTCACCCTCACACCGGGAGCGACGCACACCCCACCCGCCCCTCAGCTTCGCAGGCCCGGCCCCTTAAAGAGACACACACGGGCCCCCAATACGCCGCCAGTCGGCGTGCCTGCAGCTGCTGGCTTGACCCCAGGCCGGGACGGGCGGAGCGAAACACTGCCCGGCGGGCCTAGGCCGACAGTGCCTGTGGCTCTCCGGAACAATAAACCCCCGGCTCCGGTGATGTGGGCCAGACCGGACCTAGAGAGGCGGCACCGCGACCCCTCACTCAACCCGCCTGGCGGCCGGGAGCAGCGTGACCCGGCCCGCTACCGTGTTACAGCTGGCGACTGACAAACAGCAGGCGACGTCGGGAGAACTCCCCGAGACGGCCGAGACATCAGCCTTCTTGCTCCACGGCCCTGTAGGACCTGCCCGCCGGGAGCCCCGGAGTCCGCGGCAGCGCCGAGGGCCCCTCCCCCAGGTCTCTGGGCTCTGAGGTAAAGCGGCCGCGGCTGCTCCCGGCCACTCGTCCCACTCGCCCCTCTCTCTCCCCCTAGCCTCTTCATCTCGACCCCTTAGCAAGCATGGAAGCGCAGCGAGGCGGGGGATTGCTCGGAGGCCGAGCTTCCGGCAGCCTCCTCCGCCCTCCTGGCCGCTGTGCCCTCGGGGCTCCTACCTCCACCTCGGCGCGGCGTTCTGCCCGCACCCGAAGTCTCTAAGGCGGCAGCTCGGGTCTCTTGTTTGGTTCTTGGGGCCTTGGAGGCAGTGTCATGAAAAAGGTGTATTAATCACTTTCCTCCAGAAATGATAAGATGAGATTAAGTAGAATAACTTGAAAGAGTTACGAGTTGTTATTTTTGGAAGGAGGGATAGGAACGCGTAAATCCAATATCTAAACTTTCTAGACGCTGAAGAGTTTTTTGTGATAGATCATTTTGACATTGGGGGTTCATAGGGTTAGCTTTTTTTGTGGTGGTGTTGCTGTTGTTTTTCCACTAGAATTTTGAATCGGATTTTACCAGCAATTGGTTAAGGAAAGGAAAGGATGTCTCTTCCAGTTAAGAAACAGTGGTTAAAAACTGAAATGTGGGCCAGGCGCGGTGGTTCACGCCTGTAATCCCAGCACTTTGGGAGGCTGAGGCGGGCGGATCACCTGAGGTCAGGAGTTCGAGACCAGACTGGCCAACATGGCGAAACCCCATTTGTACTAAAAATACAAAAATTAGCTGGGCGTAGTGGCGCACGCCTGTAATCCCAGCTGCTCGGGAGGCTGAGATAGGAGACTCGCTTGAACCCAGGAGGCGGAAGTTGCAGTGAGCCGAGATTGTGCCACTGTACTCCAGCCTGGCGACAGAGCAAGCGGAGGTTGTAGTGAGCCCAGATCACGCCACTGCACTCTAGCCTGCGCGATATAGCGAGACTCCATCTCAAAAAAAGAAAACAACAACAAAAATCTTAAATGTGATATGAGAGAATAAACATCCTTCAGTGGCTAACTTTTTAAAATAGCCTTTGTATGTATGTAGGCTAGTGTCTTTTAGTGTTTTATAATCATTGTTTTTCACTTAGGAATTATTTTGGCTTTTTTTTTTTTTCCTGGTACCTTTAGGGTTAACATGGAGGTCCAGGGTCCATCTGACTCCCTAGGTTCGAATCTCCCAAGGCCATTTCTTTACACACCATTATTGTTACTAATTTCCCTGTGGTTTTTCTCATTTTTAAATGAGAATATTGCTGCCAACTGGCCTTCTCACTATTGTGAGGATTAAATAAGCTGTTTGTTAAAGCTTTAAACTTTCAGTACACGTCAGCGTTCTTTAGCCATGATAGTGCAGAGGTTAAGAGCTAGCTCTACCTGGCATTGTGTACCAGGCACTTTCTAGCCTTGTGACATTGGGATGCTTGCTTCTCATGCTTCCCGTGCCTCACCTGTAAATGGGGTATTAGCCACTGCGCAGAGAATGTTGTGAACATGCTTGCACAGTGCCTCTCATTAAGTGCCCAGTAAGTGTTGTCTTTTGGGCTTTGAAAGAATAGATTGAGGCCCTGTGCCTTAGATGCCACATAGGCAGTTGGGAGTCACTTGACCTTGGACAGGCAGGATAGGGCAATTTTAGATGGAGGTGGTTAAACAATGTAAGTGTGAGGTGGTGAGGACCTAAGCTGAGGTGAATGAGAAAAAAGCAGTCAGGTGCAGGTTTCGTATTTCCTTAATAAGAAAGTAAGCAATTCTCTTGCAGGAGGTACAGCTGGGCACTGGTCTCATGATAGCATTGGTTTGGTCAGAACCCAATGCAATAAGCTTGTCAAGCCATGGGAATCAGTGAGAATTCTAAGCCCCAAACAGAAACAAATGAACTGGGTTTTTACAGGCAGTGCCTTCATCTATAATTGCTCTCAGAGTTATTTGGACTTATATTTTTAAGTCAAAGAGAATGCATGCTTGGAGCACATACTTGGGCCTGGCCACCTGATCAAAGCTGTGGAATAATTTGGTTTTTAGTGTTATTAAATACTGACTGTCCCCTGCTTTCTGCACATGTTTAAAGGAAAAATGTCTAAAAAGCCCTAGCATGAAATATACGAGGCGTTCACTCCCAGAGTGCTAAAATCGTAAAAGCCTTTATAATTTCAGCCAGACGTGGTGGCTCAGGCCTGTAATCCCATCACTTTGGGAGGCCGAGGCAGGCAGATCACCTGAGGCCGGGAGTTCGAGACCAGCCTGACCAACATGGAGAAACCCCATCTCTACTAAAAATACAAAAATTAGCCGGGCGTGGCGGCGCATGTCTGTAATCCCAGCTACTAGGGAGGCTGAGACAGGAGAATCACTTGAACCTGGGAGGCAGAGGTTGCGGTGAGCTGAGATCGTGCCATTGCACACCAGCCTGGGCAACAAGAGCGAAACTCCATCTCAAAAAAAAAAAAAACCCTTTTTACTCTCTGCTACTTTACTGTCTCCTGTGGGTCAAGACCAACCCCATCCCAGGGGATCCCAGGGTTGCCAGTAGTGACCCTGAAACAAAATCATCTCTTGCCTTAGGGAAGACAGAAGGCCAAAGGTCAATCACTCTCCACAGGTAGGCTCCGGGTACCTGGTAAGGGGTAGTAGAAAGAAGAAATGTAGGCCGGGTGTGGTGGTTCATGCCTGTAATCCCAGCACTTTGAGAGGCCAAGGCAGGTGAATCACCTGAAGTCAGGAGTTCAAGACCAACCTGACCAACATGGAGAAACCCTGTCTCTACTAAAAATACAAAATTAGCTGGACGTGGTGGTGCATGCCTGTAATCCCAGCTACTCTGGAGGATGAGGCAGAAGAATCACTTGAACCTGGGGGGCAGAGGTTGCGGTGAGCCGAGATCGCACCCCTGCACTCCAGCCTGGGCAACGAGAGCAAAACTCCATCTCAAAAAAAAAAAAGAAAGAAATGTAGGTCGGGCACAGTGACTCATGCCTGTAATCCCAGCACTTTGGGAGGCTGAGGTAGGCAGATCACTTGAGATCAGGAGTTCAAGACCAGCCTGGCCAACACGGTGAAACCCCATCTCTACTAAAAATACAAAAATTGGCTAGGCATGGTGGTGCACACCTATAATCCCAGCTACTCGGGAGGCTGGAGTGGGAGAATCGCTTGAGCCCAGGAGGTGGAGGTTGCAGTGAACAGAGATCGCATCACTGCACTCCAGCCTGGGCAACAAGAGTGAGACTCCGTCTCAAACAAAAAAAATGAATAAAATAAATAAATATGTATTTTCTCCTCTGTAGCATAGAAACATTTACTATCAACATCTTAGCATTTTGGGGAGCGGAAAATGAGATAATGTCTGAAAAAGTACCTACTGCCTCTAAACTAATAGCCATACAACAAAAAATTGGCTACCTTATAAATGTAGGTAGATATATGAGGCTCAATACAATTGAAGATTTAGATTTACTCAGTATACAGAATAAAGGCAGCATAATTTAGAATAAATTACTCATTCACCTAAGTTTTGTTATACTCTATTGTTATAATTGTTCTATTAGGCCGGGCGTGGTGGCTCAAGCCTGTAATCCCAGCACTTTGGGAGGCCGAGACGGGCAGATCACAAGGTCAGGAGATCGACACCATCCTGGCTAACAAGGTGAAACCCCGTCTCTACTAAAAAATACAAAAAAATAACTAGCCGGGCGAGGTGGCAGGCGTCTGTAGTCCCAGCTACTCAGGAGGCTGAGGCAGGAGAATGGCGTACACCCGGGAGGCGGAGCTTGCAGTGAGCTGAGATCCGGCCACTGCACTCCAGCCTGGGTGACAGAGCAAGACTCCGTCTCAAAAAAAAAAAAAAAAAAAATTTCTATTAACTACTGTTAATCTCTTAGTGTGCCTAATTTATAAATTAAACATCATAAGTATGTATGTATGTACAGGAAAAAACAAAGTATATTTAGGGTTCCAGGCATCCACCAGGGGTCTTGGGACCTATCCCTTGTGGATAAGGTGGGGACTGCTGTAATTACAACTTTTTTTTTTTTTTTTTTGAGATGGAGTCTCGCTCTGTCGCCCACGCTGGAGGGCAGTGGCGCAATCTCAGCTCATTGCAAGCTCCGCCTCCCAGATTCATGCCATTCTCCTGCCTCAGCCTCCTGAGGAGCTGGGACCACAGGCGCCCGCCACCAGGCCCGGCTAATTTTTTGTATATTTAGTAGAGACGGGGGTCACCTTGTTAGCGAGGATGGTCTCGATCTCCTGACCTTGTGATCCACCCACCTCAGCTTCCCAAAGTACTGGGATTACAGGCATGAGTCACTGTGCCCAGCCTAACTACAACTTATTTTTATTCCTGTTCATTCTGCACATCCCAACGCAAGGCAAGAGGAATCTAGAAAACAATGGACAACCTACATTGAGCTCCACCTCCTATAATTCCTATTACATGTTATTTGTTTCAAGTCAGCACCCTCCTACATAATATTACTATATTCTGTAGTTGTTTTTCCTATACAGATAAGCTTTCTGTTACATATTGCTTTGTTAACAGATTTTAATTACATAATATGTCTATCTTACCAACTTTATAAGTTTGTTGTAGGCAGAAGCAATCTGTCTTTCATATTTTATAGTGTTTGAGGCTGTAGGTACCAAGTGTTGAATGAATAACTACTTTGTTACTTCTGAAAACCTTACTTTTTGATTAATACTTTTCCTTTTTACCAATTCCTTTTTCTTTTTTTTCAGGCTCATCCATGGAATACCAATCCTTTTTCTTAGTGTTCACATTGGATTTTTCTGTTAAAAATAGATTGTTGGAGTTGGCTAACAAGTTGACGACTTCCAGTCAAGCACTCTCTTCTGTAAAGTCTCTTTTGTAAGCTCCTACAAGCAGCTATTTCACTGGACTTGAAAGAACTGATTAAAAAGAACCACACACTGTAACTCTCAAGCATACAGGAATATTGTTATTAGGTTTTTTTTTTTTTTTCTCCTCCAGTATGTTAACCTTGTCTTCCCTACAATTTTCTTTTTTTTTTTTTTTTTTGAGATGGAGTCTCACTCTTGCCCAGGCTGGAGTGCAGTGGCATGATCTCGGCTCACTGCAACCTCTGCTGCCAGGGTTCAAGTGATTCTCCTGCCTCAGCCTCCTGAGTAGCTGGGATTACAGGTGTGTGCCACCATACCCAGCTAATTTTTTGTGTCTTTAGTAGAGACGGGGTTTCGCCATCTTGGCCAGGCTGGTCTTGAACTCCTGACCTTGTGATCCACCCTCCTCAGCCTCCCAAAGTGCTAGGATTACAGGAGTGAGCCACGGCGCCCGACCTCCCTACAATTTTCAAACATTCAGAGAGGTGATTATGGTGTATGTTTTATTTTGTTTTGCTTTGGATCTTGGCGTTCTTCTAGAGAACTCATCTGCTCAGGAGCTTCTCCCTGCGTCTTCCCTCCCAAACTTGTCTTACCCAGTAGAGAATGAATGTAATCAAGATTACCAGTTTTGCAGATGAATAAACCAATGATTCCAGAGGTTATGGTACATATCTAGAGTCATATGACTAAGAAATGGTAAAACCAGGATTTCAGCCAGGTTATGTGATTCAAGACATTTTCAGACAAAAAAATCTGGAGTTTACCACCAACAAGAAATGATCCCAGCCTCAGCATCTAAGCCCACACTGGGAGCATTGAGTGCTGAAAAAAAATTTTTTTAATTTTAAATAGTAAATAATTTTATAAAAAAGAAATGATCCCTTATAGACTCTTGAATTACATTTTTCAATGTGTGTATTTGGTCAACAACAGATTGCAGTGAACCGAGATCATGCCACTCCACTCAAGCCTGGGTGACAAAGCAAGACTCCATTTCAAAAAAAAAAAAACTGAAAATACCAAATATTGACAAGGATTTGGAGCAAGTGGAACCCTCATGCATTGTGGATGGAAATGCAGAATTATACAGCCAATTTGGAAAAAATAACTGGGTGTGGCGGTGTACACCTATTTTTCCAACAATTTGGGAGACTAAGGTAGGAGGATCCCTTGAGCCCAGGAGTTTGAGGTTACAGTGAGCTGATGACTCCATGGCTCTCCAGCCTGGGTGACAAAACTGTCTCAAAAAAGAAAGAAAAAATTGATGCTATAAGAAAAAAACTATATACCAATGTCCTTCATTAACATAGATACAAAATGTTTAATCAAAATTTTAGCAAATTGAATCCAACTCTCTCCCCCACCCCCACATCTATCTATGTATCTATGTTTGTTTGTGTTTGTTTGTTTGTTTTGAGACAGAGTTTCACATTGCCCAGGCTGGACTGCCGTGGTGTGGTCTCGCTCACTGCAACCTCTGCCTCCCAGGATCAAGTGATTCTCCTGCCTCAGCCTCCCGAGTAGCAGGGATTACAGGCATGCCCCACCACACCCGGCTAATTTTGTATTTTTAGTAGAAACGGAGTTTCACCATGTCGGACAAGCTGGTCTCAAACTTCTGACTTCAAGTAATCCACCCACCCCAGCCTCCCAAAGTGTTGGGATTATAGGCGTGAGCCACTGCACCCAGCCTTGGGTTTTTTTTGTTTGTTTGTTTTGTTTTTGTTTTGTTTTTGAGTCAGGGTCTTGGTCTGTCACCCAGGCTCACTGTAACCTCCGCCTCCCAGGCTCAAGGAATCCCACCTCTGCCTCCTGAATAGCTGGGACTATAGGCATAAGCCACCATGCCTAGCTAGTTTTTGTTTTGTTTGATTTGGCTGGTTGTTTTTTTCTTTTGTTTTTGTTTTTGTAGAGATGGCATTTTGCCATGTTGCCCAGACTAGTATCAAACTTCTAGGCTCAAGTGATCCACCCACCTCGGCTTCCCAAAAGGCTAGGATTATTATCACATCTGTAGGCATGAGCCACCACACCTGATAAATCTAACAATACATTAAACGGAAAATACCACACTGCGTGCAGAGGCTCACATCTGTAATCCCAGCATTTTGGGAGGCCAAGGCTGGCAGATCACCTGAGGTCAGGAGTTCAAGGCCAGCCTGACCAACATGGTGAAACCCCGTCTCTACTAAAAATACAAAAATTAGCCGGGCGTGGTGGCACACGCCTGTAGTCCCAGATACTCGGGAGGCTGAGGTGGGAGAAGGGACTAGCCTTGTCTCAGATGAGTCTCTGGACTTCTGAGTTAATGCTGGAATAAGTTAAGACTCTGAGGGACTATTGGGAACACATAATTGTATTTTACAATGTGAGAGAGACATGAGATTTAGAGGGGCCAAAGGTGGAGTGATATGATTTGGGTCTGTGTCCCCACTAAATCTCATGTTGAATTGTAATCCCCAGTGTTAGAAGTGGGGCCTGGTGGGAGGTGATTAAATTATGGGGATGGTTTCTCATGAATGGCTTAGCACCATGCCCCCTTGTGAGTTCTCACAAGATCTGGTTGTTTAAAAGTGTGTAGCACCTCCCCACCCTCTCTCGGTCTAGCTCCTGCCATATAAAATGCTGGCTCTTGCTTTGTCTTTCACCATGAGTAAAAGCCTCCTGAGACCTTCTCAGAAGCAGATACTGCCATGCTTCCTGTACAGCCTGAAGAACTATGAGCAAATTAAGCCTCTTGTCTATAAATTACCCAGTCTCAGGTATTTGTTTATACCAATGTAAGAAAGAACTAATACAAGTGGTTTCACTTCTTATAGCCTAAAACTACATAGCATACCTTTGAAATTGCACCTGCTTTCTACTGCTTCTAATTCAGACTTGTCTTTTCATTTGTGACCAATTCCTGTTATTTCCAAACCAAAGAGTGCATGAGGGTGAATTATATTACCCTGAAGAGATGAGACAATGACTTTGACCCATTCAGCTGGTCTAGGTGACTAGAGACTGTGCAGAGATGTCAGGACTGTTGCCCAGGACACAAAGCAGACTTACAGGGCATTCCTCACTAAAAGAACATTTTAGGGACACTTGCTTATCCGGAAAGGCATAAATAAGGGACTGGTAACCCTGATAACTTGAGAACCCTAATGCTACCTGGTGGTTAGAGGCAGTCTGAGACACATAAGAGAGTGATTCAGGCTGGGAGTGGTGGTTCACACCTGTAATCCCAGCACTTTGGGAGGCCAAGGTGGGCGGATTGCTTGAGGTCAGGAGTTTGAGACCAGCTGGCCAGCATGGTGAAACCCCCCTCTACTAAAAATACCAAAGTTAGCCGGGTATTGTGGCACATGCCTGTGATCCCAACTATTTGGGAGGCTGAGACACAAGAATCACTTGAACCCAGGAGGTGGAGTTTGCAGTGAGCCAAGATTATGCCACTTCTCTCCAGCCTGAGCAACACAGTGACACTCTGTCTCAAAAAAAAAAAATGAAAAAGATTTTGGGACCTGGACAGGTGGCCATGGTGAGACCTTTGAAGACATCTGTATGTCCATAGCAGCTAGACCACCAGGGGCAGGTCAGGGCCAAACGTAGTATGTCCTCCCTGGCCCAGCTGTGTTTCCTGGCCATGCCTAGAAGGGTTGTACTTTATAGCCATCCTGGGTGCCACATGGGTACTTGGGACCCAGAATGACTGGGAAAAACATTAGAGGAGGGTAACTGTGTATATCGAAGTAATGTTATGTTAAATTATGTAATAGATAATCATAAAATGTCTGAGTCATTTCTAAGTTAAAATGCTGAGATATCAATCAATTTAATCTTAGTTTTTTGTTGTTGACTTTAGACATCTAGAAATACAAAGCATAATCAACTTAAGAATAAAAAATACGGGCTGGGTCCAGTGGCTCATGCCTATAATCCCAGCACTTTGGGAGGCCAATGCCGGCAGATCACTTGAGTCTAGGAGGCCAGCTTGGCAACATAAAGAAACCCTGTCTCTACAAAAAAATTTTTAAAATTAGCCAGGTGTAATGGTAGGTGGGTGTGGTGGTGTGCGCCTATAGCCCCAGCTATTAGGGAAGCTGAGGTTAGATGATCACTTGAGCTTGGGAGGTGTAGGTTGCAGTGAGCCAAGATTGTGTCACTGCCCTCCAGCCTGTGCAACAAAGTAAGACCCGTCTCAAAAAACAATATGCAAATAAGGACAATTATTAACAAAACAAAGTGAAATCCATATCTGAAAAGTGTTTCTGGCCAGGCGTGGTGGCTCACGCCTGTAATCCCAACATTTTGGGAGGCTGAGGTGAGTGGATCACTTGACACCAGGAATTCAAGACCAGCCTGGCCAACATGGTGAAACCCTGTCTCTATTCAAAATACAAAAATTAGCCCGGTGTGGTAGTGCATGCTTGTAATCTCAGCTACTTCTTGGGAGGCTAAGGCAGGAAAATCACTTGAACCCAGGAGGCAGAGGCTGTAGTGAGCCGAGACTGTGCCACTGCACTCCAGCCTGGGTGACAGAGCGAGACCCTGTCTCAAAAAAAAAAAAAAAAGAAAAGGTGTTTCTAAAGGTAACCAGGCCAGGCACAGTGGCTTGCCTAGGCTACCAGCTACAGGGCAGGTTACAGCTAGTGGCCCAAGCTCTGGGATAAAATATTAATCAATATTAATTAAACTTAGTCCTTTAAGTTTAAGCTTATATACTTTGGTATCTTACATGGTTTAACAAAGCTAAATATATTTCAATCTGTTAATAAAAGTGGAGGAAACATCTTTCTAAAAACTTATGAAGTGATTTTCATCTACAAATACTGATAAAAAATGTTCAAAATTACTTTCTAGGTTTTTCACTAGAAATTAGGTTACTAAGAGTTAAAATTACAGTAAATATATATAATTAAAACTACCAGGCTGGGCCTGGTGGCTCATGCCTGTAATCCCAGCACTTTGGGAGGCCGAGGCACGTGGAACACCCAAGGTCAGGAGTTCGAGACCAGCCTGGCCAACATGGTGAAACCCCGTCTCTACTAAAATACAAAAATTAGCTGGGAGTGGTAGCAGGTGCCTGTAATCCCGTAATCCCAGCTACTTGTGAGGCTGAGGCAGGAAAATCTCTTGAACCTAGGAGGTGGAGGCTGCAGTGAACAGAGATTGTGGCCACTGCACTCCAGCCTGGGTGATAGAGCAGACTCTGTCTCAAAAACAAAAACAAAAATTCTAGATATAAGGGAAACAATTCTGTGTACACAGCATTTAAAAATCAAATGTGTCGGCCGGGCGCAGTGGCTCACATCTGTAATCCCAGCAGTTTGGGAGGCCGAGGTGAGCGGATCACGAGGTCAGGAGTTCGAGACCATTCTGGCTAACATGGTGAAACCCCATCTCTACTAAAAATACAAAAAATTAGCCGGGTGTGGCAGCGTGCACCTATAGTCCCAGCTACTGGGGAGGCTGAGGCAGAGAATGGCGGGAACCTGGGAGGCGGAGCTTGCAGTGAGCCGAGATTGTGCCACTGTACTCCAGCCTGGGAGACAGAGCGAGACTCCGTCTCAAATTTAAAAAAAAAAAAAAATCAAATGTGTCTTTGGTAAAGAAGATTATAAAGAAGGCATGGGAATGTAGTTTTTGTTAAAGGAAAAGTACTTTTGTCTAAAGATTCTTAAAGATTCTTTTAAGTCGAAAGGATAAGAAAGAATGATAGATAAAACTAAATGGAAGCTGGGCGCGGTGGCTTACACTTGTAATCCCAGCACTTTGGGAGGCCAAGGCAGGCGGATCACCTGAGTTTGGGAGTTCAAGACCAGCCTGATCAACATGGAGAAACCCTGTCTCTGCTAAAAATACAAAATTAGCTGGGCGTGGTGGCGCATACCTGTAATCCCAGCTACTCAGGAGGCTGAGGCAGGAGAATCGCTTGAACCTGGGAGACGGAGGTTGCGGTGAGCCCAGATCGTGCCATTGCACTCCAGCCTGGGCAACAAGAGCGAAACTCCATCTCAAAAAAAAAAAGAAAAAAAACTGAATGGTTATAGAAAGTTGAGGAAATAAAGAGATTGGAAAAAATTGTAGGAAATTATAAAAGTCTTCTAGAAAGCTTACCTTGTGCCGTCAAAGCTGATTGAAATTGGATGGATCAGCTGGGCGCGGTGGCTCATGCCTGTAATTCCAGCACCCTGGGGAGCCAAGGTGGGCAGATCACGAGGTCAGGAGTTCAAGAGCAGCCTGGCCAACATGGTGAAACCCTGTCTCTACTAAAAATACCAAACTTAGCCGGGCATGGTGGCGGGCGCCTGTAATCCCAGCTACTCAGGAGGCTGAAGCAGGAGAATCACTTGAAGCTGGAAGGCAGGGGATGCAGTAAGCTGAGATGGTGCCACTGCACTCCAGCCTGGGTGAAAGAGCGAAACTCCATCTCAAATAAATAAATAAATAGGATCCGCATTCCCATTGTACATATCACCCTTAGTCTTCCAGAGTGGTGGAAAACACAAATCGGATAATAAAAGAATCAACTGGCAAAGCTTATGTAAACTTTTAACTTTCCCTAGCTTAAGGCTCTTCCATTTGCTGGACTTACATTCTACCCGGTTTGGAAAATACCAGGTTTGTTTCTCCCTTTGAAATAGTAATGGGAAGGTCCATGTGCCTGGATGAAGGAGCCTATGAACCAGCTCCCCTTAAAGGTGATATTCTTTGTTTTTACTAAGGGCTTGTAAGCTTCTCACTAAAACTAAGGATTAATTAAGGAATTTTTTTTTTTCAGATGGAGTGTCGCTCTGTCACCCAGGCTGGAATGTAGTAGTGTGATCTTGGCTCACTGCAACCTGCGCCTCCCAGGTTCAAGCGATTCACCTGCCTCAGCCTCCTGAATAGCTGGGATTACAGGTGCGCACCACCACACCCAGCTAATTTTTTGTATTTTTAGTAGAGATGGAGTTTCACCATGTTGGCCAGGCTGGTCTCAAACTCCTGACCTCAGGTAATCCACCTGCCTCGGTCTCCCAAAATCCTGGGATTACAGGTGCGAGCCACAAACCCAGCCTAAGGATTATTTTAACAGTGAGCTCCCAGAATATAAGACCATCAAAGATCACAGTCTCCAACCTGGAGATTTTTTAAATAGAAAAACATCAAATAGGGGACTCTTTCCAACATGTTAGCAGGAACCATATCAGGCAGTCCTGCCTCAATGGGCATCTTCAACAGCAGAGATCTTCAACACCTTATTTTTCAGAGTAGGATGAGGAACAGATAAAATATTTGTTTGGTTACATTTATTTATTTTTAAAAAATTTTTTTAGAGATAGAGACTGGCTCTGTTGCCCAGGCTGGAATGCATAGTCATGATTATAGCTCACTGTAGCCTTACATTCCTGAGCTTGAGTGATCCTCCTGCCTCAGCCCTATGAGTAGCTGGGACTACAGGTGGATGCCACTTCACCTGGCTAATTTTTTATTTTTTTAATTATTTTTATTTATTTATTTATTTATTTTGAGACAGAGTCTCGCTCTGTCACCCATGCTGGAGGGCAGTGGTGCTATCTTGGCTCACTGCGAGCTCCGCCTCCTGAGTTCACAACATTCTCTGGCCTCAGCCTCCCAAGTAGCTGGGACTACAGGCGCCTGCTACCACGCCTGGCTAATTTTGTTTTTGTATTTTTAGTAGAGATGGGGTTTCATCGTGTTAGCCAGGCTGGTCTTGATCTCCTGACCTCGTGATCCACCCGCCTCGGCCTCCCAAAGTTCTGGGATTACAGGAGTGAGCCACTGCACCTGGCCTATTTTTACTTTATAGAGATAAGATCTTTCTATGTTGCCCAGGCTGTTCTCAAACTCCTGACCTCAAGTGATCCTCCTGCCTTGGCCTCCCAAAGTTCTGGCATTATAGGCATAAGCCACTGCACCTGGCCTGGTACCTTTAGAAATAAGAACACTTTTCAGACCTGGATTTCAAATTGTTGTGTCAATAATGGTCCATATTTGCGTCATATTTTTTATTCTTAAGCTGATTATGCTTTGTATTTTTAGATATCTAAGGTCAACAACAGAAAATGAATTATGATAGCTAGATGTTTAGAAAGAATACAATATTCTGCAGCTTCCTTGTAAGTGGATGGCCTGACCAAGGTCCCATTGCTCTGTCTCTTTTTGTTGTCAATCAATTCAGCCTTAAGACCTCACTAAATTCATAAGCCATAATACCTCTCCTCTCTTCCTCTGACATGGAACAAGGTTACAACCTGGGAATGAGCCTTCCCAGCTATGTGGGAGAAGCATACATCTAAAATGTTGAACATCAATGCTTTCAGAAGAGAAAATTTTCAATCAAAAGAGGGAAATGAGAGAAAAAAAAACAACAACAGAGCAGTCTGAACTACATGAGATATGCAAAATTTATCAGGCACAAAGAGACATGAGTGGCTGGGCGCCACGGCTCACACCTGGAATCCTAGCACTTTGGAATGCTGAGGTGGGCAGATCACTTGAGCTCAGGAGTTCAAGACCAGCCTGGGCAACATGGCAAAACTCCATCTCTACAAAAAACACAAAAAAATTAGCAAGTCATGGTGGCACACACCTGTAGTCCCAGCTACTTAGGAGGCCGAGGTGGGAGGATTACTTGAGCTGGAGAGGCAAAGGTTGCAATGAGCCAACATCACGCCACTGCACTCCAGCCTGGGCAACAGACAGATCCTGTCTCAAAAAAAACAAAAAAAGACATGAATATGGGACTTCAGCCACACACCCCCACACCCATGCCTGGGGACAATTGTTTAAAGGCATTTTGTTTTTTTTTTTTTTTTTTTTTTTTTTGAGACAGAGTCTTGCTCTGTCGCTAGGCTGGAGTGCAGTGGCACGATCTTGGCTCACTGCAGCCTCCACCTCCCAGGTTCAAGCAATTGCCCTGCCTCAGCCTCCTCAGTAGCTGGGACTACAGGTGCGCACTACCACACCCGGCTAATTATTTGTATTTTAGTAGAGACGGGGTTTCACCATGTTGACCAGGATGGTCTTGATCTCCTGACCTCCTGATCCTCCCGCCTCAGCCTCCCAAAGTGCCGGAATTACAGGTGTGAGCCACCACGCCTGGCCTGTTATTTCTTTTCTTCCCTGTAGTTTCCTGACTGCCTCACCCATTATCTTTTTTTAATTTTTCTTTTGACAGGGTCTCACTGTGTCACCTAGACTGGAATGCAGTTGTGCAATCGCAGCTCACTGCAGCCTTGACCTCCTGGACTCAAGCAATCCTCCTGCCTCAGCCTCCTGAGTAGCTGAGACTACAGGCATGCACTACTGCACCTGGCTAATTTTCCTTTTGTTTTTCTGAGACGGAGTCTCACTCTGTCACCCAGGCTGGAGTGTAGTGACACCATCTCAGCTCACTGCAGCCTCCACCTCCTAGGTTCAAGCAATTCTCCTGCCTCAGCCTCCTGAGTAGCTGGGACCACAGGTGCATGCCACCACACCTGGCTAATTTTTGTATTTTTGGTAGAGATGGGGTTTCACCATGTTGGCCAGGCTGGTCTCAAACTCCTGACCTCAGGTGCTGGAGTTACAGGTGTGAGCCACCATGCCCGGCCCTAATTTTTGTATTTTGTGTAGAGATGGGGTATCCCCATGTTGCCCAGGCTAGTCTCAACTCCTAGGCTCAAGTAATCTGCCTGCCTTAGCCTCCCAAAGTGCTGAAAATACAGGTGTGAACCACTACGCCCAGCCTAACCCATTATCTTCCTGTTCCTGGAATTTGTGATATAAAGAACAATGTACAGCCAATCAATAGCTTATGTTACTTTAACATAAATTTTTTTTTTTTTTTTTTTGAGACAAGAGTCTCATCCTGTTGCCCAGGTTGGAGTGCCATGGTGCGTTTTTGGCTCAATGCAACCTCCGCCTCCTGGGTTCAAGCAATTATCCTGCCTCAGCCTCCCGAGTAGCTGGGATTACAGGCACATGCTACCATGCCCGGGTTTTTGTATTTTTGGTAGAGATGGGGTTTCACTCTGTTGACCAGACTGGTCTCAAACTCCTGACCTCAGGTGATCCGTCCACCTTGGCCTCCCAAAGTGCTGAGATTACAGAGGTGAGCCACCATGCCTGGCCCTAACATAAATTCTTGATAAACAACTTAGAAATTGCCTCTTCTATATTCCTTTAAAAACCCACTTATAACTGCTGTTAATCAGAGCATATATTCAGGGCAACTTGAATCTATGCTCCTGGGTTGTAGTCCATTAACTTGGCCCAAACAGACTCTGTACTTATGTTAATTTTTCCTAATTTTTTTCCTTTTGGTTAACAGAAGAAAACAAGGAAACAACAGCAAAGGTCTAGAGGGGAGGGTGGTGGGTGGGAGAGAGTGGGAATAGAGATCAGGACATGGACTTGCTACAATATATTATTATTATTATTATATTTTTTTTTTCCAAGACAGAGTCTTGCTCTGTCACCCAGGCTGGAGTGTAGTGGCCTGATCTCGGCTCACTGCAACCTCCACCTCCTGGGTTCAAGTGATTCTTTTGCCTCAGCCTCCCAAGTAGCTGGGACTACAGGCATGTGCCACCATACCCGGCTAATTTTTTGTATTTTCAGTGGAGACAGGGTTTCACCATATTGGCCAGGCTAATCTCAAACTCCTGACCTCGTGATCCGCCCGCCTCGGCCTCCCAAAGTGCTGGGATTACAGGCGTGAGCCACTGCGCCCGGCCCATCTCGGGCTTTTTAAAAAAAAAAAAAAAAATTGGCTGGGCGCGGTGGCTCACGCCTGTAATCCCAGCACTTTGTGAGGTCGAGACGGGCAGATCACGAGGTCAGGAGATCGAGACCGTCCTGGCTAACATGGTGAAACCCCGTCTCTACTAAAAATACAAAAAAAATTAGCCGGGCGTGGTGGCGGGTGCCTGTAGTCCCAGCTACTCAGGAGGCTGAGGCAGGAGAATGGCGTGAACTCGGGAGGCGGAGCTTGCAGTGAGCTGAGATCGCACCACTGCACTCCAGCCTGGGCGACAGAGTGAGACTCCGTCTCAAAAAAAAAATTGAGAAGATGGCTTCTATCTAGAGAACTGGTGTTCAGATCTTACTGCAAAAGGCTAATCATTACTGACTTATACAAATGTTATATTTTTCTACTGTTTCATTTAACCCAACAACATTTCATCCCCACCATGAGAAACCTAAACAAGTTGAAATAAACCCCAAACTTGGAGTAGTAAATTAGGTTAGTAAAGTAGGTTAAATTAGTAAAGTAGATTTTTGCTTCTCCCCATGAACATCCTTTATTTTTATTTTTTGATTCCCAGTAATAGCAACTGCCAATAGAACTTTTTTGAAAGAAATGTTCCTTCTATAGCAATTTATTGAATGCTTTCTATATGCTAAACTCTATGGGTAGAAATAGAGGATACAGGCCAGGCACGGAGGCTCATGCCTGTAATCCTAGCACTTTGGGAGGCCAAGGTGGGTAGATCACGAGGTCAGAAGTTCAAGACCAGCCTGGCAAACATGGTGAAACCCCATCTCTACTAAAAATACAAAAATTAGCTGGGTGTGGTGGCACACGCCTGTAATTCCAGCTACTCAGGAGGCTGAGGCAGGAGAATTGCTTGAGTCTGGGAGGCGAAGGTTGCGTTGAGCTGAGATCACTTCACTGCCCTCCAGCCTGGGTGACAGAATGAGACTCTGTCTCAAAAAAAAAAAAAAGGAAAAAAAGAAAAAAATAGAGGATACAGAGATAAATGAGATAATTCCTGCCTTTGGGAAGCTCCCAGACTAACTGGAGAAACACTTCTAAACAGGTAAGGAAGGGCTGGGCATGGTGGCTCATGCCTGAAGTCCCAGCACTTTGGGAGGCTGAGGAGGGAAGACTACTTGAGCCCAGGAGTTTGAAACCAGCCTGGGTGACACAGCAAGACACCAGTGCACTCCAGCCTGGGCAGCAGAGCCAGATCCTATCTATAAAAAAATAAAATAAGGCCGGGCGCAGTGGCTCACGCCTGTAATCCCAGCACTTTGGGAGGCCAAGGCGGGCGGATCACAAGGTCGGGAGTTCAAGACCAGCCTGACCAAGATGGTGAAACCCCGTCTCTACTAAAAATACAGAAAGTTAGCCAGGCGTGGTGGCAGGCACCTATAATCCCAGCTACTCGGGAGGTTGAGGCAGGAGAATCGCTTGAACCCAGGAAGTGGAGGTTGCAGTGAGCTGAGACTGTGCCACTGCACTCCAGCCTGGGCAACAGAGACTCCGTCTCAAAATAAATAAATAAATAAATAAATAAATAAATAAAAATAAATAAAATGAACAAGTAAGGAACACTACTGTATTGAAAATGCTGTAAAGTACTTTAAAGATGGCAACAGAGTGCTAAAGGAAGAGGAAGTACCTCTCTGCCTGGGAGAGTTGAGAAAGGCAGTGATATATAAGCTGGGCACTAAATAATTAACAGTTATTTGACAAAAAAGGAGGCAGGAATTAAAAAAAGATTTTTAAAGAAGGGGACAGGAAAGGGCCTTTTCAGGCAGTGAACATTATTAGCTCCATTGGTGAGTTTGTTAGTAACTTTGGGGACCATACTAGAAGACAAAAGGGGTGTTCCTTCCTGTACTACAGAGAACCCAAGCAGTAGCCAATCAGCTCTATATGCTAGGTTATAAGCATCTGAATAATTTGGGTTTTTTTTTTGTTTGTTTTGAGATGGAGTTTTGTTCCTGTTGCCCAGGCTGGAGTACAATGGCGCAATCTTGGCTCACTGCAACATCCGCCTCCCAGGTTCAAGCAATTCTCCTGCCTCAGCCTCCCAAGTAACTGGGATTACAGGCATGCGCCACCACGCTCGGCTAATTTTTTGTATTTTTAGTAGAGACGAGGTTTCTCCATGTTGGTCAGGTGGGTTTTGAACTCCAGACCTCAAGTGATCCGCCTGCCTCAGCCTCCCAAAGTGCTGGGATTACAGGCGCAAGCCACCATGCCTGGCAAGCATCCGAATATCTTAATATGGACTTAACAATAACGGAACAGCAGTTAACCAAAGCAGGGTCTAAGATGAAAGACTGCTTGAAATCATTCCTAAACACATGCTCATGTGAGAATGCCTCACTTACCTGCCATTTCTGTGAGTACAAACCTGAAGTTTGTTTGGGGGGTTTTTGTTTGTTTGTTTGTTTTTTGGGACGGAGTCTCACTCTGTCACCCAGGCTGTAGTGCAGTGGCACGATCTCGACTCACTGCAACCTCCAGCTCCCAGGTTCAAGCAATTCTCTCGCCTCAGCCTCCCAAATAGCTGGGATTACAGGCTCCTGCCACCACACCGTGCTAAGTTTTGTATTTTTAGTAGAGACAGGGTTTTGCCATGTTGGCCAGGCTAGTCTCAAACTCCTGACTTCAAGTGATCTCCTGCCTTGGCCTTCCAAAGTGCTGGGATTACAGGCATGAGCCACCATGCCTGGCCTGAGGTTTGTATTATGGTGTAATATCACAGTGATCCTTGGGAAAGAGCTTCTCTCTCCCTTGGAATACATTTTCTTTTCTTTTCTTTTTTTTGAGACGGAGTCTCACTCTGTCACCCAGGCTAGAGTCCAATGGTGCCATCTCAGCTCACTACAACCTCCACCTCCAGGGTTCAAGCCATTCTTCTGCCTCAGCCTCCCAGGTAGCTGGGACTACAGGCATGCACCACCACACCCAGCTAATTTTTGTATTTTTAGTAGTGACGGGGTTTCACCATGTTGGCCAGGCTGGTCTCGAATTCCTGACCTCAAGTGATCTGCCCACCTTAGCCTCCCAAAGTGCTGAGATTATAGATGTGAGCCACCACGCCCGGCCTGGAATACGTTTTCCCAGGTTCTTAAAATTTAGTCCTTTACCGAGATGGGCGGATCACGAGGTCAGGAGATCGAGACCATCCTGGCTAACACGGTGAAACCCCGTCTCTACTACAAAATACAAAAAACTAGCCGGGCGCGGTGGCGGGCGCCTGTAGTCCCAGCTACTCAGGAGGCTGAGGCAGGAGAATGGCGTGAACCCGGGAGGCGGAGCTTGCAGTGAGCTGAGATCCGGCCACTGCACTCCAGCCTGGGTGGCAGAGCGAGACTCCGTCTCAAAAAAAAAAAAAAAAAAAAAAAAAAAAATTTAGTCCTTTACAAATCCATGCAGAATGAGGAGGAATCCAATGACAATTTAGAGTTGGGCTCCTTGGTGGAGTGAGGACTGCTTTTTTTCACAAAGTACCCTTAACCCTTGGTTAGTTTGGGTCATCACAGTTGAACCTGTCAAGGTATAATTTTCAAAAAGTTGAAAACATGACTCATACAAATATATTATGAACATGTGTCAAATATTTATTAACTTATTATAAGGGAACCAATAAGATGGTAAGTAAAGCTGGTTCAAAGAGCATGTTGAAGAACTAAGTATTCACCGATATTTAAGAAGGAATGGCTGGATGTGATGGCTCACACCTGTAATCCTAGGACTTTGGGAGGCTGAGGCAGGAGGATCACTTGAGCTCAGTTTGAGACTAGCCTGGGTAACATGACGAAATCCCATCTCTACAAAAAATACAAAAAATTATCTGGGCATGATGGTGGGTGCCTGTAGTCCCAGCTACTCAGGAGTCTGAGGTGGGAGGATTGCTTGAGCCCAAGAGGTCAGGGCTGCAGGGAGCCAAGATGGCACCACTGCACTTCAGCCTAAGCAACAGAGCCAGACTCTATCTCTAAAAAATAAAAGAAGAAGAAGTAATGTTATTAGCAGGGAAGAGGTGTTAAAGTACTAGATTAGATATAAAACTGGTTTATGTCTAAATCAGTTTATATTTAAATATATAGGGCAGTAAAATATTAGCCTTTAGGGCTATCTTTTCTATTGGATAACATGTAGCATACAACTTCAGAACCTAAGTTAATGGATAACAAATAGCAAAGTCGGGTGGGGTGCAGTGGCTCACACCTGTAATCCCAACACTTTGGGAGGCCAGGGCAGGTAGATCACTTCAGGTCAGGAGTTCAAGACCAGCCTGGCCAACATGGTGAAAGCGTGTCTCTTCTAAAAATACAACAATTAGCCAGGTGTGGGGGCGCATGCCTGTAATCCCAGCTTCTTGAGAGGCTGAGGCATGATAATTGCTTGAATCTGGGAGGTGGAGGTTGCAGAGCTGAGATGGCACCACTGCAGTCCAGCACGGGTGACAGAGCAAGACTCTGTCTCAAAAAAAAAAAAAAAAAAAATCATCCTGGATAACTAAATTATTCTTGGATGAGATTATCATGTCTCTCAATCTCCAGTATGACATTGAAAGTACATGCCACCTACCTTTTATCTTGTTCCCATGTTTGAAATAATTTTTCTTTCTTTTTTTTTTTTTTTTTCCTGAGACAGAGTTTAGCTCTTGTTGCCTAGGCTGGAGTGCAATGGCACGATCTCGGCTCATCACAGCCTCCACCTCCTGGGTTCAAGCGATTCTCCTGCCTCAGCCTCCTGAGTAGCTGGGATTACAGGCATGCACCACCATGCCCAGCTATTTTGTAGTTTCAGTAGAGACAGGGTTTCTCTATGTTGGTCAGGCTGGTCTTGAACTCCCTACCTCAGGTGATCCACCCGCCTCGGTCTCCCAAAGTGCTGGGATTACAGGCATGAGCCACCGCACCTGGTCTGAAATAATTTTTCTTAACATCTTTATATTTCTTCAACCAAGCATTTGAAGCCTCTGCCCCTCACCACTCATCAGCATGCCTTTATATGTCCCACTGCCTTCTATACTTTCCCTCCATGCATTTCGCACACTTACACCTCAGAATCATTGCCCCCCTGTTCTCCCCTCAACCAAGAACCCTGTGGCTCTTTGCTGAAGTCAAGGTACTACTTTTCCTCAAGGGCAATATGGTTGGCACCTCCCCCATAGAATCAGTGCTGTAACGAATCCAATCACCCTTGATCATTCTTCCAAATTACTTAATACCTATCTTTCTTAACTTGTGTAAACAAAAGGTATCTTGGGATTTCACTATTTTATTTACTTGGAATCTCTCTAGAGACAGCCTGATGAAAAAGAAAGTCTTCAACTATTAAGGCATTTGGCCCTGTTTAATTGGATTTGACTGCTTGGGCACACCTGCACAAAAACTTTCAAATGAAATGTGCATTTTTGTTGCATGGTCCTAATTTAAAACTTGACCAAGGGGACATTTTGTACAATAGCTGAGAAATTTGCAATCTCAGATTGAGACTTAAAATTACTAAATTCAGCTTTCACTGAATTTTTGATGCAAAAAAAATCACGAAACCTTGAAAACTGAACCACCAAAGAAGGATGATATACAATTAACTCTGGCTATTAGCCTGTGTTACTGTCATTACAACACTTAAAAACTGTGCTAGGGTAAATTAAACCTTTTGGGTTTCAGTAATTAAGATACCCTGAGAGGAACGCAACCTGACAGATCTTGGTTTCTTGTGTTGTATAATTAAGTGGCCTTACAGGCTGGTTTGTGATGATGTCAGATAATGGGATGTGGAGCTTAACTGTTCTTGGCACTTTGCTAGGCCCTATGAGGTAGAGGAGACATTTTTCCCAATATAGATTCATGTAGCTTATATGTGGTGTGGAAATAAATGAAGACCAGCCAAATAAGAACAGGCAAAAGCGATTTCATCAGAGCTTGCTATAGCAAAGGAGTCAGACATCATCACATGTTTTGGCAGAGACTCAAAGTCAGGCAAAGGACTGGGAAAGCTTTATGGTGGAAAAAAGGGAAGACTTCAGGTATGACTCAACTGGAACCCATGAGCAGTCTAATCAGAAGTGGGACATCCTATATGGATATTTGGCTTTCTTACATTGGTCCTAAATTGGAAGCAAGGACAAAAATTATGGAAGCTATCTGTTATTATTCAAGTCCTGGCTGTTTGGAGGCTGATTGTTATAGGGTTGTTGTTTGGCTTTCTGGACTGGTTGCTAAAGATAGTGGTCTGACTTCCTACAAGTCTGACTTATAGATAGTAGGCTAGTTACTGTAGATAATGGGTTGGTTTCTTGGGCTGGTGGCTGCAGATTATGTATCAGAGTTCTATTTTTATATTTGGCCTGGCTATTGTCCATTTGCATAGTCAGTCTCTGTGTTAAAACTGCTTGAATCTGGGACTTTTTTTTTTTTTTTAATAATAGAGTTGGGGTCTTGCTATGTTGGCCAGAGTGGTCGCAAACTCCTGGCCTCAACAGTCCTCTTGCCTCAGCCTCCCAAAATGCTAGTGTGAGCCACCATGCCTGGCCTGAATCCAGGGCTTTTTTTTTCCACTATTGAATGCTATTAGATAATATCAAGGAATTAAATAAAATATAATCAGCTTCAGCCAGGCACGGTGGCTCAAGCCTGTAATCCCAGCACTTTGGGAGGCCGAGGCGGGTGGATCACGAGGTCAGAAGATCGAGACTATCCTGGCTAACATGGTGAAACCCCATCTCTACTAAAAATACAAAAAAAAAAAAACTAGCTGGGCGTGGTGGCGGGCACCTGTAGTCTCAGCTACTTGGGAGGCTGAGGCGGGAGAATGGCGTGAACCCGGGAGGCGGAGCTTGCAGTGAGCCGAGATCACGCCACTGCACTCCAGCCTGGGAGACACAGCGAGACTCCGTCTCAAAAAAAAAAAAAAAAAAAAAAAAAAATATATATATATATATATATATATATATATATAAAAATCAGCTTCTCCCTTTTCTCCATCAAACACATCAGCCAACAGCTTTTTTCTTTTGTTTTCTTTTCTTTTGAGATGGGAGTCTTGCTCTGTCACCCAGGCTGGAGTACAGTGGCACGATCTCTGCTCACTGCAACCTCCGCCTCCCAGATTCAAGTGATTCTTCTGCCTCAGCCTCCCTAGTAGCTGGGATGACAGGTGTTCACCATCATGCCCAGCTAATTTTTGTATTTTAAGTAGAGACAGGGTTTCACCATGTTGGCCCAGCTGGTCTTTAACTCTTGACCTCAAGTGATCCACCTGCTTTGGGCTCCCATATTGGTGGGATTACAGGCATGAGCCACCATGCCCAGCCAATAAATCGTTTCTAATTTAGTCATAATAGGAGGTTGAATCACATCTGATGTAAGGCTTGTGGACTACAGGTGTTTAACTGCTGAGTGAGCTTAGTTACACATGTAGTATCCTCCTTTTTATGTATTTCTGATGTTCTCTTTTTGCCATATTAGCATTACTTTGGGTTTTATGTGTTTATTTTTTGTTGTTGTAAATAAAATATATACATATATAAAACATAAAGTTTACAATTTTAACCATTTTAAAGTATACAATTTAGTAGTATTAAGTACATTCACATTGCTATGCAGCCATAACCACTATCCAGTTCCAGAACATTTTGCTCATCCCAAACAAGAACTTTGTATTCATTACATGATAACTTCTCATACCCTCCTTTCTCTACCCTTGGCAAACACCATTCTACTTCTGTCTGACTACTCATACGGTATTTGTTCTTTTTGTCTGGCTTATTTCACTTAGCATAATGTTTTCAAGTTTCGTCCATTTGGTAGCATGTATCAGAATTTCGTTCCTTTTTAAAGGTGAACAGTACTCCATTGTATGTATATACTACATTTTGTTTACCTATTTATCTATTGTAGCGTATTTGAGTTCTTAAAATTTTTGGCTATTGTGAATAATGCTGCCATGAACATGGGTGTACAAATATCTGTTAGAATCTCTACTTTTGATTATTTGTGTATATACCTAGGAGAGGAATTACTGGATCATATGGTACTTTTTCTTTTTTCTTACCATGAGTTTGACTTTTTTTTTGAGATGGAGTCTCACTCTGTTGCCCAGACTAGAGTGCAGTGATGCGATCTCGGCTCACTGCAACCTCCGTCTCCTGAGTTCAATCAATTCTCTTGCCTCAGCATCCCGAGTACCTGGGATTACAGGCGCCCACCACCATGCCCAGCTAATTTTTGCATTTTTAGTAGATGGGGTTTCACCATGTTGACCCGGCTGGTCTTGAAATCCTGACCTCAGGTGATCCGCCTGCCTCAGCCTCCCAAAGTGCTGGGATTACAAGCGTGAGCCACCACACCTGGCCTTTTTTTTTTTTCTTTTCCTTTCTCTCTTTAGACAGGGTCTGGCTCTGTCACACAGGTTGGAGTGCAGTGGCACAATCTCAGCTCACTACAACCTCTGCTTCCTGGGCTCAAGCCAGTCTCCCACCTTAACCTCCTGAGTAGCTGGGACTATAAGCACATGCCACCATACCTGGCTTATTTTTGTATTTTTTTTTTTTTTAGAGACAGGGTCTCACTGTGTTGCCCAGGCTGGTCTTGAACTCCTGAACTCAAGCAATCCACCCACCTTGGCCTCCCAAAGTACTAGGATTAGGATTATAGGCATGAGCCACTGCTCCTGGCCAACTTTTTTTTTTTTTTTTTTTTTCAGAGTCTTGCTGTGTCTCTCAGGCTGGAGTGCAGTGACACAATCATAGCTCACTGCAGTCTCAAATTCCTGGGCTCAAACAATCCTCCCACCTTAGCCTCCCAAGTAGCTGAGACTACAAGTGTGTGCCACTGTGCCCTGCTAATTTAAAAAAATTTTTTTAGAGAGGGGGCCTCACTATGTTGCCCAGGCTCTTAAACTCCTGGCCTCAAGTCATCCTCCCACCTTGGCCTTCCACAGCAGTAGGATTATAGGATTATAGATATGAGCCACCACACCTAGATTTAAACTTAAAAAAATTAATTAACACATAATAATTGTACATATTATGGAGTACATAGTAATGTTTTGAGATCTCTGTATATAATGTAGAGTGATCAGATCAGGATAATTATCACATCCATCATCTCAAACACTTATCATTTCTTTGTGTTAGGAACATTTAATATCCTCCTTCTAGCTATTTGAAACTATGTATTACTGTTAACTATAGTCATCCTATAGTGCTATCAAACACTACAACTTATTCTTCCTATTTAGCTATCCTTTTGTGTCTTTCAACAAATCTCTCCATCTCCCCTTTTGCCCTACTCCTCTTTCCAGCCTCTAGTATCCTCTGTTCTACTTTTTACTTCCGAGATCAACTTTTTTGTTTTTTTTGTTTTTTTTTTTTAGACAGAGTCTCGCTCTGTCGCCCAGGCTGGAGTGCAGTGCTGCGATCTCGGCTCACTGCACGCTCCGCCTCCCGGGTTCACGCCATTCTCCTGCTTCAGCCTCCCGAGTACCTGGGACTACAAGCACCCGTCACCACACCTGGCTAATTTTTTTTATTTTTAGTAGAGACGGGGTTTCACCATGTTAGCCAGGATGATCTCGATCTCCTGACCTCGTGATCCACCCACCTCGTCCTCCCAAAGTGCTGGGATTACAGGCGTGAGCCACCGCGCCCGGCCAAGATCAACTTTCTTTTAGCTTCTATATATGAGTGAGCGCATGTAATGTTTAACTTTCTGCTCTTGGCTTATTTCACTTAACATAATATCCTCTAGTTCTATCCATGTCACCACAAATGACAGAATTTCATTCTTTTTAATGGCTAGATAGTATCCTGTTGTGTATCAGTACCATATCTTTATTCCTCTGTTGTTGGACACCTAGGTTATTTCATATCTTGGCTATTATGAATATGAATACTGCTGCAATAAACATGGAAGTGTATATATCTCTTTGCTACTGTCATTAACTTTTTGGTTTTTTTTGAGACAGGGTCTTGCTCTGTCTCCCAAGCTGGAGTGCAGTGGTGTGATTACAGCTCATTGCTGCCTTGATCTCCTGAGCTCAAATGGTCCACCCCATTCAGCTTCCTGAGTAGCAAGGATACTAGAACCACAGGTGCATGCCACCATACCTAGCTAATTTTTTTTTTTTTTTTTGAAACTAAGTCTGGCTCTGTCGCCCAGGCTGGAGTGCAATGGTGTGATCTCGGCTCACTGCAACCTCTGCCTCCCAGGTTCAAACAATTCTCCTGCTCCAGCCTCCCAAGTAGTTGGGACTGCAGGCGTGTGCTACCATGCCCAGCTAATTTTTCGTATTTTTAGTAGAGACGGGGTTTCACCATTTTGGCCAGGATGGTTTGGATCTCTTGACCTCGTGATCCGCCTGCCTTGGCCTCCCAAAATGCTAGGATTACAGGCGTGAGCCAACGTGCCTGGCCACCTAGCTAATTTTAAAATCATTTTTTGGCCAGGCACGTTGGCCCCCCTTGCCAATCCCAGCACTTTGGGAGGCTTAGGCAGGTGGATCACGAAGTAAGGAGTTTGAGACCAGCTTGGCCAACGTGGTGAAACTCCGTCTCTACTAAAAATGCAAAAATCTCACTATGTTGCCCAAGCTGGTCTCAAACTCCTGAGCTCAGACAATCCACCTGCTTTGGCCTCCTGAAATGCTAGGATTACAGGCATGAGCCACCATGCTCAGTAGATGACGTTTTTGATGTCATATCTAAGAATTATTTGCCCAACTCAAAGTCACAAGATATTTTCTCCAATGTTTTCTTATATAAGTAGTTTTGTTTTGTTTTGTTTGTTTATTTGTTATGTTTGAGACAGAGTCTCGCTCTGTCGTCCAGGTTAGAGTGTAGTGGCACGATCTCGGCTCACTGCAACCTCCACCTCCTGGGTTCAAGCAATTCTTTGCCTCAGCCCCCTGAGTAGCTGGGATTACAGGCACCCGCCATCATGCTCGGCTAATTTTTTTATTTTTAGTAAAGATGGGGTTTCACCATGTTGGCCAGGCTGGTCTTGAACTCCTGACCTCAAGTGATCCACCCACCTCAGCCTCCCAAAGTGCTGGGATTACAGGCATGAGCCACTGCACCCAGCCGATTTAGCACCTTAACCAAAAATCAACTGATCAGTACTCACATTCCTGATTTCAAAATTTATTACTCCAGTCTGGGTAACCTAGTGAGACCTCATCTCTACAAAAATAAAAAGATAAATTAGCCAAGTGTGGTGGCAAGTGAGTGTAATCCTAGCTATTCAGGAGGCTGTGACAGTGGGATCGCTGAGCCTAGGAAATCAAAACTGCAGGGAGCTATGAACAGTTGTGCTACTGTATTCCAGCCTGGGTGATAGAGCAAGGCCCTGTCTCTAAAAAAAACAAAAACAAACAAATGAAACTACTGATGATCTACAGGTCACATTTGGCAGGCTTCCAAATTAACCTGCCTGGAATAGGTCTTAGGGTTCTTGGCTTACATTCTGTCACTAAATAAAAAATCTTGGCATGTCTGTAATCCCAGGACTCTGAGAGGCTGAGGCAGGCAGATCACTTAAGCCCAGGAGTTCGAGACCAGCCTGGGCAACGTGGTGAAACCCCATCTTGACACAAAATTTAAAAATTAGCTGGGTTGTGGTGGTGCCGTCTGTAGTCCCAGCTACTTGGTAGGCTGAAGTGGGAGGATTGCTTGAGCTGGGGAGGTCAAGGCTGCAGTGAACCACTGTACTCCTCCAGCCTGGGGCATAACAGAGCGAGACCCCTGTCTCAAAAAAACAAAACAAAACAAAATTATCTCTTTTTTTTTTTTTTTTTGAGGCAGAGTTTTGCTCTTGTTGCCCAGGCTGGAGTGCAATGGCGTCATCTCAGCTCACCACAACCTTCACCTCCCGGGTTCAAGCAATTCTCCTGCCTCAGCCTCCCGAGTAGCTGGGATTACAGGCATGTGCCACCACGTCCAGCTAATTTTTTGTATTTTTAGTAGAGATGGGGTTTCTCCATGTTGGTCAGGCTGATCTCTAACTCCTGACCTCAGGTGATCCCCCACCTCGGCCTTCCAAAGTGCTGGGATTAAAGGCTTGAGCCACCATGCCCAGCCAAGAACCTTATCTCTTAACCTGAGTTCCTCAGTCTTAATGTGAGTTCCTCAAACTGTTGACATACTAATTAATATGTAACCTACTGAAACTGAAAAAGACACTAATTTCTTTCTAAATCATGAAATTTTACTGATTATCTTATATGTAAAACATTTTGGCCTATATGTTGTAATCTGTAGCCAATGGTTGGCCCTCTATATTATACCCTCTAGTGGAAAAAGACAAAGATAACTCTGCCTGGTGTGGTTGTTCACGCCTGTAATCCCAAGGCTTTGGGATAAGCGTAGAATTTTTAGAGAATAATTAAAAATAATGCTGTGCCTAGGCAACATAGTGAGACCCTGTCTGTACAAAAATAATTAACCAGGCGTGGTGGCATACACCTGTACTCCCACTACTTGGGACTCTGAGGCAGGTGGATCACTTGGTCCCAGAACTGTGAGGTTACAGCAAACTATGATTTTGCCACTGCACTCCAACCTGGGTGACAGAGCAAGACCCTGTCTCTAAAAAAGAAAAAGAAAAAAAAAATGCTGGGCGCGTTGGCTCACGCCTATAATCCCAGCAGTTTGGGAGGCCGAAGCAGGTGGATCACCTGAGGTCAGGAGTTCGAGACTAGCCTGGCCAACATGGCAAAACCCCGTATCTACTAATAATATAAAAAAATTGCCAGGAGCAGTGGCTCACGCCTGTAATCCCAGCACTTTGGGAGGCCGAGGCGGGCGGATCACAAGGTCAGGAGATCGACACCATCCTGGCTAACACGGTGAAACCCCGTCTCTACTAAAAATACAAAAAAAATTAGCTGGGTGTGGTGGCAGGCCCCTGTAGTCCCAGCTACTGGGGAAGCTGAAGCAGGAGATGGCGTGAATTGGGGAGGCGGAGCTTGCAGTGAGCCGAGATCGCACCACTGCACTCCAGCCTAGGCATACAGAAAGACTCCGTCTCAAAAAAAAAAAAAAAAAAGTCGCTGTGCGTGGTGGTGCATGCCTGTAATCTCAGCTAGTTGGGAGGCTGGGGGAGGAGAATCACTTGAACCAGGGAGGCAGAGGCTGCAGTGAGCCAAGATAGTGCCATTGCACTCCAGTCTGAGTGACAAGAGTGAAACTCCGTCTCAACAAAAAAAAAAAAAAAAAAAAAGAGAGAAAGAGAGAAAAGACTCTGATGTGAGGAGTCCCCGTCGCTTCTCCTAAACTTTTTTTTTTTTTTTTTTTTTTTTGAGATGGAGTCTCGCTCTGTGGCCCAGGCTGGAGTGCAGTGGCCGTATCTCAGCTCACTGCAAGCTCCGCCTCCCGGGTTTACGCCATTCTCCTGCCTCAGCCTCCCGAGTAACTGGGACTACAGGCGGCCCCGCCACCTCGCCCGGCTAGTTTTTTTTGTTTGTTTGTTTGTTTTTTTAGTAGAGACGGGGTTTCACCGTGTCAGCCAGGATGGTCTCGATATCCTGACCTCGTGATCCGCCCGTCTCGGCCTCCCAAAGTGCTGGGATTACAGGCTTGAGCCACTGCGCCCGGCCCTAAACTTTCTTATAAAAACATTCCAGGCCAGGCACTTTGGGAGGCCGAGGCGGGCGGATCACGAGGTGAGGAGACCAAGACCAACCTGGCTAACACGGTGAAATCCCGTCTCTACTAAAAATACAAAAAAATTAGCCGGGCGTAGTGGCGGGCGCCTGTAGTCTCAGCTACTCTGGAGGCTGAGGCAAGAGAATGGCATGAACCCGGGAAGCGGAGCTTGCAGTGAGCCGAAATCGAGCCACTGCACTCCAGCCTGGGCGACAGAGGAAGACTCCCTCTCAAAAAAAAAAAAAAAAAAAAAAAAAATCCCAGGCCGGGCGTGGCGACTCATGTCTGTAATCCTAGCATTTTGGGAGGCCAAGGCAGATGGATCACTCGAGGTCAGGAGTTTGAGACTAGCCTGGCCAACATGGTGAAACCCTGTCTGTACTAAAAATACAAAACAATTAGCTTGGCGTGGTCGTGGGAGCCTATAATCCCAGCTACTCAGGAGGCTGAGGCAGAGGAATCAATTGAACCCAGGAGGTGGACGTTGCAGTGAGCCAAGATCGCACCACTGCATTCCAGCCTGGGCGATAGAGTAGAGACTGTTTCAAAACAAAACAAAAAAAAAAAACCATTCCAATTTATAACAGTTTAGAAAAAACACATCCAACTTCGTTGGTGTATCTTCCTAGGTTTATCCTCACATTTGGCTTCCAATAACCTTTATCAAATTATTTCTGCCTCAGCAACCTTAATTTTGGTTGGCAAAATGGCATAGGTGGCAGAATTTCAGAGTGACCTTCCTAAACCAAAAGCAGCTTCCAGCCTTTGTGCAACAAATCCACTGTGTTCCCGAACTTGGATGTCCTGCTGGGCTACAGATGAGTTTCTACCAAAATCAGGCTGGGCACAGTGGCTCACACCTGTAATTCCAGCACTTTGGGAGGCTGAGGCGGGCAGCTCACTTGACCCCAACAGTTCAAGACCAGCCTGGGCAACATGGTGAAACTCCATCTCTACAAAAAGTACAAAAATTAGCTGAGTGGGGCCGGGCACGGTGGCTCATGCCTGTAATCCCAGCACTTTTGGAGGCCGAGGCGGGCCATGAAGTCAGGAGTTCAAGACCAGCCTGGCCAACATGGTGAAACCCCATCTCTACTAAAAATACAAAAATTATCCGGACATGGTGGCACGTGCCTGTAATCCCAGCTACTTGAGTGGCTGAGGCAAGAGAATCGTTTGAACCCAGGAGGCAGAGGTTGCAGTGAGCCCAGAATGCGCCACTGCACTCCAGCCTGGTGACAGAGCGAGATTCCGTCTCAAAAAAAAAAAAAAAGGCTGAGTGTAGTGGCATGGGCCTCTAGTCCCAGCTACTTGGGAGGATCTCTTGAGGCCAGGAGGTCAAGGCTGCCATGAGCTGTGATGGGGCCACTGTATTCCAGCCTGGGCAACAGAGCAAGATCTTGTTTCAAAAAACAAAACAAAACAAAACAAAAAAGCCAATGAATTTCGTGTCTTTGGCAAAGTTCTGTTTGTTTTGTTTTGTTTTCAGACAGGGTTTCTTTTTTTTTTTTTTTTTTTGAGACGGAGTCTCACTCTGTCCCCCTTGCTGGAGTGCAGTGGCCGGATCTCAGCTCACTGCAAGCTCCGCCTCCCGGGTTCAGGCCATTCTCCTGCCTCAGCCTCCGGAGTAGCTGGGACTACAGGCGCCCGCCACCTCGCCCGGCTAGTTTTTTTGTATTTTTTAGTAGAGACGAGGTTTCACTGTGTTAGCCAGGATGGTCTCGATCTCCTGACCTCGTGATCCACCCGTCTCGGCCTCCCAAAGTGCTGGGATTACAGGCTTGAGCCACCGCGCCCGGCCACGACAGGGTTTCACTATGCCGTCCAGGCTGGAGTACAGTGGTGCGATCTCAGTTCACTGCAACCTCTTCCTCCTAGGCTCCAGAGATCCTCCTTCCTTAGCCTCTTGTGTAGCTGGGGACCACAGGTGCATACCACCATGCCTGGCTAATTAGTCGAGGTCCTGGTTTCCTCCTTTGCTAGGAGGTACAATGACTCTCTCAGAATCAGAGTTACTGCTATGAATTCAAGGCAAGAGTTTCTGTTGAATTCTAGGCCAGGATAAAATGGGAGCTCCGTAAATTGTCTCACTGGGGTTTTGGTGTGAGACAACTTTTCCTTAGTGTCCTCCTCTTTCAATTGCATGAGTGTGCTTTTGCTCCACTGCATAGCTTCTTTCACTCAAAACAACCAGGATGGAAAAGGGGTCCTCTAAAACTGAAGATGCACCAGCTAGGTTTTATGAATAATGCTTATGGTCCTTCTACTTACCTAACCCAGGTTGGTTATAAAACATTGAGCAATGGCCAAAATGGGGATCTTTTGAATATGCCTAAAATAAGTTATTTGCATGCATAATTAGAAAAGCTGGTTTTAGAACCAAACAAATAGAATGGGAGACTTAATTCCAGTAACACCTAAAAGCTTTTAAGATACATTCTAAAAAAGAATTTGCCTCCTTTCAAATGGTAAACATATTTAAAATTATTTCTTACAGATGATGAAACTGAGGCAAACAAAAAAGAAAAATAGATAAAGAAAACTATTTCTAAATTGAAAAAGACTTTGGAGGTTTTCTCCCTTTTGCATCCAGCTGCTCTTCCTCCTTTGATCCCTGTGATATGAACTCATCCCTTTCTGCTGTTTCCCTTGGCTCCCATACATCTCTACGCAGACAGTTTTAGAATTTCACAATGTGCATATTTCTTTCTCTCAACAGGGTAAAATATATTTAAATTTGGAACAAAAAGAACAAACAGAACAATTACAAAACACAAAGCTGATATTCAGATCCAACAAATTTTTCTAAACTGACAAATTAATAAGAAACAAAATGATGCCAGGCGTGGTGGTTCACGTCTATAATCCTACCACTTTGAGAGGGTGAGGCAGGAGGATTGCTTGAGCTCAGGAGTTCAAGACTAACCTGGGTAACATGGTGTTTTTTGTTGTCGTTGTTTCCAAAAAAAAAAAAGAAAAAGAAAAATAGCCAGGCGTGGTGGCACACACCTGTGGTCTCAGGTACTCGGGAGGCTGAGATGGGAGGATTGCTTGAGCCCCAGGAGGTCGAGGCTGCAGTAAGCAGTGATTTTGACATGTAAGCCTGGATGACAGAGTGAGACCCTGTCTCAAAAAAAAAAAAAAAAAAAAAAAAAACTGTTTCTCTTTAAAACTTATCAGATTTATATCTAAAAAATTCAGCTTCTTAGGCCGGGCGCGGTGGCTCAAGCCTGTAATCCCAGCACTTTGGGAGGCCGAGACGGGCGGATCACGAGGTCAGGAGATCGAGACCACCCTGGCTAACACGGTGAAACCCCGTCTCTACTAAAAAATACAAAAAACTAGCCGGGCGAGGTGGCGGGCACCTGTAGTCCCAGCTACTCGGGAGGCTGAGGCAGGAGAATGGCGTGAACCCGGGAGGCGGAGCTTGCAGTGAGCTGAGATCTGGCCACTGCACTCCAGCCCGGGCGACAGAGCAAGACTCCGTCTCAAAAAAAAAAAAAAAAAAATTCAGCTTCTTCTATGCTTCACTACATATGATTGACAGGTTACATACATCATTGTCTTCTGTTCCTTTTTTTCATAAAAAGGTATATCTTTTTGCTTAGCTGAGTTAACTCTCTCCTTCAACATTTTTGTGAACTTTTTGTGTAACTTTTTCTAACCCTACTGTGATGGCTAATACTAAATTGTTTATCTTGAAGGTCTAAAAAGGCAATGTTTTCCTCCAGAATAACTTGATTCTGTGTTCTAGGCTTTTCTTGATATATCTAAATTGTTCCATATAACCAAAAAACTTCCCGTGCTGTTACTAAGGCCATGTATCCCACTGCTCAAGATACTAGTTTTCTTATTTACATTCCTTTATAATTTAATATACATTTATAACCCTAGACACACTCATCCTAGGTCTGATTAATTTGAGCACCCTTTTTTGTTTTTTTTTGACAAAGTCTTGCTCTTGTTGCCCAGGCTGGAGTGCAATGGTGCCATCTCGGCTCACCGCAACATCTGCCTCCTGGGATCAAGCAATTCTCCTGCCTCAGCCTCCAGTGTAGCTGGGATCACAGGCACCCACAACCACGCCCGACTAATTTTTGTATTTTTAGTAGAGATGGGTTTCACCATGTTGGCCGGGCTGGTCTCAGACTCCTGAACTTAGGTGACCTGCCAGCCTTGGCCTCCCTAAGAGCTGGGATTATGGGATTACAGGAGTGAGCCACTATGCCTGGCCCACCCTCTTTTTTTTTTTTTTTTTAATATATTAAGTTTGACTTCCAGGTTATCTAAATGGGCTTCCCATATGGGGAAACAATTGCACTACAAGAGGTTTTTCTTTACCATTTTGGTAACTGGCCTCAAAAGCCAAATATTCTACAATTTATCAAAATAACTTCTGGGCTGGTCGCGGTGGGTCACACCTGTAATCCCAGCACTTTGGGAGACAGAGGTGGGCAGATCACTTGAGGTCAGGAGTTCGAGACCAGCCTGGTCAACATGGTGAAACCCCATCTCTACCAAAAATATAAAAAATTACCAAGTGTTGTGGAGCGCACCTGTAATTCCAGCTACTTGGGAGGCTGAGGCAGGCAAATCACTTGAACCCGGTAGACGGAGATTGTGGTGAGCTGAGATCGTGCCACTGCACTCCAGCCTGGGTAACAGAATGAGACTCTGTCTCAAAAAAACAAACAAAAAAACAACAACAAAAATAACTTCTAGACCAGGCACCGTGGCTCATGCCTGTAATCCCAGAACTTTGGGAGACTGAAGCAGGAGGATCCCTTGGGTCTGGGAATTGGAGACCAGCCTGGGCAGCATAGGGAGACCCTGTCTCTACAAAAAATACAAAAAGTAGCCAAGCATGGTGGTGTGTGCCTGTAGTCCCAGCTACTCAGGAGGCTGAGGTGGGAGGATCCTTTGAGCCCCAGGAGGCAAAGGTTGCAGTAAGCTGAGATCATGCCACTGCACTCCAGCCTGGGCAAGAGAGAGAGAGACTCCGTTTCAAAATAATAATAACAATAATAATAATTTCTGTATTATCTGTATAGGTTTTTTGTGGGTTTTGTTGTTGTTTTTATTTTATTTTATTTTTGAGACAGAGTCTGGCTTGTTACCCAAGCGGGAATGCAATAACATGATCACAGCTTACTGCAGCCTCAAGCTCCTGGGCTCAAGTAATTTTCCCAGCTAAGCCTTCCAAGTAGCTGGGACCACATGTGCATGCCACCATCCCTGAGTAATTTTTGTTTAATTTTTTAAGAGATGGGGATCTCCCTATGTTGCCCAGGCTAGTCTCGAACTCCTGGGCTCAGCAATCCTGGTGCTTTGGACTCCTGAAGTACTGGGATTACAGGTGTGAGCCACCAGGCCCCAGCCACACACTTCTATCTTGATCAAGTGTTTTAAGCCTTTTGATGTCTTTTACAAATTTCTCCAAGATCGAAATCCTGAATTAAGTCTTTTTAGATTAAACAATTCAACTTGTTTTGATAAATAATACTAAATCCTCTTTTAGTTACATTTAATGGGTATGTTATTAATATAAATGTTCTAAAAATTATATAAATTCATAAAAATCTAATGCTATCAGTCATAATTTTAATTATGTTAAATATTTTCTAAAGTTACATAGATACATCATTAATATAAATATTCTAGAGGTTATATAACATTTATAAAGGTCTGAGAGTCCTGATGTGATACTGTCAGTCATAATTCTATTTTTTATGTTAAAATGCTACATATAATAAAAATGTAGCAATCGTCAATTAAAAACTTTCATCATACTCTGACCAGGGCTATTCGAAGTTTTTGTCATCCACAGCCATTATTATTATTGTTGTTATTTTTGAGACAGGGTCTCACTATGTTACCCAGGCACAGCCATTATTTTAAATTCTTCTCTAAAAACATTTACAATCAGCTATAATCCAAAATTGCTTTTCATAAAAGACTCTAACAAGTACTCCTAAACACAGGTTTCTAATAACTTTAAGATTAATAGACTAAAGAAAAATTTCAAAAACTCTAATGAAATCTAATACATTCATAAAGATTGCTAACCCAACACCAAACCAAACAAAAATTACATGAGACTAAACTGATGAAATGCTAGGATGATTTTTACGACTTTTTGACTTTTTAAAAAAATATTACTGGTTTTTTTGTTGTTGTTGTTGTTGTTGTTTTGAGACAAGAGTCTGGAATGCAATGGTGTAATCACGGCTCACTGCAGCCTCGACCTCCTTAGCTCAAGTGATCCTCCTATCTCAGTCTCCCAAGTAGCTGGGACCACAGGTGAAAACCACCATGCCCAGCAAATTTTTGTATTTTTTTTGTAGAGACAGGGTTTTACCATGTTGTCCAGGCTAACATATACTTTTATACATGAAATTAAAACGTTGGCCAGGCATGGTGGCTTGTGCCTATAATCCTAGCACTTTGAGAGGCCAAGGTAAGTGGATCGCTTGAGCCCAGGAGTTTAAGACTAGCCTGGGCAACATAGTGAACCCATGTCTCTACAAAAAATACAGAACTTAGCTGTGCGTGCTGGAGTATGCCTGTAGTCCCAACTACTTGAGAGGCCAAGGTGGGAGAATCACTGAGCCCAGGGAGGTCAAGGCTGCAGTGAGCTGTGATTGTGCCACTGCCCTCCAGCCTGAGCTACAGAGTGAGACCCTGTCTCAAAAAAAAAAAAAATTAAAACATTTACCTTTCTTTCAACCTAAGTTCTGCAAAATTCATAAACAATCAATGGCTAAGGCCAAAATCATAGTCCCCTAGAGACTAGAGATAATTTATTATTCAAAAAATAACATATAGCCTCCCGTCATAATGGACCCCTGAGCCCCTTTTTACTAACAATCTGGCCTGCCTGAAATAACAAGGTGGTTCTTTTTTTTTTTCTACAGGGTCTTGCTCTGTTGCCCAGGCTGGAGTACAGTAGTACAATCTCGGTTCACTGCAGCCTTGATTGCCCAGGCTCAAAGGATCCTACCACCTCAGCCTCTTGGGTAGCTGGGACTACAGGTGCACACCACCACATCCAGCCAATTTTTTCTATTTTTGTAGAGACAGGGTCTCACTATATTGCCCAGGCTAGTCTCGAACTCCTGGGCTCAAGCAATCCTCCCACCTCAGCCTCCTAAAATGCTGGGATTACAGTCATGAGCCATAACATCCAGCCTGCAATAACAAGGTTCTTTCCCCAAATCAAAAGACATGACTTCCTGGAAATGAGCATTCCCAATGCTGAAAGATTAAAAAAAAAAAAAAAAAAAACTACTACCAGGCATGGTGGTTCATGCCTGTAATTCCAGCACTTTGAGGGGCCGAGGTGGGAGGATCATTTGAGGCCAGGACTTTACTAGCCTGGTCAACATGGTGAAACCTGTTCTCTACCGAAACTACAAAAAATTAGCCGGGTGTGGTGGTGCATGCCTGCAGCCAGCTATTCTGGAGGCTGAGGCATGAGAATCTCTTGAACCCAGGATGTGGAGGTTGCAGTGAGCTGAGATCATGCCACTGCACTCCAGCCTGGACGACACAGTGAAAATCTGTCTCAAAAAAAAAAAAAAAAAAAAAAAAATCACTCTAACCTTAGCAGAGATTGCTCATCAGTGCTTCCACGAGAAGATTTTTGATTGAATGGGGAAGATGATAACCTACAGGTCACATTTGATAGATTTTCAAATTAACTGTCTGGGGAAGGTCTTATGATTCGTGTCTTACATCCTGTCCTTATATAAAAAACCATATAAGAGGCCGGGCGCGGTGGCTCAAGCCTGTAATCCCAGCACTTTGGGAGGCCGAGACGGGCGGATCACGAGGTCAGGAGATCGAGACCATCCTGGCTAACACGGTGAAACCCCGTCTCTACTAAAAAATACAAAAAACTAGCTGGGCGAGGTGGCGGTGCCTGTAGTCCCAGCTACTCGGGAGGCTGAGGCAGGAGAATGGCGTAAACCCGGGAGGCGGAGCTTGCAGTGAGCTGAGATCCGGCCACTGCACTCCAGCCTGGGCGACAGAGCGAGACTCCGTCTCAAAAAAAAAAAAAAAAAAAAAAACCATATAAGAATGAGATCTTGTCATTTGCAACAATATGGATGGAACTAGCGGTCATTCTGTTAAGTGAAATAAGCCAGGCAAACTTTGCATGTTCTCACTTATTTATGGGAGCTAAAAATTAAAATAATTGAACTCATGGAAACAGAGAGTAGATGGATGGTTACCAGACACTGGGATGTACTCTGTTGTACTAGCAAATACTAGGTATTATTCTTTCTATTTTTTTGTACCAATTAACCATTCCCAAGACTATTTTTTTGTACCCATTAACCATTCCTGAAGTGACTATACTCAATAATATATATTTATATATACTTTTTTGGAGATGGAGTCTCACTCTGTCACCCTGGCTGGAATGCAGTGGCACAATCCCAGCTCATTGCAACCTCCACCTCCTGGGTTCAAGTGATTCTCCCGCCTCAGCATCCTAAGTAGCTGGGATTACAGGTGCCCATCACCACACCCGGCTAATGTTTTGTATTTTTAGTAGAGAGGGGTTTCACCATGTTGGTCAGGCTGGTCTTGAACTCCTGACCTCAAGTGATCCACCTGCCTAGGCCCCCCAAAGTGCTGGGATTACAGGCATGAGCTGCTGTGCCCAGCCAGTCAATAATAATTCAATTGTATATTTTCAGATAATAAAAAGAGCATACTTGGATTGTTTGTAACACAAAGGATAAATGCTTGAGGTGATAGATATCCCATTTAGCCTGATGTGATTATGCATTGCATGCCTGTATCAAAATATCTCATGTAACCCACAAATATATACACCTACTATGTATCCACAAAAATTAAAAAAAATCTTATTGTGAACCCCTCAAATCTTATCAGAAGTTCCTCCGACTTCTTTGTTGCTGTTGTTGAGACGAAGTCTCACTCTGTTGCCTAGGTTGGAGTGCAGTGGCAAGATCTTGGCTCACTGCAACCTCCGACTCCCAGATTCAAGTGATCCTCCTGCCTCAGCCCTGCTGGTAGCTGGGATTACAGGCACATGCCACCATGCCCGGCTAATTTGTGTATTTTTAGTAGTGACAGGGTTTCGCCATGTTGGCCAGGCTAATCTCAAACTCCTGACCTTAGGTGATTCACCTGCCTCAGCCTCCTAAAGCGCTGGGATTACAGGCATGAGCCACCGCGCCCAGCCAAGTTCTTCAGACTTTTGATGTACTGATTAGTGTGTAACCTACCAACACTAAAAAAACCACTAATTTATTTCTAAATTATTAATATAAAGTTTTACTGATTTGTTTCTAAATCATAAAGTTTTACTGACTATCTTACATATAAAACAATTCCTGACTTTGGAACTGCAATGTTACCTCATTTAAGAGCAGTAAATGTCAGCCCTACAATCCAGTTGGTAATGCTCATCTTCTCTGTCATTCAGTCAAATCAGAATTACTTTGTTAGAACAAAAATATTTATTTTTTACTTCAAATAAATGTGTTATTTTATTTTTTTATTTTATTTATTTATTTATTTATTTTTTTGAGATGGAGTCTCGCTCTGTCACCCAGGCTAGAGTGCAGCGGCGCAATCTTGGATCACTGCAACCTCTGCCTTCCGGGTTCAAGCGATTCTCCTGCCTCAGCCTCCCAAGTAGCTGGGACTACAGGCGCCCACCACCACACCTGGCTAATTTTTGTATTTTTAGTAGAGATGGGGTTTCGCCATATTGGCCAGGCTGGTCTTGAACTCCTGATCTTGTAATCTGCTCGCCTTGGCCTCCCAAAGCACTGGGATTACAGTCATGAGCCACTGCGCCCGGCCGTGTTAGTATTTATTTCAAGGAATGTGATTGTAACCAATAGGAAACAAATAAATCTTATAAATCAGATTACTAAATCAGGATTAAAATTATATAGGTCTAATTAAGTTATCAGTTTTATTTTATTAAAAACAAGGTAAAACATCAATGTACTGTTTCTCACTACTTAATTTTTTGTTTGTTTTCTGAGACGGACCTAGCCAAATTATACATTGTTTTTGAAGCAAGGAGTATATGATAAATGCATGATTTCCCTTGGTAAATTGTGCATGTGTGTATGTGTGTGTGATTCAAATTCTGGTGTGGCCAGGCGTGATGGCCCATGCCTGTAATCCCAGCATTTGAGGAGGCCAAGGCAGGCAGATAGCTTGAGCTCAGGAGTTGGAGACCAGCTTGGGCAACATGGCAAAACTCTGTCCTACAAAAAAATTAGCTGGGCATGGTGACGCATGCCTGTAGTCCCAGCTATGTGAGAGACTAAAGTGGTAGGATCACTTGAGCCTGGGGAGGTTGAGGCTGCAGTGATCCATGATCACACCACTGTACTCCGGCCTGGGCAACAGGGTGAGACCTTGTCTCTAAAACAAGCAAACAACAACAACAACAAAAATCCCACCAAATTCTAGTGTTTGGTTTTTGAAAAAAATTAAATAAAAATCAAGTAGAAAAACTACAAACAACTCCATTCTTTTCTTTTCTTTTTTGAGACAGAGTTTTGCTCTTCTTGCCCAGGCTAGCGTGCAATGGCGCAGTCTCCACTCACTGCAACCTCCACCTCCTGGGTTCAAGTGGTTCTTCTGCCTCAGCCTCCCAAGTAGCTGGGATTACAGGCATGTGCCACCACGCCTGGCTAATTTTTGTATTTTTAGTACAGACAGGGTTTCACCATCTTGGCCAGGCTGGTCTTGAACTCTTGACTTTGTGATCCACCTGCCTTGGCCTCCCAAAGTGCTGGGATTACAGGCATGAGCCACTGCACCCAGCCAACTCCATTATTTTCATTAGGTAATATTTTCCTATGTATTTAATAAAAGAGAAAGATATTTACTGCTAAAAAGTAATCAACAGAAGATAGAAAATATTTAACAATTTTTAAAATAAATAAGAATTTACTATAATAATAAATATTTTATGACATGATTTGTTTAGAATAATTTTAACTACCTTACTGAATAATGAACAACAAACTAAAAGAAATCACGTATAAGTTTCATCTGGATACTTTACACAATGTACCTGGAAAGATTTAGTAGTCCCATTAAAACATTTCAATTATATTTAAAAGAATCACTGCCAATAACTATACTCCTTTTCATTCCAGGAATGCACATTTAGAGACTTGGCTTATGTTAAACATATATAGAGAGACATTTTTAGCATCTAGAACTGAATTTTCTTACCCATACTGTCTTTGCTGACTCTTGAGTGATTCTCTAATAAGAGGTAAGCATTCTAGGGCAAGTCAAGGGATGGAAGAGGCAAAACTGTTGAACAAAAATTGTCATTTCTCCCACCACTCTGCTCTTATTTATCTGAATTCAGATCTTGGGGGCAGAGTGCTCAGGTTTTAACTTAGTTTCACTCTTTTTTTTTTTTTTTTGTTTTTGAGATGGAGTCTCGATCTGTCGCCTAGGCTAGAGTGCAATGGTGCCATCTCGGCTCATTGCAACCTCCACCTCCAGGGTTCAAGCAATTTTTTCCTGACTCAGCCTCCCAAGCAGCTGGGATTACAGGAGGCCACCACCACCTTAGTTTCACTCTTAACAGAAATGAGCCCAAGACAGGGAGAGATGGGAAACCCTTCCCAAGAGTGGAGAGGGGTGAGGTGTATACTTTTTTCTTATAAAGGATCTATGGGCTTTTGGTGACCCAGATCCAGATTCAGGAGACCAGTGTTAGAAAAGAGAATTTATAGATGATGAGGACCTGGAAACTTCTATTGATGCCCTCAGAAGGCCTTTTCATGCCCCCAGGGGAATTCCAGACCCTGGCTTAAAGACCACCTATCCGGGTCACAGCAGAGATGGTAAAGTGATATTCCCTCTTTACTCTACCAAATTAAAGAATCAGAAAAGTTCTTTGTACTGTCAAAAAAGACAGCCAGGTGCATGGCTCATGACTGTACTCAATTCCAGCACCATGTGTGAGAGGCTGAGGTAGGAAGACTGTTTGAGCCCAGGAGTTTCAGGCTGCAATGAGATACGATTGAGCCATTGCACTCCAGCCTGGACGCAGTGCAAGTCCCTGACTGAAAAAAAAGAAAAGAAAAGGTAGGGCCTATGGCCTTTTAATGAATAATAATAGTAGTACCTTTTCATACACACACACACACACACACAATTTTCACGAATAAACCATACACAGCCACTTTTATTATTTATGCCTAGTTTGCACATACACTAATTTCCATTAGTGTTGAATGTTGACATTGAAGTTGACGAGAGAGACCTTTTCATTGTATAATAGTTTAATGATTTTTTAGTTTTAATAATTTCTTTAATAGTTTTCATTTTTTTGAATAGTATAAAATCAATATTTGATTTTCCCTTTAGAGCTCTTTTTGTTTAAATATCTGTAGTCACTGGGTACGGTGACTCATGCCTGGTACCCTAGCACTTTGGGAGGCCAAGGCAGGCGGATCACCTGAGATTGGGAGTTCGAGACCAGCCTGACCAACATGGAGAAACCCTATCTCTACTAAAAATACAAAATTAGCCGGGCATGGTGGCGCAAGCCTATAATTCCAGCTACTTGGGAGGCTGAGGCAGAAGAATCGCTTGAACCTGGGAGGTGGAGGTTGCGGTGAGCTGAGATCACGCCATTGCACTCCTGATTGGGCAACAAGAGCAAAACTTCGTCTCCAAAAAGAAAAAAAAGATCTGTAGTCACTATGTGGCCTTGTTTAATTTCCTATATTGAGGCCATTGCAGAGCACTTTTTAAAGGATCAAACTGCCTAAACTCTTATACTTGGGAAATGGCTCAAAAGATAATTGTCTGGGTGCAGTGGCTCATAGCTATAATCCCAGCACTTTGAGAGGCTGACACAGGAGGACTGCTTGAGCCCAGGAGTTTGAAACTAGCCTGAGCAATATAGCAAGACCATGTCTCTATTTAATTATTTTTCATTTTATAAAAAAAAAAACAAAAAAAACACTAATTTATCAGTGTGATAGAATACCAGGCAATCTACAGAACTTGCAACGTCAAAGACAAACCATGTGGAGATGTGTATAATAGCATTTTAGGTACAAAAGCTAGAACACTGATTTCAACAAGTCAGAGTCTGTTTTGGTTTCGAGGTAAACTGGAAAAATTTGATGTATTAGGTGGGAGATATACAAGGACTGTGTTTTTCTTAAATTTTCTTCAATGTGATTAAAATATGGATTGTACAATAAGAGTATGCAGTCTGTCAAGAGCAGTGGTCATTGTTAATGAGTAAACTAAAGCACTTTTTGCAAATTAATTAGTAAATAAAAGGTCTTCAAAGGGCAAATAACTTAAATTATAAAAGGGGGGGGTTAGTTATAGAAAAACCTATTTGGCAAAATGCTGCCAAAGACACTGGTAAATTTAGGAGGAACAAAGTCATAATTATTCCTGAAGAGTGCGTTCTGAAGGAAAAAGCCCTAAAACATCCCTCTAGGGGGTAACTTCAAGAAAGGCCAAAGTGGCAAGGCACAGTGGCTCATGTTTGGAATCCCAGCACTTTGGGAGGCCAAGGTGGGTGGATCACTTGAGGTCAGGAGTTCAAGACCAGCCTGGCCAACATGGCAAAACCCTGTCTCTACTAAAAATACAAAAATTAGCTGGCTGTGGTGGTGTGCACTTGCAATTCCAGCTATTCAGGAGACTGCGGCAGGAGAACCGCTTGAACCTGGGAGGTGGAGTTTTGTAGTGAGCCAAGATTGTGCCACTGCACTCCAGCTTGGGTGATAGAGGAAGACTCTGTCAAAAAAAAAAAAAAAAAAAAAAAAAAAAAAAAGCCAAAGTAACAGGCTCCTGGGGCAGAGAATGAATCTGCAGAATGCAGGTCCAAGGACCTCATGCTGTTGATAAGCTTGAATGTTTTGACATTCCTTCTCATAGTGAGAAAACCAGCCAATGCTAGTGCAATGGGAAATATAGTGGGTATAAATTCAACCACCACAAATCAATTGTGTGCAAAACTCTATTTTTGAACCTGAGTAAGGAAAACTGAACAGGAAGGGTGAATGGTTCTTACTTGTTAATCTGTTCAGACCACTTGGAGTCTACCCCTGTTCTGGCACCTCACTGGGATATGCTAGTCCGTGAGGCTGACCTCAGACTCTGCTGCCTGATAGCCTTCCTTAGGCACAGGCACTCTATGGCTCAGGTCATGTTGGTCCTGATGTCACGCTGAGTCTAGTGCCATGGGGGATAGAGTACAACTGTGGTGGGAACCCCCTGTTGGATATAGCACCATATTAGTGGTGGCACCATGTTGGAGGAACACCCATGTTGGCTAGAGCACCACGTTGGCAGGGGTGACAAGTTGGAAGGGGGATGTTGGTCGGCTATTACTGAGTGCCCCACAGGCTCTCTAATGACAGCTCCAGGGAATCTAGGACGAGCTGCCCACTCTGGCACTTCTTATACTACCGCCAAAACTGTGGACCTTTATTGCATACACCATCCTCTGAAGTTCGACCCTAAAAGAGAGTATGACTAGAGCCTCTGACTTCTTTCCTCCTCCTTCTTCCAAAAAAAAAATCACCCAACATCCCACTCTCCAGAGATAACTACTGATAATATTTGCAGAGTGATATTTTTTATTTGTACGTACATATGTATTTGAGTGAAATTGAACACAATATACATAATGTTTTATTACATATTTTGCTTAATAATATAGCTATCTGATTTTCAATAACTTATTTTCATTTCTACTCTTCCATAGTATAAATGTGCAACTCATTTTGGGTTGTACCCTCCACATTTTGGGTGCTAACAATTGTTCACTCTTATATAAATAATGCTGCATATTGTTGCGGATAAATCTCAGTGCATCATCATGATGTTTTCCTTAGCCAATTCCCAGAATTAGAATTTCTGGGCCAGATATGGTGGCTCATGCCTGTAATCCCAGCACTTTGGGAGGCCAAGGCAGGCGGATCTCTTGAGCCCAGGAATTTGAGACCAACCTGGGCAACATGTTGAAACCCTGTATCTACAAAATATACAAAAATTAGCCAGGTTTTTGAATGTGGCTTTTGTTGTGGAAAAATAAAAGACTGTAATTTTTTAAAAAATTAGCTAGGCATGGTGGTGCCCACCTGTAGTCCCAGCTACTAGGGAGGCTGAGGTGGGAGGATTGCTTGAGCCCAGGAGACTGAGGCAGCAGTGAGCTGTGATTGCATCACTGCACTCCAGCCTGGGCGACAGAGCAAGACCCTATCTTTAAAAACAAAGAAACAAACAAACAAAAAACCCTAGACTAGGTGGCTTATAAACAACAGAAATTTATTACTTACACAGAGTTTGTGAAATTCAAGATCAAGGCCCTGTCAGGATAGTGCCTGGTAAGGGCTCTCTTTATCATGGATGGCTCCTTCTCATTGTGTTCTCACGTGGTAGAAAGGGTAAACACGCTCCCTCGAGCCTCATTTACAGGGGCACTGATATCATTCATGAGATGGAGCCCTCATGACCCAATGACCCCTCAAAGGCCCTACTTCTTAATACCATCTCAGTGGGGATTATGTTTCAACATATGAATTTGTGGGGGGACACAAACATTCTAACCAGAGCAATATCCTTCCAACCCTTTTTCTCTGTGCACTCACAGATATGTGTATGACACACACATTAATAAAGGATAAAATGGTGTCATACTATGCATATTGTTCCATAGTTTGCTTTTTTATAAAAACTACCATAGTTCATGAACATCTTCCCAGCCTATAGATTATAAATTTACCTTATTTAATTAAATTAATTAATTATTTTTTGATATGGAGTCTCACTCTGTTGCCCAGGCTGGAGTGCAGTGGCATAATCTTGGTTCACTGCAACCTCTGCCTCCTGGGTTCAGGCAATTTTCCTGCTTCAGCCTCCTGAGTAGCTGGGATTACAGGCACCCGCCACCACACTCAGCTAATTTTTGTATTTTTAGTAGAGACGGGGTTTCACCATGTTGGTCAGGCTGGTGTTGAACTCCTGATCTCAAGTGATCCTCCTGCCTCAGCCTCCCAAAGTCCCGGGATTACAGGCATGAGTCACTGTGCCCAGCCTAAATTTACCTCATTAAGTTGCAAAGTATTCCAGGATACAGGTGTAGCATATTTTGTGAACTGTTCCCTTATGGATAGATATTTGTCTCCAATTTTTCTCTCTTATAAATCATGTGGCAGTACACATTCTTTTTTTTTTTTTTTTTTTTTTTTTTTTGAGACGGAGTCTCGCTCTGTCACCCAGGCTGGAGTGCAGTGGCCGGATCTCAGCTCACTGCAAGCTCCGCCTCCCAGGTTTACACCATTCTCCTGCCTCAGCCTCCTGAGTAGCTGGGACTACAGACGCCCGCCACCTCGCCCGGCTAGTTTTTTTTTTGTTTTTTTTTGTTTTTGTATTTTTTAGTAGAGACGGGGTTTCACTGGGTTAGCCAGGATGGTCTCGATCTCCTGATCTCGTGATCCGCCCGTCTCGGCCTCCCAAAGTGCTGGGATTACAGGCTTGAGCCACTGCGCCCGGCTGGCAGTACACATTCTTGTAGTATAACTTTGCAAGTTTGTATGAGTAATTTATTCTGTAGGATAAATTTCTTGAGGTGGATTGCTGGGTCATAGGGTGTTAGGGATGTACTGAATTTCAGTCTCAGCCTTGGTAGTCTACCAAATCTATTATTTGAATTTGACTTCAGCCAAATGGCAAAATAGCTACCTTATAATCACTTCTGGTTTTCCTGACCTTGTCATCAGTGCCCATGTGGTAGCCCAGGACATCAGCAAGTCCATCTAGTCACTTGGTGACTTTGATAGCAGAATAATGTGCCCTTCCCCTCTCATCCCCAAAGATGTCCATGTCCTAACACCTGGGATCTGTAAATATGTTAGATTACAGGGCAAAAGCAAATTAAGTTTGCAGATAGAATCAAAGTTACTAACCAACTGATTTTAAAACAGAGAGATTATCCTGGATTATGCAGATAGGGCCAATATAATCACAAGGATTCTAAAAGGTAGAAGAAGGAGGCTGAAGAGGAGAGAAAGAGAGTCAGAGGGAGACATGACTATGGAAGAATGGTCAGAGGGATGGCTTCAAGGATGAAAGAAATGGCCTATGAGCCAAGGGATGTGGCCAGCCTCTAAAAGCTGGAAAAGGCCAGAAAATGGATTCTCCCTTGTTGCCACCTTGATTTTAGCCCTACGTCAGACTTCTGACCCTAAGATAATAAATTTGTGTTGTTTTAAGCTACTAAGTTTATAATAACTTGTTATATCAACAGTGGAAAACTCATACAGTCATCAGGAGAGTTCTGGGTCTCACACAGCTAACAACAGAGTAAATCTGGTTAAGGGAATATTTATAGGATGGAAAATCGGTAAACAAAACAGAACAAATGCTTGCTGAGCATCCTTGACAATGGCACACTCATGGTGAAGACCATGAGGGTTTGGGAATAATAAACATACAGTGTTTTATTTATACCCTTCAGGTGTTGTTCAGACAATTCCTTTAGCACCGCAGGGTATAACAAAATTACTAGTCAAATCAGAGAGTGAGCTGCTTTCATAATTTATTTTCAGCCAAAGGCATTATGTAACCTGCCAGAGACTTGGGGACTGGCTTGTCATACACTTACACAAGTTGCTCAAGCAAGATAAAATGGCATCCATTAGGTATTCACTACAACAACCACAAGCCTTATCACTGTAGTTTTCAGTAACTATGCCACCATAGCAGGACTTACTAACGACCAATCTCCTCTTACAACAAAAATAGTTCGCAGAAACCTGACAAATAGAACTGATATCAACATTAATTTCCTTTCCCTGGGTTAGAAAATACTAGGACCAGGAATACTTTCCTGTCCTTACATTAAATAATACTGAGAACAAGCAAAAAGAACTTAGCTATTTGCTTTAAGAAATACTCGTTCCAGGCCGGGCATGGTGGCTCATGCCTGTAATCCTAGCACTTTGGGAGGCCGAGGAAGGCGGATCACCTGAGGTCAGGAGTTCAAGACCAGCCTGGCCAACATGGTGAAACCCTGTCTCAACGAAAAATATAAAAATTAACTGAGTGTGATGGTGGGCTCCTGTAATCCAAGCTACTCTGGAGGCTGAGGCAGGAGAATTGCTTGAACCCAGGAGACGGAGGTTGCAGTCAGCTGACATGGTGCCACTGCACCCCAGCCTGGGCGAAAGAGTGAGACTCTGTCTCAAAAAACAAAAAACGAAAAACAAACAACAACAAAAACTCGTTCCTGGAAGATAAGACTGTGAACTAGCAAAAAGAGCATATTTATAAAAACGAGAAGCTGACTAGGTGTGGTGGCTCATGCCTGTAGTCCCAGCACTTTGGGAGGCTGAGGCAGGCAGCTTGCTTGAGACCAGCCTGAGCAACATGGTGAAATCCCGTCTCTACAAAAAATACAAAAATTAGCCGGGCTTGGTGGGATGCATCTGCAGCCCCAGCTACTTGGGAGGCTGAGGTAGGAGAATCACTCAAACCCAGGATGTTGAGGCTCACACCACTGTACTCCAGCCTGGGCAAGAGTGAGACCCTGTCTCAAAAAAGCAAAAAACTAGAAGTTCAGTCACCAAGACTTGCTTAAAGACTTTTGCCTCACTGTGCCCATCAATCCAAAATTATTATCTCAGTTTCCTGCTTTGCAAGACTCTCCTGAAAATATCCAAGTTAAGGCCCTAAAACCCTAAAAATATCCTGCCAACTCTCCCCTTCTGAGAAACAATTACAACTTTCTCAAGTTGGTGTTCTCCTTGAGTTGAATAAAATTAGCTTTATTTGACAAATATGTTTTTTCAGGGGGCCTTTTGGAGAGTTAATATTCCTTTTTACTTTGTAGAAATGGAGTCTCTCTATGTTGCTCAGGCTAGGCTCGAATTCCTGGCTCAAGCTATCCTCCCACCTCAGCCTCCTGAGTAGCTAGGATCACAGGTGTGTGCCACCACATCTGGCTAATTTCTTATTTTTAAAATTTCTGGAGAGACAAGGTCTCGCTATGTTTCAGGCTAGTCTTGAACTCCTGACCTCAAACAATCCTTCTGCCTCTGCCTCCCAAAGTGCTAGGTTTTTTTTTTTTTTTTTTTTTTTTTTTGTAGATGGAGTCTCCCTCTGTCACGTAGGCTGGAGTGCAGTGGCATAATCTTGGCTCACTGCAACATCTGCCTCTGGGGTTCAAGCGATTCTCCTGCCTCAGCCTTCCAAGTAACTGGGATTACAGGCACATGCCACCACACCTGGCTAATTTTTTATATTTTTGGTACAGACAGAGTTTCACCATGTTGGCCAGGCTGGTCTTGACCTCCTGACCTCAAATGATCTGCCCACCTTGGCCTCCCAAAGCATTGGGATTACAAGTGTGAGCCACTGCACCCGGCCTGGGTTCTAAATAATATAAAACTATTAAAAATTTACATTTGAACAAAATGTGTTTATGAAACACCACTAGTATAGACAATTAAAAATTTTAAAGGTGGCTGGGCGCGGTGGCTCAAGCCTGTAATCCCAGCACTTTGGGAGGCCGAGACGGGCGGATCACGAGGTCAGGAGATCGAGACCATCCTGGCTAACCCGGTGAAACCCCGTCTCTACTAAAAAATACAAAAAACTAGCCGGGTGAGGTGGCGGGCACCTGTAGTCCCAGCTACTAGGGAGGCTGAGGCAGGAGAATGGCGTAAACCCGGGAGGCAGAGCTTGCAGTGAGCTGAGATCCGGCCACTGCACTCCAGCCTGGGTGACAGAGCGAGACTCCGTCTCAAAAAAACAAACAAACAAACAAACAAAAACTTTAAAGGTATCGCCAAATTTTATCCAAAAAGTGTGTACTAAAGTATGTACCAATATATACATTTTTTTGGTTTTTTTTTTTTGAGACGGAGTCTTGCTATGTCACCCAGGCTGGAGTGCAGTGTCGCGATCTTGGCTCACTGCAACCTCTGCCTCCAGGTTCAAGCAATTCTCCTGCCTCAGCCCCCTGAGTAGCTGGGACTATAGACGTGTGCCACCACCCCTGGCTAATTTTTTGTATTTTTAGTAGAGATAGGGTTTCACCGTGTTAGCCAGGATGGTCTTGATGTCCTGACCTCGTGATCTGCCAGGCTCGGCCTCCCAAAGTGCTGGGATTACAGGCGTGAGCCACTGCACCAGGCCCAATATATACGTTTTCAAGCCTCTGGTGATACGCTACTTAATTGTTCTCCAGAAAACATGAACCAATTGATGCTATCTCCAACAGTGAAAAAGAATGCCTGTGTATCTTTTATTAAAGGATAACTTGTTTCAAACAAGTTATCATCATGACTGGCATACATATGTAAAGTGAATATGTAGCAAATATTTTATTTATTATGATTTATTTATTTATTTATTTTTGAGACGGAGTCTTGCTCTGTTGCCCAGATTGGAGTGCAGTGGTGCAATCTCAGCTCACTGCAAGCTCCATCTCCTGGGTTCAAGTGATTCTCCTGCGTCAGCCTCCAGAGTAGCTGGGATTACAGGCGGCCGCCACCCCACCAGGCTAATTTTTGTATTTTTAGTAGAGATGGAGTTTCACCATGTTGGCCAGACTGGTCTCGAACTCCTGACCTCAAGTAATCCTCCCACTTCGGCCTCCCAAAGCACTGGGATTACAGGCATGAGCCACCAGCACCCAGCCAATAATTTTATTTAATTCATTAATTAGTGAAGGAATCAGTAAGATTTTACAAGTTCAAAGGAGAATTTAAAGTACCACACTTACATGATAGATGTTTGAGGTAATGAATATCCCAATTATCCTGATTGGATCACTATACATTGTACACATGTATCAAAATATCACATGTATCACACAATACATACAATTACTATATATCAATTTTAAAAATTAAAAAATAATAAAGTACCACACTTATATAGGTCGGGAATGCTGAAATGAATTTATAAATAGGTGTAAAACTGGCTTTTTTAAAAAAGGGGTTGGGTGGGGAAAGAGAATTTGAAGTCTAGGGGCAATTACATTTGCGTTTCTATCCATTATCTACAATTTACTGGACTGAAAATAACTCGAAAGACAATGAAAGGTCAGAGCCCCCTTAGAATCCCATAATTGGGCTGGGCACGGTGGCTCACTCCTGTAATCACAGCACTTTGGGATCCCAGCTGAAGCAGGAGAATCTCTTGAACCTGGGAGGCGGAGGCTGCAGTGAGGAGCCTGGGGGACAGAGTGAGACTCTATCTCAAAAAAAAAAAAAAATTCCCATAATTGGGAAGAGGCTGCTAGATACCACCTTGTCGTCTATTGAAGACACCAGATTTCATCTTTCCATTTTAAAGTCTTTCACCGTTTTTCCCTACACTCTGGGCAAACTTATCTTCTATAAATCTTTATATTTACAGAAACCTATATTTTAAAGAAAAGAGGCCAGGCACAGTGGCTCATGCCTGTAATCCCAGCACTTTGAGAGGCCGAGACGGGCAGATCACCTGAGGTCGGGAGTTCGAGACCAGCCTGATCAACATGGAGAAACCCCGTCTCTACTAAAAATACAAAAAAATTAGCCAGGCGTGGCAGCGCGTGCCTGTAATCCCAGCTACTCGGAAGGCTGAGGCAGGAGAATCACTTGAACCCAGGAGGTAGAGGTTGCAGTAAGTCAAGATCATGTCATTGCACTCCCCTCTGGGCAACAAGAGCAAAAACTCCATCTCAAAAAAAAACAAAAAACAAAAAAACCCAAGCAACCGGAAAAACAATGACCTGCAAAAAAGTCAGGGAGCTGTTTCTGAACATCAGGCCCAATGGCTAGACAATAGCTGGATTTTACCCAGATAAACTTTTTTTTTCTTACCTAGATAAACTTCTGATCTCATTATTATTATTATTTTACCAGCCAGATGTTTTGACTCTGTTTGGAAATACACATACTTTAATCAGGATCATATCAACAATGATAAATTTGGGAAAATATTTCTTGAGAAGGCTCCACTAGGTCTGTTTAATCCCTTCATACATTTTCTACACATTACTGCTAAAGTGATTTTTTTCAATACAAAAAACTAGCTGGGCAAGGTGGCGGGTGCCTGTAGTCCCAGCTACTCGGGAGGCTGAGGCAGGAGAATGGCGTAAACCAGGGAGGTGGAGCTTGCAGTGAGCTGAGATGCGGCCACTGCACCCCAGCCTGGGCGACAGAGCAAGACTCCGTCTCAAAAAAAAAATAAATAACTTTTTTTAAAAAAGTGATTTTTTTCATTTAAAATTTATTTTCAAAAATAATTTGAAAAAACCCAAATACTTAAAAATTATTTTATTGAGGTTATTATTGTACATTTTACTTCAAAATATTTAAACCTTTGACCATTTTTTACTAAATATAGCTTTTGTCAATGTGAATATTATTTTGTGGCATTTATTGCTATCAAATCTAGTTTTCTTGGGTCAAATTTTTATATTTTGATGTTGTGATGAAAATTTTATTTTTTTGTCAATTTTCAGTTAGTAACTTACTATGGTCAGTTTTAGCCATAATTGGTTTTATTTTATCTCAGTTAGGTTTACCAAGTCTGCTTTTTCCTGGGTCAGATTTGACCAAAGGTGACGTCATAGCATGATGTCAAGGTCTGAAATTTTAAATTCAGCCTTCTTCTACCCTTCCAATTATTTTGTATGCCAGACATTTACTCTCCATGCTATGCTATGTTATGGACAAAGAGCAAAGAATGTCCTCAAAGCCAAAACTTTAGGATCAAAGACATTCAGTTAGGTTTATGAGGCCTGATCTTTCTTTTTTTCTTTTTCTTTCTTTCTTTTTTTTTTTTTTTTTTTTTTGAGACGGAGTCTTGCTCTGTCACCCAGGCTGGAGTATAATGGTTCTATCTCAGCTCACAGCAACCTCCACCTCCTGGGTTTAAGTGATTCTCCTGCTTTAGCCTCCCAAGTAGCTGGGACTACAGGCACATGCCACCATGACTGGCTAATTTTTGTATTTTTAGTAGAGACAGGGTTTCACCATACTGGCCAGGCTGGTCACGAACTCCTGACCTCAAATGATCTACCCACCTCGGCTTCCCGAAGTCCTAGGATTACAGGAATGAGCCACCCTGCCTGGCTGAGGCCTGATCTTTCATCCATTCACCCTTCCACTCACTCTTCCACTTGCCCACTCGCTCATCCACATAGCCATTCATCTATTTTTTCACCTACTCATTCATCAACTCAACACTAATCTACCCCATCCAACCACCATTCATCAACCCATCCACCCATATAATCCATCAACTCAGCCATCCATCCATCGATCCTTCTATCCAACCACCTGTCCATCCATTCATCCATTGATCTGTTTACCTATTCATTAATCTATCCAAGTGGTTCTCAATCAGGGCAATTTTGCTCCCTAGGGATATCTGGAAATGTGTAGAGATATTTTTGACTGTCATAATGGAGTAAGGGGTTTGGGGGATGCTACTGGCATCTAGTGGGTAAAGGCCAGAGATGCTGCTGAACTTCCCATTTAACACATAGAACAGCACCCCTCCCCCAACAACAAACAATTATTTGGCCTAAAATGTCCATAGTACCAAGGTTGAGAACCCCTTCTCTACCTTGTACAATGATCCACCCATCTATTCATCCACAGTCATCCATCTAAATGTTTATTGAGCACCTATCGCAATGTCTCTCAATGTATACATTTAAGAGACGGGGGTCTCACTAGGTTGACCAGGCTGGTCTTGAACTTCTGGCCTCAAGTGATCCTCCTGCCTCAGCCTCTCAAAGTGTTGGGATGATAGGCATGAGCTACTGTGCCCAGCCTGTCTCTCAATATTGATTGCAAATCAGAATCGCCTGTGGAGCATGTATAACATAGCTACCACCCAGATATCATCTTTGACTATTCAGAACTTTATAATCAGAAACTACGGAAGTTTGTCAATTGAAAGTTTATAAGTAGAGAAGTTTCTGTGCTTGTTTCTAAGAGAGTACGTGTTATGAAATAGTTGCTAATTGGCTGGGTGCGGTGTCTCACGCCTATAATCTCAGCACTTTGAGAGAGGCCAAGGCAGGTGGATCACCTAAGGTCGGGAGTTTGAGACCAGCCTGACCAACATGGAGAAACCCTGTCTCTACTGAAAACACAAAATTAGCCGGGCGTGGAGGCTCATGCCTGTAATCCCAGCTACTCAGGAGGCTGAGGCAGGAGAATCACTTGAACCGGGAGGCGGAGGTTGCCGTGAGTCAAGATCATGCCATTGTACTCTAGCCTGGGCAACAAAAGAGAAACTCCATCTCAAAAAAAAAAAAAAAAAAAAAAAAAAAAGAGAAAGAAAGAAAGGGAAAGAAAAAAAGAAAGAAAGAAAAAGAAAAGGAATAGTTGCTAATTAAGGTTAACAGCTTATCAACATATCAATCAGGTAAACAGTGCATGCCAAAGGTGAAGAACAAATATATATACAAGTTTCCTTCTATGGAGCAGGGGGCCAAGGGTGTCTCAACTCAGTTTGCACATTAGAATCACTTGGGGAGCTTTTAAAACATACCAAGGCTCAGGTCCCAGAGGCTCTGATTTAATTTATCTAGTATGTGGCCCAGGCATCAGTATTTTATAAAAACACTCCAGTTGATCATAATATGCAGCCAGGGTTAAGAACAGCTGTCTCAGAGCTCAAAAATGCACCTCCCTTTTTCTTTGTTGTGTGTGTGTACATAACACGTTTTCTTTTTCACTTTATTCAGAGTCCAGTCTTTTTTTTTTTTTTTTTTGAGACAGAGTCTTGCTCTGTTGCCCAGGCTGGAGTGCAGTGGTGCAATCTTGGCTTGTTGCAACCTCCGCCTCCCAGGTTCAAGTGATTCTCCTGCCTCAGCCTCTGGAGTAGCTGGGACTACAGGCATGAACCACCATGCCTGGCTGGTATCGAACTCCTTACCTCAAGTGATCTGCCCACTTTGACCTCACAAAGTCCTGGGATTACAGGCATGAGCCACCGTGCCCGATCCAGACTCCAATCTTAAAATAAGGTCTGGCATAAGAATTTGCCCTTAGATTATTGGTTTGCCTTTTTTTTTTTTTTTTTTTTTTTTTTAATTTTTTGAGACAGGGTCTCACTGTTTCACCCAGGCTGGAATGCAATGGTGCAATCACAGCTCACTACTGCCTGGAGCTCCCGGGTTCAGGTGATCCTCCTACCTCTGCCTCCAGAGTAGCTGGGACCACAGGTGAGTACCATCATACCCAGCTAATTTTTTGTAAAGACGGGGTTTTGCTATGTTGCCCAGACTCAAGCAATCCTCCCATCTCAGTCTCCCAAAGTGCTGAGATTACAGGTATGAGCCACTGTGCCCAGCCTGCCTTTTTTGTTGCTTTTAAAAAATATAGATATATAGATATAGATATAGATATTTATCGGCAGCTTCAGACATTGCAAGGTCTCATAGACCATATATTTAACACCCCTGTAGTGGGAAGGGCAAGAACAGCTGCTGCCTCTGTTTTACATATGTAGAGATTGGGACTCGGAGAAGTAAGGCCACCCAAGGTCATGGACTCTGAGGGATGGTATCTGGATTTGCATGGTGTTCCCAGATCCTATGTTCCTTCTTTATGTACTTTAGGTTCATTTGTGGCCTCTTTCTCCATGCTCTCAGCATCTCTGGGAGCCTTTGCGACCCTCCTGCAGGAGAAGGCGAGAGAATGGTCCTGTGGCAAAGAAGTTTCCTTTCACCTCTAACAATCTCTGCCCTTGATGCAGTTTCTAAATCTAAGAGTGATGTTTTTCCATGTGGATGATAGTTGTTTTAAAAAAAAAAAAAAAAAAAGATGTTTGTCTACTCCACATACACTCAATTCCACCCTCCTAATGCTTTTTACAGCTTTTCTGGAAAGAACAGATTCTCCTTCAAGAGACTTATAACAGGAAATTCCCACCTGGGTTCAAAAATCAGTTTCTTACAAGCCATTTAGTCATTGAATCATGCAATCACGGCTGGTCCTTGTGGTGTGCCTCTTCCCCACATGCAGGATTCCTCCTTTTTCCTTCCGGTCTTTGCTAATACATTTCCACAAATTGGATGCCTCTCCCTTTATTGTTGGAAAATCGAACGGATAAAAATGTCTTTCATCTGCTCATAGATTGGTTTTCTTAACAAAAAAGGTCTTCCCAAATTTTTTTGTTAATAAAAGTAATTTATATTTAATAGAGAAAAAAGAAAAACACTTAAAAGAAGGAAAAAAAACACCTCCGGTTTTACCCAGAAGCAACCGCTTTTGACATTTTGGTCTGTTTAATTCATACATATGTGTGTAAATACATATGTATAGAATATAACTTTCAACTATGTTAAATAACGTTTCCACAACTGCTTTTTTTTGAGATGGACTTTCACTCATGTTGCCCAGGCTGAAGTGCAATGGCACGATCTCGGCTCACTGCAACCTCTGCCTCCCAGGTTCAAGCGATTCTCCTGCCTCAGCCTCCTGAGTAGCAGGGATTACAGGCTAATTTTTTGTATTTTTAGTAGAGACAGGCTTTCTCCATGTTGGTCAGGCTGATCTCGAACTCCCGACCTCAGGTGATCTACTCGCCTCGGCCTCCCAAAGTGCTGGGATTACAGGCATGAGCCACTGTGCCCAGCCGCACAACTGCTTCAATAGAATCACAGAATTTGGATTCAGAAGGAACCCAGAGGCATCCAAATCCTTTCTTTCTGGTTTGAGGATTTCTCTCACACGTATCTTGATGGGGGCTGCCCAGACACTGCTTGCATCTTCCAGGGACTGGGAGCCCAGTTGGCACCAAGCTCTCATCCTTTTTTCCTCCTGAAATTACAGAACAATCTGCCCTGTTTGGACTTCTCAGATTGAATGTCCATAGTTGCTGTGATTATTCCTTGCTTGACAGAGTTTTCAGAGCCTCTCATGATGCTGGTCACCTTCCTCTGGGGAGTTTGTTAACTTAAACACTACCTTCAGACCCTGATATGAAGTTATAAGTGTGGGCAGGCAGATGTGGGAATATTACTTCCCTTACCAGGACCCCTGCCTTCCATTAACACTGCCCATGATGGCACTGGGTATATTTTTAGTGGCTACCTCTCCTCTGTTAAGTCAACGTTCCTTTTTTTTTTTTTTTTGAGATGGAGTCTCACTCTGTCACCCAGGCTGGAGTGCAGTGGCACAATTTCGGCTTATTGCAACCTCCACTTCCCAGGTTCAAGCAGTTCTCCTGCCTCAGCCTCCCGAGTAGCTGGGACTACAGGCGTGTGCCACCAGGCCTGGCTAATTTTTTGTAGTTTTGATTAGCCAGGCAGGGTGGCATGCGCCTATAACACCCAGCTAATTTTTTTTTTTTTTTAATTTTTAGTAGAGATGGGGTTTTACCATGTTGGCCAGGCTGGTCTCGAACTCCTGGCGTCAAGTGATCCGCCTGCCTCGGCCTCCCAAAGTGCTGGGATTACAGGTGTGAGCCACTGCGCCCGGCCAGAGATTGGTCTTAAAATGCCATGACAGACAGCATTAATTGGAGAGAGATAATATTGGCCCAAATGCTGCCTCTTCAAATCCAAAATCCATTTTAGGGAGTGGAGAGGGAGCCTAACATTGGTTGTATGTGTGCATGCATGTATATGTATGTGCGTGTGTGTGTGTGTACAAGCTAATCACCTATCAAACATAATGCTGGGTACATTTGCATCTTTATTATTACAGTTATTGTTACTGTCATGGCTGTTTCAATTGGTTGAGGACCTGCTGTGCACTTCACATACATTAATTCCTTCATTCCACAAAGCCCTATGGTGATCATGGTTCTATACACAAGGAAAGAAAAGCAGAGAAATTAGACAACTTACTCAACGTCAAATGTCAGTAAGATACAGAATCCCAATCTAAACTCAGGTGTCTCTGGGCCCAACGCCTGTGATCTGTCCCTATTTTGTATTGCTTCATAAAAGTGCAATCCACTGACCAACAATCAAGCCCAGACTCCCTGGGCCCAGCTAGTGTGGACCAGGTGGATTGGAACTTCCTCACAGTGCCAGAGGAAATAGCAGTAGAGGTATCTGAGCCCTTTGGATTAAAGATAATGGAACATAGGGGGGACTCTCCAGAGCTTTTTGTCCTACCTTGAATCTCAGACCTTTAGAAAGAAACTTTGGGTGCTATCCTGATTCAACCGTATCCTTTTCATTATACTTTTGTAATATATATTATTAAAAATATAGGCCAGGTGCAGTAGCTCATGCCTATAATCCCAGCACTTTGGGAGGCCAAGGTGGGAGTATCACTTGAGCCTAGGAGTTCAAGACCAGCCTGGGCAATATAGTGAGAACCTGTTTCTATAGAAAGTTAAAAAAAAAAAAAAATTAGCCAGGATTTTTAGTGGGATGATCACTTGAGCCCAGGGAGGTCAAGGCTGCAGTGAGCTGGGATCATGCCACTGCATTCCAGCCTGGGTGAGCGTGAGAGCCTGTCTCAAAAAATAAATAAATAAATAAAAATTAAAGCTGTTAAAGTAATGTTATATATATCATATATATTCTTTTTTATGCTTTTTTGTTTTCTTACTTTTCTCCTCAAATTCCTCTTACATACACACACACACACACACACACACACACACACACACACACACAGAGTCTCACTCTGTTGTCAGGCTGGAGTGCAACTATGCCCAGCTAATTTTTTATTTTATTTTTATAGACATGGGATTTTGCCATGTTGCCCAGGCTAGTCTCGAACTTCTGAGCTCAAGCAATCCTCCTACCTCAGCCACTCAAAGTGCCAGGATTACAGTCATGAGTCATTGCGCCCAGCCTAAATATTTTAAGATGTTATCACTTCATTGACAAGTCCACAAACAATATATCAACATTTTTTTCTTTGGCTCCATTCGTGTATGTGTGGATTTGGGTGTTTATGCCGAGAAGTCCTGGGAAAGTTCCATTTAGTGGAAAACATGCCCCAAAGGAGTTGTTCTACCCAAAGGGGAGAAAGTTGAGATACTAATCCACTGATTTATTGGTTGAGGGTTGCTCCTAAAGGTGTCCTTAACTCCCTGGCATTTGGAACTACCCTGAAGCAGATGAACACCTATGTAGACAAAGCCTTTATATGGAAAGTTGCAGATGCTTTCACTAGGAAACCATTAGCGGGAATGGCAAGTGCAAGAGACTGTGTCAAGGCATGACAGCATCTGCTACAGAATGTGACATTTAAAGCCGGGCGTGGTGGCTCATGCCTATAATCCCAGCACTTTGGGAGGCTGAGGCGGGCAGACCACTTGAGGTCAGGAGTTTGAGACCAGCCTGGCCAACATGGTGAAAAACCCAGCCTCTACTAAAAAAAAAAAAAAAAAAATTAGCTGGGTGTGGTGGTGCATGCCTGTAATCCCAGCTACTCGGAGGCTGACGTGTGAGAATCGCTTGAACCCGGGAGGCAGAGGTTGCAGTGAACTGAGATTGCACCACTGCACTCCAGCCTGGCAAGAGAGTGAAACTCTGTCTCAAAACAGGGCTGGGCGCGGTGACTCACGCCTGTAATCCCAGCACTTTGGGAGGCTGAGGCACGTGGATCACCAGGTCAGGCGTTTGAGACCAGCCTGGCCAATATGGTGAAACCTCATCTCTACTAAAAATACAAAAATTTGCTGGGTGTGGTGGCAATGTGCCTGTAATTCCAGCTACTCGGAAGGCTGAGGCAGGAGAATTGCTTGAACCGGGGAGACAGAGGTTGCAATGAGCCAAGATTGCGCCATTGCACTGCAGCCTGGGAGACAGAGCAAGATTCAGACTCAAAAAAAAAAAAAAAAAGTGACATTTAAGCAAGGACTCAGGAAAGTGAATCATGTGGACATGTAGGGAAAGAATGTTTTAGGCAGAGGAAACAGCCATTGCAAAGGCCCCGAAGCAGGAGCTGTCTGTCTAGCATGTTGGGAGGAAAAGCAAGGAAGCCCATGTGGCTGGAGTAGAGTGAGCAAGGGGAGAGTAGATGAGACAAGAGTAGAGAAATCATAGAAGTCACAATTATATAGGATCTTGTGGGATGTTTTAAGGAATTGGGTTTCACTCTGAGCAAAATAGGAAACCATTAAAAACTTGAAAAGAAGTGTAATGTGATCTAACATATTTCAGAAGGTCAACCAGAGCCAGACATGGTGGCTCACACTTGTAATCCTACCTACTCTAGAGGCTGACATGGGAGGATTGCTTGAACCCAGGAGTTTGAGGATGCAGTGAGCTAGGATCATGCCACTGCTCTCCAGCCTGAGCAAAGAGTAACACCTTGCCTCTGGGGGAAAAAAAAAAAAAAAAAAAAAAAGGTTCAGCCAGGCTGCTGTTCTGGAAATAGCAAAAGGGGAAGTCAGGAGACAGGAAGCTGTTGTCTTCCTGTCTTCTTCCAGGCAAGAAGTGGTAAGAAGTGGTTAGATTTTGAATATAGTAGGAAGGTAAAGCCTACTGAATTTCTGGACAGATTCAGTGTGAGGAGTGAGAGAAAAGAGGAATGAAGTACAAAACTAAGGATTTCAGCCTGAGCAATTAGGCTAAGGAAGGTTATGGGTAAAGTATGTTTAGGGAGACAATTAGACATTTGGCTTTCTAGCTCACCTCTTCACCAGTGATGAAGCCTTCAGGGTGCCATTTTTATTTAGGCAGTCCTATTTCCAACTTCCTATATGGCATGAACCAAAGTCTTAATTCTCATACTTATGTGGACATTTAACTCTCAAAAGTAACAATCCACTCACATACCTTCTCCTGGTCCCTAGAAGCCATAGCCAGTTCACATACTGACCACTCAGGTTTTCAGTTCCTCCTTTACCTCCGGCTCCTGACAGTTCTCTTTCTTTCTTGCAAATTTTACTTTGTGCAGTCGTCCCTTGGTATACATGTGGGATTGGCTCCAGGGCCCCTTGCATATGCCAAAATCCACACGTAAGTCCTGCACTCAGCCCTGCGGAATCTGCAAGTACAAAAAGTTGACTCTCCACATATGCGGATTTTGCATCCCTTGAATACTGTATTTTCAATCCACCTTTGGTTGAAAAAATCCCATGTATAAGTGGACTTGTGCATTTCAAACCCATGGTGTTCAAGGGTCAACTGTATTTCTTTTCTCTTTTTCTTTTTTTGAGACAAAATCTCACTCTGTTCCCCAGGATGGAGTGCAGCGGCGTGATCTCAGCTCATTGCAGCCTCCGCCTCCCAGGTTCAAGCAATTCTTGTGTCTCAGCCTCCCAAGTAGCTGGGATTACAGGCATGCACCACCACACCCGGCTAATTTTTGTATTTTTAGTAGAGACATGTTTTTGCCATGTTTGTCAGGCTGGTCTCAAACTCCTGGTCTCAAGTGATCCACCTACCTCAGCCTTCCAAAGTGCTGGGATTACAGGTGTGGACCACTGCACACAGCCTCAAGGGTCAATTGTATTTAAAAGAATGTTATACTTTAGTCAGCACCTCTATTTGTAGCAGGAATGTTTTCAGGTTATCTCACCTGTCATGTTGTTGCAACTGGAAGTCCCCCCAGGGGTGACTTGGATGGTCAAATTAACTTGGCAGGAATTATTTTCTGGAACGACAGACCCATCTGAATGAACACAACACCCCCTACCTTCCTGCCATGTTGGAAGCATCGACTCCTGGAAGCATTAGTCAGGGGAAGAGAAAGGAGCTGGAGCAGGGAGAGGGCAAAGCCTTCAAGGCAATCCTATCACTTTCTTCAACAAAATCCATGTCCATCTGCTGATGGGCTAAAGAGCAGAATCACAGGGTTTTTGATTGGATAGATGCTATCCAGTTCAACCTTCAACTGGGTGCAACCTCCTTGTCAGACAGCCTATTGCTGCAGGGCCCTCACTAATGACTTCATGCCAGGACTGTTCTCATTTTAAGCCTCTTCTTATTTTGAGATAACAATCTTGGCCAGGCGAGGTGGCTCACACCTGTAATCCCTCGGCACTTTGGGAGGCTGAGGTGGGAGGATCGCTTGAGCCCAGAAGTTTTGAGACCATTCTGGACAACATAGTGAGACTCCATCTCCACAAAAAATTTAAAAACTAGCCAGGCATGGTGGTGCGCACCTGTAGTCCCAGCTACTTAGGAGGCTGGGGTGGGAGGATTGAGCCCAGGAGGTTCAGGCTGCAATGAGGTGTAATGGCACCACTGCACTCCAGCCTGGATGACAGAGTGACACCCTGTCTCAAAAACAACAACAACAACAACAAAACAAAGCTTTGGGAAAAATGTTTGCTACTCATTCAGCCCACATCCTCTTGCTTTCCCTTCTACCTGGCAGCCCCTCATGGCCTCTTTCACATTTCTCTTCCTCTTCAGGTAAGGAGACCTAGTTCCTTCCATCTTTCCTCATACAAAGTGGTCCCAGAGTTGGATATTACCCACCAGAAGTGATGTATTTTTCTCTCACAGCTTCCCATGACAGGGCTGCCAGGTGAGCAGAACCTCCTCTCCCACTGTTGGAAGAATAACAGCAACCTCAAGGGCCTGATGAGGGTGTCAGATGGGGGAGCACCCACAGAGTGCCAGGCCAAGGCCTTGACCCACAAGAACAGAAGAGGGGGTGAGATAGAATTCCAAGGAAGTGCTGAAACTTTTCACTCAGTGGAGGCTCAGTTTACCAACCTCGGGGCGTATTAGTCAGCCTGGAAGGCCCCAGAGGGCCTCAGTTTGTTCTCTGAGCAAAGTAGTGAACTCTTTCCCTTTGGTGCCACCACCAAGGGCCCAAGCTGCAGCCTGATAACTTGACAGAGAGTGATATCTTCTCTCTTCCCTGCTCAGCTCTGACAGCGATCCCAGTTCCTATTCAGGGTAAATCATCCACTTTCACTTCTGCTCAGCGCAGCCTACACAGAGAGAGAATGAGGGGAGGGGAGGCACCTGGCCGTGCATGCTGTGTAAGGAAGGCTGTGGTGTTCTGGAAACACACAGAGGACATGTCTCCCAGAAGCTGCTCATTTATTCCCTGGTACATGGAGCCAGCTCTGCCTCATCCCTTTCTGGGCTCTGTGGCTAGACCTTATCTTCCCCTGGTTGCCAAATGAAGGAGGGCCTCCTCCTGTCTTCTTCACTGGCTCAGAAACACAGAAAAGATGTGTTGAGAGAACTTAGGGTCTGAGGGAGCTGTGAGAAGCAGAGCTCCTCAGACTGAGCTTCCCACCCCCACCCTAGGATGTCTATCCAGGAAAGGGGCTGACCAGTGGGACAAAGGCCTGCCAGGAGGAGCCTGGCTGAGCTACTTTTCTGCTTTCCTACTTGAGACTCAGTTCTGACCTCACACATACATAGAGAAGATGTCCTTTCAGACAGGAAATAAGACAAAGTTCTCAGATGAGCACTAAAAGTCTAAACTAGAAAGTTATTTTATCCTGTCCCTGCATATAAGACAGTGAATTAAAACCCAAAGTGCTCTGTGAAGAGGAGCAAGGTTGTCCTTGGAGGATACTCCTCCCAGCATGCAGGCCATATGTGTTCTCTGTCTTGGGTCCCAGCCTTGGAGTAGAAGGGCTGCAGCTCTAGGCAGGTGGTTGAGCAGCTCCACTACAGTAGGTTAGAGTTGCTGGTCTTGTCCTTTAAGGTATGGTGATGAGGTTCTATTTTCTATGTGCCTGCTGGAGACCCATCATGGTTTTCAAGTAATTATGCTGGACACAGAGGGAGGAGAAAACAGGAACTTATTATGAGGGATAGACTTAGCAGGGACTCAGACCAGGCCACTCACATTCACCCTATCATTCCTCCTGCAAACATCACAGGTTGTGGACAAGGATTCCTTCTGAGTAGCCCCAATTCTGTGAGAAATAACATTCCATTCAAACTCTTTCATTCTTTTATCCTAAAGAAAGTGTGTAAAACTATTTTAAAACAGTCTGGCAGGCATATTTGAAAGGAGGCATGTAGGTCTCAAGGGCATACTTGAGAGTTTCTGACAGGGAACAGGTTCAGAAAGAAAAGAAGAGGGTTCTATCTCCAGAGGAGTTAGGGGCCAGGTATTCAGAAGGGCCCTCTCTTTGCCACTGCAATCAATCAGATGTTCACAAATTATACCTTTTTAATGCATTGCTAGGCTCTTAGAAAGCAGGTGAAAACTGTGGGCTGAAACAGAAACAGTGGGCTATAAGCCAGCAAATGCTAAAACTAGCTTGGAACATGGAATCTTAGGTTCCCCACAAAGTAGGAGTCTGAACGGAAGCTCCCGTATTAAACTGGAATTCTTGAAGAGGGTTAAAATGGTCCTGGGTTGGTAATGCCCTACAGCTAACTGCAGAAAGCAAGTGCAAACCTTTTCAGTGGGAAAATAATTTCAATTTATGTGTTCAGGTCTCCTTGAGCTTAAGTTCAGTCAAACACAAGCTCATGATTTCAATACACACACATACACACACACACACACACACACGCCACCGTCAAGCCACCATGAGACTCAGTAAAACAGGAAACAGATTTTGACCATGAAAAATCTGATCTATACATTTCCTATATAAAAATATATATTTAAATAACTATAACATAGAATTGAAAGAACATGGAATGGTTCAAGTATAATATTTGCATAAAAAGTTTGTGCATGGACATATCTTAAACATTAAAAATGGCCAATACAGAGAATTCTAGAGATTGGGGAATGATGAGAGAATAGAGTTTTGACTGTAGAAATACAGGATTCCTCTGCTTAATGATTTAGAATTTGTTTATTTTTTTGAGACACAGTCTCTGTCACCTAGGCTGGAATACAGTGGCACAATCTCGGCTCACTACAACCTCCGCCTCCCAGGTTTAAGTGATTCTCCTGCCTCATCCTCCTGAGTAGCTGGGATTACACATGTGCACCACCATCCCCGGCTAGTTTTTGTGTTTTTAGTAAAGACGAGGTTTCATCATGTTGGCCAGGCTGGTCTTGAACTCCTGACCTTAAGTGATCCGCCCACCTCAGTCTCCCAAAGTGCTGGGATTACAGGCATGAGCCACCAGGCCTGGTGAGTTGCACATTTTAAATGGGCGAATTGTATGGTATGCAAATTCTATCTCAATAAAGCTTTTTAAAAAGCATAAAATAAGGATTTATTTAAAATAACTAGCTGGGCATAGGGGCTCACGCCCATCATCCCAGCACTTTGGGAAGCTGAGGTGAGAGGATTGCTTGAGCCCAGGATATCAAGGCTGCAGTGAGCTATGATCGTGTCACTGCACTCCCTCCAGCTTGGGTGACAGAGCAAGACCTTGTCAAAAAAAAAGAGTAAGTCCTCGTGCAGTGGCTCATGCCTGTAATCCCAGCAATTTGGCAGGCCCAGGCAGCAGGATCCCCCGAGTCTAGGAACTGGAGACCAGCCTGAGCAACAAAGGGAGACCCTATCTCTATTCAAAAAATTGTTTTTAATTAAAAAGAAAACGCCAGGCGCGGTGGCCCACACCTGTAACCCCAGCACTTTGGGAGGCCGAAGTGGGCAGATCACCTGAGGTTGGAAGTTTGAGACCAGCCTGACCAACAGGAAAAACCCCATCTCTACTAAAAATACAAAATTAGCCAGGAGTGGTGGCGCATGCCTGTAATCCCAGCTACTTGGGAGGCTGAGGCAGGAGAATCGCTTGAACTCAGGAGGCAGAGGTTGCAGTGAGCCAAGACTGTGCCATTGCTCCAGCCTGGGCAACAAGAGCAAAACTCCATCTCAAATAAATAAATAAATAAATAAATAAATAAATAAATAAATACGAAAAAGAAAAGAGGCCAGGCTGAGGCCAGAGAATGGCATGAACCCGGGAGGCGGACCTTGCAGTGAGCCGAGATCGCGCCATAGCACTCCAGCCTGGGGCGACATAGCGAGACTCTATCTCAAAAAAAAAAAAAAAAAAGAAAAGAAAAGAAAGAAAAAAATAAGACCAAGCATATTTGAAGGAGAACCAAATACAATGTTTAGATGTAGGAGATGAAACACAACTGAAGAGCGTATTAATAAACTAAAAGAGGAATCTAAGGAAGCTACCAGGCCAGGCGTGGTGGCTCATGCCTGTAATCCCAGCACTTTGGGAGGCCAAAGTGCACGGATCATGTGGTCAGGAATTCAAGACCAGCCTGGCCAACATGGTGAAACCCTGTTTCTACTAAAAACACTAACATTAGCCAGGTGTGGTGGCGTGCACCTGTAATCCCAGCTACTCAGGAGGCTGAGGCAGGAGAATTGCTTAAACCTGGGAGGCGGAGGTTGCAATGAGCCAAGATCACACCATTGCACTCCAGCCTGGGCGGCAGAGGAAGACTCCATCTTGGGCGGGAAAAAAAGAAATTACCCAGGCTGGGCACGGTGGCTCATGCCTCTAATCCCAGCACTTTGGGAAGTCAAGGCGGGTGGATCATGAGGTCAGGAGTTTGAGACCAGCCTGGCCAACATGGTGAAACTCTGTCTGTATTAAAAATACAAAAATTAGCCAGGTATGGTGGCACACGCCTATAATCCCAGCTACTTGGGAGGCTGAGGCAGGAGAATCCCTTAGAACCCAGCGGGTGGAGGCTGCAGTGAGCTGAGATTGTGGCATTTCACTTCAGCCTGGGTGAAAGAGCAAAACTCCGTCTCAAAAAAAAAGTTACCTAAATTACAGCATAGAGAGATGAGGAGCTGGAAGAAACGTAAGATATTTTAAGAGATACAGAGGACAGAATGAAATAAAATACATCTAATCAGAGTCCTAGGAATGAGAATAGAAAGAAAAGGGAGGCAGTATGCAAAAAGATAACAGTTTCAATATCCCTTTCATGATTGAGAAAAAAAATACACATTCAATGAATAGGAACAGAAAAGAACATCTTCAACCTAATAAACAGCAGGTTCTAAAGTAAAGCCTGTAAGTGTGCTACCCCAAGTGTGGTCCTGGACTAGCAGCATGGACATCATCTGGGAGTTTATTCAAAATATAGAATCTCAGGCTCCATCAGTATCTGCTTTTTTTTTTTTTTTTTTTTTTTTAAGACAGAGTCTCTCTTCATTGCCCAGGTTGGAGTGCAGTGGTGCAAGTTTGGCTCACTGCAACCTCCACCTCCCTGGTTTAAGAGATTCTCACGCCTCAGCCTCCCAAGAGCTGGGATTACAGGCATGCACCACCACAGCTGGCTAATTTTTGTATTTTTAGTAGAGATGGGGTTTCACCACATTAGCCAGGCTGGTCTTGAACTCCTGGCCTCAAGTGATCTGCCCGCCTCAGCCTCCCAAAGTACTGGGATTATAGGCATAAGCTATTGCTACCGGCCATCTGCATTCTGAAAAGACCGCCGGTGATTTGTGTGCACAGCACAGGATGAGACATGCTGCTCTATGGGACCTTCAGAATCCATGTAAGAAACCCCTATGCTTAAGCCTCTCTGGATGGGCTTCAGCTCCTCACAACTATCAGGTCAGTGAAGATGTCAGTTTAATCCTAAATGTAAAGAGTGAAGTCAGCTGGGGGAAATGATGACACAAAATCCAGAAACTAAGAAAAAGAAGACCGATAAACTCGTGCCATGGTCTAAATGTCAGTGTCTCCCCAAAATTCGTATGTTGAAAGCTAACCCCCATGGCAATGCTATGAAGAGGTGAGGCCTTTGAGAAGTGACAGGTCTTGAGGGTTCTACCCTCAGGGATGGGATTAGTGCCCTATAAAAGGGGCCTGAGGGAGCTCGTTAGTTTATTGCACTTCTGCTGTGTAAGGACACAACTAGAAGGCACCACCTCTGAAGTGGAGGGCAAACCCTTACTAGCCCATATCTGCTGATGCCTTGATGTTACACTTGCCAGCTTCCAGAACTGTGAGCAATACATTTCTGCTGGTTTTTTTTTTTTTTTTTTGATGGAGTCTCACTCTGTCTCCCAGGCTGGAATGCAGTGGCACGATCTCGGCTCATCGCAAACTCCACCTCCCCGGTTCAAGCAATTCTCCTCCCTCAGCCTCCCAAATAGCTGGAACTACAGGCATGCGCCACCAGGCCCAGCTAATTTTTGTATTTTTAGTAGAGATGGGGTTTCATCATGTTGGCCAGGCTGGTCTCGAACTCCTGACCTCAAGTGATCCACTCACCTCGGTCTCCCAAAGTGCTGGGATTACAGGCATGAGCCACTGCGCCCAGCCCATTTCTGCTGTTTAGAAGTTCCCCAGTCTAAGGTATTTTGTTACAGCAGCCTAAATGGACTAAGCTTGATTTCTTAAAAATAACAAAATACCTACAAAAAACCATAAGGAAAGTCAAAAGACAAATGACAAACAGGAAAAAATAGTTGTAAATCATATCACAAAGAGCTAACTTCTTGGTCAGGTGCAGTGGCTCATATCTGTAATCCCAGCACTTTGGGAGGCCAAGGTGGGTGGATGATCTGAGGTCAGGAGTTCGAGACCAGCCTGGCCAATACGGTGAAACTCCGTCTCTACTTAAAATACAAAAAAATTAGCTGGGTGTGGTTGCGGGTGCCTGTAGTCCCAGTTATTCAGGAGGCTGAGGCAGGAGAATAGTTTGAGCCCAGAGGCAGAAGTTGCAGTGAGCCAAGATTGTGCCACTGCACTCCAGCCTGGGTGACAGAGTGAGACTCTGTCTCAAAAAAAGAAAAAAAAAAAAAATCCTAAAAATTAGTAAGAAAAAACTGGCCAGGTACAATGGCTCATGTCTGTGATCCCAGCACTTTGGGAGGCCAGGGCAGGCGGATCACTTGAGCCCAGGTGCTTGAGACCAGCCTAGGCAACATGGCAAAACCCCATCTCTACCAAAAAAAAAAATAAATAAAATTTAGCTGGGCATGTGGTGCATGCCTATAGTCCCAGCTATTCGGGAGGCTGAGGTGGGAGGATTGCTTCAATCTGTGAGGTCGAGGCTGTAATGAGCCATGATCATGCCAGTGCACTCTAGCCTGGGCAACAGAGTGCAACACTGTCTCAAAAGAAAAAAAAAGGAAAAAAAAAAAAGGACACAGAAGCACCTATAGGTTGACATGGCATGTTCTTATAATCTTCAGGATGTGTTGCTAAGTAGAAAAAGCAAGATGCAGAAAACTGAGGGGAAGCCAGGCACAGTGGCTCACATCTGTAATCCCAGCACTTTGGGAGGCCGAAGTGGGTGGATCACTTGAGGTCAGGAGTTCAAGACCAGCCTGACCAACATGGTGAACCCCCATCTCTACTAAAAATACAAAAAAGTAGCCGGGCATGATGGCACACCTGTAATCCCAGCTACTCAGGAGGCTGAGGCGGGAGAATCACTTGAACCCGGGAGGCGGAGGTTGCAGTGAGCTAAGATCACACCACTGCACTCCAGCCTGGGTAATAAGAGTGAAATTCTGTACCCCCCAACAAAAAAAAAAAAAGAAAGAGAGAGAGGGAGAGAATGGAAGGAAGGAAGGAAGGAAGGGAGAAAACTGAGGGAAACGCTAGAAACAAGTGATGGGGTGCCCTGTCAGAGGGGTTGCCAGGATCTGAAGCAAGTGACAGGGGTGCCCTATCAGAGGGGGTTGCCGGGAGCTGATGGAAGGGGACAGTGTTTGTACTTTCTTTTTTATTTTTGGAGACGGAGTCTCTCACTCTGTCACCCAGGCTGGAGTGTAATGGTGCAATCTCTGCTCACTGCAACCTCCGCCTCCCAGGTTCCAGCAATTGTCCTGCCTCAGCCTCCCCAGTGGCTGGGACTACAGGAGCACGCTGCCACACCCAGCTAAGTTTTTGTATTTTAGTAGAGACAGGGTTTCACCATGTTGCCCAGGCTGGTCTCGAACTCCTGAGCTCAGGCAATACACCTGGTTCAGCTGCCCAAAGTGCTGGAATTACAGGCTTGAGCCACCGTGCCCAGCCAGAGCCACTGTGCCCAGCATTTTTTTTTCTTTTTTTTATATAGAGTTTCGTTTTATTGCACAGGCTGGAGTAAAGGTGGTATGATCTTGGCTCACTGCAACCTCTACCTCCCAGGTTCAAGCGATTCTCCTGCCTCAGCCTCCTGAGTAGCTGGGATTACAAACATGTGCCACCACGCCTGGCTAATTTTTTGTATTTTTAGTAGAGACAGGGTTTCATCATGTTGCCCAGGCTGGTCTTGAACTCCTGACCTCAAGTGATCCACCCACCTCAGCCTCCCAAAGTGCTTGGATTACAGGCGTGAGCCACCGTGCCCAGCCATGTACTTTCACGCTTTCTTAATGTTTGAAACACCTGAATGTATCACCTATTGAGTATGTTAATAAATAACTACAAAAATATTTATGAAAGAATGAACTCACTTGGGCATCTGCCCTGTGTGCATCTGCCACTTGCTGTATAAGCACTGCCTCTGCACGAACAGGAGTGTGCAGTGCACAGGGCCCTCTGTGTTCTAGCTCTAGGCCAGGCCTTAGTAGAGTGGAGACCCTCTGCACCAGCCTAACCTGCTCGAGGAGGAGAGTACCCCACCCAATCTATAGCTAACACCATGTCTAGCTATGCCTCAGCTGCATGTGATCCTCTGTCCCCTGCCACCTGTGCAGAGTGGACCCTGTTGGTCCTCCCTGACAGGTGGAAGCCTCAGGGGATCCCTGGGCTTTGTGCTGCAAACCATACATAGGCTAGTCAGTACTGACCAGCCATGTCTTGGCCTGGCCATGGTTGGTGGGACTCCTCTAGGGTCCAGCCCAATCGCAGTCCAGTTGGCAGAAGACACCCACTGACTGAGGGTGACTAATCTCCTTGGAATGGCATCACTCCTCCCTTACTTCTCTAAAGTAGGGAATATGATCCTGGGTTTCCTAGTCATGAGGTCACTGAGGCCCCCAGCCTCCTGGAGACACAGGCCTCTGAGTTACCTTCTGCTCTGTCTTGACTTTGGCATTGTAGAAGGAGATGGAATCAGGGCCCTCAGGAAGCACCCTCTGCTGCAGCTGGCTGAATTTGTCCTGGTCATCTTCTCCCTGGGGGAGGAGAGTCTCTTTAGCATGGTATTGTCAGGATATACCCTAGCAGAGCCTGTGATGGGCATCAGGGCGGTTTGTGCCATACACCCCCATACCAAAAGGGCATCTCACAGCCCTCCAGCCCCCATGTCTGTCAGTGTTCTCACAGACAACCTGTAACTGCTGCCTGAGCAGGATGAACTGCTTTAGAAAGGTGGCAGTAGCAAGAGTGGTATTTTCCCCCATCCCTTGGTAACCGAGGAGAGACCTGTACCTGCCCACCTGCCTGGGCTGGCTATGGAGAGGCTGGGTGCACCACACACACTGCCATGTTTGTGATGAGAACAGAGATCAAGGGGCACTGCCCATTGCCCCATGCTTAACCACTGCCACACTCCTGCCCTTGTGCTGCTCACCAGAGACACAATCCTGTTCACAGGGACCATGCCTGGCCGGATGCTGCCGCCTGGCTTCAATGCCATCTGCATGTCCTCAGGGATGACAAAGGACTCATTGTACCAGATGTCAAATTCTACAAGGAGGTGAGGAGACAGAACCTGAGGAAGCTGGGAAGGGCTGTGTGCTCTCATCTGTCTTTTATCTGTTGCAGACTCACCACCTGTTTACTTTCTGCTCCAGGGTCTTACCCTGTCCCCATCTCCATCTCTGGCCCTCACAGTCCTGGGAACCACACATCTGAAGCCCCTGCCCAGCCCCTGGCTCTGCCAGAGAGAAACTCTGAGGGTGCTTCCAGAACTCAGGCTGTGGCCTCTCCCTGAGCCTCCTTGTACCTCAGGTGGCGGCCAACCTTCCCAACTGTCGCACCCATGAGCAGGCGGTGGCGACACTGATCCACTAGGTGCTGGCAATACTGGATCTCAGCCCTGAGGTCACGCAGGTCCTGGTACTCGCTGCGGTACTGCTTCTTGAGGTCTTTGAGCTTCAGGATCAGCAGGAATTCCTCCTCATCGATGATCATCAGCCCCTTGTTTTCATATTCACCTGCAAGGTGATAGAAGAAGTCAGGAAATGAGGTGTCCACCTGAAATTGGGGGAGGAAGGGATTCCAGAAGGCGGGCACAGAGCTGGCAAATCATGAAGACAGGAGACCACAGGCAGGGCTGGGTCATGGCAAGGAGATGGGTAAAGCACAAGAAGGCCAGGCTGCCAGGGCATAATCTCACAGGGAGGGGAGCTCAGCTCAGTGGGGCCACACTGGCATTTTAGGACAAACAGGAGCAGACGGCAGGGGAAGGTGCAGAAGGCCCATGCTCCATGCTTATTTTATTTAAAACTCTATTAGTCAAAGATATTTAGTAAGCACCCCTAGTATACAAATGTCTATTTTTCTTGTAAATTACATCTACAAACTGCCATCACTGGCTAGTACTACAAGGCACCTGGGCAAGGCTCCTTATTAATAACAGCAGATGTTCAAATTGTCTCTTGCTGATTCCCACATCCACCAGCTACTTTTTTTTTTTTTTTCCTTTTTGAGATGGAATCTTGCCTTGTTGCCCAGGCTAGAGTGCAGTGGCACAATCTCAACTCACTGCAACCTCCATCTCCCGGGTTCAAGCGATTCTCCTCCCTCAGCCTCCTGAATAACTGGAATTATAGGCATGTGCCACCACGCCCAGCTAAGTTTTGTAGTTTTAGCAGAGACGGGGTTTCACCATGTTGCCCAGGCTGGTCTTGAATTCCTGACCTCAGGTGATCCGCCCACCTCAGCCTCCCAAAGTGGTGGGATTACAGGCGTGAGCCACCACGCGCAGCTCACTAGCTACCTTCTTGTTAGAGATGATTAGACATCTATATCGTGTTGAGTAGCTGTCAAAGGGCTCCAGGGACAAGGGTTAGTGCTATTCGTCTCTTTGCAAGGATCTTTTAAGGTCTGTCAGTTCAGTGACAGTTGTTGGGTTAACACAAAATAATATGATGTGCAAAGCCATTCACCCTGCTCTCCACTGCTCACAGCACCTGAAAGCTTAGCAAAGGCATCACATCAATCCCCATCCCCAAGTGTAAGGCAAGTGTGTTCTGCACATGACCTGAGGTGTGTGGCTGGGGTGCATGAGGCAGCCCCCAGGTGCTAGAGGAAAGTGTTAGCACTTCCACTGATGTTTATTGAGAAAAAAGTGAGACACATTAAAAGTCACTAATGGAGTCATTAATGGAAAAGCAAGTGTCTTGACTGTGGGATCTGGGATCTGGAGTGGGGAGTGGGAGTCACCCTCACCAGGTGTCTCACCTTCAGTGCGGAGCAATCTGCTGCGGTCTCTATGCTGTGGGAGGTCTCTGATGTGATTATTTGAATAAGCCACAATCCTTTACAGAGTAGAGTCTTTACAGTACTCTGTTGAGATGGGGAGTAACTGTGTTCTACTCAGAGAATCTCTGATTATCTCCAGGAAAAAAAAGAGTTGAATTAAAGATGATTTTACATTTTTACATTTTTCTTTTTTTCTTTTCTTTGTTTCTTTTTCTTGAATTACTGGCCTCAAGTAATCCTCCTGCTTCAGCCTGTCAAATAGCTGGAATTACAAGCATATGCCACCACAACTGGCAATTTTGTATTTTTTTTTTTTTTTTTTTTTTTTTTTTTTTTTGAGACGGAGTCTGGCTCTGTCCCCCAGGCTGGAGTGCAGTGGCCGGATCTCAGCTCACTGCAAGCTCCGCCTCCCGGGTTTACGCCATTCTCCTGCCTCAGCCTCCCGAGTAGCTGGGACTACAGGCACCCGCCACCTCGCCCGGCTAGTTTTTTGTATTTTTTAGTAGAGACGGGGTTTCACGGTGTTCGCCAGGATGGTCTCGATCTCCTGACCTCGTGATCCGCCCGTCTTGGCCTCCCAAAGTGCTGGGATTACAGGCTTGAGCCACCGCGCCCGGCCCTGTATTTTTCTTTTACAAAAGACTAATGTTCCAAATATGCTGACCTTTCTGGGTCAACAAGTGGCTATCAATCATAAGGTATCTAAGAGATTGATTGATTGATTGATTGATTGGACATGGCCTCACTCTGTCGCCAAAGCTAAAGTTCAGTGACACGATCATGGCTCACTGCAACCTCAACCTTCTTGGCTCAGGTGATCCTTTTACCATGCCTCCCAAGTAACTGAGACTATAGGCATGTGCCACCACGCCCAGCTAATTTTTTATGTTTTTTTTGTAGAGACAGGGTCTCACTCTGTTGCCCAGGCTGGTCTCAAACTCCTGTGCTCAAGCAATCCACCCACCTCGGCCTCCCAAAGTGCTGAGATTACAGGTGTGAGCCACCCTGCCTGGCCTAGGAGATATGACTTTACTTGATCTGTTCAAGTAAATTCAATAAAATAAAGGTATTTTATTAATATTTTAATAATCAGTGGAAAAACACTACTTTTGGAGGAGAGCACAAAAATGAGTTTTTTTGATACTGATAGATAAAATTTTAAATATTAAAAATTTGTTGGGTCAGGCGCTGTGACTCACACCTGTAATCCCACCACTTTGGGAGGCTGAGAAGGGCAGATCACGAGGTCAGGAGATTGAGACAATCCTGGCTAATATGGTGAAACCCTGTCCCTACTAAAAATACACAAAATTAGCCAGGCATGTTGGCAGGTGCCTGTAGTCCCAGCTACTCAGGAGGCTGAGGCAGGAGAATGGCGTGAACCCAGGAGGTGGAGCTTGCAGTGAGCCAAGATCACGCCACTGCACTTCAGCCTGGGCGACAGAGCGAGACTCTGTCACACACACACAAAAAATTTTTTTTGGCCGGGTGCAGTGGCTTACACCTGTAATCCCAGCACTTTGGGAGGCTGAAGTGGGCAGATCACCTGAGGTCGGGAGTCCAAGACCAGCCTGACCAACATGAAGAAACCCTGTCTCTACTAAAAATAAAAATTAGTTGGGCGTGGTGGCGCATGCCTGTAATCACAGCTACTTGGGAGGCTGAGGCAGCAGAATTGCTTGAACCCGGGAGGCAGAGGTTGCAGTGAGCCAAGATCGTGCCATTGCACTCCAGCCTCGGCAACAAGAGTGAAACTCTGTCTCAAAAAAGAAAAAAAAATAATTTTAATGCCTTCCTCATCTCATCCTTTGATACTGTCCACTTTCAGGTGTATTTAGGAGTACATGATATGCCAGCATAGCATGCATATATTTTATCTTAAATATGTAATAAGGAGCTGTATGTTCAAAGAAAGTGTGAGCAGAGAGGACAAAGAAGTGCTTGTTTGTCCCATAAAATCTTCACCACGTCCTCTCCCTGTGGTTCTGGATAGGGGTATGTCTATAGCCACCATCACTGGCCTTCTCCAGCTTCCCAGACCCGTGGAGGGCTTTGCCCTTAGGAATAGCATGTCATAATTGGTCTGTGAGGTATAAGAATGGCCCCAAGAATTAGAACATAAAGTTGCCCTCTGATAAATAATTGTTTAATTTTTTTTTTTTTTTTTTTTTTTTTTTTTTCTGAGACAGTCTTGGTCTGTCACCCAGACTGGAGTGCAGTGGCACAATCTTGCCTCACTGCAACCTCTGCCTCCTGGGTTCAAGCAATTTTCATGCCTCAGCCTCCCAAGATGCTGGGATTACAGGTGTGCACCACCATACCCTGCTCCTCTGAGAAATAAATGAGTAAAATGCACCTTCTGTGAGTGAGATGATGCATCTGACTTGCAGGAATAAACCAAGTGACATCTGGAGATCACTTATGAAAGCTGGCCTGGAACAGGGTTGTGATTTAGCAAGGGAAAGCCCAGTAACCTGTGGTGTTTCCTGTCTGGAAGAAGACAATAAGACTGAGCCAGGAGTGTGAAGAACAGGGTGGCCTCTAAACCACCTGTCCCAGAGTTGGAATTGTCACTCATTAAAATGCAGGTCCTGGGCCCTGCTCCATCTCTCCTCAGTCAGAACCACTTGCTGAGGGGCTGGGAATCTGCACTTGAGCAGCCCTCCCAGATAAGTCATCTGAACACGTAAGCTTGATGGGCCTTGGCCCTCAGTGCAGGTGTGGGTGGTGCACACCACCAGGACAAGGACACTGGGTCAGGGTAACCAGGTGAGCACCCTCCCCACATTGGGGTCCTTTGCTCTTTGAGCCTGGAGCACCCTCTGCCACCTGCCCTAGAAGACAAGACTTTGACAGACCAGCACCGGTGTCACGGATTCAGCATAGGGAATGGCCTTACTGAAAGTGAGTCCCTTGGCTCTCTGGCATCCATATTCTTGTTCCCTTACTTGGTTTTCCATAGTCCCTACCAGCAGCCCCACCTCAATCTGACCACCTGGAGCAGTGAGGAAACCACACAGAGACCCACGGACCTTGTAGAAGTCACCAGCTACCCATCTCCCAGTGATACCTCTGCAGGACAAAAGGCCTGTTTCACCATGGACAGTAGCACATATGGGGTGGAAGGCCCAGCACCTAGGTCTGAGATAATGCAACAATGAGGGACCCACAGGCAGAGGCTGGCTGACAGGGGAGGACTCTGAGGCTCTCAGGGGCTGACCAGAGCTAAGTGATCTGACCTATGGGTGAAGGCCACACCCCAGTACCCCCACTGGCCCCTCCCATCTCAGTCCTCTAGTGCCAAGGGCTGTTCTGCTTCGACCAGCATGACTCTGAGACCCCAAAGCTCCCTAGCCGTCTTTCCATCACATTTACCTTGCTTCTCCCGCAGTGACTTCTGGAAATCCAGGGCCTCCTTGGTCACATCAATCTCCCGCTTGATGGCATTGATGCGCTGCGTGGTCTCGCTGGCCCTTTTCCTCCGTTCGTTCAAGATGGATTTGTTTTCTTTGAAAATTCGGTTGATCTCACTACCTCGCTCGTTCTTAAACTCCTCAAAGGCCACTGGTTTGGAGGGTGGGGTGTCGGGCCTTGAGATGCAAGGGTGAGACCAAAGAGGATAAATGAGGTGGCTGCCTTGGAGCCACCAGGCACTTCATCTTTCTTCCCTGGGGCTTCTGTGGGCAGGAGGCAGAAGTGCTAGGCACCACCTACCCCAGACAGGAGCTAAACTGTGTGAATCATTCCCTCCTCTTTGTTTTACTCAGCACATGTACAAGGTCACATGCCCATGGCAGAAAGGGAGGAAAGCAAGGAAAAGTATAAGAAAAAAACAACAATAAGAAAAGAAAAGAACAATGGCGTATGGTGGTGTGTCTCCTTCTGGATTTCTTTCCTTTTTTTTTTGAGACAGAGTTTTGCTCTTGTTGCCCAGGCTGGAGGGCAATGGTGCAATCTTGGCTCACTGCAACCCCCACCTCCTAGGTTCAAGCGATTCTCCTGCCTCAGCCTCCCGAGTAGCTGGGATTACAGGCATACGCCACCACGCCCGGCTAATTTTTAAAATTTTAGTAGAGACTGGGTTTCTCCATGTTGGTCAGGCTGGTCTCAAACTCCCGACCTCAGGTGATCCACCCGCCTCGGCCTTGGCCTCCCAAAGTTCTGGGATTACAGGCATGAGCCACCACGCCTGGCCCTGGATTTCTTTTATGTGTGTATATATATATGGTTTTTGTTTTTTTTTTTTTGAGACAGTATCTTGCTCTGTTGCCCAAGCTGGAGTTCAGTAGCTCAATCATAGCTCACTGCAGCCTTGAGCTCCTGGGCTCAATCAATTCTCGTGCCTCAGCCTCCTGAGTAGCTCGGACTACAGGCATGTGCTCCCATGCTCAGCTACCTTTTAATTTTGTATAGAGACAGACTCCCACTATGTTGCCCAGGCTCTCCAACTCCTGGGTTTAAGCAATCCTTTCACTTTGGCCAACCGATGTGCTGCAAGCATGAGCCACCATGCCTGGCCTCTTTGATATATTTTTGAATGGCTAAGGCCATGCAGTATGTTTAATTTTACATCTTACTTTTTTCAAAAGAGCATTTAATGTTATTAAAAACCCTCTGAGAACTCTAGTTAATGAGTGTAAGATGAAGTGTTGGGGCAAGGGGAAGTGGATTGATGTGGGCAACTTTGAAATGCATCAAAAAAATAACATAGAGGAATAGAAGGATAGAGGCAGAATGAAACAAGAATAGTAACATGTAAATTGTAGAATTGGGAGGATGCTTGGTGTACAGGTGTTCGCTGTACAATTATTTCAACTTCTCTGAATGTTTAGAAATGTTCATAGGCTGAAATTCTTCACGGACAACCCAATGGCAGAGAACAATTCACTTAGTGCCCTTTCCCTAGTGTTGGCTACTGAAGGTATTTCAAAAATATATATATATTGCTTTTTAAATAAATGATGAATACATATCTTTTGCATAAATCTTGTTTCACATCTATTTCCTTAGGATAGATCCTTAAAAACTCATCAGGGAGAGAGGCTGAGTGATTCAAGGAAAGGGAAGAGGTTATATTCTTTCATATCTTAAAAATTTTTAATCTTTTGAATGCAGTACTTGTACAAAAGATACATAACTTTAATTATTTAAATAATTGCTATTTGGAGGGTCTAAAATGATTCCATGTTTAACTGTACATCTTGGATGACTCCTGAGGTTGGATCATTTTGCAGGTGCATAGTCATGTTTTCTTCCTTGGGGACTGTGCTCCTAGTCTTTGCCTATTATTCCTTATTTTATTTCTCTTTTATCTGCAGGTACTCTTTACATGTTGAGGATCACATATGGTTTTGTTTGATCTGGTGCAGAAGCTAACATTAGCTGATTACCTAATTGGGCGTAATTCCTCCTTCGGGGAGTCTGAGGGAAGGGGCTCAATGCTGGAAGTTTCCCGGTCCCGCGAAAGCATGTCTTTGACATCCCCATCTTTGGAGGATGGGACCAGCTGGGTCTTGGAGGTGGAAACGTAATCCAAGTCCTTCCCATTCACAGGGCTGCTGGCACCTTCCTTTCTTGCCAAGGAGCTGGAAGAAGGCATGGAAGCCCCAGGGTTCAGTCATGGGCAGTGAGGTATCGCAGATGCCAGGATGAGTGACCTTTCTCAGCACTCACTACACTGGGAGCCCCACCTCACTCAGCTCCCACCTTGTTCATATTCCTAGGTAAAAGCGCAAATAGTGTGATGCTAAGCCAGGCAGATGTGGAGGAAGAAGAGGGCATTTTTCTCCCTTTTATCAGAACAAAGAGCTCTCAGTGGTCTTGGCAGGAGACGCTTGGGAAAAATGGGTACAATCTCCAGGGACTGAAAGTGTATGGACCTGTGGGATGGGCCACAGGTTCTCAGGAACCACCATGGCTGCTGAGGTCTGAGTCATACAGGCTGCCCTGGGAAGGACTGGCAGAGCCCCATACAGGGTGGGTCTGTCTGTGGACCAATGGTAAGGCAGGATGGCTCTGCCCTGCTGTTCTTTTTTTTTTTTTTTTTTTTTTCTGAGACAGAGTCTACCTCTGTTGCCCAGGCTGGAGTGCAGTGGCGTGATCTTGGCTCACTGCAAGCTCCACCTCCCAGGTTCACACCATTCTCCTGCCTCAGCCTCCTGAGTAGCTGGGACCACAGGCACCCGCCACCACGCCCGGCTAATTTTTTTGTATTTTTAGTAGAGATGAGGTTTCACCGTGTTAGCCAGGATGGGCTCGATCTCCTGACCTCGTGATCCGCCCGTCTCGGCCTCCCAAAGCGCCGGGATTACAGGTGTGAGCCACCGCGCCCGGCCTGCCCTGCTGTTCTTACTGGTCCACACCCTGTTCTCCACACCAGCTCCCAGAAAAGTAGCTGTCCTCCCTGCCGAAGCAACAGTGCTTGGTGCCTTTCTCCAAGAAGAGGCAGATCTGAGGACCGAACTGGCAGGAGGATGCCCATGGCTCTTCCCAAAGGTCTGAGGATAGAAAATCTGTTTCTTCCTCTTTCATCCTCCTTGCAACAAGTATGGCTCAGGGGACTGAGCCTCAACCAATCAACTACTGCACTGGTTATCCGGAAGCAGAACAGAGAGGGTTGGGGTGTGACTGCACTCATGAAGAGGCAGGAGGAGGCCAGGGACACTGGCATCCTCTGCCGCCTGACTCTTGTCCTGCGTGTAACAGTTTTCTACAATCAGCTCTGGCCCGTGGCCTGCGCTCACTCACTTATCCTCACAACAACCTCAACAACAACCTCAATGACTTGGATGCTATTATTATTTTTCCCATTTTGGAGATGCAGAAACAGGCACAGAGTGGTTCTCATGTCTCACATGGGGTGACCCCTTGGGTGTGAGAAGTGCAGAGCAGGGAGGGGAGCCCGGGCGTCAGCTCCAGAGCCTGTGCTCTTACCCACCACTACACAGCACCCCGGGAGAGTGGGCTCACTAAGTGAACCTAAATGCTCTTCCCACCTTGCACATACAAACGGATCTTGCCTGAAAGGTGAACTGGAGTTTTAGGTGACCTGAGTGCCAGTCGGCAGGAAGACCCTAGTGAAGTGAGGGGAGGCAGTACAACATAAAGTACCAGAGGGCATGGGCTCTGGGGAGCTGGTCCAGCTTCTCGCTGCCATTCCACTAGTCATTGGTGGTGTGGCCTTGGGGAGTGACTTCCCCTCTCTAAGCCTCTGTTTCTTCATCAGTATAATGAAGACATTAACTCCCACCTCACCAGGTTGCTGTGAAGATGAGAGGTGATTCTTGTGGGGTTCCAAACCAACCCCAGCCCGGACCCCACAGACTTGCTAGTATTGGCAGCAGTGACGTCCATTGCGCCAACCCAGTAGCTGAGACACCGGGGGAAGGCGGGAACAGTGCACATCCTCCCATTCACCCACCGAGGAGGGCCAGCTGCTGAGGAGGCAGAGCGGCAAGGTCACTCACCTAAGGGGCTCTTTGAATGTCTTCTTGGACTTGGCTTTCTTCCCAGGTTTGGTAGAGAAAGGGGCAACTCCGAGTCCAAAGTTTTGTCCTTCAGGCTCACCCACTAGGTGGCCATCAACATCCACAAGCCCCGCCTACATAGAGAGGCCAGCCAAAGGTCTGTGAGTTAGATTAAGGGCTTGGGCCCCTTGGGGACCCACGTGTATATGGCCCAAGGCTCAGGGTGAACATGTTCACCGTACACACCAAGGTTTGGCAGCTGCTAATGCCAGCCTCAGGCTGTCCCCAGTAGAGCGGTCCCTGATCACTCTGCCAAATGTTCACTTTCCACATGCACCCCCTCACCAGTATGGCACCTCATTCCATACTCTGGGGATTTAAAAGCTTATTTCCAACCTAATTCCAGGAATTTGTCTTTAATATTATTATCCATGTTTCTACCTTATGGAAATTATTTTTAATTCAAAAGTGGTTTACTCTTACACAGGTCGCCTATGTTCATTCTGGTGTTACCTTTATCTGTTGCAATCCTAGCTCTGGTTTAATGCATAATAATTGCTGGCTCTGCAAAGGTCTGAGGATGGGAAATCTGAGGTGAGTGCTGTCGGCAAGTGGCAACTACGCTTACCTTCTGGACAGCAGAAATGGCTGCAAAGTCATTCCTGTCAATGAGGGTGTACTTCCTGCGCAAAGTGGACTCCACTTCCTGTTCCTGTTGGCTTGGGAGACAGCACAAGAGAACAGCTTGTACCTGGAGCCATGCTGAATCCACTGGGGTAAGAACCAAGTACTGGGGTTAAAAGTCATATGGGCAAGGTCCCTTGTATGGGGCCACACCTTCATCATGAACCAGACCAGACAAAAGGACAAAGGACTCACTTTCCCCTGCCCCATTGCATATACCCACTGTCCAACCCCCAAACCTGCAGGGGCCACCTTATGCCATGTGTATCTGCTCCAAGATGACACTTGATAAGGACTGTAAGCTTCACTTGGGACCATGTGGGGTTCTGTCTTAGGTTCTGTCTCTAACAGGCCCCTTGGAATCATGTGACCAGCTTTAGTGACACCACCTAGCATAAGCTGCTTAGACTATGGGTATGTTTGCACCCAAGTAAACCACAAATGCTTCCTGAGGTGGGGGTGTGTGGCAATATTCACAAGGTGAATATTCACAACGCCCTGCTCTGGGCACACTCAGAGCTGGCATTTCATAAACACCTCCTGTCCAATTAATGAACTCACTGAATATCTACCAGGGACCCAGGCATGCCCCCAAGGACTCTAATTTGGCTCTTTATCCACAAGCATGAAGAGGATGCTCTTGGAGGCAAGTGCCCAGATTGCAGGAGATGAAAATGGCAGCCTGATGTAGGAGTGAGGCAGCGGTGGGGGTCTCTCACCTTAGAACCACCCGGAACTGGTTGAACACCTCCTTGATCTGTCTAAGGTTGATTATCTGGAGGGAAGAGAGCAAGGCAGAGGTTAGACCAAGGGCACCTAGAGGGACCAGGTTGCGTCTATGTTAGTAGAGAAATCAAGACCCCTTGGCTGACTCCTGGACCATCTGTCTCGAGAAGAGGACATTTGCACACAGCCTCTCAGCAAAGTGGCAGCCAAGCCCTTCTCCAGAGCAGAGAAACACCTGATTAATAATTTTAAAACTAAGTGTTTGCTGAGGCTATAAAAACCACCTTTTCTAAGTGGAGACCTCTATAAAACGAAATGATTCTATACCTTGAAAATACCTTCTAAAGTTTTTTATAAATAAAATGTATTTCCTCAGCTTTCTCTTCCAAAAGGCTCTGCCTGCTGTCTTCAGATGCAGCCCATTTATGGACCTGTCTGCATGGGCACAGACACGTACACATGAGGCCGGAGGAAGGTTACTGGCCTCCCCCCGGGCCTAAAGCCCACAGCATTCCCCTTGACCAAGGGTTAATCTGGGTCTGCCCCTCCTATGAAGGCCAGAAGAGTCCATCCCTTAGTTGCCCCAGGCCTGCTTCTTGGAGCTGCCCATAGTAACAGCCAGGGGGGTCTGCCCATGTCTCCAAGAAGAGGGGTTCGATGGACTGCACTGTGAAAACAGGATGCAGCCTCTTCCCCCTGAGGACCCTTCCTTGTGGGGCAGTTTCCCCCTCCTTGGCCCACTCCAACATGGGCCCTGGGGTCTACCTTGTAGACAACCAGCATGACCACCATCCTTTATCAGCTTCATTCTGCGGACACAGTCAAGCCACCCAGGTGCAGCAGTTCAGTTCATCACCACTCTGTTTCCCTCCCCACTAGGCAGGTAAGGCCACTGAAGTACACGCGGTTGAGTATTTTGCCAAGGTCACTCAGCAAAGAAGCAGCTGAGCTAGGATTCAATCCCAGAAAGCCTGGCTCTAGGGCCTGTGCTTATGCCCCTGAGATGAGCTGAAGGGTCCCTGACATCAAGAGTCCAGCACCACCCTCCACCCACTGCACCCATTCATGTGAGGTTCTGAGGCTAGCAGAGCATGCGTTGGGGTGTGCCCAGGATAGGGAGGTCCAGGCTGGCTCAGCACAGTGGTCACAGAGGGGTTCCTTACATCGATCTCGTCCAGCGTCCCCTCCAGGTACCTCCGCACCTGGGAGTTGATCTCAGCAATCTGGATTTCATCCATGGCTTCATAGGTCACAAAGGTGCGGTTGGTCTTGAAGGAGGATGAAGAACATGTGGATAAGCAACAAGAACCCGAGCCCATGCAGGAGTGGCAGGGGCCATTCTGAGAGGCAAAGTAGGGAGGCTGGGCACAGGCCCTGGCTGACCAAGCTGGCTCATTCCCTTCATCATCGGGTCCTGCCAGAGGGCCTAACACACAGGCCAGCGCTTGAGTCAGAGATGGGTAATGGGGTCGGGGAGGAAAGGAAAGTCCCTCAGACATGGGGCCTGCTACTCCAGACAGAGGCTCTGCTGCCTGAGTCCCAGCAGACTCTGCAGCATAAGAACCGCGAGGACGGGAGGCATGCGCTGCCTCTGGCTTGAGGCCCCTCAGGACCACCGGAGGACTCTGCCCCCACCCCCTGTCCTCATGGCCCCTTGCTGCTGCCCCTTTCCTGCCACTCAGCCTGCCCCCTGACCCCGCCTACTACCGGCCTTGACCCATTATGCTGTCTGCCCCTAGCCCCAGTCGCCCCTTATCCCAGCACCTCTGCCCTCCTTCCTTGCCTCTAGCCTCTTACCAGGCTGTCATGGATGGCCAGTTCCTGCTTGAGCAGTGCTAGTTCCTTCTCCAGATTCTTGACCATTCTCTGCCGGGAAACATGGTAGGGTGGGGGCCAACAGGGAGGGTCATCAGAGAAGCTACCCTGTCTCTTCCACAGCGAGAGCACAATTCTTCATTCTGTGCCCAGACATCCCGGCCATTCCTGGATCCACAGGGTATGCTTTCAGCTTCTGTCGATTACCTCCCCACTGGTGACTCTTCCCCAACTGGGGTGAGTTCAGGGTCTGGGAGGACCTGAATAGTACCCTGGCCTTTGCTACTGCCTCAAAAGAGACAGCACAAGCTACAGGGCCACCTCAAACCCCAACTCCCAGGGGCCCCAAGCTTCTTCCAGTCTACCAGGATAATGGCCCTTTCGGTGCAGCCTATAGACTCCAGAATGCCTTCTCTTTTTTTGAGACAGAGTTTTGCTCTTGTTGCCCAGGCTGGAGTGCAATGGTGTGGTCTCAGCTCACTGCAACCTCCGCCTCCTGGGTTCAAGTGATTCTCTTGGCTCAGCCTACTGCGTAGCTGGGATTACAGTTGCCCACCACCACACCCAGCTAATTTTTATAATTTTAGTAGAGACATGGTTTCACTATGTTGGCCAGGTTGGTCTCAAACTCCGGACCTCAGGTGATCCGCCCACCTCAGCCTCCCACAGTGCTGGGATTACAGGCATGAGCCACCATACCCAGCACCAGAATGCTTTCTTTTTAGAGACAGGCTCTTGCTCTGTCCTCCAGGCTGGAGTGCAGTGTCACCATCATGGGTCACTGCAGCCTCAACCTCCTGGGCTCAAGCAATCCTCTCACCTCAGTCTCCTGAGTAGGTCATGCTACAGGTACACACTGCCATACCCAGCTAATTTTTGTAGAGACAGGGGTCCCACTATGTTGCCCATGCTGGTTTCAAACTCGTGGGCTCAGGCAATCCTCTCGCCTGGGACTCCCAAAGGCTGGGATTACAGGTGTGAGCCATCGTGCCCGGCCTCCAGGATGCTTTCTATGCATGGTTATAACCCTCATCCTTTTACCCTCATCCTCACCAACCACTGCATGAACATATCACCACTCCCCAATGATAATCATGTATGTCACCTCTTATTTTTTATTTTTTATTTTTTTTTGAGATGGGGTCTCGCTCTGTTGCCCAGGCTGGAGTACAGTGGCGTGATCTCGGCTCACTGCAACCTCTGCCTCCCAGGTTCATGTGATTCTCCTGCCTCAGCCTCCCGAGTAGCTGGGATTATAGGCATACACCACCACGCCTAGCTAATTTTTGTATTTTTAGTAGAGACGGGGTTTTGCCATGTTGGCCAGGCTAGTCTCGAACTCTTGACGTCAGGTGATCTGCCCTCCTCAGCCTCCCAAAGTGCAGGGATTACAAGTGTGAGTCACTGTGACTGGCCTCACCTCTAATTTTTTGCTGCTTACAAACAATGCTGCAAGAACATTTTTGTACTCATATTTATGTCCTTAGATTTCTGCAGAAAAACACAGCAATCTATGAGGCTTTTGAGATCTGCCCCCATTACCTCTTTTCTGCTTCTCTTCCCTGGTGCACTCCAACCACTTCCACAAATTGGTATGCTTCTGCCTCTGCATTGCCTGTCCACTGCCCTGGAATTTTCTTCTCCTAGGTATTTCCAAGACTCATTCACTTACCTTCTGAAAATCTTTTTTCAAAAGCTTCTAAATTAGGTACACCACAATTACTCTTTAAAATTGTAATTCCAGCCAGGTGCGGTGGCTCAGCCCTGTAATCCTAGTACTTAGGGAGGCCGAGGCAGGTGGATCATCTGAGGTCAGGAGTTCAAGACCATCCTTATGAAATCTCGTCTCTACAAAAATTACAAAAATTGGCTGAGCATGGTGGCGTGTGCCTGTAATCCCAACTACTAGAGAGGCTAAGGCAGGAGAATGGCTTGAACCCGGGAGGTGGAGGTTGCAGGGAGGTGGAGGTTGCAGTGAGCTGAGACTATGCCATTGCACTCCAGTCTGAGCAATAGAGCGAGTCTCTGTCTCAAAATAAATAAATAAATAAATAATTGTAATTCCTTCTCCACCCCTGCAACATGCTTTAAAAATCTCTAATTTTTGGTCAGGCGTGGTGGCTCAAGCCTGTAATCCTAGCACTTTGGGAGGCCGAGACGGGCGGATCACAAGGTCAGGAGATCGAGACCATCCTGGCTAACACGGTGAAACCCCGTCTCTACTAAAAAAATACAAAAAACTAGCCGGGCGAGGTGGCGGGTGCCTGTAGTCCCAGCTACTCCGGAGGCTGAGGCAGGAGAATGGCGTGAACCCGGGAGGCGGAGCTTGCAGTGAGCTGAGATCCGGCCACTGCACTCCAGCCTGGGCGACAGAGCGAGACTACATCTCAAAAAAAAAAAAAAATCTCTAATTTTTTTTTCATAGCACGTTTTGCCTTTTAACATACTCTAGATTAGTGTTGTCCAATAGAACTTTCTGCAATGATTGAAATGTCCATATTTGTGCTGCCCAGTATGGTAATGATGAGACACATACAGCTACTGAACACTTGAAATGTGGCTAGGGTGCCTGAAGAAGTAATTCTAATTTTAATTAATTTAAACAGCCACATTTGAGTAGCAGTTACTGTATTAAATAGCGAAGCTTTAGAACCTACCTATTTATTGTGATTATTATTACGCATCTCCCCTACTCCCATCAGACTGCAGGCTCAGAGATTTGTGTTTCTGTTCATGCAGTCAGGTATCCCAAGTGCTTTAAAAAGCACCTGGCACATAGTAAGCACTCCATAGATTTTAGGTAAGAAAATAAATGATACATTTCGAGAAGAATCGCTAAGTCATTTTATATTTGATATTTACTGGCTGAGTGTCTTCCCTAAAAGAGGCACAAGGAACTGCAAGCTGAGAACCCTTGCTGTGAACAGTAGAACTTCCTTTAGTTGTCATAAAAGGGCCACTGGAGGGAGCTCCTGACACCTGGATCCCGGGACTGGTAACCAAAACTGTGACCAGTCCACCGCCCCACCAAAGGCCTGCTGTACTCTAGCCCTCATCCAACCAGGTCACCTGGGCACTGAGGCCCATCTGCCCTCATATAGCAAGGGTCAACAGAACCCCTGGCATCCTGATGGCTCTGTGGCAATTCAGGTACAAAGCCTGGGACCCAAGGCATGTGACCAGTGTCCAGATGCTGGATCTGCCCCTCTGGGAAGCCCCACGAAGGTCTCCTTCAGGTGTGGACTTCCTGTGGGATCAATGGGAGAGATCTGGTGGCCAGTCTCACCTGTCCACATGCCCTCTTTCTCCCAGCTCTAGAAAATATATAATGGCCCAGCTATAGAAAGTTTGACTGAGCCATCAGGGGCCTCCAGCTCGATGACTCTGTTCAGCGAGGCACAGCAGAGCCAAACTTACATGTCTGGGCCAATCAGAAGGCGATATAGGAGGCCGGGTGCAGTGGCACATGCCTGTAATCCCAGCACTTTAGGAGGCCAAGGTGGGCAGATCACTTGAGGTCAGGAGTTCAAGACCAGCCCGGCCAACATGGCGAAACCCCGTCTCTACTAAAAATAAAAAATAAAAAATAGCTGGGCGCGGTGGCACATGACTGTAACCCCAGCTACTCAGAAGGCTGAGGCAGGAGAATTGCTTGAACCTGAGGCATAGGGGTTGCAGTGAGCTGAGATCACGCCACTGCACTCCAGCCTGGGCAACAGAGTGAGACCCTGTCTCAGAAACAACAACAACAACAAACAGGGCTTTTTTTAGATAGAAAAAAAAAATGCCTTGGAAACAGCACAGACTCATGTAAGTTTCCTAATAGGCATTTTCATTATAAATGTAATGAGGATAATTCAGAGAATTCTGCTGAAGCTGCACATCAGGCTGTGGGGCAGCTCTTGGGTCAGGCTGCTTTCCAATTTTCATCCCACTGCAGCTTGCCGGTGTATCTTCTCTTGGCAGAGTGGGGTATACTAAGTTTCTCTCTGCTGGCTGTTTATGCCTGAGCCTCACAGCCCTTTACATCCCTTCACAGAATCACTGACTGGCAGAGTGGAGGGTCACTGGAGGTTATCAGGCCAACTTCCTTGTTCATAGAAGACGACCTTGAGGTTGAGAGGGTCTGAGCAACTCGCCAGAGAGCTTGCGGCAGAGGTGGATTAGGAACCCAGTCTTCTGCCTTATAGCCAGCCCCATCAGCCAAAGAAATTCTGAAGACGCGATTCCACCCTCTTGAAAACAGGCGTCAATACAGAAGACAGTGCTGAAAATGACCTGAGAATACTGGCTACAGTCTAGGAAAGGCAGTAACCAAAATAATGTTTCCACGTCTCTGTCAAGAACTCATGTTTGTAAAGAAGAATGCTTATCAGAAAGATTATACCCACATTCACACTGGATGGCACAGAGACTCACTCAGTTGTCCAGGGTCAACAGTGCAGATCTTGGAACAGAAATGACATGAAAAAGCATGATTCTCCAACTTCACCAGACACAGTGGCTCACACCTGTAATCCCAGCACTTTGGGAGGTTAAGAGGATCCCCTGAGCCCAGGAGCTCAAGACCATCCTGGGCAACATAGGGAGACCCCATCACTACAGAAAAAAAAAAAAAAATTAGGCGTGGTGGTGCAGGCCTGCGGTCCCAGCTACTTGGGAGGCTGAGGTGGGAGAATTGCTTGAGCCCAGGCAGTTGAGGCTGCAGTGAGCCATGACAGTGCCACTGCACTCCAGCTTGGGTGACAAAGCAAGACCCTATCTAAAAAAAGATAATAAAAAATAAAAAACAGGGGCATGAAAAACCTTCAAGAAAGGTACAACACTCACCCAGCCAAGTTCACAGGTAGCAATGTTGATAATCCTAAGCTAAGGGAACGCCAAATAAGGAAAGATAAGAAGGCCGAGCATGTTGGCTCATGCTTGCAATCCCAGCACTTTGGGAGGCTGAGGCCAGAGGATCACGAGGTCAGGGGTTCAACACCAGCCTAACCAACACAATGAAACCCTGTCTCTACTAAAAATACATAAATTAGCTGGGGGTGGTGGCAGGTGCCTGTAATCCCAGCTACTTAGGAGGCTGAGGCAGGAGAATTGCTTGAACCTGGGAGGTGGAGGTTGCAGTGAGCCGAGATTGTGCCACTGCACTCCAGCCTGGGAGACAGAGCTAGACTCCATCTAAAACAAAACAAAAACAAAAAGCTAAGAAAATCTTCAAGAATACCGAAAAGCAGAAAAGCATACAAAATAATGCCATAAAACCTGGGCAAACTGCCCCAAAATGTGACTTCAATGGCATGCTGTCATATTGGCTTCAAGGGTGGTTTTTTGGTTTGTTTGTTTGTTTAGACAGATTCTCCCTCTATTGCCCAGGCTGGAAATGCAGTGGCATGATCTCCATTCATTGCAACCACTGCCTCCCAGGCACAAGCGATTGTTGTGCCTCAGCCTCCCAAGTAGCTAGGAGTACAGGCATGCACCACTACACGCAGCTAATTTTTATATATTTTAGTAGAGATGGGGTTTCTCCATGTTGTCCAGGTTGGTCTTGCACTCCTGGCCTCAAGTGATCCGCCTGCCTCAGCCTCCCAAAGTGCTGGGATTACAGGCACGAGCCACGCTTTTTTAAGAAGTAAAACATTTCAGATAAACGTGAAGCTTCTGTATACCATGCTCCAAATCCACTCCCCTCCCATCCCAAAAGGAACCTCTGGCCTCGGTCTGTTTTTTTCACTCCCATGCATTTTTTCTTTTACTGCACACACATATATCCATTAATGATATCAGCATCTCTCCGCATGTTTTTATATGTGGTGTAAATAATAGAGACTATCATTTGGGCCACTTCAGGCATCTAGGTTTTTTCTCACTTGAGATTTATCCATTCAGGTAGCTCTAGCTCTGGCTCCCTCACCCCACAACTCATTTAGCTACTCCCCTGTTAAAGGATATTGATTACGTTTCTAATTTTTTTGCTATTACAGTTAAGTACTATAAAGAGTCACTATTTAATCATTATTACAATAAGTCTATAAAGAGACTTGTAGACTCTATAGAAGAATGGTGCTCACAGTGCTTGTTTTAATAGTGACTTCTATAGTCTCTCACACATGTGAGAATGTCTCTAGACTATATATACCTAGAAGCAATACTGCTGCTCTGCAGAAGGGAGAGGAGTGCTAGTCAACATTTATTGAATATTTACCCCCTGACAGCACTATGCTAAGAGGTTTCTACACATTATCTCATTCTTCACAAGATCTCTTTGAGCATGGATTGTGTTATGTACCCAACTTACAAATGAAGAAACTGAGCCTTAGAAAGTGCAGCTATTTTGGCCAGGTGTGGTGGCTCACTCGTGTAATCCCGGCACTCTGGGAGGCCGAGGTAGGCAGATCATCTGAGGTCAGGAGTTTGAGACCAGCCTGGCCAACATGGTGAAACCCTGTCTCTACTAAAAATACAAAAATTAGCTCAGTGTGGTGGTATGCGCCTGTAGTCCCAGCTACTCGGGAGGCTGAGGCAAGAGAATGGCTTGAACCTGGGAGGTAGAGGTTGCAGTGAGCCGAGATTGTGCCACTGCACTCCAGCCTGGGTGACATAGGGAGACTGTCTCAAAAAAAAAAAAAAAAAAAAAAAAAAAAAAAAAAAAAGTGTAGGTATTTTGCTGAGGCTATATACAGCTAGTGGAGGAAAGAGCAGGGTGCTAAACCCAGGAGAGCCCAATCCAGTCGCCATGGCCTTAACTAGGATGCCAGTGGTTCTCAAAGTGTGGCCCCAAGAGAGGAGGCATCGGTGTCATAAAAGGGCCTAAAGAACTTACTAGAAATGGGATAGAAGCTGACCTTAAGACGAAAATTTTTTAAAAAGGAAAGAAAAAAAAGGGAATCTTCAGGCCCCACCCTAGACCCGCAGAATCAGAAACTCTGGGAATGGATCTAGTGACCTGTGTTTCAGCATCAATCAGGTGACTCTGATGCCTTGTCACATTTGAGAACCGCTGCTCTAAGCTCCACTCCCTCCCCAATCTCCAAACCATGGGCTAGTTCTACAGAACCACAGGGACTGTCATTTTCCTTCAGGATTTAGAATCTGAAACGTTTAACTGGTTTGTTGAGCTTAGGGCTTACAAATGCTCCTTTCTCCATGAGCTATGATTCCATAAGTATCTTAGAGGAAAGCCAGATTAACAATAAATGTGTTTTTACTACACCAGATGTTGCCAGAATGCTCCCCAAAGTGGTTGTATCAATTACACTTTGACCAGAAGTGGACAAGAGTTTCCATTTCTCCACATTCTCATCATCATTTTGTGTTGCCAAAAACATTCTATTTTTTGCTAATTTGAGGGTAGAATTCCACTGAGGTTTTAATTTGTATTTCCCTTGTTAATGGTGATGCTGAGCACTCCCTCTGATTGGCCAGCTCTGTTTTCTGGGAGGAAAGAGATTCTGTAGTGACACAGCCAGGTGATTCTGAAAGATGGTCCGCACCACTTTAGCCCTTAGCTCTAAGGAAACCTCATGTAGAAGCCTAGAGCACCCAGAGTTCCTGAAGCCTCACATGTCAATTGTTGGTGGCCTGACCTAGCCCTTTCACCCCATGACAGCCCCTAAGGGTCTCCAGGGACTCTGAAGACTCTGGCCAGTCCAGGAGTGGAAAGGGGCTGACCCAGGGCTGCATGGCGATCTTTGGTTGAGGCAGGAAGGGAAGCCTCGCCTGTGTGACCCAAGTAGCAAACCCACACACTTTCCCCACAGTGGGACACCTGCCCACAACCCCTGATGTACCTCAGCATCATACTTTTCATTGATGGCAGGCTCAGTGGTGACTAGCTTCATCCTGCTGGCAAATCTCAGCGAAGACAGCTGAAAAACAGAGCAGGTAGACGTCAGATGGCTCGCTACTAAAGTGAGACCCCAAGAGACCGGCCTTCTCAGAGACCTTGCCTGCCCTTTCCTGGCTCCATAGGCTCCCTTGTCAACCCATGTTTGTTCCCTTCCCCCAGAGGACATTGGCCAAAAGGGTTCTTGGGTATGAGGTCCCCATGAGAAGAGCAGGAAGGTGACAGAGGGCACATCCAGCAGCCTGGTCCTCGTCAGGCAAACTATGAGGATGCACACTGGTCTATTTCTTACACAAACCTGACTCTCTTCTACCTGTAGGCCTCTGCTCAGGTGACCCCTGCCTGGAGTACCCTTTTCTGTCCTCCTATGCTGTCTGCCTTCCTACGTTCCACTCTCTCTCCGAGACTCAGCTGAAAACCAGCTTCCTTCCTGAGCCCTCCTGGTTTTCCTTCACACGAAACGTCTCTGCCCCTTCCACAAACCACAGTGTTTCCCCTCCTTCATGCAATTTTCAGGGTCTAGATCAGCCATGTCCAACAGAGATACAAATGCAAACTACAAATGTAAGCCATACATGTAATTTTATATTTTCTAGTACCATATAAGAAAAGTTAAAAAGAAGCAGGTGCAAATAATTTTAATATGTTTTATTTAAATTTTAACCCAAGATATCAAAAATATTATGATTTGTTTGTGGGGTTTTGTTTGTTTTGTTTTGTTCTTTTGAGACAGGGTGTTGCTCTGTCATCCAGGTTGGAGTGCAGTGGCACAATGTTAGCTCACTGCAGCCTCAACCTTCTGGGTTCAGGCAATCCTCCCACCTCAGCCTCCTGAGTAGCTGGGGCTACAGGTGTGAGCCACTGTACCTGGTCCCAAAATGTTATAATTTCAACATGTAATCAACATTTTAAAATTATTGAAATATTTTACCATCTGATATGGTTTGGATCTGTGTCCCCAGCCAAATCTCATGTTGAAATACAATCCCCAATGCTGGAGGTGGAGCCTGGTGGGAGGTGATTGGATCATGGGGGCAGACTTCCCCTTTGGTGGTGTTCTCAGGGTAGTGAGTGAGTTCTTATGAGATCTGGTCATTTCAACGTGTGGCACCTCCCTGCCCCTCACTTTCTTCCTCCTGCTCCTGTCATGCAAGACGTCTTCTCCTGCTTTGCCTTCCGCCATGAGTAAAAGCTCCCCGAGGCCACCCCCAAAGCAGATGCTGCCATGCTTCCTGTACAGCCTGTGGAACCATGAGCCAATTAAACCTCTTTTCTTTATAAAGTACCCAGTCTCAGGTGTGAGAACGGATTGATACACTTCTTTTTTTGTTGCTGGGTCTTTGAAATCTGGTGTGCATTTTACACTTGCATAACATGTCAGTCGGGACTAGCCACATCTGAGTGCTCCATAGCTACATGTGGCCAGTGGCTGCCGTAGTAGCCAGTGCAGGTCTAGCCCCTGAGCAGCATCTGCTCAAACTTTACCCTGTGAAGACTCCCCTGAGCCATTCCCCAGAGGGCAGATGCTCAGGCCCCCTGATGAATGACTCAGCAGTGTGGGTGGGAATGGGTAGTTCTGCTGCATTTGGAGGCAGGGGCCTCCAGCCACACATGCTGAGAAATGCTGCTCTGGGGCATGACCAATCTGTTAATGAAGCCTGGACTCTGCCCACCAGCCTTAGCCAAGTGTCCTCCCCACCATCCACAGGGAGTCTCCACAGGTTTGAGCTGAAAGGCTTCACTGCCGGCACAGGGATAGGCCCCTACCAGCCTCGTCCTCTGTATATACTTCCCTCAGGGACCTCTCTGCTGCCGAGCCACGAGGCCATGTCAGGACAGGAGGGGTACTGGGCTCTCTCAGCCTCCCTTCCGCAAGGCTTATGGCTATCATGTCTAACCCTGCATCCAACATTTGGGGCCTGGACTTCCCAGAGTGGCCTCAGCTTGCTCAGCCCTTCATTCTGTGAGAGAAGGGGCAGATAATGAGTAGGTAAGCTCATGCCAAGTTACGATAGGGCCAACCCTCCCACGGCGCTTGCTGTGGCCGGGCTCTGTTCTAAGTGTAGAGGCATGGTTGCTCATTTAATCTTCACAACTTCCTATAAAGTAGATGCATCATCAACCCAGTTTTATAGATGAGGACACTGAAACACAGGGAGGTCAAGTCACCCACTCACGGCCACAGAGCTGGTCTGTGGCCACACAGGAATTCAACTCAGGCACTCCAGCTCCCAAGTCTGTGCTCTTCACGGCTGGGAGCAGGACCGATAGGAAACCCATCCTAAAGACTGGGTGGGGCCTGGGAGGAGTCAGAAGAGTAGTTTGCCAGGTGATGGGGAAGGCATAAGGGCATCCTGATGGAGGAACAGTAGGCCCCAAGTGTGAGGGAGGCGAGAGCCAGGTCAACATCTCAGGTGGACTGAGACAATGACAGGGCGCTCTGGGAGGAGACTCAGTGGTACTGGCAGTGGAACTGAGAAGGGCCTTGAGGAATCATAGGCCTGGGGAATCAGTTTCTCAGGTAAGGCCAGCAAGTGGTAGGTGTGTGGTAAATGTCGAACATGAAAGGAGGGAGGCATTAGAATGCTCATTAACCTTTGCTATTCAGTAATGAGGCTAAAAATTCAACTCAGCAGAGGTCTAAAATGTGTGTGTGTGCTGACTGGCCTCTATGTCTTTGGCCCATTGCTTGTGAATAGAGATATTTGCAAAATAGGTAAAATGAGACCACTAGGAAAGATAAATATCTGCATAGAAGCATGCTCCAAAATGGACTCTCGGGCCCAAGACACTAAGAGGGAATGATGCCTGCAGGGTCCCAGCAGAGTCTCTCTGGAGGGGTAGCCAGCCAAGGATAATTATGGCTGGAGGCCTTTGGGGCAGCTATGGGAGCAGGTCCAGATCCCATGCCTCACTGCTCGGATGTTAGCTCAGGGATGGAGGGCTCCTCCCTGGCAGTGACAAACAGCCAGGGGCCTCAGGAGGCAGGCCCAGAGATTCTAGCCTCAGGCCATGCTGGGCTATCTCGTATTTCAATGAATGATCCTGAAATGAGGAAGTAGGCTAGGAGTGGCTGACCCCTAAGTGGCCCAGAGGAAAGACTGAAAGGGCTCTTCCTTGGGCATCTACTCTGGTGGTTCAGAGCTCAGCCACTGACCCGCTGCGTGACCACCGACAGATCTCACAACTTCTCTGTAAGGTGAAGGGAGAGCTGCCTCGCTAAGGTGTATAATGCGCTCTGTACAGAGCTGGTTCACAGCAAGCCCTCAGGAAGACGTCTCTGTCATTACAGGTGGTGTTGCTTCTGTGCAGGACCAAGTCAGACTCTCCTGCTCCAAGTATAGCAGCAAGTATGGCCATGTCCCGTCCCTGTGGTTACTCACGCACACATGTACAATGTCACTGCGTAAAGCAACACAATCCATGATGAGAATAGTTTTCAAGTTTTAACATATTTGGAAAAAACAATCATTAGCTTTCATACGCCCAATAGACCTTTCTCCCAAACCCCTGAGACTCCTCCAACAGCTCCTCTGGGCTCTGGGTTCGGTCCTGGGCAGAGAACCCAAGTGGTATATGGGCACAAGCCCCCGGAGACGGCGGGTACTAGGAGAGTTGTTTCCTGAGCTGTAACCATCACAGGAGGTGGGGATAAAGGGAGACAGGGAGCTTCTACTGTCTTGGAGGGCATCTTTCTTAACAAGGCAGCCAGGAAGCCTATTTCTTATGGCTCTTCTTAGGGTTCAACCATGTATTTTTTTGTTTGTTTGTTTGTTTTTCCTTTTGAGATGGAGTCTTGCTCTGTCACCCAGGTTGGAGTTCAGTGGCCCAATCTCTGCTCACTACAACCTCTGCCTCCAGGGTTCAAGCGATTCTCCTGTCTTAGCCTCCCAAGTAACTGGGATTACAGGCGCCCACCACCATGCCCTGCTAATTTTTGTATTTTTAGTAGAGACAGGGTTTCACCATGTTGGCCAGGCTGGTCTCAAACTCCTTACCTCAAGGAGTGATCTGCCCACCTCAGCCTCCCAAAGTGCTGGGATTACAGGCATGAGCCATCATGCCTGGCCTCAACCATGCTTTTTATGCCATGAGACCAAGAAGTTCCAGAAGCCTTCCTCTGGGGATGCTGCCTGCACGTCAGCTGGAGCTCTCCTCCCCTACCTCCCAAGTCCCAGGGTGCTGGATGTACGACAGGAGCATTCTCCTTGGAAGCTGGGACAGTCCCTAATGCACACAGCTGGGAGACCCTGCAGGCATGTCTTGCCCTGAAGCATCTTTGGAAATAACCTGTTTCACCTAAGTAGATTATCCAGGTGACTGAAGTTTGCCTTAAACATCCACACTTGAAAAATAAAATGTCTAATGATAGCTTTTCTAACCTGTCTCTTGTGGGTTTTTTTTTTTTTTTTTTTTTTTTGGAGACATCTCGCTCTGTCACCAAGGCTGGAGTACAGTGGCACGATCTCGGCTCACTACAACCTCTACCTCCCAGGTTCAAACAATTCTCCTGCCTCAGCCTCCCGAGTAGCTAGGACCACAGGCGTGCACCACCATGCCCGGTTAATTTTTGTATTTTTAGTAGAGATAAGGTTTCACCATGTTGGTCAGGCTGGTCTCGAACTCCTGACCTCAGGTGATCCACCTGCTTCAGCCTCCTAAAGTGCTGGGATTACAGGCGTGAGCCACCGTGCCCGGCCCCTAATCTGTCTTATGTATGATGGGTGGCACTTCAGAGGAAGGTTGAGAAAGTCCCAGGCTGGAGGTGCTCAGCTGTGTGGACTCACCTGTGTCACTGAGCTAGACCTTTATTCCTGCCTCTAATTCTCACAGGCTTCTCCCTTCCCCAGGCCACCTGTGTCCTGCCACTTGGATAATCTCCCTGACTAATCCCACCTCTGGCCACAGCCCTCCCTGTGACAGCTGCAGCCACCTGTAGGAGAACAGCCAAGGCCTCAGCTGGGCCACCAGGGCCCATTCAGCCCCTGTGATTTCTTTTATTCTTCTTGCTGAGAGCCCCCACCCCCGCAGCAGACAGATGTTCCTGGTGTGGGTCACATCTTCAGTCCCACTATTACCTCTGCCAGGAATACCTCCACTTATCCTACCACCAAGCCTTTAACCCCAGCCAGCTCAGTGCCCACCTTTCCCTACTCTAGCTTCAGGAAAAGTTCCCCATCACCCCCATCCTGGCCTCCTCTGAAGGTCTCCTCCTTCTGGGACTCACATTACTTAGGACCATGGCTTCTCTCTCTTTCTGGGTTGAGGATGCTGAGGCCCAAGGCCATTTATGACTAATTTCTACCAGGTTACGCCTCCTTACCATGGTGCACGTGGCAGGTGCTTAATACCATCTGCTCATACTGGCCTTATAACCACAGCCTGGAACCCTGTGGGGTTTTCAAGATGTTTAAACATGCCCGATTATAAAGAACAAGTGATCAATGATCTTTCTTGGTCCCAATTCCAGAAGCAGCACCCCAGGAAACATGGTCCTTGTCTTCACAAAGCTGGCTCTCAGTCTCCCTCCTCATGCAGTCCCCCATGCCGAGCCCGCCTGCTGGCTGGCCCTCTTCCTCCACACAGTTTAGTGCTTGGTGTGTGGATTCTGGCTCTGGGCCCCCTCAGCAACTGTGGCTCAGACTCACCCCTGGATCCTTCCACTCTTGACAATGTCTATGGTCACTGTGCCAGCTTAGCCAGCCTGCAGCCTTACCCTGCCCTGGCACCCATGAGGGGGGATTCCGACCTGGTTTCATTGACTGTGTTTACATACCGTTTCTTCTAACTGGGCAGCTTCTCCATAGATGTTTGTCACGAGGACCATATTGCAGTTTCCCCCTGCAGAAAGCAAGCCACAGAAGGGCTGTGAACCATGTGTTTTTTCTGCTCAAAGGAGTTGATGGGGTCTGTTACACACTGAATGTTTTTTGTTTGGTTTTTTGAAACAGGGCCTCACCATGTCACCCAGGCTGTAGTGCAGTGACACGATTACAGCTCACTGCAGCCTCAATCTCCTGGGCTGAAGCAATCCTCTTGCCTCAGCCTCCCAAGCAGCTGGGACCACAGGTGCACACCACCACACCTGGCTAATTTTTTTTGTTTTTAGAGACAAGGTCTTGCTATGTTGCCCAGGCTGGTCTTGAACTCCTGGCCTCAAGCGATCCTCTTGCCTCAGCCTCCCAAAATGCTGGGATTACAGGTGTGAGCCACTGCACCTGGTCAAGACTGAATGTTTTTGTCCTTACAAAATTCATACGTTGAAGTCATAACCCCTGTGTGATGGTATCTGGATGTGAGGACTTGGGGAGGGGGAGGTAATTTGGTTTAGTTGAAGTCAGAGGGTGGGGCCCCCACGATGGGGTTAGTGGCCTTATAAGGAAAGAGACCAGAGCCCTCTCTTTCTTTCCATGTGAGGATACGCAAGAAGGTGGCCATCTGCAAGCCAGGAGGAGGGCCCTCACTAGGCACTGAATCTGCTGGCACTTGAATCTTGAACCTTCCAGTCTCCAGAACTATGTGAAATAAATGCCTGTTGTTTAAGCCACTTAGCTTATGGTATTTTCTTATAGCAGCCTGAACTGAGACAGGGTCAGAGAGGACACATACATCTGTGAGGCTTGGAGGTAACGGGAAGAGAGAAAGAGAGGCCACCACATGTACCTGAAAGAGGATCCAGGAGAAAACAGCAGAGGAGAGATGATACAGGGCAGGGAGGGGCAGGGACAGCAGAGGGAGGTATGAGTCGGAGCTTTGCTCAGGGTGGCACTCAGTTAACAATCAGACACTAGTGACTGTGTTGTCAGGCTTAACACAAAGGCCTAGGGCCATAAGGATGATGAGACACAGCCCCCGCTGCTCTGTCTAGGAGGCTGCAGGGGAAGGGAAGACACCATCGGAGAGAGGCCCTCGCCCCAAGTCTTCAGGCTGTGAAGGATTCTGCCAGCTGTTCCCTCAAGACAAGGGGAAAAGAGAAGGTATTCCTAGTACAGGTAAAAAGCCTAAGAAAGGTTCCGAGGAGTGAATAGCATGGTGTGTTCTGGGCACAGTGCTTGATTCTGCCTTTCCAGGTGTCTGAAGTCACTGTGAATGTGCTGCAGGTGAATCCATGCCACCAGGAGGGAGCAATTCTATTACCGCCACTGGCAGATGTGCCAAACCTGTCCCTCCCCAAAGACACAGACCCTCCTCCCTGGGCAGCAATTGTATCCCCTCACCTAACGAGTCCTTCAGAGCGTGGGTGAGCTTGCACTGCCGAAAGGGGATGTGGTCCCGCTTCTGGTCCCCGAGGGCAATGATGGCCTGCTCCAGGAATGACAGCGATTTGTTGATGTAGGTGGCTTCCTTCAGGACTCGGCCCTCAGACTAGAAAGCAAACGTCAGTTCCACTTTGGATGGAATCAAGCAGCTGCCCCACTAAGAACAGCAGCCTTCCTGGTCTGGAGAAACGCTATAAGTCTGTGGTCAGGCCAGCGCCTCCTTCCCAGAACCAGAGTCTTCCCGCAGTGTCATGTGACTGTATTCCATCTTGGGCTAATAATGGTAATACCAAAACTCAGAAATACTCATTTGAACACTCATGTGAACGCTCGTGAGAATGTGAATGCTTACATGAATATTCATATGGACATTCACTCAAAGATTCACATTAGTATGAATATGTACTGAAATACTCGTCTAGATATTTGAGCAAAGAATCCCGTGAATATTCACACAAACACTCATGAATGCACATACAAATGCTCATCTGAATACTCTTGTTAATACTCGTGCTAATACACTCATACAAATATTTATTTGAAATATTCATGCGAATACTCATATTCATTCACAAAGAAGCCAGGTGTGGTGGCTCACACTTGTAATCCCAGCACTTTGGGAGACCAAAGCAGGAGGATCGCTTGAGCCCAGGAGTTTAAGTTCAGCCTTGGCAACATAGCAAGACCCCGTCTCTACAAGAAAATTTAAAAATTATCTGGTCATGGTGGTGCATACCTGTGGTCCCAGATACTTGAGAGACTGAAGTGGGAGGATCATTTGAGCCTGGGAAGTCAAGGCTGCAGTGAGCTGTGTTTGTGCTACTGTACCCCAGCCTGGGAGCCAGAGTGAGACTATGTCTCAAAACAACAACAACAAAAACACACACAGAGAAATGCTATACCAGCAAAGAATATTTACTGAGCACTGAGTGCCAGGCACTTTGCTAAGAATGTAGAGGGCACTATCTCATTTAATGTTTACAAAAATCCTCTGAGATAGGAACCGCCCCCAGGTAATAGCTGTTCCCTCTTTGCCAATCCTGTCCCTCCAGCAAGCCCACACGTCCTACTTCGCCTAGCTCAGGACTGTGTTCACAAATATCCAATGAGTCATGGCCCAGATGTGCGGGCACTATGCCAGAAAGAGGGCTTGTAGCTTATTGAGTAGCAACCTCCAGCCCCCATCACTTACCCCAGACTTCCCCAGCCTCTCTGAGCCTGCCAGATCCACCAAGTTAATTTTGGAAGTGATGTACTTTTCCTCTGATAAGGTCCGGGAATGGGCCTACAAAACATCCAAGCAGAAGTTAGACTGTCACAGGGAGAAGTTTCTGACTGAGCAGGCCCCATGGGAACTGACTGCCCCGCCTGGGCTGATCAAAGAGCTTGCACCTACCTCTAAGTAGATGGTGAAAATGCAGTGTGATCTAGAAGAGTTTTTGTTCATAGTGTGGGAGGCTATAATCCTGTTGGTCTCACCCTGAAGAGGAAGGGAATCATAGGCAACATTTTGAAAAACAAAAACGACAAGGCACTTGTGTCATTTTTCAATTATACCAATAGCTACACAAGTAGTCACACATCACTGCAATCAGCTGGGCCTTCCAGGCAAACGTCTATTATAAACTAATAGAAAGGGAGCCCAATTGGAGTCCACATCTATACTTTCACCCGCTGCTGGGGACGTGTGAATTGGTATAGCTTTCTGAAAAGCAAAGTGACAATAAAAATCAAGAGCCTTAAAAATATCTATGAATATTGAATCAGAATCAACCTGCATGTCCAACAATTTGGGAATGATCTATGTGTATAATGGAATATTGGGCAGCCAGGAAAATGCTAACACATAGTTTTTAATAACAGAGAAATGGGGCTGGGCGCAGTGGCTCATGCCTGTAATCCCAGTACTTTGGGAGGCCGAGGTGGGCGGATCACGAGGTCAGGAGATCGAGACCATCCTGGCTAACATGGTGAAACCCCGTCTCTACTAAAAATACAAAAAATTAGCTGGGCATGGTGGCAGGTGCCTGTAGTTCCAGCTACTCTGGAGGCTGAGGCGGGAGAATGGCGTGAACCCAGGAGGCGGAGCTTGCAGTGAGCCGAGATCATGCCACCGCACACAAGCCTGGGCGACAGAGTCCGTCTAAAAAAACAAACAAAAAAAAACAGAAATGTAGAATCCAAAATCATATTATAGCATATTATAGCACGATCTAAGGAATGCAAAAGCATTCATAGAAGAAATAAGCAGAATTCTGCTACTAAGATGTTAATAATAATTGCTTCTGGGTTGGGATTTATAGGTTATTTTTTCTTTTTTATACAGTTTTGTGTTTTTTTTTTAGTAAGCTTGTATTACTTTAAAAAATAATAATTTATGGCCGGGCGCGGTGGCTCAAGCCTGTAATCCCAGCACTTTGGGAGGCCGAGATGGGCGGATCACGAGGTCAGGAGATCGAGACCATCCTGGCTAACACGGTGAAACCCCATCTCTACTAAAAAAAAATACAAAAAACTAGCCGGGTGAGGTGGCGGGCGCCTGTAGTCCCAGCTACTCGGGAGGCTGAGGCAGGAGAATGGTGTAAACCCAGAAGGCAGAGCTTGCAGTGAGCTGAGATCCGGCCACTGCACTCCAGCCTGGGCGACAGAGCGAGACTCCGTCTCAAAAAAAAAAAATTAAAAAAAAAAAATAATAATAATAATTTATATTTTTATTTATTTATTTTGTGTTCTCCTTTTTATTTATTTATTTATTTTTTTGAGAGAGCGTCTCAGTCTGTCACCCATACTAGAGTGTGGTGGCACGATCTCGGTTCATTACAACCTCTGCCTCCCGGGCCCAAGCCATCCTCCCACCTCGGCTTCCTGAGTAGCTGGGACTACAAGCGTGCACTACCACACCTGGCTAAGTTCTGTATTTTTTGTAGAGACATGGTTTCACCATGTGCCCAGGCTAGTCCGGAACTCATGAGTTCAAGAGATCTGCCCGCCTCGGCCTGCTAAAGTGCTGGGATTACAGGCATGAGCCACTGTGCCTGACCTAGTAATTTGTATTTTTAAAGGGACAGTAGGCCCTTACCTCTAATTTACAGGAGGAGGCCTTATGACCAGAATATACTTAAAAAGGAATGTGGTGGAAATGGCTGTTCTTGGAGAAAAAGGTCTTTGAGAGATAGACTGATGTCTCCTTAAATGCTGATGAGAAATGCTATGAACAAGCCCCAAAGTGAGGGTGGGGGACAGCCCCCTGGGGAGAGGAGAACACCTGCTGAAGAGGGAAGGCCTGAGGCTGTGGAGCAAGCCTAGCAGACCCCTGTGGCCAGACCTCTATAGCTTATAGCAGTGAGGCTATATAGTCTGTGGTCAGGCCTGTTCTACAAATCCAGTGACACTCACCAAGAATATAAGGGGTCACTTCATCTTTTTTTTTTTTTTTTTGAGATCATTCTCACCCTGTTGCCCAGGCTAAAGTGCAGTGGCATGATGTTGGCTCACTGCAACTTCTGCCTCCCGGGCTCAAGTGATCCTCCTACCTCAGCCTCCCAAGTAGCTAAAACCACAGGTACAGGCCACCATGCCAGGCTAATTTTTTGTATTTTTTTTGTAGAGACAGGATTTCGCCGTGTTGCCCAGGCTGGTCTCAAACTCCTGAGCTCAGGCAATCCTCCTGCCTCAGTCTCCCAAAGTACTAAGATTACAGGCATGAGCCACCACACCAGGTCATTCACCTTTATGCTTCAGTCCCCCGTCTGAAGTACCCTCTTGCCTTGTCTTTCTTTTTTTTTGTTTTTTCTTTTTTCTTTTTTTTTTTTGTATTTTTAATAGAGAGGGGGTTTCACTATGTTGGCCAGGCTGGTCTTGAACTTCTGACTTCCAGTGATCTGCCTGCCCCGGCCTCCCAAAGTTCTGGGATTACAGGCGTGAAACACCACGCCCAGCCTTGCCCTGCCTTTCTGACCTCCTTTTTTTTTTTTTTTTTTTTCCTTTTCTTTGAGACGGGGTCTCACTCTGTCCCCCAGGCTGGAGTGCAGTGGTGTGATCTCGGCTCACTGCAAGCTCCGCCTCCCAGGTTCACGCCATTCTCCTGCCTCGGCCTTCTAAGTAGCTGGAACTACAGGTGTCCACCAACACACCCGGCTAATTTTTTGTATTTTTAGTACAGACGGGGTTTAACCATGTTAGCCAGGATGGTCTCTATCTACTGACCTTGTGATCCACCTGCCTTGGCCTCCCAAAGTGCTGGGATTACAGGCGTGAGACACCGCTCCCAGCCTTTAAAAAAGATCCCGCTATTGACATTGAGGAAGTAAGTAGCTATGCCGTGAGAAGGCGCTATGATCATGCCTGTGAGTAGCCATTGCACAGGTGCCCATTGCTTGGGCAATATAGCAAGAACTCGCATAAAAAAATAAAGAGTTCCTAGCCTATATGACTTCTAAAAGAATAACATACACTTGACTGATTTCTTGTTTTTGAGACAGAGTGTTGCTCTATTACCCAGGCTGGAGTGCAGTGGCATGATCTCGGTTTACTGAATCCTCTACCTCCTGGGCTCAAGTGATCCTCCCACCTCAGCCTCCCAAGCAGCTGGGACCACAGGCATGCGCCACCATGCCTGACTAATTTTTGTATTTTTGGTAGAGATGGGGTTTCACTGTGTTGCCCAGGCTGGTCTCAAACCCATGAGCTCAAGTGATCCACCCGTCTTGGCCTCCCAAAGTGCTGGAATTACAGGCGTGAGCCACTGTAGCAGTGCATTTGACTGGTTTCTAAAAGCTTTTATTTTATTTTATTTTTTTGAGACTGAGTCTTGCTCTGTTGCCCAGGCTGGAGTGCAATGGTACGATCTTGGCTCACTGCACCTACGTCTCCCGAGTTCAAGTGATTCTCCTGCCTCAGCCTCCCTAGTAGCTGGGATTACAGGCACCCGCCACCACACCCAGCTAATTTTTTGTATTTTTAGTAGAGACGGGGTTTCACTATGTTGGCCAGGCTGGTCTCAAACTCCTGATTGCAGGTGATCCACCCACCTCAGCCTCCCAAAGTGCTAGCATTACAGGAATCAGCCACCACACCCGGCCTTATTTTTTTCCATACAAGAGCTCATAATTTAACATTAACTGAAAAAAGGGACATAAGAATCATTTCAACTATGTAAAGAAAAAACTGCACAGGAAAAAAGACTGGAAGGAAATGAGCTAAAATATACATTACTGTTGCCTTATGTAAAAAACATATTATGCATGAATCATTTTTTTCTTTGTCTTTTTATTTATGTAACAGGAAAGGAAGAGGAAATAAAATTCTTTTTTGTTCCTATATATTTTTTTCAGCACTGTCTGAACATGCTAAATGTGCATATGTTAATTTCCATTCTGATAATCAAAGTAAGTAAAAAACTAGCTGGACACAGTAGCTTGCCTGTAATCCCTGCACTTCAAGAGGCTGAGGCGGGAAGATCGCTTGAGCCCAGGAGTTCAAGACTAGCCTGGGCAACATGGCAAGACCTTGTCTCTACAAAAAAAAAAAAAATTAAGTGAGCATGGTAGCATGCGCCTGTGGTCCCAGCTACTTGGGAGGCTCAGGCAGGAGGATCTCTTGAGTCCAGGAGGTCGAGGCTGCAGTGAGCCATGTTCATGCCAGTATATTCCAGACTCAGAGACAAACCAAGATCCTGTCTCAAAAAAGGAAAAAGAAAAAGAACAAAGAAAAAGAAAAGCTGAGAAGGAGTGTGGGAGGGAGGGAGACAAGGAAAGGAACTCTCAGGTTTTATTATCTCACCTCAAAAAGGAGGCTGAATGCATCCTCCTCCTGACTTGTGAGGTGAACTGACAAGCCCTTAATGAAGACTCCTTGAGGGTTTTCTACGATGGTCATTGGTGTGACTGACGGTCCAACATAGGGCAGAGTGGACAGGAGATCAAACAGGCTCTCATTATAGATTTCCAAGTAGGAAACACGCACAGTGATGGCATGTGTGGGGCGTTCTTCGATCATCCTAAAAACCTAGATGACAGACAAGAGTAGAACTCCAACAGTCAACTAGCATAAGGGGGGCTTCTTACCTCAGAAGGGAACATCAAGACATACAGAATTATTCTTGTCCTAAAGGAATTGGGTGATATTTAGTATCATCCTATAGTTTTTTGAGGCTTGACATCAGATTGGCTAACACTTGAACCATCTCAAGAAGTAGAAGCATAATGAGTGGAAAGGACTCTGGAGTGAGGATTTCTTATTTTATAGAGTCTCATCATTTATGTGCCTCTTTCGAATCTATTTAATTCCATCCGCTTATAAATCTCTGTGATTGAGGCAGTGCAGGGGCAATACCTATTTGTGGAAGGCACCATGAAATAAAATTATTTGTCGGCCGGGTGCGGCCTGTAAGCCCAGCACTTTAGGAGGTGGAGGTGGGCAGATCACAAGGTCAGGAGATCAAGACCATCCTGGCCAACATGGTGAAACCCCGTCTCTACCAAAATTATAAAAGTTAGCTGGGCATGGTGGTGTGCGCCTGTAGTCCCAGCTACTCAGGAGGCTGAGGCAGGAGAATCTTTTGAACCTAGGACACGGAGCTTGCAGTGAGCTGAGATCGTGCCACTGCATTCCAGCCTGGGTGACAGAGACTCCATCTCAAAAAAATAAATAAATAAATAAATAAAATAATTTGTCTATGGTCACTCAGCTAGTAAGGGTAGAAGTAAAGCCAGAACTTAGCCTTCTCAACTCCCAATTCCCTCCCCAGTGCTTATCAAGGAAGGGATAATTCCTGAGGTCCTGCCTTCCTCTAAGAATTTACACCTGTGCTGTTCAAAATGGTAGACATAAGTTACAGATGGCTGCTGAGTACCTAAAATGTGGCTAGTACAAATGAACTGAATTTTAAATTTTATGTCATTTTAATTACATTTAGATTTTTTTTTTTTTTTTTTGAGATGGAGTCTCGCTCTGTCGCCCAGGCTGGAGTGCAGTGGCCGGATCTCGGCTCACTGCAAGCTCCGCCTCCCGGGTTCACGCCATTCTCCTGCCTCAGCCTCCCGAGTAGCTGGGACTACAGGCGCCCGCCACCTCGCCCGGCTAGTTTTTTGTATTTTTTAGTAGAGATGGGGTTTCACCGTTTTAGCCAGGATGGTCTCGATCTCCTGACCTCGTGATCCGCCCATCTCGGCCTCCCAAAGTGCTGGGATTACAGGCTTGAGCCACCACGCCCGGCCACATTTAGATTTAAAAACTGATGCAATTCAGTTATTGGTAAACTGTAAGTATGTCTGGAACAACTTGGGTATGTAAATCTACTTTTTCAACATTTTATGAAATCTAAATACAGATCAAGCATTTCTGATCATATTTATGCCTAAACTGAAATGTGCTCCAAGTATAAAATATGTACTGGATTTCAAAGACTTAGTATGAGAAAAAGAATGTAAACTATCTCAATAAGTTTATATTGATTACATGCAGAAATATTTTAAATATATTTAGTTAAATAAAATATATCATTACAATTAATTTAATCTGTTTATTTTTACTTTTTTAAATGTGGTTACTGGAAAACTCAAATTTGCATGTGACTTACAGTATATTTCTATTAGAGGCATTGGGCTAGATTACTAAAGTCTAAGATGCTGAGATACTAAAGCTTTGACAGTGGGATATTAAGGATATTGCTCCAAAAACAGGAACATGGATGGTTCACATACTAGAGGAATGTCTACACTTCTTATAGGACCGGGCTGCAAAAGTGTTATAGGACAGGGCTGTAAAGCCACCAAGATGTTTTCGGGGAAAGTCTTTTGCCTCCTACCTCCAACCAGAGGGTCCTTACAGAACCCAGGCTAGTGGGGCCCAAAGGAAGGCCCTTCTGTCCTATCTTCAGTTATGCTATTGAGACCCCCAGGGCTGACACAGTCCTGAAAGCTCAGGTCATGCCCTGCTTTTTGCTTTTGATCTTTCAGGGTCTGTGGTGGTGAAAAAAAGCCAGAGTAGGCCAGTAAGGAAGCTCTGCAAGGGTCCATATGCCCCTCATTAAAACCAGGAAGGAGAACGATTAGGACCTCCAAATCCTTAATTACAGGATCACAGACCATTGGAGCAGCAAGAGGCTGATTAGCATGCCTGACTCCCTCCTTCCCAAATGAGGAAACAGGCTCAGTGCGGGTATGGGTCAGAGTCTGACACCCAACCTCCTGGTTTCCTGAGGCCCCTGAGTCTACTGACTCCAGAGCCCTGTGTATGTTTTCTCCAGTACCAGTACCCACTGCAACTCCTTTGAGGCCTGGTCCCCCCTGTCTCTAGTAGCTGGCCTGGGGTCAGTAACATCTATGGCAGAGAGAGGGAACCTGTGTGGCATCCCACCCTTGGGCCCACTCTCTACCTGCTGCAGGGCACGAGGGAGGATCCCCCGGTGCTTGTAATTCTCAGTTGCCCCCGTCATGGTGTATGTCTTGCCAGCTCCCGTCTGCCCATAACACATGATGGTGCCTGCAAACATTTCAAAACACGGTGACATCCAGGAAAATAGCTCCAAGGATACTCTCCCCTCCCCCAGCATGCCTAATGCCAGCCAGGGCCCTTCGCATAAAGATGGCCAGTGGGAGCAGCCAAGAACATCAGGAATTCCACCATGGAAGAGGATGGGTGGGCAGGGGAGCAGGGACAAAAGTGGTCAAAACAAGGACATCTGCCCTGAATCTGTGGTCCCCACAATGCTTTGCTGTTCCCTCCACCAAGAGATGATCCTGCCCTAGGGCTTCTGAGAAGGACAGGGAATCTCAGGGTACAGAGGAACTGGAACTTTTCCTAAAAAGATGAGGAGGGAGATAGGAGCATTAGACTCCAACCCTTCTCTAGCATAGCTATGAACTGCCAGGGTCTCAGGGTTGGCAGGAGGCATCAACTTCCCACAGAGGCAAAGAGGGGCTTTCAAAATCTCCAGGAAGAGATGGAGTGGAAAGGGCATTTTCTGTCAAGGGTGAGAATTCTTTGTAGACTACAAATTCCTGCAGGATCAAACAGGGCTCCTAGTTGGTTCCATGTCACTTCCAGAAATGTACCGCCATGAGCAGGCCCTGATCTGGACCACTGCCCCCACTGGGAAGACTTTCATTGCACTTCTCAACATCCTTTAGGTCTACCATCACCACCAGGCTCTGGAACGCAAACCATGCAGTCACCCTGAGCTCAAGTTCCTATCTGTTCTTCCCCTTAGCATAGGCAGCCTGAGCCAGACCCCATCCCACAGACTGCCCATGGGCATTTACATGGCAGATCTGCCCAGGCAATGCTGGGCTGTGGAAATTTTTTGCCTTTGTCACACAGACGCTCTAGTTCTTGGGACTGGTAGCAGGTTTTACACAAGGGACCCTGATTCAGCATCTGAGTTGGAGCCAGAAATGGTATCTATTAACCCGGCACAGATGAACGGGAAGGAGGCACTTCAGCTGCAACTCAGAGCCCATCTGTGGTTCCACAGCACCTCTGCTCAAGACTATTCATCTCCCTGGGCCTTAGTTCCTCTGTCTTCACCTCCTCAAGGTCACAATCCCTTCAGAGCATCGTGAAAACCAAAAGAGAACCTCCTTAAGTCTGGGGACCACATCTAAGTATCACATTCAGTATAAATTACAGCATCTACACTCAAAACACTTTTAAATATAAAACCTAAACTTGCAAAACAGGGAACATCCTACTCAGCAGCCACCAGATGGCAAAGTCTACAAACTGTGATATATTCTTTTATATATTCCTAGAATGTCAACTGTACATTAATTGTGTTGGTAGAATAAATGAAAATAGCTCCTAGCAGGAAGCTGAGAGACAAATGTTTGGACTCCATCAAATTCATCATAAAGATGCATCTTCAAAACTAATATTTGAGAGATTTGAAACAGGATAATAATTGAACCCCTGTGACCTATAGACAGCTACAATCTTTTAATTTTCCTATGAAGGTAGAATCCCAGGACATTGGATCAAGCCATGCCCACAATGTCAACAAGCAAACAGTAAGTTTTGCAACGTAAGAACATGGAGACAGACAAATAAGCATACAAATGATAGTAAGTGAGGTTTTATTTTATTCACCATAAAATATTTGCATCTCTTACTCTTCAGGTTCTTATATAAGACAACAGTTAATTAATTAAGTTACCATTATAGCCATTGAGGGCCTGAGAAACCACATCCTTTGCAACTGTCTCATAAACCAAGTCCTGGGAGGCATCGTGAAGAACTCCATCCAACTTGAATGACCAGTCTATCTGTTGGTTATTGACAACTCCTCTCCGAATGTCTTTTTTTAAGTGAATATCGATGCTCTAGGAAAAAAGAGTGAGAAAGAAAAAAATGTTATTTGTTCAAAAATAGGTATTTAAAAAATCACTGATAGCTGAGGCCTAATTTGGAGGGAACAGAGGAAGTGAACTGTAGGATGAACAGGGACTCCCACGTAGGGGCTGATATTCCAGATGAATTCTTTGGGATGGGAGAAGAGAGCTCCTGCAGGGAGGTGGAAAGATCAGGAGACTGGAGCACTTCCTAGTTTTAGCACCTCTAACCCTAGTTCATAGGGTGCTGTCTGTCTTGGTTTCTCCACCTATGATATGAAGTCAAATTTATCATGTTCTTATTAAACAAGTTTTACATAGATTCCATAAGCACAGGGAGGCCTTCAATTACGCCAGAGGGAATAGTGAGCCTGGCGACAGAGGCCTGGGCTCCAGCCCCATTGCTCTGGTTGCTGGCAGTGAGGCCTCTCTCAGCTCTGCATTATGGTGAACACCTACTTCCACACACATGCTATGAGCCAAAGTGAGTGATAATGAAATGAAAGCCACAGAGAAGGCTATGGACTTCTCAGACATTGGAATTAAGAGTAAATTGAGGGTGCCATCAGCAGATTTTTAGATGCATGCCCCTTCATAGTAAGTCATTGTGGTAGCAGCTGGGTTAGGGACATACCGGGTAAGGTCAATGGTATGTCTTCTTGATGAGAACTTCTGATGTAAAGACTTTTGCTGAAATCTTACACTGACTGCCCTAACGCAGAAGCTATACCTGGCTACAGAGAGAAAAATTAAGATCAAGAAAGACAGACTTGGCCAGGCGCGGTGGCTCATGCCTGTAATCCCAGCACTTTGGGAGGCCACAGCAGGTGGATCACCTGAGGTCAAGAGTTCAAGACCAGCCTGACCAACATGGTGAAACCCCATCTCTACTAAAAATACAAAAATTAGCTGGGCATGGTGGCACGTGCCTGTAATCCCAGCTACTAGTGGGGCTGAGGCAGAAGGATCACTTGAACCTGGAAGGCAGAGGTTGCAGTGAGCCAAGATTGTGCCACTGCACTCCAGCCTGGGCAACAGAGTAGGATTCTGTCTCAAAAAAAAAAAAAAGAAAGAAAGAAAGAAAGACGTGGTCCATTCACACATTAAATGCTCTGTGCTTCTGTGTTCATTGAAAACCATGTCCAGCAGGAAACATTTGAAAGGGCTGCATGTGAGCTCTTTTCTGACCGCTAGGATCTATGAGGCTTGGGCAGTTTGCCCTTTAATTTTTCCTTTGAAGAATGTTTCAATGCTGCCCAGAGTAGGCCCATAATTGTCTGCTGAATGAAAACATCTAACACTCTCACGCTGTCCTAAGCCTTCAGAAGCGTTCTCAGGGTGAGGATATAGGGACAGATATATCTTTCCACTTCTCTTGATAAGTATTTCTCCAGATGTTTTGATAAGCTAAGCAGTAATGAACTCAAGATATTCTTACTGCACCCCTTGGGAGATTATACAATGACAGATCAATCACTAGAAAGCTTTATGAATGTGAAGAAATGTCAATTTTTCTGTGTCAGATATGAGGGTAAAGGTAAACTTATTAATTTATTAAAGGTAAAATTATTAAAAGATAAAGATGGGATTTTATTAATTTCCTCATTAGCAGCGTTGTGAGGGGGTGGTTTGGACTTGATGGACTCTAGAGTCCATTGGACCCTGTCCAATTCTATCTTGGTCCTTCAAAGGTTGTTTGGAAATACGGTTACACTATAGGAAGGTGGGACAGAGAGGCCCAGTCAGGTGAAGGCAAACACATCGCACTTACTCTTTTGTCATCTCCGTATCTGATCATTTCATGAGCAAAGTCATCGGTGGGTTTGACACGGACAAACGCGTGAACTTTTTTCCTAGTACCCATTCTAGCTAAAAAGAAGGGAACAATGAAATTTTGAATAGTCATTATTAAATAACAAGTAGAGAAGAGGGGTCATTCGTTAAGAAGATCAGAAAAGAGTGACAAGCAGTCCATTTTTCCCTCTCTCCCTGAAAGCCAGTCTTCCTTTTCACCCCTCAGCATTTCAGTGTTCTACCCACAAGACACTGCTCAACAAATACAGGCACTTTCTGCTTCACAGACTGCTTTGCCATTTTCCACCAATGACCCCAGAGAGACCGAAATACAAAGTAAAAAGAATGCTTCCTTTAGTGTCCTAATCTTAGATGTCATTTCTAGAAATGTTCTGCATCTAAGATGATGAGTCCACTTATACTTTCCTTCTTTTATTATATTTTCTTCTGAAATACTTACTATGAAATACATTAAAACTAATTTTCTTTTCATTAACTTATCTTGCTTCAGATACAGCATCCTCTTCTCCAAGAGACTAACTAGATCAGAAATAAATGCCCTAGAAGTATATTTGGTCCATAATCAAATATTCTTTCTTCTCTTACTATATTAAGAAAAAATATCACAGACAGTCCCCTACCTCCTCTTGCTCTCCTAAAACCTAACTATATTCTCATCATTTTCTTTTTTTTTTTTTTTTTTTTTTTTTTTTTTTTGAGGCGGAGTCTGGCTCTCTTGCCCAGGCTGGAGTGCAGTGGCCGGATCTCAGCTCACTGCAAGCTCCGCCTCCCGGGTTCACGCCATTTTCCTGCCTCAGCCTCCCGAGTAGCTGGGACTACAGGCGCCCGCCACTTCGCCCGGCTAGTTTTTTGTATTTTTTAGTAGAGACGGGGTTTCATTGTGTTAGCCAGGATGGTCTCGATCTCCTGACCTCGTGATCCGCCCGTCTCGGCCTCCCAAAGTGCTGGGATTACAGGCTTGAGCCACCGCGCCCGGCCTATTCTCATCATTTTCTTTCAGTGTGTGTGTATATGCATGTGCACATATATATATAGTAGTATAAATAAAGGAAGACGTAGGACATATATACATACATTTTTCTCTTCTTTTGAGACAGAGTCTCACCCTGTCACCCAGGTTGGAATGCAGTGGTGCTATCATGGCTCAATGCAGCCTTGACATCCTGGGCTCAAGTGATCCTCCTGCCTCAGCCTCCCCAGTAGCTGGGACTACAGGTGTGTACCACTGTGCCTGGCTAGTTCTCTTACCTTCTTTTTGTAAGATGGTGTCTTACTATGTTGCCTAGGCTGGTCTTGAACTCCTAGCCTCAAGTGATCCTCCTATCTTGGACTTCCAAAGTGCTGAAATTACAGGCATACCCAGCTGATGTTCAATTTTTTTTTTTTTTTTTTTTTTTGAGACGGAGTCTCGCTCTGTCGCCCAGGCTGGAGTGCAGTGGCGCAATCTCGGCTCACTGCAAGCTCCGCCTCCCGGGTTCATGCCATTCTCCTGCCTCAGCCTCCCGAGTAGCTGGGACTACAGGCGCCCACAACCGCGCCCGGCTAGTTTTTTGTATTTTTAGTAGAGACGGGGTTTCACCGTGGTCTCGATCTCCTGACCTTGTGATCCGCCCGCCTCGGCCTCCCAAAGTGCTGGGATTACAGGCGTGAGCCACCGCGCCCGGCCCAATTTTTTTTTTTTTAATTAACATTTATTTCATTGTTTTATTTTTGGAGATAAGGGTTTCTTTATGTTGCCTAGGCTAGCCTTTAACTTCTGAGTTCAAGTGATTCTCCCATCTCAACCTTCCAAGTAGCTGAGACTACAGGCGCATGGCTTGGCTTTTAAAACACTAACTTTTGGCTGGGCGCAATGGCTCACACCATAATCCTAGCACTTTGGGAGGGCAAGGTGGGCAGATCCCTCGAGGCCAGGAGTTTTGAAACCAGCCTGGGCAACATGGCAAAAACCCATCTCTACAAAGAATACAAAAATTAGCCAGGAGGCCAGGTGCGGTGACTCATGCCTGTAATCCCAGCTCTTTGGGAGGCCGAGCCAGGTAGATTACCTGAGGTCAGGAGTTCAAGACCAGCCTGGCCAACATGATGAAATGCCATCTCTACTAAAAATACAAAAATTAGCCAGTCGTGGTGGCAGACGCCTGGAATCCCAGCTACTCAGAAGGCGGAGGCAGGAGAATCGCTTGAACCCGGGAGGTGGAGGGTGCAGTGAGCTGAGATCGCACGATTGCACTCCAGCCTCGGCAACAGAGAGGGACTCCATCTCCAAAAAATAAATAAATGAATAAATAAATAAAATAAATAAATTAGCCAGGCATAGGGGTGCATGCCTATAGTCCCAGCTACTCAGGAGGCTGAGGTGGGAGGATCACTTGAGCCTGGGGAAGTTGAGGCTGCAGTTAGCTTTGATCATACCACTGCACTCCAGCCTAGGTGATACAGTGAGACCATGTCTCAAAAAAAAAACCACAAAAAACTAACTTGGGCCAAGCACAGTGGCTCTTGCCTGTAATCCCAGCACTTTGGGAGGCTGAGGATGGCAGATTACCTGAGGTTAGGAGTTCAAGACCAGCCTGGCCAACATGATAAAACTCTGTTTCCACTAAAAAAGAAAAAAAAAAACAAAAATTAGCCGGATGTGGTGGTGGGCGCCTGTAATCTCAGCTACTCTGGAGGCTGAGACAGGAGAATCGCTTGAATCTGGAGGGTGGAGGTTGCACTGAGCCAATGTCATGCCACTGCATTCCAGCCTGGGTGACAGAGCAAGACTCAGTCTAACTAACTTTTAAGACGTTAACCATAAAAACCCCTCATGTATAACAGGGACTTGTTTTAATTAGATTATCTTGCTTTTTAAAAAAAGTACATTAAATAATGGTAACATTTTATATAAAATTATCTAAGAGAGGTCCATTGGGTGTTACCTGACAAAAGTTATTTCCGATTTTATTTATTTATTATTTTCGAGACATTTATTTCAGACAGTCTCACTCTGTCTGAGACAGTGCACTCAGGCTGGAGTGCACTGATGTGATTTCAGCTCACTGCACCCTGTCTCCCAGGCTCAAGCAATCCTCCCACCTCAACCTCAACCTCCAGAGTAGCTGGGAGGACAGGTGTGCGTCACTACACCCGGCTGTTTTGCATTTTTGTAGTGATGGGGTTTCAACATGTTGCCCAGGGCGGTCTCAAACTCCTGGGTTCAAGCAATCCATCCACCTCAGCCTCACACTCAATTTCTAAAGCTTGGGGAACCACTCTTCACATCCAAGGGCCCATTCTCCTGCCCAGAGAAATTCAGATGCCATCCAGGGTATGCTCCGAAAGGGACCATGAAGAAGCAGGGGAGCTCTGGGAGCAGATGCCCGGGCCTCCCTCCCTGAAGTCCCTGCACAAGAGTAGCACAGGCCAGTTCAGAGCATCAACCTCAGCTGGGCATGGTGGCTCACGCCTGTAATCCTAGCACTTTGGGAGGCCAATGTGGGAGGATTGCTTGAGGCCAGGAATTAGAAACCAGCTTGGGCAACACAGCAAGACCTCGTCTCTACAAAAAATTTTAAAAATTTGCTAAGTGTGGTGGTGCATGCGTGTGGTCCCAGTTATTCAGGATGCTGAGGCAGCAGGATCACTTAAGCAGTGATGGCACAACACTGCTCTCCGGCCTGGACAATAGCATGAGACTGTCTCAACAAAACAAAACAAATAAGCAAAAGCATCACTCTCCCTCCAGAGCCTGGCCCTTCTCTGCCCCGATATTTGCCAACATGCACATGCACATGCAGTCACCCCATGTATGCTTCCCTCCCCATGCTGACACCATGGCTCCAAGCAGGCCAGGAGCCATATCCACCTCCAATAAGTCTTCCTTTGCACACCCGTCTTGTAAGCCTGCTACTCAGCAGCCCCTTAACACCCAAACATTTGGAGACCCCACGCCATCTTGCACTTACTGAAATACTGCTTGTTACCATTCTTATGTCGCTTCATTTGAGTGGGTTTCAGTTCCCAAATTAAATTACAAGCTGCTTGAAGGCAAGGATTGTGCTTTTTATCTCTTTGGAATCCCCTCACAATGTCCAGGGCAGAGCCCAGCACAGAGTAGGTGTTCAGGAAATGGCGGTGGGTGGTGATGGTAATGGCTGGAAGTCAGAGGGCAGCTGAATCTTCATATGTGGATCTATCTTCAGTCACTACTGAGAGAGTCCCAAGGGGCATATGATGTCACTCCCCTTCCATGACAACTCCAACCCAAGCCCACAGCCCTTCCAGGAGGACACTTGGTTTCCAGGTGCAAAAATTCACGTCCAGCACCTCACCCCACCTTTTTTTTTTTTTTTTTTTTTTTTTTTTTGAGACAGGGTCTCACTCTTTCACCTAGGCTGGAGTGCAGTAAAACAATCTCGGCTCACCATAGCCTCCACCTCCTGGGTTCAAGCGATCCTCCCACCTCAGTCCCCCAAGTAGCTAGGACTACAGGCGTGCACCACCACGCCCGAATAATTTTTGTATTTTTCCTAGAGACAGGGTTTCGCCGTGTTGCCCAGGCTGGTCTTGAACTCCTGAGCTCAAGCAAGCCGCTCACTTCAGCCTCCCAAAGTGTTAGGATTACAGGCGTAAGCCACGGCGCCCGGACCCCTCCCTTTCTCCCTCAGGACTTTGTGGGGAATGTCTCTCCTTGGGGAACCACCCTTTGATATTTCTGGTATAACAAAGCAAGTCTCTGAATGGTCACCAAGAGACTTCTGTGTTAAGACGCTCGAGGTTTCCTCATTTGTCTTTAGTGGGAATTAACAGAATTGTCAACAAGCACCCATGAAGACTCGACAAGAGGAAAGGGAGCGTTTGGTGGTTGGGGTGGTAGGCACCAGGTGGGTCCCTGTCTTCCAGTGCTCCTGTCTAGACGAGGGGCTGTTATGGGGGAACCCTCATAGCTACCCGAAGCGGCAGCAGCAACACCCGAATCCAAAACACTGGGTCCAACTGCACCTGGCCTTGGCTGAACAAGACTAGGACGCAGGCAAAACTAGCCTTTCTCCTTTTTCTCACCCAATGTGCCGGACCCCCGCGTGGAGCCTGGGCGGCAGTGGGCTTTGAACCCATTCCGGTCCCTCTCTGGAGAGGTTTCCTCATCTGTAACGCGAAGGGCCGCGACTGGTGATCCCAAAGCCCCCTCTAGTACGAAAATCGACTAGTGCAGAAGAGTCCAGACGACCTCTGGCTCCCTGCCTCACGGCCTCTGTGTCCTGGGCGCGACCCCTTTATGGGACCAATGAACATTAGCTCCGAAGACCGTAAGCCGAGGCCAGGCTGAAAGGACTCTCGTGATGTCGCGCCCTCCTTCGCCTGGGTTTCAGAGATGAGCGATCCAGCTGGGAACCCCCAGATAGAGCGGTGTTTGGACCCCAGCCACTAGCAGCAGTCCAGGCGCACACCCTTCTCCCGTCTCTCCACTCCCACCGGCGCGCAGCCCCTGCTCACCGTTCACCAGGCAGCGACGCTCCCGGGACGCGACGGCCACAACCGAAGCCACCTGCACTCCCCACGCGGGGCTGTCTAGCAGTGTACACAGTCGCCATGGCAACGGGTCGCTTCCGGGGATTCCGGAAGTGTCGGGGTAGCGGAAATGAAGTCCGAGGTCCTACGTCGAGGATACGGGTGAGGTCATGGCCGAATCGGGAAGACGAGAGATGGGGCCGATTGATCTAGAAAGACTTCGGCCGATGCATGCGCGAAGCCAAGTTCGAGGTAGCGAGACAACGAAGGCCGCACGTGAACCAGGAAGCGGGGCGGCGGGGCTTCCGGCGCCGAGGAGTTTCAACTACGGCGGCCGCAGAGGCCCGTCTAATTGCTGCTCCGCGCTCCGAGCCGCTGTCGGCGTGCTAGATCGCCCCGCCCTGGTTAGTGTCTAGCCGGCCGGCGAGGCCTGCGCAGTTGCGGCGGCCGGGGAAGATGGTGGAGGACGGCGCGGAGGAGCTGGAGGATCTGGTGCACTTCTCGGTGTCCGAGTTGCCTAGTCGCGGCTACGGCGTCATGGAGGAGATACGGCGGCAGGGCAAGCTGTGCGACGTGACCCTCAAGGTATCGCGGACTGGGCGGCAGCGAGCTGAGGGGAAAGGGGTCGAGCGGGGAGTAAAAAGGGGCGGGGGGTCAGAGAAAGAGAGGTCGAGCGGGGAGAGGGTTGGGGAGAAGAGGTTTGAGGGTTGCCGAGTAGTGGGGAGAGAGGTGCCGAGCAGAAGGGGATCGGGGCCGAGTCGGGGAGAGGAAGAGGACAACCTTTCAGCCCCTGAAAGGAAAGGTTGAGAGGTGCGCCGCTTAGGCCCTTGAAGTGGGAGATATTGGGGTGACAGCCTCCCTTTTCTGTCATACAGACGAGAGAAAATGGACTTACCTTCTATGGAGGCAGGGGCGGTGGCCGGCCCCACATGCTGATGGGCACCACTGAATTCAGCACCCTCTCTTGTCACTACAGATATTTCTTTGTGCCTGTCGAACTTGGCTGTGCTGTTGTAGAGAAGGCTTCTCCTTGGGAGTCATTGCCTGCCCTTAATTGTTGAATCACTACTTTGTCTCTTAAGAGCTTTTAAAATCTGATCTGGAAATTTTTTGAGGTGGGAAGCCACCCTGCCCCACACTGGAAGGCATCACCACCACCACCACAAGCTTCCCGGGGCTGGGCCTACTGGCCGCCTGGGGAGAGGGATGCTGACTGATATTAAAAGGGAAAGATATCTTAACCACCTGTTCCCCACCAGCATTCTGGTCGCAAGAGCCAGCCTCCCTCCTGTGCCTGGGTCTTTTCATGTGGAAGGGGCATGCTGTGCTGCTCCCTGGCCAAGCCACCGAACCATGTGGAGACGTCCGGCCCGGGAGATGATGAGTGGGGCTCCCTGTTGGGCTTTGACCGGAAAGTTCTCAGCATCTGTGGGTGATCCCTGTTTAAAAAACAAACAGGGCAGACATGGTGGCTCACACCTGTAATCTCAGCACTTTGAGAGGCGAGAGGATCACTTGAGTGGGGGAGTTGGAGACCAGCCTGGGCTATGTAGGGAGACCCTGTCTCTACAAATAATAAAAAATTGGCTGGGCATGGTGGCCTGTGCCCGTAGTCCCAGCTACTCGGGAGGGTGAGGTGGGAGGATCGCTTGACCCTAGGAGGTCAAGCCTGCAGTGAGTTGTAATCGCACCACTGCACTCCAGCCTGGGCAACAGAGCAAGACCCTATTTCTCTCTCTCTCTCACATACACACACACAAAGAAATAAAAGAAAGAAAAAATAAAACTGCAGAGATCCTTTTGCTCTTCTTTTCTTTTTTTGAGACAGAGTCTCGCTCTGTTGCCCAGGCTGGAGTTGCAGCGATCTCGGCTCACTGCAACCTCTCTCCTGGGTTCAAGCGATTCTCCTGCCTCAGCCTCCCCAGCAGCTGGGACTACAAGCACACACCACCACCCCGGCTAATTTTTTCTATTTTTAGTAGAGACGGGGATTCACCATGTTGCCCAGGGTGGTCTCGAACTCCTGAGCTTCAGCAATCTGGCTGCCTCGGCCTCCCAAAGTGCTAGGATTACAGGTGTGAGCCACCACGCCCAGCCTGCTCTTATTTTCTGCGTGGTTAAGGAAACTTTCCTTCTTCAACATAGTTGAGTCAGATCTCTGGAGATGGTAGAGTAGGATGGTTGAGTATGGCTTTGAAGGCAGAAGAATTTGGATTAAAATCCTAGTTGTAACCTTGGGCAAGTTACTTAATCTCTGTAAGCCTCGGTTTTTTTTGTTTTTGGTTTTGTTTTTTTGAGACAGTCTCTCTGTGTTGCACAGGCTGGAGTGCAGTGGCGTGATCTTGGCTCACTGCAACCTCCACCTCCTGGCTTCAAGTGAATCTCCTGCCTTAGCCTCCCAAGTAGCAGGACTACAGGCGCCTGTCACCACGCCTGGCTAATTTGTGTGTGTGTGTTTTTAGTACACACGGGGTTTCACTATGTTAGCCAGGCTCATCCTGAGCTCCTGACCTCATGATCCGCCCGCCTCAGCCTCCCAAATTGCTGGGATTACAGGTGTGAGCCACTGAGCCCGGCCCTTTTCATCATTCTAAACCCTCCTGAAGGAGGTTATTTTCCAGGAGAGGAGTGAAGTGATCTGAGAAGGCACGAGATCTTCTCAGATGGGAAAGAGGAACTAAGAGAATTCAGAAAAATGAGCTAGACTAAAGGAGGCAGAGGAAGTAAAAGTAAATTAGAAGTTTTTATCCACAGTGATTACATGGTGGAAGATGTTAAGGCCACTAGAAATTTGTAAGCAGAAAAATGATCCGGTTGTGGCAGCAACACTTGGTGTAAATAGAGACTAGTGAAAAACAGTAATAGGTGTGAATTTCTAAATTAAAATTTAGGCTGTAGACTGGGCACCGTGGCTCATGCCTATAATCCCAGCACTTTGGAAGGCCAAGGCGAGTGGATCGCTTGAGGCCAGGAGTTTGAGACCAGCCTGGGCAACATGGCAAAACCCCATCTCTATTGGGGGAAAAAAAAAAGAGTTAGGCTGTAAGGGTGAACCAGGGGAATCTTATAAGACACAGGGAATCAAAAAGGGCATGGCAGCGTGGGATGGTCACATATACTTCTACATAAAGTATTAATAGTACACTTAATGCAGATATTGAATATAGTAATCTTTCAGCAGAACTTTGCTCATTCATTCAGAAGGAAAAGTAAGTTATCAGACGTGGCTGGGTGCAGTGGCTCACGCCTGTAATCCCAGCGCTTTGGGAGGCCGAGGCAGGTGGATTGCTTTGAACTCAGGAGACCAGCTTGGGCAACATGGTGAAACCTCATCTCTACAAAAAATTAGCTGTAGTGGTGTGTACCTTTAGTCTTAGCTACTCAGGAGGCTGAGGTGGAAGGATCACTTGAGGTGGGAGGATCACTTGAGCCTGTTGCCCAGGCTGGAGTGCAGAGGCTGCAGTGAGCTGAGATCGTGCCTCTACACTCCAGCCTGGGCAACAGAGTGAGACCCTGTCTCAAAAAAAAAAAAAAAAAAAAAAAGAAAGAAAGAAAAGAATCAGACATAGTTTCAACTGAGACGGTCAGTCTGAATTGCTGTGTTAGTTTCAAGGATCTAGAACATAAGGACCAGTATATTTATTTTTTTCTCTCTAATAAAAAGCCTCCAGTAGGAAGGACTAGTATAAAGGCACGCGCTAGAGCTGGACAGGACTGTAGAGAGCATTTACTTCACTGATTTTGAAAACTGTATTGTAGAGCCCAAGGAGTAGCTCTGTAGCAATATAATGCTGGAACCGGGGAAAGGGCATGCAAATCAGGCTTTGCACATTTCACTACTTGCCACCAGAGCTGTCCTGGGAAATCTGTTTTGTCTCTCTTTCTTGTCAAAGTCTTTCTTCAGTTTTCTGGTGACTCCACAATGTTTTTCAAGTAAACAGACACTGAAAAACTGGTTGGAAGCTTTTTGGTGTGAGATATTTTATTGACTGGTGGGCCTCCCTGTCAGGCAGTGGTTCTCAAACTTCAGTGGACTTCAGAATCACCTGGTAGCCTTGTCAAAACGCTGGTTGTTGGACCTCACCCAGAATTTCTAATTCATTAGGTCTGGCATGGGCCTGAGAACTCATATTTCTGACAGGTTCCCCTATGCTGCTACTCTTAGTCTGGGACCACGTTCTGAGGGCCATGGTTGTAGGGTGATGGACCTGTCGTTTTCTGTGGGATATGTTCAAAGTCCGTAGATCTTCCTCCAGGCTTCTTCCTAGGTGGTATAAGCCTGGCTGTTATTCTGGGAGACTTATGGTAGGAGAGGGCTGGAGGTTCTCCCTTCTGTGTGCAGACTTTCACTTAATCCCACTAAATGGTACCACTTCCTTGTCTTCAGGGGTGCCCTGGTTACCCAGGTCCAGAGGCTCTTGTTCATTCTGTCTGAAGAGTAAACCTCCAGTCTTCTACCTGGGTGGTGATGCAGCAGTTGCTTGCCTCAGGGAGGGGGACCAGTACTTCCTGATTTCAGTCCTCCTTCTTGCTCACAACTTCAGAGGAAACTGGTCCCTCCAATGGTTCCATTTTGGAGGGGATTCTTCAGTGGCTTGCATTCCACAACACTCAGTATCCTCTAAGTCAGTTACTACTCATCTTTTCTTCTTCTAAAATTTTGTTGACCCTTCTAATCTGCTGTCTCTCTCTGCTTCTTTTTCCTTCAGAGCTTTGCTGTTCCTTGATCATCAGTCCGAAAGGCAGTATCACACAGACTCTGCAGCCACACTGCCTACGTTTGAGTTCTGGGTCTGCCACTTATTAGCTGTGAAAATGAGCAGCTTCCTTAAACACTGGTGATTCTCTGTCTCATCTGTAAAATGCAGATCACCACCTACTTGAATGTTGAGGATTCAATTAGTTAATGTACTTCAAATAATCATGTAGTAAATGCTCAGTAACTAGTGTGTGTGTGTGTGTGTGTGTGTGTGTGTGTGTGTGTGTGTATTTTCTTTCTTTCTTTCTTTCTTTGAGACAGAGTCTTGCTCTGTTGCCCAAGCTGAAGTGCAGTGGCGCAATCTTGGCTCACTGCAACCTCCGCCTCCCAGGTTCAAGTGATTTTCCTGCCTCCTCTTGAGTAGCTGGTATTACAGGCGCATACCACCTTGCCTGGCTAATTTTTGAATTTTTGTAGAGACAGGGTTTTACCATGTTGGCCAGGATGGTCTCAAACTTCTGACCTCAAGTGATCTGCCTGCCTCAGCCTCCCAAAGTGTTGGGATTACAGGCGTGAGCCACCACGCCCAGCCAGTAGTATATATTTATTAATAATAATTTAATGAATTTTCTAGAAGGAGTGGAGATAAGTTCATGTGTTCAACCTGCCATTTTGAATTTTTTTTAGCTTCTGATGAATTTTGAATGATTTTATCTGGACAAAATGTTCATTGCCTTAAATGACTTTGCCGGCCGGGTGTGGTGGCTCACGCCTGTAATCCCAGCACTGTGGGAGGCCAAGACAGGTAGATCATGAGGTCAAGAGATCGAGAACATCCATGCCAACTTGGTGAAACCCCATCTCTACTAAAAATACAAAAATTAGCTGGACATGCTGGCGTGGGCTAGGCAGGAGAATCGCTTGAACTCGGGAGGCACAGGTTGCCATGAGCCAAGATCGCGCCACTGCACTCCAGCCTGGGGACAGAGCGAGACTCTGTCTCAAAAACAACAAAAAAGACCTCTGCACTAATTCATTAGCCTGCACTTTACAAATGAAGACCCAAGCCCAGAAGGGGAAGGGACTCGTTCAAGGTCACAGGTTGAGTTAAGCAGCATTGGGACTAAACTCTTTGTCTCCATATTCAGGGTCAGGTGTTCTCTCATGCTCTCCTGTTGCCTCTTCTGTCACTGTCGGTAAATGAACTGATTTCAGCTGCTGCCACATGAATTAATCTACCTCAGATCTACTGTATTCATCCTTAAGGGCGTGTCATCTTTTCTCTCTTCCTGAATTATAGGGAGAACGTGAAAGTGAGTATTAGCATTCATGCCACATTCTCAAAATTCACTGCCAACACTTGAACCTAGGCTTAATTTCCTTTTGGGAAATATTTGAAATTTAAATTCATTGGGAGCCTGTCGGATAGTGAAGTAGAGGCATGACAGAAAAGAGTAACATATTCATTAAAAAAAAAAAAAATCACTTTCTGTATCTCCAATGGCTTGAAGCTGTTATGAGGAAAAGCCCATGGTTCTTTTCCTTGGCAAATCATTTTATCTTAAAAGTTATGAGGATTGTAGTGCAAGACTTCTTGGCATAAGGCTTGGCCTAGGTAGACAGATTTGCATCCATGGAAGCTCTCGTCCCCTCTTCCCTGAGTTGAGTTTCGTGTCCTTTGCTCTGGGCTGCCAGGAGCCCAAGGCTTAGGCAGTGTTGTCTGATTCATCTGGGTCTAGCCATTTGGGCACACTCACTAGATTTAATGAGTTTTTCTTCTTAGTCATAAGATTTGGAGCCAGATTCATATGTTTATTTTTTTCCCTTATGCTTCTGTAAGGCTTTGAAGTTCATATATTTCTGCTTTCCCTTTATCTCACACATTTATTTTCTTTTTGAGTGACAGTAGAATGAGGTCACCAAACCTGAGTATTATTCACAGGGCCATAAGCTTAAAGGAGAGAGGAGCTCCCTATATAGACACACACCCTTTGTTTTGCAACCGCTGATAAATGGTTCCTGAAAGATCTGCTGGCATTAGCCTTCTCAGCATTTTCCCAAGGCTCCTGCCAAGGTTTTGAACCTGGCTCTGATAATTTAGCCCTCAGAAGGAAATGTTTTTTCCATGGATGAAAGGTACAGTATTAGAATATTTCCTTGTGTGACCCACTAAATGTAGGCACACAATTTTCACGAAATTGGCTTCAAGAGCTACGCATTTGAATCTGGAATCTTGCCTAATTTGTTGTCACCACTGGCTTTGTGATGAAAGAGTAGGTGGAGAAGGATATGAGGAAATGAATTAAGGGCTTGTCGATGCATGCCATTTTTATGTTGTGTATAGTACAGTGAGTTACACAGGGTTAATTATAGATCTAGAATAATCATATTAAAAGGAGCTGTAGGCTGGGCACAGTGTTTCATACCTGTAATCTCAGCACTTTGGGAGGCGAGATGGAAGGATCGCTTGAATCCAGGAGGTCAAGGCTGCAGTGTGAGCCATGGTTGAACCGCTGCACTCCAGCCTGGCAATAGTATGACTCTCTCTCAAAAAAAGGAAAAAGGGAATTGTAGAGGTTCCCTATCAAAGCTATCATTTTACATGTGTATGCATGGACATAGAGTGTGGAATGAATGGAGACTGGAGTGGGGTGAGGGATGAGGAATTACTGGGTACAATGTACATTATTCAGATGATGGCTACGCTAAAATCCCAGCCTTCACCACTATGCAATATATCCATGTATCAAAACTGCACTTGTACCCATAAATTTATACAAATAAAAACATTTTTAAGCCATCATTTTACAGATGTAAAAAACCCTGAGGCTTAGAGCTATTAAGGGATTTGCCCACGGCACAAAGCTATATCAGCTGAGATCTAACACAGCTGTTTATTGGTGGAAGCCATGCTTTTACATCCTGTCAGATTATTCACCTGCCCTGCTGATGGTATGAAGCAGAGTAGGGAACAAAGCATCCTTAGTGTCATTCTTGAGTACAGAGGGCAGGGATATGAATGTCCAGATGCCACACCAACATTTTATTTCAGGAGAGAAGATGCAGGCTTTTTCTACTAGTCTCTTAGACATATGAATTCTTGACTCTGATTTTGAAATGACATTGTATTAGAAACTTGTGCTTCTGAATATTGCTCATTACCAGGGTTTTCTACTGACATTTTTCATGTAGTTAGGTTTCTCTCTCTCTATGTAGTTAGCTTCATCTTCCTCTTTTTTTTTTTTCCTTGAGACAGGGTCTCTTCTCTCGCCCCGGCTGGAGTACAGTGGTGGGATCACAGCTCACTGCAGCCTCGAAATCTCTGGCTCAAGCCATCCTCCTACCTCAGCCTCCCAAGTAGCTGGGACCACAGGTGTGTGCCACCACGCCTGGCTAATTTTGTTTATTTTTTGAGAGATGGGGCCTCACCTTATTGCCTAGGCTGGTCTCAAATTCCTGGGCTCAAGTGATCCTCCTGCCTCCACCTCCGGAAGTGCTGGGATTACAGGCATGAACCACCACACCTGGCCCAGCCTTGTCTCTTTCTAGTGAGCTATCAGAACTGAGAGGAAGAACATGCTCCTTGAGGGGCACAGCACTTGTTATATGAATTTCATATCAAAAATTCAGTTTTAATCTCCTTGTTCAAGTTATGTTGTGGATAATGCTATTAAATTTGGACACCAATTAGGTGAATTAGAGAGCTTGATGCTGCCTGACATGTGGGTAGGGAAAGAGAGTTGGAGGTACAGCTTGGACGATCCATTATCAGCCAAGCAACATTCATCATGTTCACCCTAAGGCTGATGGAGCTTGGCTGGCTGGCTCACCAGGTACATTTAAGAAGCCTGTGCTTGGGGATGTTTCTTAACTGCAGATAATTCCTTTATTATTCTGTACATGAGACTCCATTGTTTGCCCCTTAGCCCCACTTGGTTTAGCTTGGAGGCTAGTTGATGGAAGATGAGACCACAGTGTTTTTCTAAAGGTGTATCCCTAGCCCTTCCCAAATTACAAGCATGGCAGCTACCTTTCTACTTTGGAACTTGTTGAGTATTGGCACTCTCGTTGCCTCTTTGGCATGGAACCAGCCAGCTGGCCTGTGGTTAGCTTAAGAAGACCTTAGGGGCCGGGCGCGGTGGCTCAAGCCTGTAATCCCAGCACTTTGGGAGGCCGAGGCGGGTGGATCACGAGGTCAGGAGATCGAGACTATCCTGGCTAACATGGTGAAACCCCGTCTCTACTAAAAATACAAAAAACTAGCCGGGCGTGGTGGCGGGCGCCTGTAGTCTCAGCTACTTGGGAGGCTGAGGCGGGAGAATGTTGTGAACCCGGGAGGCGGAGCTTGCAGTGAGCCGAGATCCGGCCACTGCACTCCAGCCTGGGAGACACATCGAGACTCCGTCTCAAAAAAAAAAAAAAAAAAAAAAAAAAGAAGACCTTAGGAAGAACATCTGAACAGTTGATTACATCACCGCTTTTTTCCAATTGGGGACAAAAGTGGGTGAACCAAGGTGCGTGAACTAAGAGTTGACAAGCGTTTTCTGGAAAGGGCCAGATAGTAACTATTTAAGGATTCATGGGAAATATAGTTTCCCTTGCAGCTACTTAACTGATGCTATAGTGCAAAAGCAGCTCTACACAGTATTTAAATGAATGGGTGTGGCTGTGTTCCAGTGAAACTACAAAAGAAGCATGAGTTGAATCCGTTGGCTATAGTTTCTGACCTCTGTTATATACTGATAGGGCCTCTAAGGCTTTTGAAGTAGGTTTTATTTTTATTATTTGTTGCCCCAGCATATACTTCTGTAGTTTCAACACAGTATTTAGGAATTGAAGCATTTCTTGTTAAAGAATACAAATGAACTAGAAGTGAAAAAATTTCTCCCAGCTTACTACAGGTGATCATGTTACTATACTGACTAGTGAGTGAGTAAGTGACATAGAAGTTACTGTTAAATTTAGCATCTCATTTGTAAAGCCTTCCAGCTCTGCTAGAACTTGAAGCAGAATGTTTCCAAAGTCCTAACTAAAGACACCATGTTCCCATTCTGTCTCAGTTGAAGCTGAGGATGCTTAGCTGCTTGCAGAATGGCCGGCCAGAGGAGACCCTGATGGCTCTTAGGTTCCAGTGGAACAGACAGTCTGTGTTCAGGGCCTTAAAGGTAAAGGTCAGAGCTTGGGCTTTTGGCAGGCAAAATAGAGAAGCTGTAGTTCAAATATGACCCAATATAATGGTATGTGTGGGCAGAGTGTTCTGAATAGCTGATCAGAACACAAAAATGCTTTTCACGCCTATAATCCCAGCACTTTGGGAGGCCAAGTTGGGTGGATCACCTGAGGTCAGGAGTTCGAGACCCAGCCTGACCAACATGGTGAAACCCCATCTGTACTAAAAATATAAAATTAGCCAGGCGCGGTGGCGCACGCCTGTAGTCCCAGCTACTCGGGAGGCTGAGACGGGAGAATCACCTGAACCCAGGAGGTGGAGGTTGCAGTGAGCCGCGATCACGCCATTGCACTCCAGCCTGGGCAACAAGAGCGAAACTCCATTTAAAAAAAAAAAAAAACTTTCAAAAAATAAGCTAAAGAACAGGTAGATACTTGTACACCAATGTTCATGGCAGCATTATTCACAATAGCCAAAAGGTGGAAGCCACCCAAGAGTCTACCAGTGGGTGAATGGATAAGCAAAATATGGTATACGGCTGGGCGCAGTGGCTGACACCTACCATTCCAGCACTTTGGGAGGCCAAGGCAGGCAGATGGCATGAACCCAGGAGTTTGAGACCAGCCTGGGCCACGTGGCAAAACCTTGTCTCTACAAAAAATACAAAAATTAGCCAGGGATGGTGGTACGCACCTGTAGTCCTAGCTACTTGGGAGGCTGAGGTGCGAGGATCACCTGAGCCCCGGGAGGTCAAGGCTGCCGTGAGCCATGATTACACCACTGCACTCCAGCCTGGGCAACAGCGACACCCTGTCTCCAAAAAAAAAAAAAAAGTGTATAATACAGTGAAATATTATTTAGCCTTTAAAAGGAAGAAAATTCTGCTGCAACATGGGTGAACCTTGAAGACATTATACTAAGTGAAATGAGCCAGTTACAAAAGGACAAATGTTGTGTGATTCCACTTACATGAACTACCTAGAATAGTCAAATTCATGAAGACAGAAAGTGAAATGGTGATTGCCCAGGGCCAGTAGGAGGGGGGATGAGAGGTACTGTTTAATGGGTATAGTTTCAGTTTGGGAAGATGAAGAATTCTGGAGACAGATAGTGGTGATGGTTATAGAATGTACTTAATGCCGCAGAACTGTACACTTAAACATGGTTAAAATGGTAAACTGTATGTTATTTATATTTAATCCAGTTTTCAAAAGATAGGTAATTAGTTCAAGAAGACTTGTTACCAGGTGGGCAAGAGAGATTGCTTATAGTGCTTTGTGACTGTAGACACTAAAAACAGAATTTGTCTCTGCGTTGAAACCCAATGAGTAGAAACATCTGATGCTAAGGAGTAATCTTTCCTACTCTTTATTTTTGTACTATGGCACCTCAGCTGTTAAGAGCCAAATTGTATTAGCTTAGCCCTGTAGCTGCACTTCAAATGGTCACTTAAAAGGGATTGCCTTCTAGAAGGTACCTACTTAGGAGATGCAGATGTGTTGTGAGCTTATTTTTCTTGGGTTGATTTGTATGCTCTAAATGTCGTGTAACCTTGACAGAGCTATTCTGAGGACCAGCAAAACAAGCCATGCTAACATGTCTTCCAAGTAAAGGTGTGTTGGCATCATCTGCAAATTACAGATAGCTTTCAAATCTATATTTCTACCTCATTTGTCCTGTGGGTCCTCATACTCATTATGTCTAAAATGAACACCCTTGCCCGTCTCTTGTTTCCTCTATGTAAGGCGGGGACACAATCCATCTAGTCATGCACAGTTGAAACTTTGGGATTGACTTTGGCTCATCTTCTCTTATGTGTATTTTGTGACACTTATTACAATAGTAATTACATAATTATTTATAGTGTTGTCACTCCACAAGAGCAAGGCTGTGACTGAATTATTTACTGAGGTATCTACATAATAGCTTCTCAGTAAACCACTGTCCTAATTGAGATCCTTTTCATCTTTTACCTAACCCAGGATTTCTTTAACTTTACTAGCATGTTGAGAGAATTCTTACCAACCCTCTAGAGAATGAGCCCATGAGCCTTGGGCTACTAACAGATTGTTTTTCCTCAGGCTTAATTCTGATCTTGTTCTGCTCTGAGTGGCTTCTCATTTCATTTTCATTCAACAGGATGCTGAGCAGGTATGTCAGCAGCTTCCATGTGCCAAGCATGGTTCTAGGTGCTGAGGGTGCAGCAGTGAGCAGAGTAGGCCAAGCCTTTTTGAGTATGAGCTTACATCCTGGGGGAGTGGCAGACAATAAACAGACGGAAGATCAGTGGTGATCAGTGCCATGAAGAAAAGTAAAGCAGGAGCCAGCCTCTGAATAGAGATCTAAATGAAGTGAGGGAGCAATCCAGGAGGATATCTGAAGGCAGAGGGAAGAGTAAGCATGGAGCCCTGAGGTAGGAGCACACTTGGTGTTTTGGGGAAACAGTGAGAAGCCAGAATGGTAAGGGCAGAGTGACTGAGGAGAAAAGTGCAAGGACACGAGGTCAGAGAAGTAGCCCCCCAGGCCTAGCACAGTTCCTTGCATGGTACGGTATGGGTCAGTAAATACATTATGAATGAATGAAACCAAGCAATAATTGTGTATTTATGAATGAAGAATCAGGGCAGGGTGTTAGAGGTATACCTAAGGTATAGAAAGTTAGGATGCATATTCTGTGGTTCATGAAGACAGCACTGCATTTTGCTTGCACTTTCCCCTTCTGCCATTTAGGAGAGATGATGATAATGGCCGGAGTCAGAAGACTCTGGCTTGTTCTTTTTTTTTTTTTTTTTTTAATTATACTTTAAGTTCTAGGGTACATGTGCACAACGTGCAGGTTTGTTACATATGCATACATGTGCCATGTTCGTATGCTGCACCCATCAACTCGTCAGCACCCATCAACTCGTCATTTACATCAGGTGTAACTCCCAATGCCATCCCTCCCCCTTCCCCCCTCCCCACAAGGAAATTCTATTCTGCACACAGTGACAATCAGAGATTAGAAACTTGTCAGCGGAGCCGGGAGTCTAGCAGAGCTGCTCAGCTCTCCGTGGTTGTAAAACGTGTCCCTACCTCATGTTGGGGAAAGCTTGTGTTTTCCATGTATATGGCTTAGCATTTTACGTAATCAAGGTGTCTGAGGGGTAATGGGAATGCAGAAGCAGCAGGTGGTGGCTAGTTTTCTGTAGGATTTAGGAAAGAACTGCTGATTTAACGGAATCTGATTATTCTAAGCTGCTCATAGAAATCCGCCAGTCACAGCCGTCTCGGACGTCAGAGGGAGAAGCTTAAGCATGTTCTGTTGTTCACAGCCATTCTGGTTGACTTCTCTAAGACTTCCAGCTGTATTCTTGATATTCAGAGTCCTGCAGACATGGTCCCCCTCTGCTGTTCTCCCCTACTTTCCCATGGTGTCCTCTTGCATCAGCTGGCCATCTCTCTGTGACTGTGTTCTCCCTCCTCTGGGCCTTTGCTTTAGTGTTCCTTTGGCTTGGCGTATCTGCTCACATCTGCCAAGCAGAGCCCTATCCGTGCTTTAGGCTTCTATATTTTCTTCCTTTGCTTTCTTTCTTTTTCTTTCTTCCCTTGCTTTCCCTTTCCCTTTCTCTTTCTCCTCTATTCTTTTTTCTTTCTTCAGGGTCTCGCTCTTGCCCAGGCTGGTGCAGTGGTGCAAAGATAGTTGATTATAACCTCGAATTCCTGGGCTCAAGTGATCTTCCCACCTCAGCTTTCCGAGTAGCTGGAATTACAGGTGTGTGCCACCACGCTCAGTTAATTAAAAAAAAAAAAATTTTTTTTTTTTGGTAGATATAGGGTCTTGCTTTGTTGCCCAGGCTGGTCTCGAACTGCTGGCCTCAAGCAATCCTCTCGCCTCGGCCTCACAAAGTGCTGTGTAGCCACTGTGCCCGGCCCCTTCCATGTTTTTTTTTCTCAAAGGGACACATGCCATCTTTCTTGTGCTCTGCCCTATCACAGTGGGGGGTTGTGCGAAGTCCCATCTCTCTGAAGACAGGCTTTTCCTATCCCTCCAGGTGTAGTTCATCTCCCCCTTTTCCATTGCACCTTAACCCCTCGTTACTCAGTGTTGTCATTGGACTAATAGCATCAGCATCACCTGGGTGGGGGCGTGTTCGAAGTGCAGAATTTCAGGTCTCACCTCAGACCTACTGAACTAGAATCTGGTGCTTCTTACGTCCTGTGCACATTAAAGTTTGAGAAGCATTGCTGCCACTCATTGGTCCTACTCCCCTTACCGGTCTGAACAGGATGTAGATGTGTTCGAGTGTTTTTCTTCCCCTCTAGATGTTGAACTCCTGAATTGTGAGCCATCTCTTACCTAGTATAGTTCTTAGCATGTTTCAAGCACTTAAAAGTATTTACTGAATTACCCTAACTGACCCCGACATTATGTTTGAGATGCTTGTTCAGTCAACGTACTATATAAATGCATTTACCTGTGCTTGGTGCTGTGTAGGTACGTGAGACACCCTGCTGTGAATGGGCGTCAGCCTCTGTCTTTGACATTTATAGATGAGTGTGGAAGATAGAGATACACCAATTACTAATAATTATGGGAAAAGGCAGAATCTGATAAATTCTGTAACTGCATAGGCATCACCAGAGGCCTAAGGGAACATCGAAGGAGTAGCCAATATTTACAATTCTGAGGGTTTGTGACTATTTCATGGAAATGATGGTATTTATTTGGTACATTGCAAGATGAATAGGACTTTGACAGACAGGTACAGTGGAAAGAGGCATTCCAGGCCAGGGGAGAGTGTTCAGAGGCCCAGGCATGAAAGTACACCTACATGTTTCTCAAATAAGTAAGACATAGAGGAGCAAGGTGGAAGGTGGGATTGGAGCCGTAGGTTGAGTGCAGACTGTGAACTTAAATTTTCATGGTAAGGAGTCTAGACTGCTAAGAAACACCTGCAAATCAGTTGAAGTTGGTACAGTTACATGTTCAGTGGTTCCTGAGGGCTCTGCCCTCTCGTCTCCCTTCCTCTGTTCCCATTCTACCTTGCTGGATATGAGTGGTAGGAAGTAGGGGGAGGGTTTGGAAGAAGTGGGAAGCAGCCTGAATGTTTTAGCCAGCTGTTTATATGGGACTGGAGCCCCAAGTCCTTTTTTAGTGTCAGCTGGTCAGCTACTTCCTTCCTCACCCCCTTCCTGTGTCACTACCCAGTGGGGCACTCTGAAGCAGAGAGACCAAAGCTCCATCACAGAGTGTTCAAAGAGTGTGCTCTAAAATGCTATCGAAAACCGCAGGCTGAGCCCAGTATGTTTTATTATACTTGCCATCAGTTTCTTTTTTTTTTTTTTTTTTTTGAGACGAGTCTCGCTCTGTCGCCCAGGCTGGAGTGCAATGGCCAGATCTCCGCTCACTGCAAGCTCCGCCTCCCGGGTTTACGCCATTCTCCTGCCTTAGCCTCCCAAGTAGCTGGGACTACAGGCGCCCGCCACCTCGTCCGGCTAGTTTTTTGTATTTTTTAGTAGAGACGGGGTTTCACCGTGTTAGCCAGGATGGTCTCGATCTCCTGACCTTGTGATCTGCCCGTCTTGGCCTCCCAAAGTGCTGGGATTACAGGTTTGAGCCACCGTGCCCGGCCGCCATCAGATTCTTAACCCGAAGAGTTTATGAGGACTCATCATTTCTGCTTGTGGTAGTATTATATGAACCTGTGTCTCTCTGCCCATATTCTAGGCTGGCATTCAGGCCATCAGCATTCAAGGTGAAAGAATCCCCCCACTTCCATTTCCTTATATGCCATCTTGTTAGAAACCCACAAAGTAGCTAGTGTGGTCTGTTTATTTCTTCAGGACTGGGAATGCACTGTTACCCTGGGAGTCAAGCCCTCCACAAATTGACCCTAAGCCTCACCATCTTTTTCTTGAGCCTTTTACTTCAGCCAATTTTCAGATGAGATGAGAAAGTCATGCTTTTCCACCTTTGAGCTCCCACTTTGACCAGCTCTGCCAGTCCTAAGCCAGAAGGTCAACAGTTAAAAAGAAGAAGTAAAATTCATCAGAAATGTTGTTACTTGTTTGTATCTCAGATGAAGCCTATTTTTAGATGAAGTAGGCTTTAGAATTCATTAAGTACAACTGAGTGTGAGGCACTGTGTTAAGTACTAGGATATAACCTTCCTTTCTTTGGGAAGAATATTCAGCCTAGATGGAGAGACATTCATTAGGACAATATAATGTGTGCTATAGTGGAGGCTTGTACCAAGTGCCACAGGAAGGAGAGAGCTGACTGCCTGGAAGTCAGAGGCTCCTCAGAGGAGGGAACATTTGCACTGAATCTTCAAGGATGAGGAATCCTTCACTGGGCATAAAAATGAGGGGATAAGAATCCTACCTGAGGGAACAAGACAATTTCTGGGAATTGCCAACAGTTTAGAAGAGAGTCATGGTGGGGGATAAAACTGGATGGGGGCCAGGTGCAGCAGCTCACACCTATAATCCCAGCACTTTGGGAGTCTGATGCAGGAGGATGCCTTAAATCCAGGAGTTCAAGACCAGCCTGGGCAACAAAGTGAGACCCCATCTCTACCAAAAATAAAAAAATTAGCCAGGCACATTGGCATGCACCTATAGTCCCAGCTACTTGGGAGGATCACTTAAGCCCAGGAGTTCGAGGCTGCAGTGAGCTATGATTGTGTCACTACACTGCAGCCTGGGCAAGAGTGAGACCCTGTCTTTAAAAAAAAAGAGAGAGAAAAAAAACCTGTTTAGGGTTTAGATCTGACTTGTAGGCAGTAGGGAGCCCCCTAAAATGGAGACTGACATGACCAGACTCAATTATATGTTGAGTTGACTCATTCCGAATCATCATTTATTCAACAAATACTGAATATTAATTTCTGACTATTCCGGAAAACATGAAACATACAAAGATTGCCCCCTTGGTGGAGCCCATGTTTTAGTAAGGATAGGTAAGTTAATTATATCAGGTCACCACCATTTGCTCTTGTCAAAGTTACTAATGACCTCCACAATATAGAGCTAGTTCATAACTATGCAGATCTCCATGTGCCACACTTTATAGTCACATCCAGCCCCCTTCCACCCACCATCTCTAATCTCTGGCAACCGTGAATTTGTTGTCTCTCATTTTGAAATTGTTATATAAATGAAATCATAGAGTTCATGACCTTTTTTCACCCAGCCTAATGCCCATGAGGTCCATCCAAGTTATTGTGCATATTGATCATTTTTTCCTTCATATTTCTGAGTAGTAGTCCATGATATGATTGTACCATAATTTGTTTAGCCATTTCCAACCATCAAAGGACATTTTTCAGTTTTTAGGTATTATGAATAAAGCTGCTATGAATATTCATGTACAGGATTTTGAGTGAACTTATTTTCATTTCTCTGTAATAAATGCCCAAGAGTAGAATTTTATGTCATGCAGTTTGTGTATTTTAGTTTTAGAAGAAATTGTCAAACTATTTTCCAGAGTAGCGATATCATTTTGCATTCCCTTTGACATATATGAGTGTGGTGGTTAATTTTATGTGTCCTCTTGGCTAGGCCCAGTTTGGTCAAACACCAGTCTAGATGTTGTTGTGAAGGTATTTTTTAGATGTGATTAACATTTCAATTAGTAGACTTTAGTTGAGTGCAGTGGTATATGCCTGTAATCCCAGCTACTTGGGAAGCTGGGGCGGAAGGATTGCTTGAGCCCAGGAGTTTGAAGCCAACTTGGGCAACATAGTGAGACCCCACCTCATTTTAAAATAATAAGTTAGTAGACTTTTCAGTAAAGTCAGTTACCTTCCATAGTGTGGGTGGGCCTCATACAGTCAGTGTAAGGCCTTAAAGAGCAGAAACTGAGCTTTCCCTGAAGAAGCGGTTCTGCCTCAAGATTGCGAACTAGGCTGGGTGCAGTGGCTCACTCCTATGATCCCTGCACTTTGGGAGGCTGAGGTAAGAGGATTGCTTGAGCCTAGGAGTTTGAGACCAGCACAGGCAACATAGTGAGACTCTGTCTCCACAAAATATAGAAAAATTAGCCAGATGTTATGGCACATGCCTGTAGTCCCAGCTACTCAGAAGACTGAGGCAGGAGGGTTGATTGAGCCTGGGAGGTCCAGGGTGCAGTGAGCCGTGATTGCACCACTGCACTCCAGCCTGTGTGACAGAGTGATACCGTGTCTCAAAAAAAAAAAAAAAAAGATTGTAAGATAAAAACCCTACCTAAGTTTCCTGCATGCTCACCTGCCCTGGAGATTTCTGACTTAAGACTAACATCGAATCTTATCTGAATCTCCAGACTGCTAGCCCACACTGTGTATTTTGGATTTGCCAGCCCCCACAATTGCATGAGCCAGTTCCTTAAAATGAAAATAAGTTTCTCTCTCTCCCCAGTACCTCCTCCCTCTCTCTCTCTCACTCCCTGTCCTCTTTCCCTTCTCCATTCCCTTCTTCCCTCCCGCTGTCTTCCCCTTTTCCCTTCTCCCCCTCCCACTCTTCTCCCTCACCTCTCTTTCCCCACCTCCCTCTTTTCCTCCTTCCCACTCTCTTCCTCATTAGTTCTATTTCTCTGGAAAACCCTGACTACTATGGGTGACCCAATTCTTTTGCATCCTCACCAGCATTTTTTATATATGTGTGTGTGTGTGTGTGTGTGTGTGTGTGTGTGTATATGTGTGTGTGTATATATGTATAGACATATATGTGTGCATGTATATATGTGTGTATATGTGTGTGTATATATGTGTATATATGTATATACGTATATGTGTGTATATATGTATATGTGTGTATATATGTGTGTATATATTATATATATTTAAATTCTCTTTATTTTTATTTTTAGTAGAGATGGGTTTTGCCATGTTGCCCAAGCTGGTCTTGAACTCCTGGGCTCAAGACCAGCTGGCATTACAAGCGTGAACCACCATGTTACAGGCATGAACCACCACACCCAGCGTAGCATTTTATATGATCACTGTTTTTTATTTTAGCCATTCTGTTAAATGAGTAGTGGTATCTCATTGTGATTCCTTTTTTTTTTTTTTTTTTTTTTGAGACAGAGTTTCACTCTTGTTGCCCAGGCTGGAGTGCAGTGGTACAATCTCAGCTCACTGCAACCTCCGTCTCCCAGGTTCAAGTGATTCTCCTGCCTCAGCCTCCCAGGTAGCTAGGATTACAGGATGTGCCACCATGCCCGGCTAATTTTTGTATTTTTTTTTTTTTTTTTTTTTTTTGAGACGGAGTCTCGCTCTGTCACCAAGGCTGGAGTGCAGTGGCCGGATCTCAGCTCACTGCAAGCTCCGCCTCCCGGGTTTACGCCATTCTCCGGCCTCAGCCTCCCAAGTAGCTGGGACTACAGGCGCCCGCCACCTCGCCCGGCTAGTTTTTTGTATTTCTTAATAGAGACGGGGTTTCACCGTGTTAGCCAGGATGGTCTCGATCTCCTGACCTCGTGATCCGCCTGTCTCGGCCTCCCAAAGTGCTGGGATTACAGGCTTGAGCCACCGCGCCCGGCTAATTTTTGTATTTTTAGTAGAGAGGGGATTTCGCCATGTTGGTCAGGCTGGTCTTGAACTCTTGACCTCAGATGATCCACCCACCTTGACCTCCCAAAGTGCTGGGATTACAGTCGTGAGTCCTCGCACCGTATCTGTTATGTTACAGATAACATAAACAGTCAGTTAACTTTGTTTTGTTTTGTTTCTTCTTCTTTTTTTTTTCTTTTTTTGAGATAGGATGTTGCTCTGTCATCCAGGCTGGAAGTGCAGTGGCATGATCATAGCTCACTGCAGCTTCGACCTCCCAAGCTCAAGCAATTCTCTCACCTCAGCCTCCCAAGCAGTTGGGACCCCAGGGGCACCCTACCACTACCACACCCAGCTGAGTTTTTTATTTTTTGCAGAGATGGGATCTTGCCATGATGCCCAGGCTAGTCTTGAACTCCTGGCCTCAAGCAATCCTTCTGCCTCAGCCACCTAAAGCAGTGGGATTACAGGTGTGAACCTTTGTGCTCAGCTTATTAACAACACATATTTTGTATGTTATGTGTATTATATACTGTATTCTTATGATAAAGGAAATTAGATAAAAGAAAGTGTTATTTAGAAACTCATCAGCTGGGCGTGGTAGCTCACATTTGTAATCCCAGCACTTTGGGAGGCTGAAGTGGGCAGATCATGAGGTCAAGAGATCAAGACCATCCTGGCCAACATGGTGAAACCCCGTCTCTACTAAAAATACAAAAATTAGCTGGGTATGGTGGCACGCACCTGTAGTCCCAGATACTCGGGAGCCTGAGGCAGGAGAATCGCTTGAACCCAGGAGGCGGAGGTTGCAGTGAGCCAAGATCGCACCACTGCATTCCAGCTTGGGCGACAGAGCGAGATTCTGTCTCAAAAATAAATAAATAAATAAGGAAGAGAAAATATATTTACTGTTCATTAAGTGGAAGTGGATCATCATAAAGGTCTTCATCATCATCATCATCATCATCTTCACATTGAGTAGTCTGGGAGGAGGAAGGATGAGGGTTGGTCTTGCTGTCCCTGGTGGCAGAGGCGGAAGACAATCTGTATACAAGTGGACCTGCACAGTTCAAGCCTGTGTTGTTCAAGGGTCAACTGTACATTGTCATTTCTGTCTGACTTTTTGCTTTTTCATTTCTCCAAAAACTTTTCTATATGGTACCAATTCTTTTTCCACCATTTGTTTTAGTTTCAGTGCTGGTATCATAGAAGAGTCCATGTCATAAAAGAAACCTTGAATAATTGAAACTCTTTTGCCAAGTTGTCTAATGTCAATTTGTTTTCTGGCACTGCTTCTTGTATATCTTCCTTGTTTTCCAGCACTGGTTTGGGAGCTCTCATCTCTATCAAGTTGTCTTCTGTTAATTCCTCAGATATAGTATCAATTAGCTGTTTTATTTCTCAAAGATCTGTATCTTGAAACTCTTCACCCCTCAACTTTTGACCATATTCACGATCTCTTCCATGATTGGCTATGTCATAAATCCTGTGAGGTCATGCACAACAGCTGAACAGCTTTCTCCAGCAGGAACTTACTGTTTCAGTCTTGATGGCTTTCACAGCTTTTTCTATAACAATGATGGCATCTTCCATGCTGTAATCCTTCCAGACTTTCATGATGTTCTCTGTGCCAGGGCTGTCTTCCATAGCATTGACAATCCTTTCCATAGAGTACTGTGTGTAATGAGCTTCAGAGGTCCTGTGACACCCTGATTTAGAGGCTGAATTAGAGACATTGTGTTTGGGGGCAGGTAGATCACTTTGATGCCTTCATAGTTGAATTCTTGGGGTTCCAGATGGCCATGGGCATTGTCCAATATCAAAGAACTTTAAAAGACCATCCCTTACTGGCAAGGCACTTCCTGACTTCAGTGACAAAACATCAAAGGAACCAATCCAGAAAAAGTTTTAATTGTCCTTATCTTCTTGTACAACTAAAAGACTGGCAGCTGTTGTCATCCTTTCCTTCAAGGCTCAGGGCTTAGCAGCTTTATAGGTAAGCTCTCGTTCTGTCACCTAGGCTGGCTTCTAACTCCAGGGCTCAAGCAATTCTCCTGTCTTGGACTCCTATCTTGGGATTATAGACATTAGCCCCTGTGCCTGACTGGAATTTCGTTGCCTTTTTAAATGGACTTTTATTTATTTTATTATCATCATTATTTTTTGAGACATGGCCTCACTCTGTCACCTAGGCTGGAGTGCAGTGGCACGATCATAACTCATTGCAACCTCAAACTCCTGGGCTCAAGTGATCCTCCTGCCTCAGCCTCCCGAGTAGCTAGGACTACAGGCACATGCCACTATGCCCAACTAATTTTTATTTTTATTTTTGTAGAGATGAGCTCTATCCTATGTTGCTCAGTCTGGTCTCGAACTGCTAGCCTGAAGTGATTCTCCCTCCTCAGCCTCCCAAAGTTCAACTTTTATTTTTTTAGAGCAGTTTTAGTTTCACAGCAAAATTGAGTGAAAGGTACAGAGATTTTCCTTATATCCCCTATCTCTACATACACACATACGATGGCTAACAATGTTGAACATCTTTTCATGTGCTTATTGGCCATTTACACTTTATTCTTCTCATTTGAAATTGTTTTAGCTATTCAGGTTCCTTTGTCTTTCGTATAAATTTTAGAATAATACCATCTATAGCTATAAAAGCAATCTTGCCTGTAATTCCAGCACTTTGGGAGGCCAAGGTGGGAGGATCAGTTGAGGCCAAGAATTCGAGATTAGCCTGGGCGACATAGCAAGACTCCATGTCTCCAAAATAAAAAAATTAGCTGGGCATGGTGGTGCACATCTTGTAGTCCTAGCTACTCAGGAGGCTGAGGTAGGAGGATTACATGAGCCCAGGAGTTTGAGGTGATAGTGAGCTATGATTATGGCACTGCACTCTAGCCTGGGCAACAGAGCAAGACACACAAGTCCTGTACATTGGTCTGTTAGATTTACACATAAGTATTTAATTTTTTTAGTGATTGTAAATATAATTTTATTTTAAATTTTGGTTTCCATGTGTTACTTGCTGGTATATGGAAAACACAACTGATTTTTGTATGTTGATCTTGTGTCTTGTAATTTTGCTGAACTGACTTATTAGTTCTAGGGTTATTTGTTTTTTTGCAGACTGCTTTGGATTTTCTACATAAACCATAATGTCGGGCCGGGCACCGTGGCTCACACGTGTAATCCCAACACTTTGGGAGGCCGAGGTGGGTGGATCGCTCGAGCTCACAAGTTCAAGACCAGCTTGGGCAACATGATGAAATCCCATCTCTACAAAAAATACAAAAATTAGCTGGGTGTGGTGGTGTGCACCTGTAGTTGCAACTACTCAGGAGGCTGAGGTGGGAGGATGGCATGAGCCAAGGAGGTGGAGGTTGTAGTGAACTAAGATTGGACCACTGCACTCTTAACTTGGGTGATAGAGGGAGACCTTGTTTCAAAGAAAAAGGAAAAAGAAAAAAACCCCATGTCATCAGCAAATAGAGATAGTTTTATTTCTTATTTTCTGATTTGTATTCCTTTTATTTCATTTTGTTGCCTTACTGAGCTTGCTAGAACTTCCAAGAGTGTGTTAAATAGCAGTGGTAAGAGCGGACATTCTTGCCATGTTCAGCATCTTTGGGGCGACCGTTCAGTGTTTTTCTGGAATACTGGAAGTTTTTTGTAGATGTTCTTTATCAAGTTGAGGAAGTTCCCCTCAATTCCTAGTGTTCTGAGAATTTTTTATCATGGATGGGTGCTGAATTTTGTCAAGTGTTTTTTTTTTTTTTTTTTTTTTTTTTTTTTTTGCATGGAGAGGATCGTATCACTTCTTTTTTCTTCTTTTTTCTTGAGTCTATTAATATACTGGGTTACATAGATTTATTTTCAAATATTAAGTCTGCCTTACCCCAGAATAAACCCTGTTTGGTCATGGTATATAATTATTTTTATATGTTGCTAACTTCTGTTTGCTGATATTTTGTTAAGGATTTTTGCATCTATATTCATGAGGGATATTGGTCTGTATTTTTTTTTTTTATACTGTCTGTCTAGTTTTGGTGCTAGGGTAATAGTGCATAAAATGAACTTGGAGTTATCCCTTAATCTTCTGTTTTCTGGAAGAGATTGTTTAAAATTGGTATTAATTCTATTTTAAACAATTGATAGAATTCTCTAGTGAAACCATCTGAACCTGTAGATTTCTTTTTCAAGCATTTTAAAATTACAGATTTAGTTTTCTTGTTAGTTACAAGGCTTTTCAATTATTCCCCCATCTTGGGTAAGTTGTCATTTTCAAGAAATTGTTCCATTTCATCAGTTGTCAAATTTATGTGTAGAGTTGTTCATAGTATTCTCCTGTTATCATTTTTATGACTTCAGTGTCTGTAGTATTATCGACTGTTTCATTCCTATATTCGTGATTTGTCTTTTCTGTCTTTGTCAATTTTATCAATATTTTCAAAGAAGCATCTTTTTGTTTCATTAGTTTACTGTTTTCCTGTTTTTAATTTCATTGATTTCTGCTCCTTTTAATTTCCTTCCTTCTGCTTGCTTTGAGTTTATTCTCTAATTCCTTGGAGTGGTAGTTTGGATTATTCACTGGAGACTTTTCTAATGTAAGCATTTAGTGTCATAATCTCACCACTGCTGTAGATATATTGTATTTTCATTTTCGTTCATTCAATGTATTTTTAAATTTCCCTTCCTTTTTTAGAGACTTCCTCTTTGACCTATAGACTGTTTCCAAGCATGTTGGACCTTTGATGGATTCATGAGTTTATTTTCCTAATTTACAGATACTGTTTTCTATGTATCAAATATTGTATAATGTACATATCATTGTAAGAGAGGAAAAATTTTTGACATGGTCAGATTCCTGCCCTTGGGGATTTTACTTTGTGTTGTGTGTAGCTTTTAATTCATTCATTTTTCACTGATGAATTATGTTCCATTATATGAATATCAGAAATTAGGATTCTCCTCTCAATAGTTATTTAGGTTGGCTTTTGTTTTGTTTAGTTTTCTGCTTTTCTGACTAGTTATGTATACATTTTATTACATATTTTCTGGAGCGTATGCATCTAAAGTATATAGCTAGGAGTTAAATTGCTAGGTCATTGAGTATGTGCGTGTTCAACTTTTCATGATCATGTTAGTATTGGCATTATTTTTCAAAGTGGAAATTTTATAAATTTACATACATTCTAGCGTGCTTAAGAGCCCTTCTGTCCATCCACATCATCAGCAGCTTTGGGTATAATAATACCTTCTAATTGGACTTCCTAATTGGACTTCTCCTGGATATGAAATTGTATCTCATTGTGATGCTCGTATTTCCCTGATTATTACTGAGATTGATCATCTTTTCCTTTGTTTTGGACCATTCTGTTTCATTGTCTATGAAATACCTACTTTTAGGTAAGTCTTAAGCTCACTTTTTTTTTTTTTTCCAAATTATGATTCGTTGATTTATTGGAGTCCTTTATGTACTCTGGATACTAATTATTTGTTGGTGTGATGTTTGCAAATATCTTTTCTCACTTGTAACTTGTCTTTTTTTTTTTTTTGAGATGGAGTCTCGCTCTGTCACCCAGGCTGGAGTGCAGTGGCAAGATCCTGGCTCACTGCAACCTTAGCCTCCTGGGTTCAAGTGATTCTCCTGCTTCAGCCTCCCGAGTAGCTGGGATTACAGGTGCATGCCACCACACCCGGCTAATTTTTTATATTTTTGGTAGAGACGGGATTTCACCATGTTGGCCAAGCTGGTCTTGAACTCCCGACCTCAAGTGATCTGCCTACTTCAGCCTCCCAAAGTGCTGGGATTACAGGCGTGAGCCACCATACCTGGCCTGGACAGAAGTTCTTAATCTTACTGTAGTCAAATATTGAAGTCTTCTCTCTTAAGATTAATGCTTTTTGAATTCTTGTTTAAGAAATCCTAATCTCAAGGTCAAAAAGACCTACCATATTTTTTCCAAAATTTTGAAGTTTTGCCTTTAATGCTTAAGATTTTTTTTCTTCTTTTTTTGTATTTTATTAAAAAAAAAAATAGAGACAAGGTCTTGCCATGTTGCCCAGGCCAATCCCAAACTCCTGGGCTCAGGCAGTCCTCCCACCTCGGCTTCCCAAAGTGTTGGGATTATAGGCGTGAGCCACTGCACCTGGCCATTAAGGCTTTTTTCTATCTGGAATTGATTTTGGAGTGTGATGTGAAGCAGGAATTCAATTTGATTTTTTTTCCATGTGGATAACTAGTTGTCCCAACACCATTTATTAAGTGGACTCTCTTTTCCATATTATCTGCAATGCCATTTCTATCATTTATCAAGTTTACATATATATGGGATGTATTTCTGACTGCTTATTCTATTCAATTGGTCTGTTTGTTTCAGTACCACAATTTCCTAATTTTTATCGCTTTATAATAAGTGTTGACATCTGATAGGGCAGTTCTGCGTACCTTATTCTTTTAATTTTTTTTTAGGGATTAATTCATCCCTACTGCTTCTCCATTTTATAGACTTATTCTTACCCACCAGCTTCATGGCCTTTATGTTTCAAATATGTGCCTCAATAAAAATTATGAATTACTACTTATCATGCACTTTAAGCGTTCTTTGTGACTGCGTTAAAGCTTGGTCTTAACCCCACTGATCCCAGGGGCATTCTGTCCATGCAGGCTGAGCACTTAACTGTTCTTAATGCTTTATTTATATTCATTGTGTGCTCCTGAAGGTAGGAACAATAGTATCAAAATGTTTTCCATCAAAGAGAAATCTATTCTGGGTATATCTTTTGCTTTCTTTGGGAACATCTGTCTCAGATTACTCCCAATTCAGATTTTGCCGGGCTGCTTTACTGCCTGAATACTGAGCCCCACCTGCCTGTGGTAGGGAACAGAATTTGTGTGAGCAGCCCTGTCTGAGGTAGCAGAGCTGGTGAGGACCTTCTGATTCCATCCAGTCTCCATGCCACATTGCCTGTCTGGTGGACCTACACTCTCTTCTACCTCCAGACCTCTCCCTGCTTCTCTTCTCATTTCCTTTCTGTAGCTCCCATCTGTGTCTTTGCTGATACATCCTCTACTAGGTGATCTTTAGATGTTGAAGTTCTTCAAGGCTGTCTTATAGCCTCTTCTCTTCACACTTCGAGTTCTCTCCCTAAGTGATCTTTTTTTCTGTCTTCACTGGTTATTTCCAAAAGTGTTATTTGAGCCCAGACTTATCTCTGTATTCCAGACTCGGCCATCCAGTTTCTACATAGTCTCTGTTTAGATGCCTCCCAGGCACTCAGTGTCAGCTTGTCCAAAACTTTATTTGGTCATTACTCCTGACTTTGTCCTTCTCTGTTGTTCCTGATCTAAGTATATGCCACCTGCACATGCCAGATCACACCAGTAACCTGGAAGTCATCTTGACACCTCTTTTCCCTCATTCCCACATCTAGTCAGTCACCAGATCACAGCAGTTCTAAGGTCAGCATCTTTCCTGAGTCTGACTTCTTTTCTCCTTTCCCACTGCCACCATCCAGGCCAAGCTCCGCTCTTCTCTCTCTGGACCAGGCAGTGGTCTCCTGGCTGTGCTCCTAGCTGCCACTCCTGTCCCTCCAGTTCATACTCTTATCTCCACAGAGTGGCCTGGTCAGCTTGGAATTTCTTCCTTAGGCCTGTTCCCTGGTTTCCTGATAGTTTTATTTTATTTTATTTATTTTATTTTTTGAGCTGGAGTCTCGCTCTGTCGTCCAGGCTGGAGTGCAATGGCGTGATCTCGGCTCACTGTAAGCTCCGCCTCCCGGGTTCACGCCATTCTCCTGCCTCAGACTCCTGAATAGCTGGGACTACAGGTGCCCGCCACTTCGCCCGGCTAATTTTTTGTATTTTTAGTAGAGACAGGGTTTCACCGTGTTAGTCAGGATGGTCTCGATCTTCCGACCTCATGATCCGCCCGCCTCGGCCTCCCAAAGTGCTGGGATTACAGGCGTGAGCCACCGTGCCCAGCGTAATTTTTTCTTTTTTAAATAGAGATAGGATCTCACTTTGCTGCCCAGGCTGGAGTGCAATGGTGTGATCATAACTTCCTGTAACCTTGAACTCCCAGGCTCAAGCAATCCTCCTGTGTCAGCTGCCTGAGTAGCTGGGACTACAAGTGCACACCACTACACACAGCTAATTTATTTTATTTTATTTTTTGTAAAAACATGGTCTTGCCATATTGCCCAGACTGGTCTGAAACTTCTAGACCCAGGCAGTCCTCCCACCTCAGCCTCCCAAAGTGCTGGGATTACAGGCGTGAACTACCATGCTCACAACTTGTTCCTTTTGCCCAGTTTCTCCGGTGGTAATATCTTGCAAAACTATTAAGCCAGAGGGACTGGAAGTACAATATTGCAACTAGAATATTAACATTGGTATAATTCATTAGTCTTATTCAGATTTCTTCAGTTTTACTTTTATTCATTCTGTGTATATGTATATTTAATTCTATGTAGTTTTATGATATGTGTAGGTTTTTTATTTTTAATTTTTTTATCAATTGACTGAAAACTCAAGCTGAGAGAAGGTATGCTATGTATTAGGTCCCTCTCCGATTCCACCAGTAACAACCTAAGCATAATTCCTTCTCTTCACATAATAGCTACTTGACTTTGGGTGAGCTGCTTAACTTCCAAATCTTGGTTTTCTCATCTATAGAACATGATTCACAGTACCTGCCTGCTGCAGAGGGTTGCTATGAGGACTGAAATAAGAAAATGTGCAGAATGGGTACTTGGCATAGTCCATGGCATACAAAAGGAGCTCAATAAATGATCCTCTCATTTTTTTTTAAAGTGACATTTTATTTTATTTTTTATTTTTTGAGACATTCTCTTGCTCTGTTGCCTAGGCTGGAGTGCAGTGACAATTATAGCTCACTGCAACCTTGAACTCCTGGACTCAAACCATCTTCCCAAACATGCACCACCATGCCTGGCTAGTTTTTTGTAGAGATGGGGTCTTGCTGTGTTGCCCAGGCTTGTCTTGAAAACTCCCTGCCTCAGGAAACCTTCCCACCTTAGCATCCCAAAGAGCTGGGATTACAGGCATAAGCCACTGTGCCCAGCAAAAAACAAGACATGTAAAAACTGAGATTACAAATAGAGTGTTTGGGTTTTTAAAAGCTTTTCACAAAAATGTAGTACCACAGGATTGTAGAATTGGAAGGTCTCTAAGTAGTCACTTAATAGTTTTAAAACCAGTCCAGGACCCTCCTAAGTATTCTTAGCTCTTATTCTTTATAATAAACGAAAATCTGCCTTTCTGTAATTTTCTAGATCTGCCCTAATCCATGTGATAGCCCTTCTAGGATTTGATGACAACCATCATGTTCCTCCTAAATTATCTTTTCCAGACTATCCTTTAGCTATTCCTTATAAGATGTAGCTTTCATACTCTTGCCCATCTTGGTCTTCCTCATCTAGACAAGGTCCAATTTGTTGTTCACCTTAGCTGAATACAGAACTCAAATGTAATCAGGCTAACATATCCCAAGATAGACCTATCTTCTCTGTAGCTGTTTTTTTTTTCCCTTTCTTTCTTTCTTTTTGAAACCGGGTCACGCTGTTGGTGCACATACAGCTTGTTCTTTTGTCTTCTGTTTATTTTCTAGATGAAAAATAAATGCACAGCAGTTAAACACAGCCAATTGAACACACACTTAACTTTCATTCCCCTCCATAACCCCATTAAAATAGTAGTAAGAGGGGAAAGACATATCAGCAAATGAGAAATCAATGGAATATTAAAGCCAGAGAGCATGTGTGGAAGACTTAGTGGGCCAGAGGAACTGAAAGTGCCTCCCAGGGGGAGAAACTGAGAAGGAAGAGGATTTCTAATGTAGAACCCTGGAATAGTTCCAGAATTGGAGACACCAAATACTGAAAACAGGAAGATTACTTGGAAGTCTATATGAAAGGCAATTAGATGCCTGCACCCCTCCCCCCGCCACCCTCTCAGGAGGTAGGAAATTTAGTCTTAGATACTGAACCAGAGGCTCCGCATCAGGCACACCAAGCATAGGAGAGAGGGGTGCAATATGGAGCAAAACTGAAAATAAGGGCTTTAAGATACGAGTTATCAGTAGTGTATGGTAGAACCATCCCCCTCTTACACCCAGTTTCCAGAATATCTGTAGACTGACAGATATTTCCCTGCAAGAGATTGGAAGATACTGCTCTGATAAAATTAACTCCAGAGAAAAAGTCCTAAAGGTACTGACTACTTCCAGGGGTCCTCAATCAAATGGCTGATTCTTGCCTGATCACCCTAATGTGAAGCCCACAAATCGACAATCCTACCCCCTAGCCAAGTGTCACCAGACATTTAAAGAAAACCTCTAACATAGAAGACAGAGATCAAAACAATTGGAAGAGAAAATATCTCAGGAAACAGTAAAAGCAGAGATAAAGAAGAAAAAAAAGTTGTAACTGTATATCTCAGGAGAGATTTGAGAAAATATTGCATTCATGAAAGATGAATAAGATTCTTTTAAAAAGGAAGCTTTTGAAAACAAGACCTCTAGAAAATTAAAAATATGATAGCCAATATAAAAACCTACAACACAGAAAGATTGTAAGATAGGGTTGAAGAAGTTTCCTCACTGATAGACCAAATGAAAGAGATGGAAAGTAGGGAAGAACAATAAGAAAATTAGAGGATTATTCCAAGAAATCTAATACATAACTAATAGAAATTTCTGAGGAGAAAAAATTACAATAGAAGGGAGGAAATTATCAAAGAAATAGTGTGAAGAGATTTTTCCAGAACTGAAATAATGTCTGTAGATTGATACAGCACAATAAAAGAAAACCGATACCAAGATACAACACTGTGAAATTTTAGAACTATAAGAATAAAGAGAAAATCCTAAAGGCTTCTGGAGAGCACAGGTACATGCTTAGAGTTAGGATTCAAAATAGCATTCGATTTCTCAATAACAACAAACTAGGCCAGGTATGGTGACTCACACCTATAATCCCAGCACTTTGAGAGGCTGAGATGGGAGGATTGCTTGAAGCTAGGAGTTCGAGAACAGCCTGAGCAACAAAGCAGGACCTGTCTGTACAAATACACACACACACACACACACACACATATATACTTTTTTTTTTTTTTAAACATAGCCAGATGCACACTAGCATGCCTGTAGTCTCAACTATTCAGGAGACTGAGGCAGGAGGATTGCTTGAGCTCAGGAATTCAAGTCCAGCCTGGGGGACAGAGTAAGACCCCATCTCTAAAAACAAAGAACTAGAAGATGATGGAGCAATACTTTCAATCTTTTGACAGGAAAAAAGTCTAAACTTTGAATTTTTTAACCAACTAAATTATTATCTAAGCTTGAGGGTAGTAAAGATATTTTCAGACATTGTACATAGACCCCTTCTTATGAAGCTCTGCTAGAAGACACATTTTTATTTGTTTGAGATGGAGTGTTATTCTTCTTGCCCAGGCTGGAGTACAATGGTGTCATCTCGGCTCACTGCAACCTCCACCTCCCACGTTCAAGCGATTCTCCTGCCTCAGCACCTCAAGTACCTGGTACTATAGGCGCCTGCCACCACACCAGGCTAATTTTTTGCATTTTTAGTAGAGATGGGGTTTCACCATGTTTGCCAAGCTGGTCTTGAACTCCTGACCTCAGGTGATCCACCTGCCTCGGGCTCACAAAGTGCTGAGATTACAGGTGTGAGCCACCACGCCCAGCCTAGAAGACGCTTTCTACCAGAACAAGTGAATAAATAAGAAAGAGGACTAAGTGGGGTTCAGGAAATGGGGATGTCAATATAGGTGAGGGAAACAGAATTCCCAGGAAGAGTTCCAGTAGATAATGTCTCAAGAAACAGACAACTTAAACAACTGATAGAGTACTTATGCTCCAGGGAAAAGAAAAATTATACAAAAAGGAAATATACTCACAGTATACAGCATGGCTTGGCTACAAATAACATTTACATAGACTTAATGCAACTCTTCATATTAATTTAACCAAAATTTGACCTAATTATATTGGAAAGATAAGGAGAGTGTATGGGGTAGTACATGAAGAAAGGTATCAGGACAAATTCTTAATCTTCCATAATAGGAATTAGATTAGTAATATAATAGTTATCTTTTGCCGCGTAACAAAGTACCCCAAAATTTGTGACTTTTTTGTTTTTGAGACTCCAGCCCAGGCAGGAGTGCAGTGGCACGATCTTGGCTCACTGCAGCTTCTGCCTCCCAGGTTCAAGCGACTCTCCTGTGTCAGTGACCCAAGTAACTGGGATTACAGGCATGCACCACCATGCCCAGCTAATTTTTGTATTTATTGTAGAGACAGGGTTTCACCATGTTGCCCAAGCTGCTCTCAAACTCCGATCTACCCTCAAGTGATCCATCTTCCTTGGCCTCCCAAAGTGCTGGGATTACAGGCATGACCACCCTGCGCCCGGCCCAAAATTTAGTGACTTAAAACAAGTATTTATTATCTTACAGTTTCTGCGGGCCAGGAGTTCAGAAGCAGCTTAGACATTTCTCACAAAGTTGCTGTCATCTGAAGGCTTGACTGGAGCTGGAGGATGTTCTTCCAAGCTCACTCAGGTAGCCATAGAAGGCTTTAGTCCTCTTCATATGGGCCTCTCTTAAGGATATGTTATTTAGCTTCTCTTAGAGCAAGTGATCCAGAAGAACAGGGTAAGAAGAAGTTCAGTGCCTTTTATGACCTAGCTTTGAATGTGACATACCATCATCACTTCTGCTATATTCTGTTGGTCACGTAGACCAACCCTGACATGTTGTGGGAGGGGACCACACAAGGGTATGAATACCAAGAGTCAGCGTTTACTGGGAGCTATTTAGAGGTTGGGTACCACAGGGAATAACTCAAAGTGAAAAATCAACAAGTAATATATAAGCATATTATTTAGAAAGATGGAGAAAAGTCCTAGAAGCAAGAGGTTGCCCCTGTGAGTGGGAATCAGGGGCAAGGAATCAAGAAAACAGAGACTGCTAGTTGTTGTTTTTTTCTTTTGTAATAAACCTCATAGAACAACTTCAAGAAATTTGAGTAGAGGCTGGTGCAGTGGCTCACGCCTGTTTATCCAAGGATTCGATCTTCCAACTTCGAATCCTTGGATAAACATGACACAAAGAGAAGAGCATCAGATAGTGAGATTCTCTGGCATTTCACTGATGTGGAACCTGATGAAAAGGAAAAAGGGACTGTTTTGTTCTTCCTGGAGAATAGAAAGTTCTTAAGTGAAAATATTTATATAGCTTGGAGCTATAAATGGCTTATTGAAGGGAAGAGCCTTTTGACAGATAGTTGGAAAACACTTTATAGAATTCCTCAGGCTAAGGGTGCGTCAGTGAGGATTTGACACTTATTGGAGGAAGAGTTGGCCTCTGTCCCTGCTAACCACACAGAGCAGCAGCCAGTCCACAACACCAGTGTATCTTCTCATGCCCCCACCGCCCCCCGGCCCCATCACTACATATTTACTCTTCTTGAGGAGCATACTGTTAGGAGCACCAGCATTCTTGGACTGTTTGTCTAGTCCATCTGCCTGGGGTTGGGATAAAGTGTTACAGGAATCAGGTATTTGAGTTGGTGGAGTAGCTGAAAGAGGTGCATTGGAGACTACCATATAAGTAAAAATGATTACATGAAACATTCAGGCTTAAATTTTTTAGCTATTTTAACACTTCATTAAAATGTGTTGTTTACATTCTTCTACTGTAACCGAGTATATTGCATTTAAAATACTTCAGGCATCATGCTAAGCCTTGGCCTCCATGCCCTGGGATGCCCTCAACACCGTTGCAATGGGCAGTGGGGTACGCTGCGGAGGGGGGTGGGTTCGTTGTTTTTTTTTTTTTTTTGCGTTCCTCAATATCTGTCTTTGTATTTTACTTTGCCCACAGATTGGGGACCACAAATTCAGTGCTCACCGGATCGTCTTAGCAGCCTCAATCCCATATTTCCATGCTATGTTTACAAATGACATGATGGAGTGCAAGCAGGATGAGATTGTAATGCAAGGAATGGACCCAAGGTACTGAATCCCACCATTAGATTTCGCAGGCTACTTTCCAGGTGCAGTTTCAGCCTGTGCACGGTTCCGTTGAGCATCTGCAGCAGGACACAGTGTCTAATAGCCTAGCTCCAGACAAATAGTAAGTGATTAATAAGCAGATTAGAACCTCAGCCAGTGGTCTGAGATAGGGTTAAAATGATGGGAGTTTTGATGCTGTTTTTACCCTACTATAAGAGAAATACATTTAATGGGGCTGGGTTTAAGAGTGGTAATATATTATTCTCTGCACTTTTCTGGGCCAGTCATTTTAGCTGACAAAATAGTTCTTTAAATAAGTGTCTCCATTCACATCCCTTCTTATCAGCCTAGAACAGTGTTGTCCACTGGAGGTTTCTGCAGTGATGCGAATATTCTTTCTATTTGTACTGCCCAAAATGGTAGCCACTAGCCACAGATGGCTGTTGAGCACTTGAAATATGACTAGTGGGACTGAAAATTTGAATTTTAAATTTTGCTTAATTTTAATCAATTTAATTTTAAAGTTAAATAGTCACATGTGGCTGATGGCTACTATATTGGACAACACAGGTCTAGAAGGTGGCAGATTTTATGGTTATTTCATGGTTCAGAAAATTGAAGCTCAAGGAGATCAAGCCCAAGGTTATCCCTTTAGCTGGAAGTCAGTTATTGCCCAACCTCTTAATCTGACAGTGGTGACAACTAGGGAGAAAAGAGCTAGTAGACTGTGTGTTACCCTCTGGATGATCGAAGGTGATCTGCCCTGATACCGGAAGAGGATTTATATACCTATGGCAAAGTAGAAATCTCAGGTCAGGTCAGGCCAGGCAAGGTGACTCACGCCTGAAATCCCAACAATTTGGGAGGTCAAGGTGGGAGGATTACTTGAGGCCAGGAGTTCAAGACCAGCTTAGACAACATAGACCACATCTGTATAAAAAAATTTTTTTTAATTGGCCGGGCGCGGTGGTGCACACCTGTAGTCTCAGCTACTTAGAAAGCTGAGGTGGGAGGTGAGCCGAGGAGGTCAAGGCTGCAGCGAGCTGTGATCACACCACTACACTCCAGCCTGGTCAACAGAGTGAGACCTTGACTTTTTTTTTTTTTTTTTTTTTTTTTGTTGAGACGGAGTCTCGCTCTGTCACCCAGGCTGGAGTACAGTGGCCGGATCTCAGCTCACTGCAAGCTCTGTCTCCCAGGTTTATGCCATTCTCCTGCCTCAGCCTCCCGAGTAGCTGGGACTACAGGCGCCCGCCACCTCGCCCGGCTAGTTTTTTTTGTATTTTTAGTAGAGACGGGGTTTCACCGTGTTAGCCAGGATGGTCTCGATCTCCTGACCTCGTAATCCGCCCGTCTCGGCCTCCCAAAGTGCTGGGATTACAGGCTTGAGCCACCGCGCCCGGCCGAGACCTTGACTCTTAAAAAAGAAAGAAAGAAATCTAGACCGGGCGCGGTGGCTCAAGCCTGTAATCCCAGCACTCTGGGAGGCCGAGACAGGTGGATCACGAGGTCAGCAGATCGAGACCATCCTGGCTAACACGGTGAAATCCCGTCTCTACTAAAAAAAAATACAAAAAACTAGCCGGGCGAGGTGGTGGGTGCCTGTAGTCCCAGCTACTTGGGAGGCTGAGGCAGGAGAATGGCGTAAACCTGGGAGGCGGAGCTTGCAGTGAGCTGAGATCCGGCCATTGCACTCCAGCCTGGGCAATACAGCGAGACTCCGTCTCAAAAAAAAAAAAGAAAAGAAAAAAGAAATCTTAGGCCAGTTACTTATGAGGAAAGACATAGAAGTAAGGTGTCCAAGGGCAGTTGTGCCCTCCTCTTCTCTGAAGTGTGTGTCTGAAGGAGGCATGCTCATCCCATGAATAGTCCAGGGGCTTCATTTAACAGAGATTGCCTGAACATCCATGATGAGCATAGCTCTATCATGTATCTGAGGTATAACAGTGAGAAAACAGCACCTCTTCTCATTCTGCCAACTTTCGTTTTTTTATTTTTATTTTTTTGCAGCGGGGGATGGAGTCAGACTCTTGGCACCCAGGCTGGAGTGCAGTGGTGCGGTCTGGGCTCACTGCAACCTCCACTTCCCAGGTTCAAGCGATTCTACTGCCTCAGCCTCCCACGAGTAGCTGGGATTACAGGCACCCGCCTTTTTTTTTTTTTTTTTTTTTTTTTGAGATGGAGTCTCACTCTGTTGCCCAGGCTAGAATGCAATGACATGATCTCCGTTCACTGCAACAACCTCCACCTCCTGGGTTCAAGCAATTCTCCTCCCTCAGTCTCTCAAGTAGCTGGGACTACAGGTGCATGCCACCTCACCCGGCTAATTTTTGTATTTTTAGTAGACACAGGGTTTTGCCATGTTGGCTAGATTGGTCTCGAACTCCTGACCTCAGGTGATCCGCCTCCCTCAGCCTCCCAAAGTGCTGGAATTACAGGCGTGAGCCACCGCGCCCTGCCTCTACCAGCTTTCTAGTAGTGATTTGGCAGTCACCAAATACATGCATGGTATGGCTAAGAGTGAAAGTGATATGAGAAAAGTAAAGCAGAGTAAAGGCTAGTGAAGGATGGTGGAGTCTGTGCTATTTTGGGGTGATCAGGGAATGCCCCTGTCATGGGGTGGCATTTGAGCTGAGACATCTTAATTGAAGTGAGGGAGTGAGCCATCTGGGGGAAGAGTCCTCCAAACAGGGAGGAGTCATTGCAAAGGCCCTGAGGTAAGAATATGTTCAGAATGTTGGAATCAAGTGAGAAAAGGAGAAAGTGGAGGTGAGGAGGACAGACAGATGGAGAGGGACCAGAACACCTACAGCCCTGTAGATGGAATTTTGATTTCATTTTCAGTGTGAATTGAAAGCAGAAAAAATGTTAGAAATCTCATTCTAGAAATTTACCCCAAAGAAATAATTCAAAAATGTTCTAACAGCAATAAGATGGTAATAGCTATTATGCTTACCAATAAAGGAAATAAATGATAGCATATTTGCATGTTGAAATATTATATAGCAGCCACTAAAAACAATAAACATGAAGGTAGTGTAGCAACATGGGAAAGGGCTTGATACATGTTTTTTATTATATCCATATAATTCATGCATGTAGGCAATCAGGGACTAAATATGAATGTAGAAAAATAACCAGTGTTGACTTTTTCAATAGTGAAATTGTAGGTGATTGTGTTCTCTTTTTCACAAGTTTTAGGCTGTGGTGAAGTAGTTACTCCATTAGATTCTCAAAGGGCCTGGGCTAAGTATTGTCAGTTCAGTTAGGGCCTGAATCTCCTGTGGGCCAAGACTTGTCTCTGAAGAGCATCTCACAGCTTTCCCTCTTTCCTCTAGTGCCCTGGAGGCTCTGATCAACTTTGCTTACAATGGCAACCTTGCCATTGACCAGCAAAATGTCCAGTCATTGCTGATGGGGGCGAGCTTCCTGCAGCTGCAGAGCATCAAAGACGCCTGCTGCACATTCCTCCGAGAACGGTGAGGTGATGTGGTGGGCCTGGTGGAGAACATGACTATTTCATTTCTGGAATCTTGCGCCAGTTTGCTGAGTTCTTGGGACCATATATAGGTTTATGAAGGGGAGTGATCTGGAAAGGTTATTCTGCAGTGCTTACATTTCTTGAAATCAGTGTGTAGCAGTGCCCACTTCTTTTGAGATGAACTTTTTCAGAACATGATTCACATAGTCCAGCCTGCCCTTTCCCTTGGCTTGACATGTGCATCTTCTGTTCCTCCCTCTCCAATCTCACCAGCCACTAATTTAGCTGATTTCTCACCAAACTGATTTGTGCAATGCTCCCCAACTGTTCCATAGCCATCTCCATCTTTGTTTAGGTACTTTACCCTCTGAATTTCCTTTCTTTTCTTTTTCTTTTTTTTTTTTTTTTTTTTTTTTTTTTTGAGACAAGATCTTGCTCTGTCACCCAGGCTGGAGTGCAGTGGTGTGATCTCGCCTTACTGCCACCTCTGCCTCCCATGTTCAGCAGTCCTCCCACTTCAGCCTCCCAAGTAGCGGGAACTACAGGCACGTGCCACCACACCTGGCTAATTTTTGTAATTTTTTTGGTAGAGATGGGGTTCTGCCATGTTGCCCAGGCTGGTCTCAACTCCTGGGCTCAAGCAGTCTGCCCACCTTGGCCTCCCAAAGTGCTGGGATTACAGGCGTGAGCCACTGCTCCCGGCCCTCTTTGAATTTCTTTTTTTTTTTTTTTTTTTTTTTTTTTTTTGAGAAGGAGTCTCGCTCTGTCACCCAGGCTGGAGTGCTGTGGCCGGATCTCAGCTCACTGCAAGCTCCGCCTCCCGGGTTCACGCCATTCTCCTGCCTCAGCCTCCTGAGTAGCTGGGACTACAGGCACCCGCCACCTCACCCGGCTAGTTTTTTTGTATTTTTTAGTAGAGACAGGGTTTCACCGTGTTAGCCAGGATGGTCTCGATCTCCTGACCTCGTGATCCGCCCGTCTCGGCCTCCCAAAGTGCTGGGATTACAGGCTTGAGCCACCGCGCCCGGCCTCTTTGAATTTCTTGACCTTCTTTTTCATACTTCAGTTGTTTAAGAGCCTACCCAAATTTCACTTCCTGGAATTCTCTATCCTCCTTAGTCCACTGGGAACTATCATTGTATGCACTTTTATGGTTGGGACCATGGATTATACACCCCCCTATTTCCAGTGCTTGGCAGTGGGGCCCTGTGGATCTCCTATGACCTTCTGCCTAAGCAGTTAAGAAGCCTCTCCCTCCCCCTCAAGAGCCAGAGCTCTTAGTTATACGATAAAGGCCTTTTAACTAGCAGAGGCTTGGGGATGCAGGTTAGTGCTGGGCCACACACAGGCAGGAGGAACCCAAACAGCACCCCAGTGTCTGTGGTGCTTCGCACACCCAGCCTTCACCTGAGCCTACTCCGATCACTAGGTAGCTGGCCTGTCAGCATTCCTCCTGACTCAGATCTGCCCTCCCGGACCTCATCCCCTCATGGAGCTGACCTCCCCTCCCCCATTCTCACTCCACCTATCCAGTTCACTTAGCAGCTTGTGGACCACACCCGCTGTGTGTTCATATCCTGCCCACAGGGTGCTCATGGTCATCACACTGAGTACTGCTGTGTGTGCAGCTAGTCAAATAATCATGGTAATGATGCCTAAGATTTAGTGGGGGGCTCATCTGCTGAACACTGGGTAAAGGATTTCATCTTGAGGTAAGTGGTGCTGTTCGCAGTTTTATAAAGACCTTGTAGTAAGAGTAAAGCTGCAGAACCAAGCTTGTCCCTGCTCTGGGATGCCTTCTGGGGCAGGCCAGAGGGTGCATATGGAGATGTGAGGGGCATACACTATCTTCTGCTCATTTGTGAGCTTCTTAAGACCCAGACTGGACTTCGTTCACCTCTTTTTCCCACAGAACTTGGAAAGTGACTTTCTTTTTTCTTTTTCTTTTCTTTCTTTCTTTTTTTTTTTCTTTCTTTCTGTAAGATAGAGCTCCAGGCTTGGAGGCCTTGGGCTTCACCACTGCTGAAATGGCTTTCTGTGGCTAAGTAGGATTAATCCTGGAAAGGATTGTTGGCAATCCTCGAATCTTCACCAAGGGACAACAGCTCCACCTAGGGGGCTTTTGAGAGAGTCACTGTCAACACTGGATCCAGGCTGTGTTGTAAAATACTGTCATCTAAAAGTTGCTTAGAAAAGTGATTTTTAGGCCAGATGAGGTAGTTCATGCTGTAATCCCAGCATCTTGGGAGGCCAAGACAGGAGGATTGCTTGAGGTTAGGATTTCCAGACCAGCCTTTATGCCAGAGCAAGATCCTGTCTCTACAAAAAAAAAAAAAAAAAAAAAATTTTATTAGTCAAGTGCAGTGGTTCACAGCTACTGGAGAGGCTAAGGTGGGAGAGTCGCTTGAGCCAGGAGCTCAAGGCTGCAGTGAGTTATAATCATCTTACTCCAGCTTGGGCGACTGAGCAAGACTCTGTCTCTAAAAACTAAAAGGAAAAAAGAAAAGTCATTTTAGGCCAGTGCAGGTTTGCACGCACCAGTAACATTTTAGGAATAAGTACTTACACATAAACCTGATGTTTTGAGTCTATCCTTGACATTTGTTCATTCAGCCCTTCAAGACGCCTTCTGAGACCTAAATCTATAACTCATTCCTATTTCCTGCCACAGACTCCAGAGCCATGGCCTGCTTTCTGTTTTCTCTCCAGTAGTTCCTATTATTGTCTCTGTTTCTTGGAATGATTCTCCCTGAGCCTGGCTACAGAATGTGGTGGTGTCTCCCAGCTCCCCACTTCCTCTGTGCCCTTGAGGGTGCATCATTTTAAGATTTGATTGCCAGCGACTTGAGGAAAACCATTCTGAGCACCAGTGGAAAAGATATGTGACAGCACAGAGAAGCTGCATTGCCATCAGAGTTCTTAAAGCCACAGTTCCTGAGGCTGCTCAGTCTATTACATCTTCAACCTGCTGCCTTTTTTTTCCCCTGAAGCTGGGGTTGACTTTTTCTGGTGGCCCTCTTTCCGGCCTTCAAACGTATGGGCCTCCTTGCTTTTAGGCAAGCACTACTGGAGCTGTGTATCTTCTTTCTTTCTTTCTTTCTTTCTTTCTTTCTTTCTTTCTTTCTTTCTTTCTTTCTTTCTTTCTTTCTTTCTTTCTTTGTTTCTTTCTTTCTTTCTTTCTTTTTCTTTCTTTTTCTTTCTTTCTTTTTTCTTTCTTTCTTTCTTTCTTTCTTTCTTTCTTTCTTTCTTTCTTTCTTTTTTCTTTCTTTCCTTTCTTTCTTTCCTTTCTTTCTTTTTTTTTTTTTTTTTTTTTTTTTGATGGAGTCTCACTGTGTCGCCCAGGAGTACAGTTGCGCTATCTTGGCTCACTGCAACCTCTGCCTCCCAGGCTCAAGCATTCACCTGCCTCAGCCTTCGGAGTAGCAGGATTACAGGTGTCTGCCACCACACCCAGCTAACTTTTGTATTTTTATTTTTTTTTATTTATTTTTGAGACAGAGTCTTGCTCTCTTGCCCAGGCGGGAATGCAATGGCATGATCTCAGCTCACTGCAACCACCACCTTCCAAGTTCAAGCGATCCTCCTGCCTCAGCCTCCTGAGCAGTTGGGACTACAGGCACACACCACCACGCCCAGCTAATTTTTTATTTTTAGTAGAGATGGAGTTTCACCATGTTGGCTAGGCTGGTCTCGAACTCCTGACCTCAAGTGAGCTGCCCACCTCGGCCTCCCAAAGTGCTGGGATTACAGGCGTGAGTCACTGCGCCCGGCCTTGGAGCTGTGTATTTTCTGAAATTCCCTCAGAGGTAGATTGGGACATCAAATATGTCAATGAACCATGTCAGTAACCTATTTAATTCAAGTCACTGCTTCCTGCCTCTGATAAAGCATTATGTCTTATGCTGTCTTCTTGCTTCCAAAGTCAAGCTGTGTCAGCAAGGAAGAAGGTTGTGATGTGGCTAATGAAAGATGTGGGTCTCCGTCAACCCTGAAGGTTTATTTTCCCTCATATCTCCCTCCTCCTCTTGAATGGGCCCCTTTCCTGTGTGACAGCTCTGAGGCAAGAGAATTGCTTGAACCTGGGAGGCGGAGGTTGCAGTGATCCGAGATCGTGCCATTGCACTCCAGCCTGGGCAATAAGAGTGAAACTCTGTCTCAAAAAAAAGAAAAAAAAAAAGGAAGATGTGTTTTGGCCAGGCGTGGTGGCTTACGCTTGTTCTCCTGGCACTTTGAGAGGCCGAGGTGGGCAGATCACCTGAGGTCAGTAGTTGGAGACCAGCCTGGCCAACATGGTGAAATGCCATCTCTACTAAAAATACAAAATGAGCCAGCCGTGGTGGCACATGCCTGTAATCCCAGCTACTTGGGAGGCTGAGGCAGGAGAATCACTTGAACCCAGGAGGCAGAGGTTGCAGTGAGCTGAGATCATGCCACTGCACTCTAGCCTGGGCAACACAGGGAGACTCCATCTCAAAAAAAAAGAAAAGGAAAAAAAAAGGTGTATTTTGTGCTCAGTATTATGCCAAGCCAATCAGAGACACCCAAAAATAAGGTATGAGAATCCTAACCTGAGAAGGAGAGTTTGGAAATGAATGCCAGTGGCTACGTTGATCATTGGCTCCCACATCCTTGTACTTGATCCAGCTTCTGCTCCATGGCATTTTGAATCCTCCTCTCAGGTTGATGTCATAGTGATAGGAAATAGTGAAGCACATGCTGTAGAGGCCCAGGGAAGGTTTGTCTGCCTTATATTTGTAAAGTGCTTTAACAAATCTTATTCAATCACTGTAAGTGCTTTAGGAGAAAGGCATTTGACAGATGACAGAGCTGACATTCTGACCTTCAGCACTGTATTCCTCAGTGGCCATGAACTTTGCCTACATGTTGTTCTCTGCTTATGTTTCTTTGCTCTTCTAAATTCACATCAGTTTCCAAAGCAATAGACAGAGCAAGCTCAGGCTGGAATGAAATAACTATGTAGAATTTTTGACTAGTCATAAAGCCAGGCTCCAAGGTACCTTGCCTATTCAGTCCTTGATGGGTCAACTGCTAGGGGACAATAGTGAATATTGCTAAATCAATATAACTCTGTGCCTAAAACCTTAAATCAACATCGGGGAAAATACATAAACCTTTCTAATGAAGAAAAGCAAGCCTGTCCAATTTTTAATCTGATCAATGCCATCTCTACAGAGAATTAGTCATGAAGCCAAAAGAAGAATCCCCCAGGGTCTGTTGCTGTCACCAAGATTTTAGAATCGCACTGGGCTCGTTTGGAATTTTCTTAGATGCAACAGTAGTAAGAAAAACAAGCCGGGCACAGTGGCTCACGCCTGTAATCCCAGCACTTCGGGAGGCCAAGGCAAGAGGATTGCTCAAGCCTAGGAATTTGAGACGAGTTTGGGCAACATAGGGAGACGCTGTCTCTACCAAAAAACATTTTTTGTTAATTAGCCAGGTGTGGTCTCAGCTACTTGGCAGGTTGAGGTAGGAGGATCACTTCAGCTCTAGAGGTCAAGGCTATCCATGAGCCGTGATTGCACCACTATGCTCCAGCCTAGGTGACAGAATAAGACCTTGTCTCAAAAAACAAAAGCAACCATAATAAAAAATTAAGGCAGCCACTAACTTCGTACCAGGTACCATGCATCATGGCTCAACCCTAAGAGGTAGGTAGCTGTTGTCATCATCTTTCAGGTGACACTTGGAAGAACATACTGGCACTTGGAAGAACATAACCCACCCAAATTGCCCCATGAGCATCAGGGCCAGGATTTATCCTGGATTTCTCTAGCCCTGATGAGTGTAAGTCTGCCAGGTTACTGTGGGAATATGCACAAGAGGCCTGATTTCAATCTCAGCACCTCCACTTGCTTGTCTCGAGGGACTGTGAGCACCATTTTTGGTTTCCCTGAGCCTGTTTTCCATCTATGAGTACATTACTACTTTGCAGGTTAAGAAGATTCTGGAGAATGTGTATAAAAGGCCTAGCAAAATATTTGACTCACTGATGGTAAATAAATGATAGTGCTACTATTGTTTCTGGTTGTCTGAACAATTAAGCCCGTGGAGTCTCTATATCAAACAAGAAAAAATCTGGCCGGGCGCGGTGGCTCAAGCCTGTAATCCCAGCACTTTGGGAGGCCGAGACGGGTGGATCACAAGGTCAGGAGATTGAGACCATCCTGGCTAACATGGTGAAACCCCGTCTCTACTAAAAAAATACAAAAAACTAGCCGGGCGAGGTGGTGGACGCCTGTAGTCCCAGCTACTCGGGAGGCTGAGGCAGGAGAATGGCGTGAACCCGGGAGGTGGAGCTTGCAGTGAGCTGAGATCCGGCCACTGCACTCCAGCTTGGGTGACAGAGTGAGACTCCGTCTCAAAAAAAAAAAAAAAAAAAAAAAAAAAAAAATCCCAGCACTTTGGGAGGCTGAGGCAGGTGGATTGCTGGAGTTCGGGAGTTCAAGTCCTGCCTGGGCAACATGGTGAATCCCTGTCTCTACCACAAAAAGTACAAAAATTAGCCAGGCATGGTGGTGCCTGTAGTCCCAGCTACTTGTGGGGCTGAGGCAGAAGGATCACTTGAGCCCAGGAGGTCAAGGCTGATGTTAGCCATGTTTGTGCTACTACACTCCAGCCTGGGGGACAAAGTGAGACCCTGTCTCAAAAAATAAAAAAAAAAAGAAAAAGTATAAGGGTTCCCATATTAAAGAAGCCATCTCTCCATGTTTTTTGTTTTTTTGTTTGTTTATTTGTTTTTTGTTTTTTTGAGACAGAGTCTCGCTCTGTCACCCAGGCTGGAGTGCAGTGGCGCGATCTCGGCTCACTGCAAGCTCCGCCTCCTGGGTTCACACCATTCTCCTACCTCAGTCTCCCGAGTAGCTGGGACTACAGGCGCCCGCCACCACGCCCGGCTAATTTTTTGTATTTTTACAAAGTAAAATACAGTAAACCCTGTAAAGACGGGGTTTCACCGTGTTAGCCAGGATGGTCTCGATCTCCTGATCTCACGATCTGCCCACTTCAGCCTCCAAAAGTGCCGGGATTACAGGTGTGAGCCACCGTGCCCGGCCCTGTCTTTGTTTTTTAAACTCTAATTCTGTGACTTCAGTGCCTTCCTTGTGACCAAAGTTGAGATAGTGCCCTGGACACTCAACCAGGAATTTCAGTGGTGGAACATCTCAAGCAGATTTTCAGTGCATGCGCTCCTATGACGGTTACTTCTCGCCTTCTGACACTTACTTTACAGAACTACCCAGAGAGCTCATTCCACCTGACGCACAGAGCACCAGGCCCAAAAGGCAGGGACCTTTGAGGATAATCTTTCTTCTTAATTTTATACCTTTAGAAGTTGAGTCCCAGAGAAGTACAGCTTGTGTCACACAGAGAGTTTCCAACAAAGCTGAGGTTAAGAATTTGTTTTCATTCTGTGGCTCTACCCAGAACCAGCCTGAGAATGATCAAAGATAACATCCTTTCTTCCTCTAATTTTTTTTTTCTTTTCTTATGCCAAAAGGCTTCACCCAAAAAACTGCCTGGGTGTGCGCCAGTTTGCTGAGACAATGATGTGTGCTGTGCTGTACGACGCTGCCAACAGCTTCATCCACCAGCACTTTGTGGAGGTGTCCATGTCAGAAGAGTTCCTGGCCCTGCCCTTGGAAGACGTGCTTGAGCTGGTGTCTCGGGATGAGCTAAATGTCAAATCTGAGGAGCAGGTATGTGAGCACAGTAGCAGTCTGTGCAGGTGACATGAGGTGCTGCTCTTTATAATCATTGTTTCATATATTTATTTTTTTTTTACAAAATTAAGATCATGACATGTATGTGGCTGTTGTATATTATGGAGCTTGTTTTACTGTATCATGCATTTTTCATGAAAACTCTCTATGTGTTTTATTTATTTTTTTGAGACAGTATCTTGCACTGTCACCTAGGCTGGAGTGCAGTAGCAAGATCATGGCTCACTGCAGCCTCATCCTCCCACTTCAGCCTCCCGAGTAGTGGGAACTACAGGCACATACCACCACACCCAGCTAATTTTTGTATTTTTTGTAGAGACTGGATTTCACCAAGTTGCCCAGGCTGGTCTTGAACTACTGTCCTTAAGTGATCCTCCCGCCTCAGTCTCCCAAAGTGCTGGGATTATAGGCGTGAGCCACTGCACCTGGCCTCTATACATTTTAGTGTCTAAATAGCATTGTTGATTTTTATCAACCTACTCACCTTATTCTTGCATGTTTGGGTTATTTCCAATGTTTACTATTAGAAGTAATCCTGCTGTGAACCAGAAACAGCAAGTATAGATAATTTTTTTGTTGTTTTTTTGAGACAGTCTCATTCTGTCACCCAAGCTGGAGCGCAGTGGCGCGATCTTGGCTCACTGCAACCTCCATCTCCCGGGTTCAAGCAATTCTCCTGCATCAACCTCCTGAGTAGGTGGGATTACAGGCACGCACCACCATGCCAGGCTAATTTTTATACTTTTAGTAAAGACGGGTTTTCACCATGTTGGCCAGGCTGGTCTCGAATTCCTGACCTCAAGTGACCCGCCCACCCTGGCCTCCCAAAATGCTGGGTTTACAGGCGTGAGCCACTGTGCCTGGCCAAGTGTAGATAACTTTTTGAGAGAATCTTGTTCTAAGGAAGAGCAGAACATTGGGGCGGCTGTGGGAGGGGTCTGTGAAATCAAGAGGGATTGTTTGTTTGTTTGTTTGTTTTTGAGAAAGAGTCTTGCTCCGATGCCCAGGCAGGCTATAGTGCAGTGGCAACAATCTCAGCTCACTGCAACCTCTCTGCCTCCCAGGTTCAAGCGATTCTCCTGCCTCAGCCTCCCAAGTAGCTGGGATTACAGGTGCCCACTACCACGCCTGGCTAATTTTTATATTTTTAGTTGAGATAGAGTTTCGCCATGTTGGCCAGGCTGGTCTTGAACTCTGGCCTCACATGATCCTGTCACCTTGGCCTCCCAAAGTGCTGGGATTATAGGCATTAGCCATCATGCCAGGCCTTTTTTTTTTTTTTTTTTTTTTTTTTTGAGACAGAGTCTTACTCTGCCACCCAGGCTGGAATGCAATGGCACAATGGCACAATCTCAGCTCACTGCAGCCTCCGCCTCCCAGGTTCAAGCATTTCTCCTGCCTCAGCTTCCTGAGTAGCTGGGATTACAGGTACACGCCATCATGCCTGGCTAATTTTTGTATTTTTAGTAGAAACAGGGTTTCACTATGTTGGCTGGGCTGTTCTCGAACTCCTGACCTCAGATGATCCGCCTGCCTTGGCCTCCGAAAGTGCTGGGATTACAGGTGTGAGCCACTGCGCCAGGCCCGGCAAAATTACAGCATATTTGACTGCTGGTGGGAATTTTCCAGAAGAGAGGGAAGAATTGATAATGTTGGAGAAATGGGAGAGCACTTGTTGGAATGATGTTCTGGAATAAGTGAGAACAGACAGTCTAGGGCGTAAGGGTGTGCATCTTTGATAGGAGCACAAGCCATCCATATCCACAATAGCAGGAGGGAGAGCTGGGGCACACACCCAGGGACAGGGAACAGGTAGATTCTTACTGACATTCTCTTCTGATTTTCTGTTTTCTCACCTGAGAGTGAGGATGAGGGACAAATGTTAGAAATTTAAGGAGGGCCAGGAGCAGTGGCTCACGCCTGTAATCCCAGCACTTTGGGAGGCCAAGGTGGGCAGATTTGTTGAGCTCAGGAGTTTAAAACCAGCCTGGGAAACATGGTGAAACCCCATTTCTACTAAAAGCACAAAAGTTAGCCAGGCATGGTCCAGCTTAAACTCCTGGCTTGTAATCCCAGCTACTTGGTCTGAGGTGGGAGGATTGCTTGAGCTGGGACGCAGAGGTTGTGGTGAGCTGAAATTGCGCCACTGTACTCCAGCCTGGGTGGTGGGGCGAGACCCTGTCTCCAAAATAAAAAAAAGAAAGAAATTTGAGGAGGGATTAAAAGGTATGATTTATTTTCCTCTTTCCTCTAGGAAAGGGGGATGCTAGGGAGGTGAAACGGGCTTGATAGGAGCCTGAGAGAAAAGTGGACCCTGGGCTTAGCAGCGTAGACACTGATTTCGAGGAAAAAGCCTCATTCCAAGAACTAGGTGTCCTGTCCCTAGCTCTTACACTGATTAATATGATGGGGCTGGGGGGCGGGGCAGCTCACATTTATTTGAGTGATAAATTTTGTAAGGGCTATAGGGCTTTAGAAGGCGATATCCTTGTGGTTGGAGCCATTAAGAAAGGCTCCTTGGAGAACATCGATCTAGAGCCAGGCCTTAAAATAGGCAAATGGGTTTAGATGAAGAGGAGATGAGAGGGCATTTTAGGTGAGGGAGGACAGTGCGAACAGGAGAACCAGCCCAGCCTCGATAGAGTACAGAGAGGGTGATGGAGGGAGTTTAGAGGGAGCAGGGGTGCAGGGGCAGCGGGAAGGGAAACAGGAATTTTTTTTGACAGAAAGGAATAAGATGCCATTGATGATTTTTCACTATGCAATCATAATCATAATGAAATTCAGGAAGCTGTTCTAGTAGCCTAGGAAGTAGAGAGAAATCAGGGATTTCAGAGACAAGTAGGAGAAAAGATTGATGGGCCCAAGGGACTGCTTCAGTATAGGAAGTGGAGGCATTCAGATTGCAGGCCTGGGGTGTGGCCCCTGGGTGGGAGGATTTGCTGCCAGAGCATCCACTCTCATGACAGGTCTTTGAAGCTGCATTGGCCTGGGTCAGATACGACCGGGAGCAGAGGGGTCCCTACCTGCCTGAGCTGCTGTCCAATATCCGCTTGCCCCTCTGCCGGCCCCAGTTCCTTTCAGACAGAGTACAGCAGGATGACCTGGTGCGTTGCTGCCACAAATGCAGGTGAGTGAGGGTGGACCTGCACAGGACACTGCTAAAGGTCTAAGCAGGGAAGAGGAGTTGGCCACCTGTTCCAGTTCTGGAAAGAAAGCATTTAGAGTGGTCAGTCTAATTCATGGCACACAGATTGGTCAGCCGTCTGTCTAGAAGCTGGAAGAGTAAGTGTGAAGAGGCCGAATCTTACTCCTTGGGCAGAGAGATGTGCCATGTGGGAGCATCAAAGCAGAAAGGGCTTTCTCCTGCTGAGTTATCTGAGGATTTTCCAGCATCTTTCCCCACTGAGCTATTTATGAATGTGCAAGTATCTTTACTGCCTTCCCTGACCCTATCCACACCAGCACCTCACTCATTGCTGCAAATGGGAATTCCTGGGGCTCCTTGCCCTCTTCAGTAAATATTAGTCAGTGCCATGGGCATGGGGGGCCTCTGGCAGGTGTAGGCTTTACATCTATGATGATGGGCAAGGGGTGGACATGTTTACCAACACATGAAACTTTTACCCAGAGTAAGTCAATGACAACATGGCACAGCAGAGCTACTCAAACAGTTCAGAAGATGGCAGCCCTATAGGATGACTGCTGTAAAAGTAGAAGAGCAGAGAAAAATGTTCATTCTCCTCCAGATTGCTTGTCAAATTCACAACCCTGAAATATTTTTTTCTCCTTTGCCGATAAAAACTTTACACATATTCAGCTTTCCTTCATTTCCCATGTCCTGGTTGGGATCAGCTGGTTCAGGAGGAAGTAAGTGCTTGTCCATGGCAGGTGGTGTGAAGGTGTGTGTCAGGACAGGGTGGAGTTGTGTCTGGAGGTGGCTATGGCCCAGTGACCAGCAGTCTCAAGGGTGCTGTTGAGGAGTTTGGACTTTATTCTGTCTGCAGTGGGTGGCCATTGAAGGGCCTTAGCTTGAACTCTAGTGTGGAAGTGGAATGGAGGGATAGGCTGGAGGCAGGGAAATGTGTGAGGAGCTGCCACCATGCAGGTGAGTGGTGATTAATTGCAGGTTGCAAGCCAAGGTGCAGTTGTGGGGATGGAAAGGAAGGGCTAGGTCTGAGTGGCGACAGGGTGCATGCTGCTTGTCGAAACTCCCAGGTCCAGCCATTTTGGCCACCACCCTGTTTTTCTCATGCCTAATCTGTACCTGATTACACTAGCTGAGGTGGTCTCTACTTGTCTTGCCCCTTTAATTTTGAATATATCTCAGTAGCCATATATGATTTTCCCAGAACTCACCTGGTTTCTTTGAGACCAGACCTTCCAGAAGGCTTCTCCTCCCAGATTTCCCCTGCAGCTGGCAGTGGGGAGCTAGGCTCAGGGATGTAAACAAGGACTAAGTCAGTGGGGGATACCTCCTGTTCTAGCATCTTCCACCTTATTCCAGGGACCTGGTAGATGAAGCAAAGGACTACCACCTCATGCCAGAGCGCCGGCCCCACCTGCCAGCTTTCAGAACCCGGCCACGCTGCTGCACGTCCATCGCTGGGCTTATCTACGCCGTGGGGGGCCTCAACTCAGCAGGTACCTTGCGGCTCCCCTTTATAGACCCCCATCTTGGACTCCATGGATGAGGAAGCACCAAACAAATTAGCCTGGCCCTTCTGGTTTCTCTGTTTTGTGCTGTCATCTCCCTTGCCCCTCTTGATTTTATACAATTGCTCTACAGTTAGAGCATGTCACATATTCAGGCCATTGAATCAGAATATCAGTGCTAAAGAGACCTTCTAGAAATCTTTGAGGCCTAGCCTGCTCACCTGACAAGTGAAGAAATTGAGCCCCACCGAACTTTCACTATGTTCATACAATTGTTTTTGGCAGAACAAGGACTAGAACTTGGGTGTACTGGTTCCTGAGCCAGCACTTTTGCCCTAGTATCACATTGGCTATGGTATAGCATCCTGTCAGCCCTGGATAGGATACAGTCAGAGACCCAATTCCATACCAGACTATTCACATTTGGTTATATGAATCTCTGGGGTTAGACTGAGAATGTCCCCAAGAGAAAGATTATCCAAATACACAGGCTCTACCACTGTCAGCCCCACCCACTGTGAAACACACACATGCTTTACAGTCCGTGGGTTATTGGCAGTTTTTGAATCTAAAAGTAAGATTTTCAGAAAGCTGCATGGCCTCCCAACTTGGGAGGAGTTGGTGGGCACTCCCAGGCAGTTTTGTTTTTATTTTTTATTGTTTTTAAATTTTTTGAGATGGAATGTCACTCTTGTCACCCAGGCTGGAGTGCAGTGGTGCAATCTTGGCTCACTGCAACCTCTGCCTCCCAGGTTCAAGCAATTCTCCCGCCTTAGCCTTCTGAGTAGCTGGGACTACAGGCACATGCTACTACACCCAGCTAATTTTTGTATTTTTAGTAGAGATGGAGTTTCACCGTGTTGGCCAGGCTGGTTTTTAGTTCCTGACCTCAAGTGATCTGCCCACCTTGGCCTCCCAAAGTGCTGGGATTACAGGTGTGAGCCACCGCACCTGGCCCAGTTTTGTTTTTAATTGAATGTTAATGAGAGTTGGGTACTAGCTGCTGCTTGTTAATCATAGGGCCTGGAACAGGTAAGTCCTCAACTCAGTGCACGCTGGAGCAGTGTGCAAATGAAATGCCAAGTGCCCCATAGCAGCATACCACAGGAAGAGGGGGTTATTTTATTTGATCATCACAAAAACCTGATGCAAAAGGTAGGGCTGGAATGATCATTCCTTGCTGCTGTGACTATTTATTGAGCACTAAGTATATTGAACCATGCTAGGTGCTTTACCTGTTATATCATTTAATCCGTAAAGATTATCTCCATTTCATGTGTGAAGCAGAGGGTGGGGACACAAAGCCCCTTGCCTTGGGTCACCCACTAGCAAATGAAAGCACTGGAGCGCATGCCCGTCCCTCTGGCATGCCTCCTGCCTGGAGGAAATATTGTATCGATTCGCCTATACCTTTGACTTTAAGCAGGTGGAGTACCTGATTGTAACTGAAAACTGCCCTCTCTAAAAAATAAATACCTCCTGTCTGATTCTGATTTTCCTTAAAGAATTAGGTTTGAGGTGATCATGGCTGAAATTTCTTAGTGGGCCCTTGTGCCTTGAGTAATTCTGTGGGAAGAGCTAATAGAATTGAGTCAAATGTTCCGTATAATCAATGCCCAATAGCTGTGATCTAAACAAGTGGTCTCATTTGTTTTAATTTGAGTAGCAAATTTTTATGCAGGTGATTCCCTGAATGTGGTGGAAGTGTTCGACCCCATCGCCAATCACTGGGAGAGGTGCCGTCCCATGACAACAGCCCGCAGCCGTGTTGGCGTGGCTGTGGTGAACGGGCTTCTCTATGCCATTGGAGGATATGACGGCCAGCTACGGCTGAGCACTGTGGAGGCGTACAACCCGGAGACAGACACATGGACCAGAGTGGGGAGCATGAATAGCAAGAGAAGGTATTCTGGAAGCCACGTGCAGCCCGAACATACACACTGAGCACCTGGGGAGCACCATGCTAGAAAAGCAGGGGCACACAGTAAAGTAAAATACAAGCTTTGGCCTAGGAGTTTCCTGCAGCCAGGCCAGCCACTGCCGGTACCTCCTGGGAGCAAGCCCCCATCTGCTTAAAAGTAAAATACCCGCCTTGTCCTTTGAGGAACTTGGGGAGACCAGACGTGGACATGTGGAAGTTGTGTTGTTATTTTAAGTGCCAGATAAGGACTGGAAATGTGTATTATGGAAGATTCAAGGAGGGAGAGAAACTGGACTGGAACTTCTGGAAGATTTCAGGGAAGAGGTGGGATTAAAGTTGAAACTTGAAGAATAAGGAGGATTTACCTTTATTAGTGATAAAAGGAAATCCAAGGTGTTTTTCTGTATACCTTCCTTCCCCAGGACTCCCCTCACACATAAGTTTCCACTACCTGGGGAGAATATGAACCAAAGCAGTGTTCTTTTATTTAGGTCACACACATTCTCCTAGACAGGAAAACATAGGTATTTGCAAGGTGGGCCAAGTTGGTATGTCACTCAGTACATTCTAGCTACCTGCTCCCTCCACTTCTCTGCTTATATTGCCCGAATAAGAAGTGGGATTAGAAGACATCCTGGTGCCTGTGTTTAGCCTTCTTAATGCTGAGGTGACAACAGGTGGCATGTTTCATTATGTCAGACACATGATGGAGTCGTCACACGTGTGGGCAGCCGAAAGGCTGGCGCAGCCCAAGGAGGGGAGAGGAAAGCCGCCCAGGGCCCCCTTGCCCATTACCCAGGACAGCTCTGCATTGATCGCTTTTACACATTGAGCTTCCTTGACATATGCCTAATGTTGTTCCACATCCGGCAGCGTTCACATGTGGATGTGAGCTGGGAGGGATCTGCCTTTGTACTGGTGAGACCAGTTCACAAAACATTGGGGTAGGTTCCTTTGGGAAGAAAAAAATACGTAAGATCTGCCCCTCCCAAGAATGCGTTGGGAGTCCTTTCCTCCCACCATCCCCACTTTTGCTGCTTGGATACTTTGCAGCTTCCTGTGTTTGAGTGACTCATTGCTCCATGTCCCCAACTATGAGTAGCTTTTTTGCTTTGACTGCAGTCAACTGTCCTTCCTTGTGTGTATGCTCTGGACCACTTCCTTGCTTTGATGTTACTTGGTTTAGAGTGCTGTCTTGGAGGAAAGTCCTCTGGGTATTCCTTTCCTTCACTGTGGTTAATACCCTGTTATTAGTGTGGGCCCGGTTCCATTACATCCCTTTTAAATTATAGGCTCCCTTAAAGCGTTCCTAGTCACTTCTCTCCTGACATCCCACACAGCTGTCTGTCCTGCCAGTTAGTGACATCGTGCCATCTTTCCTTCCCATCTCCCCCAGTGTTCTACACCATCCCATAGAGCTTTCTTACACTGGACTATTCCAGTCCATGCTAATCAGCATTTTCTCCTCTTCACACTCACCTTTACTACCTAGTTGATAGTTAATCTCATGCAGTTTTGTGGCACCTCTTAATTCATTTTCATATTGTTCAACACCTGTTTTGTTATGTAATTTTTATGTTTGTGTCCGTGTCCAGAAGGATAGTAATCATGTCTAGTAAATGTGTGATCTTCCCTCAGTACTTACCTAAGGCAAGTCCCTCTCCTCTTTTGGGCTGGTCCAGGGGGTCTGTTATCATGTCCCTGAAAGGGACATTCTGTGGATCAGTTTGATTACTATGTACATTTAAAAGGTAGCAGCAAGCCAGGCACCGTGGCTCACGCCTATAATCCCAGCACTTTGCGAGGCCACAGAGGGCGGATCACCTAAGGTGAGGAGTTTGACAACAGCCTGGCCAACGTGGTGAAACACTGTCTTTACTAAAAATATAAAAATTAGCCAGGCATGGTGGTGGGCGCCTATAATCCCAGCTACTTGGGAGGCTAAGGCAGGGAGAACTGCTTAAACCAGGGAGGCAAGGGTTACAGTGAGCTAAGATCGTGCCACTGCATTCCAGCCTGGTTGACAGAATGAGACTCTGTCTCAAAAAAAAAAAAAAAAAGGTAGCATTAAGCCTGGTATGTTTTATTTTCCTGTTTGTTAGAAACCTAGATTCATTTTTAATCTTTACCAGCATCACATTTGAAAATACAGCTTGGCATTCATGCTGAATTCCTTATAAGGCTTTGTGTAGAGTGGAAGATTACATGATTACACCAGACCCCTGGGTCTTTGGTATTAGAAAAACTTGGCATGTGAGGAGTTGGGTAGTTGGGCTTGTCTCATTTAAATCTGAGGCAGGCCTCTCTCTGGGCAGTCTTGAGGAGAGACCTCAGCCTCCCCAAGCTATAGCTGCCTGTCTGTACAGTGATTATGGTGCTCTTTCCTTCCTTGCAGGGTGTGCTAAGGGCTGAAAATAGCAAGTGGGCCATGCACAGTGGCTCACACCTATAATCTCAGCACTTTGGGAGGCTAAGGCAGGAGGATGATTGCTGGAGCCCAGGAGTTCATGACCAGCCTGGGCAGCATAGTGAGACCCCCGTCTATACAAAAAGAAAATTAGCTGGGCATGGTGCCATGTGCCTGTAGTCCCAGCTACTGGGGAGTCTGAGGTGGGAGAATCCCTTGAACCCAGGAGATCAAGATTGCTGTGAACCATCATTGTGCCGCTGCACTCCAGCCTGATGATAGAGCAAGACGTCGTCTCAAAAAAAAAAAAAAAGAAAAAAGAAAATAGCAAATGTAGAGTACCTGACACATGTAGTAAATGCACAGCAAACAGGAGCTGTGGCATCAACCACTAAGATAAATTAGAGGCCATGCACATGATGAAAACAACATATGTGAATTGAGTGGGAAAAAGCAGAGGTAACACAACAAACATACATTCAGTGCCTGTTACATACAGGACATCATACTTATCACTGTGAAGATCACACAGATGAAGATGAAGTGAGGACCTTCCTGTCTTCCAGGAGGTCCTCACTTATTAAGAGGTGGCAGATAGATTGGCTGGGTGTGGTGGCTCACTCTTGTAATCCCAGCACTTTGGGAGGCCAAGACAAGAGGATAACTTGAGGACAGAAGTTTTGAGACCAGCCTGGGCAACATAGCAAGACCCTGTCTCAAAAAAAAAAAAAATTAGCTGGGTGTGGTGGTGCACACCTGTAATCCCAGCTACTTGGGAGGTTGAAGTGCAGGAAGATCGACTGGGCACAGGAGTTCAAGGCACAGTGAGCTCTGATGGTACCACTGCAGTCTAGCCTGAGTGACAGATCAAGGCTTTGATTAAAAATTACACACAAACAGAAGTGGCAGATAGATTCCTGGTAGCCTATAATGTCAGAACATAAGTGCCTTGTGGGCTGGAACTTTGGCTTGCTTACCACTCTAAACCCCAGCTGATAAAGATCTGATGGATGAATGAATGATTGTAACAACAGCTGTAATAAGCCACTCAGGGAGTGTAGGGGCAGGAAAGAGTAATTCTTACAAAGGGGAGGAAGAGGAAAGAGGAAGTTGCGTTGGGCCTTCAAGGTAAATTCAACCTTCACATGGTGAGGTGGAAGGTGAGCATTTTAGAAAGATTAAGGACAGAGAAGAGCGGGGAGGGGAGGCAGCCTGCGGTAGAAGGGTGGGGCACAAGAGGAATGATGGGGCAGCTTCTGTCACCTCAGTTTTTTGCCTTTACTTAGTCACATACCTGAGATTTAGGTTGCAGAAAGAGGCAGTAGGTAGGTTTGTTTCTCAGTGGGCAAGAGAGGCTGCTCCAGGAAGGCTACGGCTCATCTGGGATGACAGCTCTGTCTGTTTCAGTGCCATGGGGACAGTCGTGCTGGACGGGCAGATCTACGTCTGTGGGGGCTACGATGGCAACTCTTCCCTCAGCTCCGTGGAGACCTACTCACCTGAGACGGACAAGTAAGGAATCCAACTCCCTTGGGGCAACTGGAGCTGATAAACAGTATAAAAATCAGAACTGCAGTTTTTTAAATTTAAGCTTCTTGAGGGTAGAGAATGTCTTACCCTTTTTCCCCTATAGTACTTTGTATATACCAGATATTTAATAACCCTTGGTTAAGTGAAAGAATGAGTAAATAAAATTTTAAAACAAATAGTCTACATAGATGCTTGGAAATAGTTATTTAATGGTCTGTACCTTTTAGCTAAATCAGCCCATTTTAATGGAAATACAGGCAAGAGGGGATAAGAAGTAGATGAACAGCATGTTCCAAAGTGGGTAGGATATGATTTGGAAAAAAAATAAAAAGTTTTTAAGTTCTGTGGTCAGATAGGCATGGAAAATGTTGATGTCTGAACTGCCAGAGTCCTTGTCTTTCCATAAGATATATTAACATTTTAAAGGCTCTAAGAAACCCTGTAGTGAATAACTCTGTTTAACCTCGGGTTTTTAATACACACCAGTCACCGTCTTGTGGGACTCATTTGTGGAACACTCTTTGAAAAACATTGACAAGGTTAGCCCGAGTTTTTCATTTTAGTGTTTGAATCCTCTCACCTTATATAATAAAATATAAACAAATTAGTTGAATGGACTTATTAGGATGCCTTTAAGCCAGTATTCTGTTCACTTAACCAGTCTACTATGGATCAGACAGCAAGCTGGGTGTCTGAGATCCTTTAAAGCACCCAGTGTGGTTGGGCCGTAGGTTGCATCATGATCGTCCTACCCTGGAGGCCTGTGTCAGAAGCCCTTGGACACAGAGCAGAGGGAACCTTCATCTTCCCCAGGGTTGCAGGAAGGGACAGGGTAGCAGGGATGTCTTCCAAGGTGAGACCTGTCATGGATAGCCAGTGGGAGGTGTTTGCTCATCATAGGCGGGGAGACAACAAGGAGCGAGGCTGCGATAAAGTGTTCACTGTAATCGAGAACAGCAATGATCCTCTCATGGGCTGGAGCCCAGTGTGTGGATGGGAGACGGAGCAGAGTGGGTAGCATATGGTGTGGGGTGAAGCTGAAGGGTAGATGAGGACCAAGAGGTAAAGAACCACATGAAGAGCCGGGCACAGTGGCTCACGCCTGTAATCCCAACACTTTGGGAGGCCGAGGCAGGAAGGTAACTTGAGCCCAGAAGTTCGAGACCAGCCTAGGCAACATAGGAAGACCCTGTCTCTACGAAAAAAAAAAAAAAAGAGAGAGAGAGAGAGAGAAATTAGCCAGGCATGGTGGCGTGAGCCTGTAGTCCCAGCTACTGAGAAGGCTGAGGCAGGAAGATTGCTTGATTCTGGGAGGTCAAAACTGCAGTGAGCTATGATTGCACCACTGCACTCCAGCCTTGGTGACAGTGAGACCCTGTCTCAAAAATAAAAAAAGTTTAAAACCACATGAAGGAACCTGGACTGTCTTAGAGGAGACAGTGAGGAGCCACTGGACGGACATGGTCCAGGTACAGGAGAAGCAATCCCTCTGGCTGGGTGGGGTTGGATGGGACTGGTGTGAAATCCAGGCTGCCTGTAAAGAGGCTGTGGCAGTGGTCCAGATGAGAGGTCAGGGTAGGGCACTGGCAGTGGGGATGGGAACAAGCACTGACTCGGAAGCAAACCAGCCAGGACTTGGGGGACCACAGGAATGTCGACGGTGAGGGAGAAGCAGCCAGAACAGCACTGAGATTTATAAGTACAGCAGCTAGAGAGCTGGTCGTCTGCTTAACGAGGCAGGGAGTGCAGGGAGGAGCAGAACTGTAAGAGAAAGAGGCCTTGTATGAGACACAATGATTTTGAGCAGCCGTGGAGATGAGCAGAGAAGATGGGCTGTCGGTTTGCAGCTTGGGTGAGAGGCGGCAGCCAGGGAGAGCTGTCAGAGAGGTGGTGGGAGAGGTGATAAGAGGTAGAGAGATGGCCAGCACAATTCACCTGAACCCTGCTAGGCTATCTTGGGGGGACAAGAACCCTGAATCTCATGCTTTCCCTCCTATTTTGACTCTTTCCTGAAGGTGGACAGTGGTGACCCCAATGAGCTCGAATCGCAGTGCTGCTGGGGTTACGGTCTTTGAGGGCAGGATATATGTGTCAGGCGGCCACGATGGTTTGCAGATCTTCAGCAGTGTGAGTCTGGGCTCCCCCTGGGATAAGGGCACCTACTTCTTCTGTCTTTGAGATTTATTTTGGAAGATCATTAATTGAAAAAACTTCAGCCTTGCCGTAGCTGAATAAAGTATCATCTAGTGAGGTTTCAGGCTATCCACTGCGTCTTCTGAAATTCTGAACTTACAGAGAATGAGCCAGTGTACGCAAAAGAAGGGTGTAGGGTAGTCACATCTGCAGCCACCACCCTGTTCTACTGTCTGTCGGACACTGCATAGACACTGCAAATCTACAAGTGTAAATTTGCAAACAGTTGTATTCTTTTGGATAATTTGTTTGAAATTGTATTTATTCTGTAAAAAAGGCTCAACAGCCATTTACTAGTCATTCCATAGTCAGTCAGTGCCGCAGTGGAAAGCCCTGGAGATTACAGGAGACCCAGCTCTCATACAGGTTCTGTCACTACCTAGCATTGCATCCTTGGGCACATCCTTTTTTTTGTTTCCTTAGATGCAGACAGAAAGGGTCAGGTGAGGTGACCTCTCCCTGCCCCATACGCCAAAGAGCAGGCCTGCAGCAGAGGGAAAACTGGCAGAGCTCCTCATCCCCATGCCTCCCACAGGAGTTTGACATCATGGGGGCTGCTGTGCCCTGCATGGTTACTCTATGGACTGAGCTTTGTCTCTGACTGTCCTGTACCTGTGCCTCTCTCCCCACTGTAGGTGGAGCACTACAACCACCACACTGCCACCTGGCACCCTGCAGCTGGCATGCTCAACAAGCGCTGCCGGCACGGAGCCGCCTCCCTGGGGAGCAAGATGTTTGTCTGCGGGGGCTACGATGGCTCTGGCTTCCTCAGCATTGCTGAGATGTACAGCTCTGTGGCAGACCAGTGGTGCCTGATCGTCCCCATGCACACGCGCCGGAGCCGGGTCTCCCTGGTGGCCAGCTGTGGGCGCCTCTACGCTGTAGGGGGCTACGACGGACAGTCAAACCTAAGCTCAGTGGAGATGTATGACCCAGAGACGGACCGCTGGACATTCATGGCCCCCATGGCATGCCATGAGGGAGGAGTCGGTGTGGGCTGCATCCCTCTCCTCACCATCTAAGGCAGAGGATGGGGATGTGGTGGGGCAGGGATCTGGTACAGACATAGGCGCACCCTTCCAGGAACAGTCCCTCAGGAGAGGCAGTGGACCAGAAGAGGTGGCGAAATGCGAGCTCGCCGGAGGTACAGTTTTTCCAGGTGCTTAAGCCCTCCCCTACTGTGCCACCCTTGTGACCTTCAGGCCTGGGTCATCAAGATGCACAGCATGGAAAACAAGCTCCTCTGGATCCCGCAGCTGGTGACGTGGAACTGTTTTCTGGTCCACACGAACACAGGCTCCATCCAGGCCCAGCTCCTACCCACCGCCTCTCTGTGGGCCCGCTGTTCACAGAAGACCTTCCATCTGATGCTCCCCTTCGCCTGCTTGTTCTCCAGCCGAGTTCTGGCCACTTTGCCATGGGGAGACTGCAATGTCCAAGCCTGCTGGAAACTGGGATGTAGTTGGGGGTGAAAGGACAGACCCAAGTGTCCTCCGTGCCTGAGATGGTGTGGCCACAGCAGTGGAGGGCTGCACACAGGCACGTTCCTTCTTCCACAGTGGGGCACCAAGGATTCTGTCCTCATTGCTGGGTAAGCAGGGAGAAGAGAAGTTTTCCCCATGTCTAATTTTGGGATTTCAGTGAGGCCTTTTCCATCTGTCCAGGAGAACAGAAGGGAAAAAAAGATACTTGAAAGATACTGAAGGAAATTTAAACAAAGAAACACTTGAAAGAAACTGGAAAGAAAAATAATTTTTTTTTATGTGAACAAACTTTTGCAGGAAGAAAAAAGCGTAAAAGACACTAAGGGCAAATCTGTGTTTAAATGGAAAACCGTCTAACTGGAGAAGGGCGGTATCCACCCCACATTCGGATCCCAGGGTCCTGAGGCCTCGCATCAAGCTGGGGGTTCCCTCTGAGCCCCAGTGTGTGTGGAATCAGTACACTCTTGACTGGGCCTGTAGTAAGGTGCTCATGGGGTTTGTCTTCACACCCACTGTCAGAGGACTTTTAAAATCATAGGTGTAGAGAGCTATCTGCTGAATTACTGCCACTCTTCTTGGTGGGGGCTCCTAGCTGGGGCTGGGGGCTCCAGACGCCCCTGTGATTACCTCCTACTGCCACCATGGCGCTCATTCAGATTCCCCACTCTCACTGACATTCCTTCCTTTTTTGACCAGCAGGAAACAGCAGGTCCGGCCAGATTCTCACTTGCCTGTCGATCTTGTTCTTGGATGATTTCCCTCATTGTGATGCGTCTGGGGCACGTTGACCATATGCACCTCTAGAATCTAACCAGGGGCTTCCTTTTACCAGCTGTGGGCTGGCTTGGTCTGGTAACCTTGTCTGCCCTGCCATTCCACTGCTCCTCCATCCACTTGCCAATCCCAAGGGTCTGGCCTCCCTCCAGCCCTGGGCAGACTGACCAGCAAGGTGGACCTTTACATTCAAGCACAGCTGGCTTTTATGACATAACTAAAGGCCGAAAGAATCTCTTGCTGCTGCAAAGAACAGATTTTATATTTCTTCCTCTAATCTTGGCAAATGACCTTTACATTTTGGAAAGATTTCATACTGCTTCCTCCTTCTCCCTGGATGGGACCTAATGTAGCACAGCGGGACTCAAAGAGGAGGACATTTCTCTTACCAGTGCACTGGGCAGTGGGGCTGTCCTTCAACTGCTGCTGCCAAAATTGGTTTTTTAAAGTTCTTCCAGTAGAGACTAAAAGAAGATGCAATTCCTGTAACCCAAGACTGGGTCTTAGGGCTCCAGTCTCCACCTGGTTGGTTTCCTGTCCTTTGCTGCCTGCCTGGGGTGGCCTGGAAGCCTGTTCAGAAAGGCACAATGTGGAGCCTGGGGTGTCTCCCCCACCCCAGGACCGTCAGGTTTACCAGTGTGTGCAATCGCCATGTATTCAGAGGGAAGTACCTTTGTTACCTACAACTTAGGAGCTGGGCCTCTGCTACAAGCACTTGAAAATGATATTTTTATTTTTAATGTCTCAACAATCTGATATCGGATGTCGTTTAACCTGGGCTGGTGGTAGAGCTCCAGCATTTCTCCCTCCTTCCTGTAGGGGTAGACTCGGAAGGTGGGTGGGGTGTGCATTTCCTGTTAGGAGTGTATCAGTGCTTGTCTTATTACAAGCCCCTTTTGTGAATTTGAAGTAGCACCAACAAGCCTGGATTGTGAAGGTATTAAGAATCAGTCTGTGGGCTACTGAGTGGGTCCTTAGGATACTGGCCCAGATTTTGCCACTGGATATGGTAGATCATTTTCCCATGGCCTGCTGCTCTTGTAGTGGCCTTCCTGAGTCCAATCCCACCTCCTGGTGTAGAATTTACACTGCTGCACCTGAGGTCAGTGTTTCAAAGTAAGATCAAGCCAGTGTTTTGATCTGGGCTCTGAGCACTAGTGAGCAAACACCAACATATTCACACCCTCCCAGTAGGTTCCTCAGTCTGATGGTGAATGGCTGTTTGTAAATGGCTGGTCTGGCTCTTTGGTATTGGAGCCTTTCCAATAGCCCCATGAAAAGAAGCTTCACCCAAGGATATTGTGAAAAGGGTGTAACAAGGAGATAGGGTAGACATTGTGCTCAAGCCCAGCTCTGAGCAGAGGACTGTGGCATTCACTGTCCTTGAGTGTTTCACCTTCTCGGATAACACATGGGCCTTCTCTTCTGGATTTCATCAGAGATTACAGCCAGATGGGGGCTGAAGACCAGCCTCTTGACCACAGAGGTGTGACTGTGGGAATTCCTCCCAATTTATTGTTTCCCAGAAAATCTTCCTTCCTTTTATTTATAGAATGCATGTCTTTTGTGTTAAGAAACCAAAGAAATAAAGAAAGAGAACACTCCTAATAGCTCTTGTCCTTCCTTGGTTTGTTTCTTAGATATTAGAAGTACATCTTTTTTTAATTGTGATTCACTGAAAAAAAATATATTGGACAAAGTGGGAATATTTCTGTGAAAATAAGGGAAAAGCCAGATGTACAGCAAAAGTAGTATTTGGAGAGATTTATTTTATGAGAGTCACTTCTGGTGAAAAATATGCAAAGACTTTATTTGCATAATGGGACTGCATATTGGTACCTGTCCAGATCACCCCTACTCTCGGATTTCCCCTTTTCTCCATTCACTGCCCTAAAACTCCAGCGTTCCACAATGGAATGTGGCTGCCTGTTGACTGCCTGGAATCAGCACCTCCAGCTCCTTTTTTATGCTCTAGGCCAGAGGTGCTTTAACTTTGGTGCACATAAAAGCCACTGGAAAATGTTTAAACCACAGATTCATTCCTAAGTCCCTTTCTACAGACAGGTTCCCTAGGGCTGGGGTGCAGCTCATCTTTCTGGCGTGAGCAAGTTTCCTTGGTGATTTTTTTGCTCTTCAGTGTGAGAACTACCATCTTCAGTTTCACTCCCTTAAATACAGCCACATTCCAGATCTGCCCTTCCAAGATTACACTGTGGTTACTGTGGTTTTGCCTTTTGGGAAACTCTTCAGTCACACTTTTCCAAAAGTCAGCTTGTGGTCAGTCTTGTCCATTGGACTCTTGGATGGCAACTTTATTTTTTTAAGTTTTTGGAAGGCCTATCACTCCCGCACACACCCCACCAGGACATATCTTACATATAAACACTCTTGTCAGTTGAATCTCACATGGTCCTTAGTAATCCCCATGGAGCGGGTAACATTTTAGCATAAGGAAACTGCCTCAGAAGGGCCAAGTAATTGACCTGACTCCAGCTAACCAGTGGTATTGTGAGAAATTGAGACCACATCTCCACACTCACAGTCTGGTCTGCCTAAGGGCAGCAGTGTCTTCCACCTATAGAGGGAGCAGTGTTCCTCCCAGCACTATCATAGACCTTGGAAAAGCAGACTGGGCAGCAAGGGGAAGAGTGAAGAAGCAGGCGCCTTCGTGCTAAAAGAGATAGCCAGACTGGGAACTCTGCCCTCTGGGAGAAAGGCCATATGCTTGTAAAGTAATAGTAACCCTTTCCAGGTAACCTATGCCCCCTTGACCAGAGCCAAAGAGCCCCATAGGTGAAGAGTGGACTGCTAAGTCAAACTAGACTCATCTGCTTGACTTTCCATTTCTTTTTTCTTTGTTTTTGTTATTTGGACTCCTTTCCCCTCGTGACCAACAGCAGAGTTCACTCCACTTCACCCCAAAGTCCAGCACTGCTGCTTTTTATTGCTACTCACAATAACATCACAGTACACAACATTGCTTACTGCAGCCTTGAACTCCTGGGCTCAAGCGATCCCACCACCTCAGCCTCCTGAGTTGCTGGGACAGCAGGTATGCACCATCATGCCTGGCTATATTTTTATTTTTCGTAGAGAAGCAGTCTCACTATGTTGCCCAGGCTAGTCTTGAACTCCTAGCTTCAAGCAATCCCTCCACCTTGGCCTCACTAAGTGTTGAGATTACAGGTGTGAGCCACCACACCCAGCCTAGTTCTGCAGTTCATAAAACCTAAACTTCATAGCATGGCATAGAATGTCACTGAGATATTAGGCCAGGTGCGGTGGCTCACGCCTGTAATCCCAGCACTTTGGGAGGCTGAGGCAGGTGGACCACGAGGTCAGGAGATTGAGACCATCCTGGCCAACATGGTGAAACCCTGTCTCTACTAAAAATACAAAAAATTAGCCGGGCGTTGTAGCGGGCGCCTGTAGTCCCAGCTACTCGGGAGGCTGAGGCAGGAGAATGGCGTGAACCCAGGAGGTGGAACTTGCAGTGAGCCGAGATCACGCCACTGCACTTTAGCCTGGGCGACAGAGCGAGACTGCGTCTCAAAAAAAAAAAGAAAAGAATGTCACTGAGATATTGACACTTCTCAGCTGCCCAGCAACGGTCTTCAGGATCTCAGTTTAGATGTTACCTTCATGAAAACATCTCTGGTCGGCGTGGCGCTTCTCCATCTGTTGTGCTGGCCCCTGGCCATATTCTACCATGCAGTAACCTGTTTGCCTGTTTTACCTGCTATGTGGTGAGCTCTGTGAGACTCTCCGTTACTGTAGACACAGCATTGGGCATGAAGAAGAGGCTCAACAATAGCTTCTTGAGGAATTTAGGGACAATCAGGTATATCCACATTCAAATATCACCTGATCATGCTTCCCTTGTCTTCCTCCTTTTTACATCACTGTTTTTTTAATTAGTTTTATTGAGTCATAGTTTACATACCTTAAAGTTCATTCATTTTGAGTGTCCAACTCAATGACTTTTAGTAAATGTACAGAGCTGTGCAACCATTATCACCATCTCGTTTTAAAATATTTTCATCACTCAGTTAATGCCTTTTACAGTTAATTCCCTCTTTCACCTGCATCATCAGGCAACCACTATTTTATTTTGTCTCTATAGATTTTCTTATTCTGGATATTTCATGTAAGTGGAATCATACAATATGTGGTCTTCTGTGTCTGGCTTCCTACTTTAGAATAATGTAGAAGTTCATTCATATTGTAGAATGTACCAATAGTTCCTTTTATGGTTTTTAAATTGTATTCCACTGTATGTCTATACCATATTTTGTTCATTCACCAATTGATGAATGTTTAGATTTTTTCCAGTTTGGGGCTATTATGAATAACACTGCTATGAACATTCATGTATAAGTCTTGGTAGACATATATTTTCATTCCTCTTGGGTAGATCCTAGGAGTGAAACTGCTGGGATCATATAGTAGGTTTAGGTTTAACTTTTTAAGAAATTGCCAAGCTCTTCCAAAGTGGCTGTCCCTCTTTACATTTCCACCAGCAATGTATAATGGTTCAGGTTCCTCCACATTCTTGTCAGCACTTGGACTTTTCTGTTTTATTGTAGCCATTCTAGTGGGTGCAAAGTGGCATTTCACTGTGGTTAATTTGCATTTCTCTGACAACTAATGATTTTGAGCATCTTTTCATGTGATTGTTAACCATTTGTATATCTTTAGTGAAATATCTATTCAATTCTTGCCCATTTTTAAATTGGGTCACATGTCTTATTAATGAATTGTAAGAAAGTTTTACATATTCTGGATACAAGTCCTTTATCAAATATATGATTTGCAAATGTTTTATCCCAGTCTTGGCTTGTCTTTATTTTCATTTTCTTTCTTTTTCTTTTTCTTTTTTTTTTTTTTTTTTGAGACAGAGTCTTACTCTGTCACCAGGCTGGAGTGCAGTGGCGCGATCTTGGCTCACTACAACCTCCACCTCCCAGATTCAAGCGATTCTCCTGCCTCAGCCTCCTGAGTAGTGGGACTACAGGTGCCCGCCACCATGTCCGGCTAATTTTTGTGTTTTTAGGTTTCAACATGTTGGGCAGGATGGTCTCGATCTTCTGACCTCATGATCTGCCCTCCCCAACCTCCCAAAGTGCTGGGATTATAGGCATGAGCCACCGTGCCCAGTCCTTTCTCTTTTTTTTTTTACTCACCACTATACTAACAAGGACTCTCTTCATTTTCTTAGTGGTGGTGTTTGAATTGTAAAAGTTTTTTACTTTGATGAAGTTTAGTTTATCAGTTGTTTATTTTATGGGTCATGTCTTTGATGTCATATCTTAAGAACTTTTTGAAGTCTTCTTGTTTTATTCTTACATGTAGGAATGTGATCCACTTTGTGTTCATTTTGGGGCATGGTGTAAGGGAAGAGTCTAAATTCACCTTTTCACGAGCGGATTTCCATTTGTCCCAGCACCATTTGTTGTAGAGTATCTTTTCCCCATTGAATTGCTTTGATAACTTTGTCTAAATCAATTGGGCATAAATATAAGGGTTTATTTCTAAACTCTTAGTTCTGTCCCATTGATCTGTGTCTGTCCATGATTGTGTGGTATTGATTACCCTGGCTTTAAAGTATTCGTAAGTCATTAAATCAGGTAATGTAAGGCCTCCAACTTTGTTCTTTTTCAAAATTCTTTTGACTTTTCTAGATACTTTGCATTCCCATGTCACTTTTATGATCAGATTGTCAATTAGACAGAAAAGCCTTCTGAGGTTTTAAATAGATATTATGTTTAATTTATAGATCAACTTGAGAATTGCCATCTTGACAATATAAAGTCTTCCGGTCTGTGAACATAGAATTTATGTCCATTTATTTAGATCTTCCTTGATTTCTCTTAGCAATATTTTGTTATTTTCAGTATATAAGTCTTACACTCCTTGGCCAGGCGCGGTGGCTCAAGCCTGTAATCCCAGCACTTTGGGAGGCCGAGATGGGCGGATCACGAGGTCAGGAGATTGAGACCATCCTGGTTAATATGGTGAAACCCCGTCTCTACTAAAAAGTACAAAAAACTAGCCGGGCAAGGTGGCGGGCGCCTGTAGTCCCAGCTACTTGGGAGGCTGAGGCAGGAGAATGGCGTGAACCCGGGAGGCGGAGCTTGCAGTGAGCTGAGATCTGGCCACTGCACTCCAGCCTGGGCGACAGAGCGAGACTCCGTCTCAAAAAAAAAAAAAAAAAAAGTCTTACACTCCTTTTGTTAAAATGTTCATATTTCTTTGCTATTATGAATGGAATTGCTTGCTGAATTTTGTTTCCAGACTTTTTGGTGCTAATATATAGAAATACCATTGATTTTTGTTTATTGATCTTATATCCTGTGACCTGTCTAAACTCAATCTGTCAGTTTTATCATTTAAAAAAAAAAAAAGGCCGGGTGGGGTGGCTCAAGCCTGTAATCCCAGCACTTTGGGAGGCCGAGACGGGCGGATCATGAGGTCAGGAGATCGAGACCATCCTGGCTAACACGGCAAAACCCCGTCTCTACTAAAAACACAAAAAATTAGCCGGGCGTGGTGGCGGCGCCTGTAGTCCCAGCTACTCGGGAGGCTGAGGCAGGAGAATGGCGGGAACCCGGGAGGCGGAGCTTGCAGTGAGCTGAGATCCAGCCACTGCACTCCAGCCTGGGCGACAGAGCGAGACTCCACCTAAAAAAAAAAAAAAAAAAAAAAGTCCGTGTGTGTCTTCCTTGACATTTTCTACAATATCATGTCATCTGCAAATAAAGACATTTACTTCTTTCTTTCCAATCTGTATGCCTTTAATTTTTTCCTGTCTTACTGCACTGGCTAGAAATCCAGTACAGTGTTGAATGAAAGTGGCAAAAGTGGACATCCTTGCCTTGTTCTCAATCTTAGGGAGGAAGACCTTCAGTCCATCACCATTCAATCTGATGTTAACCTGTAGGTTTTTCATCTATACCTTTTCCAAATTGAGGAAGTTTCATTCTGTTATTCGTTTCTTGAGAGTTTGTATCATGAATTGGTGTGAGATTTCATCAGATGCTTTTTCTGCATCTATGAGGTGACATGTGGTTTTTGTTCTTTAGCCTGTTAATATTGTTATAACATTAATTTATTTTTAAGGTGTTGATCCAACATTGCATTCCTGGGATAAATCCCACTTGGTTATGGTGTATAATTATTTTTTATGTTGTCAGATGTGGTTTGCTAATATTAAGTATTTTTGCATCTATGTTCACTTGAGATATTTTCTGTAGTTTTCTTTCCATGTGATGTCTTTGGTCAGTAATACCAGCTTTACAGAATGAGTTAGGGAGTGTTGTTTACACTTCTATTTCTGAAAGAGTGTGTGAAGGATTGGTATTTTTTCTTTTTAAAATATTTGATAGAATTCACCAGAGGAGCCATCTGGGCCTCTGTTTTTGTGGGAAATTTTTAAATTTTTTTTTTTTTTTTTTTTTTTTTTTTTTTGAGACGGAGTCTCACTCTGTCGCCCAGGCTGGAGTGCAGTGGCCGGATCTCAGCTCACTGCAAGCTCCGCCTCCCGGGTTTACGCCATTCTCCTGCCTCAGCCTCCCAAGTAGCTGGGACTATAGGCGCCTGCCACCTCGCCTGGCCAGTTTTTTGTATTTTTTAGTAGAGACGGGGTTTCACCGTGTTAGCCAGGATGGTCTCGATCTCCTGACCTTGTGATCCACCCGTCTCGGCCTCCCAAAGTGCTGGGATTACAGGCTTGAGCCACTGTGCCCGGCCCAAGAAATTTTTAAATTTCTAATTCATTTTCCTTACTTGTCTGGGGTCCCCCTTAGGGTGGGCATCTGCTTCTCTTAGGGGATGAGACCCTTGTGGTTAGGGAGATTCTTGCCCCAGCAGGGATTGAGATCACCAGAGTGAATGTGATGTGTGTCTTTACAAGCTCCTCACTTTTCCTCTCTCCTTTGCTTTAGGGTGCTCACCTCTCCTTGTCTTGGAGACCATCCCTGTTCTCCACTCTTGTACTGCCCACCACCACCTTTTTCTAACTTCTGAATATAAGAGGCCTTAGAGCTCAGCCCTGGATTCTGATTTCACTCCATGCATTCTCCCTAGCTGGTACCACCTTATCCCACATGTGAGGCAGGTTTCTGGAATCTTATTTTTTGAACTGTCCCAGATTCATGCATTCACTTGGATATGTCCAATATGATCATAGTTCGAAGTGGAAGCTTTGATTTTATCCTCAAACCTGGTCATCCCCCAGTTTCTCCCAATCTTCTCACCTACCCAGTTGCTCATTCAGGAACCCAGCAGTGGGTTTTGGAGGTGGGAGAAGTTGAGGGTCATTAATTTTCTTCTTCCTCCTCTCCAGTAACCAAGTCATGACCTAGTTCTGTTGATGCTACTCCCAGTCCATTTCTTTCCTCTCTTGCCACACTAGTCCACACCATCAGCATATCTTTTAGAACTTGGATTACGGAGGCCAGGCGCGGTGGCTCACGCCTGTAATCCCAGCACTTTGGAAGGCGGAGGCGGGCGGATCACGAGGTCAGGAGATCGAGACCATAGTGAAACCCTGTCTCTACTAAAAATACAAAAAATTAGCCGGGCGCAGTGGCGGGTGCCTGTAGTCCCAGCTGCTCTGAAGGCTGAGGCAGGAGAATGCCATGAACCCGGGAGGCGGAGCTTGCAGTGAGCCAAGATCATGCCACTGCACTCCAGCCTGGACGACAGAGCAAGACTCCGTCTGAAAAAAAAAAAAAAAAAAAGAACTTGGATTACGGGCTGGGCGCAGTGGCTCACACCTGTAGTCCCAACACTTTGGGAGGCCAAGCAGGTGGATCACGAGGTCAGGAGTTCAAGACCAGCCTGGCCAACATAGTGAAACCCCATCTCTACTAAAAATACAAAAATTAGCCAGGCATGGTGGCGGGCGCCTATAATCCCAGCCACTTGGGAGGCTGAGGCAGGAGAATTGCTTGAACCCAGGAGGCAGAGATTGCAGTGAGCTGAGATCGCACCACTGCACTCCAGCCTGGGTGACAGAGCAAGACTCCGTTCCCCCACCAGAAAAAAAAAGAACCTGGATTACTACAATGCTCTCCTAACTGGTCTTCCTACTTCCCCTTGCTCCCCCTCCAATCTATAGACAGCAGAGCAGCCAGAATGAAATTGTAAAGCTGTAAATTGCAGCATGCTCAGATCCCTCCAGTGGCTCCCAGGACCTCAGGACCTATTCTCCTATTGGGATGGCCTGGGCAACAGTTCACACATAACGCCCCTAACAGACAGGATGTGTGCCCCCCACCCAGGATGGAGGGGCTGGGACAGTTAGCACCTGCATTCCAAGCAGAGCTCTCCTTCATTCTTGATTTTTTTTTTTTTTTTTTGAGACAGAGTCTTGCTCCGTCACCCAGGCTGGAGTGCAATGGCGTGATATTGGCTCATTGCATCTTTCGCCTCCCGGGTTCAAGCGATTCTCCTGCTTCAGCCTCTGGGGTAGCTGGGATTACAGGCACGTGCCACCATGCCTGGCTAATTTTTGTATTTTTAGTAGGGACAGGGTTTTGCCCCGTTGGCCAGGTTGGTCTCAAATTCCTGACCTTAGGTGATCCACCCACCTCGGCCTCCCAAAGTGCTGGGATTATAGCCGTGAGCCACCGCACCTGACCTTGATTCTTTATAAAGTATTTGCACATTGAGTCTTGTCATATCCTCCCAACAGCCTGGTTGAAGGGACATAGCAGAGGTATCCCCATTTTATAGATAAGCAAGCTAAAGACAGGAGAAGAGACCTATCCAAGGTCATTCAATAAGTGGCTCCAAAAAAGACAAATAAAAAATGAACAGATAACAAGTTGTGATACATCCATACTTGACAATAAAAGGAATGGACTATTGGCCAGGCACGGTGGCTCACACCTGTAATCCCAACACTTTGGGAGGCCAACGTGGGTAGGTCACTTGAATCCAATTCAAGACCAACCCGGGCAACATGGCAAAAACCCATCTTTACTAAAAAAGATAAAAAATTAGCCGGGTGTGGTGGTGCTTGCCATAGTCCCAGCTACTCAGGAGGCTGAGGCAGGAGAATTACTTGAAACCAGGGAGGCAGAGGTTGCAGTGAGCTGAGATCGAGCCACTGCACTTCAGCCTGGGCAATAGAACATGATTCCATCTCCTTGGGAGGCTCAGGTGGGAGGATCACTAGGGCTGAGGAGACAGAGGTTGCAGTGGTCCAAGATCATGCCACTGAATTCTAGCCTGTGCAACAGAGCATGGAGCAAGACCCTGTCTCCAACAACAACAACAACAACAAAAGGAATGGACTATTGATAAAACAACATAAATGAATCTCAAAATAATGATGCTGAGTGAGAACAGCCAGATGAAAAAGAGTACATGTTGTATAATTCCATGCATATAAACTCTAGAAAATGCAAACTATAGCAAAAGAAAGCAGATTGGCGATGCCGTTCCAACCTGAAGACAGCAGGACTGGGCCAGAGTGGGGGTAGTGGTGGTGTTGAGAAAGAGGCAGGGATTACAGGGGTGTGAGGAGAGTTGGGGTTGGGATGGTGGATATGTTCACTAACTTGATTGTCGTGATTGTGTCATGGCATATAATAAGTCAAACTTAGCAAAATGTACACTGAGTATGTACAAGGTATTATATGTCAATTATAGCTCGAAAAAGCAGCAGAGCACTGATTCTCACCACATCTCCTGAGTCCCCAAAGTCTGCTGTCTCCTTTCCCAAGTGGAGGGGCCCTTTGTGACCATCTGGGGCTTAGATCCTGGAGCAGGGGTCAGGCTGGGATGGTAAAGGGACCAGTGGGCTCCAAAGGCATTGTGGTCTTCATCCTGTGGGGGTCACCCCAGCCAGCAGCTCCTGGGCTGGGGTGGGGATATATCTGAATCTGATGCCTGCTTCTCTCACATGGGTAAGTTTTAGGATCTTACTTTTGTCATTTGACACACTTTCATGATGTCACATGGTCTTCAAGAATATCACTGTTGGCCCGGCACGGTGGCTCACGCCTGTAATCCCAGCACTTTGGGAGGCTGAGACAGGCGGATCATGAGGTCAGGAGATCGAGACTATCCTGGCTAACAAGATGAAACCCCATCTCTACTAAAAATGCAAAAAAAATTAGCTGGGCATGGTGGCGGGCGCCTGTAGTCCCAGCTACTCCTGAGGCTGAGGCAGGAGAATGGTGAGAACCCAGGAGGTGGAGGTTGCAGTGAGCTGAGATTGTGCCACTGCACTCCAACCTGGGTAACTGAGCGAGACTCCATCTCAAAAAAAAAAAAAGAATATCACTGTTTTACATTTTTTAATTCCTTTATGTACATGCCCACCTTATAATACACCCCATATCACGTAAATGCAGAAGTATGCCTCACAGTCACGCTTTGTGAAAGTGCAGCCCACTTTTTTCCTTCCTTTTGCTTGATTCCCTTCTTGTTCTACCGCCTTTATTAGTAGCCCCATCAGAACCCATTTTAACACAGTAAAGTGGGTTGGCCAGGTTGGTCTCAAACTCCTGACCTCAGGTGATCCGTCCGCCCCAGCCTCCCAAAGTGCTGGGATTATAGGTGTGAGCCACCGCGCCCAGCCTGTAATCAATTTTTAAAGGCTAGGTACTTTGGAGGCTGAGGTGGGTGTATCACTTGAGCCCAGGAGTTTGAGACCAGTCTGGACAACATGCCAAAACCCCATCACTGCTACAAATAAAAAAAAAAAAAAAAAAAAATGCCGAGCGCAGTGGCTCACGCCTGTAATCCTAGCACTTTGGGAGGCCTAGGCGGGTGGATCACCTGAGGTCAGGAGTTCAAGACCAGCTTGGCTAACATGGTGAAACCCCGTCTCTACTAAAACTATAAAAATTAACCGGGCATGGGCCGGGCGCGGTGGCTCAAGCCTGTAATCCCAGCACTTTGGGAGGCCGAGGCGGGCGGATCACAAGGTCAGGAGATCGAGACCACAGTGAAACCCCGTCTCTACTAAAAATACAAAAAATTAGCCGGGCGCGGTGGCGGGCGCCTGTAGTCCTAGCTACTCAGGAGGCTGAGGCAGGAGAATGGCGTAAACCCAGGAGGCGGAGCTTGCAGTGAGCCGAGATAGCGCCACTGCACTCCAGCCTGGGCAACAGCGTGAGACTCCGTCTCAAAAAAAAAAAAAAAAAAAAAAATTAACCGGGCATGGTGATGCCTGTAATCCCAGCTACTAGCAGGACTGAGACAAGAGGATCGCTTGATCGCTTGAACCTGGGAGGTGGATGTTGCAGAGAGACAAGATCGTGCCACTGAGATGGTGCAGAGAGCCAAGATCGTGTCTGGGCAACAGAGCGAGACTCCATCTCAAAAAAAAAAAAAAAAAAAAATTAACCAGGGATGAGGCTGAGAGGGGAGGATTGCTTGAGTCCAGGAAGCAGAGGTTGCAGTGAGCCAAGATCGTGCCACTGCACTCCAACCTGGGAGACAGAGTGAGACCCTGCCTCAAAAAAAGAAAAAAAAAAAAAAAAGAGAAAAAGAGAAAAAGAAAAACCTTGTTAGGATGCTAATGGATTCTTTTTTTTTTTTTTTTTTTTTTTTTTAATAGAGATTGGGAGTGGATCTCACTTTGTTGACCAGATTGGTCTTGAACTTCTGGCCTCAAGTGATCCTCCCATCTCAGCCTCACAACCTCATAAAATGCTAGAATTATAGGCCACTGTGCCCAGCCAGGATGCTTATGGATTCTAATGTATTAAGTGTGTGTGTGTTGAGAAAACTGATTTATTCATGATATTTAATTTTCCTACTTGTTCAAGATTTATTTATTTATTTTTATTTTTTGAGACAGAGTCTTGCTCTGTCACCCAGGCTGGAATGCAGTAGTGCGATCTCTGCTCACTGCAACTTCCACCTGCCAGGTTCAAGCAATTCTCCTGCCTCAACCTCCCGATTAGCTGAGATTACAGGCACGTGCCACCATGCCTGGCTAATTTTGTATTTTTAGTAGAGATGGGGGATTCACCATGTTGGCCAGGCTGGTCTTGAACTCCTGACTTCAGGTCATCTGCCTGCCGTGGTCTCCCAAAGTACTGGGATTACAGGCGTGAGCCACTGTACCCAGCCTCACGATTTTTAAATTAAAATTACTGAATTTTAGGTATGGAGATAAAGCAGTAAACAAAACTGATAAAATTCCCTGCATCTTACGGCCGGGCGCGGTGGCTCACGCCTGTAATCCCAGCACTTTGGGAGGCCGAGACGGGCAGATCACGAGGTCAGGAGATCGAGACCATCCTGGCTAACACGGTGAAACCCCGTCTCTACTAAAAAATACAAAAAACTAGCCGGGCAAGGTGGCGGGCGCCTATAGTCCCAGCTACTCGGGAGGCTGAGGCAGGAGAATGGTGTGAACCCGGGAGGCGGAGCTTGCAGTGAGCTGAGATCCGGCCACTGTACTCCAGCCTGGGTGACAGAGCGAGACTCCGTCTCAAAAAAATAAAAATAAATAAAGAATTCCCTGCATCTTAGACCTTAAATTAGAATAAGACTTGTCTTTCTGTCTTATTCAGATCTAATTTTATGTGTTTTAATAAGATTGGGCTCTAATTTGGTTGAACTTAATCTGCAAGAATCTAGAGGAAGCCTAAACTGGGAGTTTCAGGTAGGAAAGGATTTGGCTTCCTGTCTGCTGGGTGTAACAGTGTGGGTGAAGGACCCCGGGAGAGCAGGGCCATGGACACTATTACCAGCATTACTTTTATTATTTGCCAGTAGACTATGGCAAACTTGTTCATAATGTTATTTTTACACTATCTTTAAGTTTTAGCATTAAGCATATTCTGGGATTAGTAAAATGGACTGAGGAACTTTACATCTTTCTCTTTGATTTTGAATTAAATAACTTTTTTTTTTTTTTTTTTTTTTTTTTTTTTTTTTAGATGGAGTTGCCCAGGCTGGAGTGCAGTGGAGTGATCTCAACTCACTGCAACCTCCTCCTCCCTGGCTCAAGCGATTCTCCTGCCTCAGCCTCCCAAGTAGCTGGGATTACAGGCATGCACCACCACACCCGGCTAATTTTTGTATTTTTAGTAGAGACTAGTTTTCACCATGTTGGCCAGGCTGATCTTGAACTCTTGGCCTCAGATGATCCACCCACCTCAGCCTCCCAAAATGCTGGGATTACAGGCGTGAGCCACCATGCCTGGCCAAATTAAATAACTATTATATAGGTGCTTACACATAAATTATTTTATGTAAACTATTGGCAAAGTTTAAATAATTTTGGAAGTGCATGTCCTTTAAAGCCTCACTACTCAACGTGTAGTCCATGGACAGGCAGCATCAGCATCACCGGGAAGCAGGGCCTTGTGGCTGGTCCTACAGGCCAGCCTCATCTTGCAAGGCCAGTTTCCCCAGATCTTGTGTGATGTGTGATGTTGACCACCATAGATGGGCCCTGAGTTTCCTGGGAGAAGTCACCCAACCCAGCCCCATGGTGTTCAAGATCCAAGAGGCTGGGCCTAGTGGCCCACAGAAGACCTGGATGAGGCCAGAAAGCACTCTTTTTTGGTAGTGGGGGTCCTGCAAGGGAGTGATGTGGTGTGAATGAGGTACGTTTGCATTCTGTGGGCCTGCAAGGGTTGGAAGTGGCCTTCACCAGCTGAACATTTCTCTACCAGGGGAGAGGATCTGAGGGTCTTGACTTATCTCACTCAGCCCAAACCTGCCCATTTCCCAATCTCACTCCAGAGTCACCCCTTGCAGCATCCCTTTTCCCCTCCTCTTACCCACCAGTCGGTGCCAACCAGGATTTAGGTGCCAACCAGGCTGGGTGTGGTGGTTCACACCTGTAATCCCAGCACTTTGGAGGCTGAGGCGGGTGGATCACTTGAGGCCAGGAGTTCGAGACCAGCCTGGGCAACAGAGTGAAACCAAGTCTCCTCAAATAATACAAAAATCAGCCAGGTGTGGTGGTGCGTGCCTGTAGTCCTAGTCCGCTATTCAGGGAGAAGTTCTGGCTGGAGCTGTGTGATAAAAGTTGGGGCATTAAGAAACTAAAGGGGTCGGCCGGGCACGGTGGCTCAAGCCTGTAATCCCAGCACTTTGGGAGGCCGAGGCGGGTGGATCACGAGGTCAGGAGATCGAGACCATCCTGGCTAACATGGTGAAACCCTGTCTCTACTAAAAATACAAAAAACTAGCCGGGCGCGGTGGTGGGCGCCTGTAGTCCCAGCTACTCGGAGGCTGAGGCGGGAGAATGGCGTGAACCCGGGAGGCGGAGCTTGCAGTGAGCCGAGATCGCGCCATTGCACTCCAGCCTGGGTGACAGAGTGAGACTCCGTCTCAAAAAAAAAAAAAAAAAAGAAACTAAAGGGGTCGAGGGGGCTGGTGGCCGACTCCTCTGCCTTCCTGAGCCTCCAGGCCCACCCTCTGATGGCCCCCAGTTTCTCTCCATGGTTCCAACCCTGACCTCAGGGAGTCTCCCGACCCCCACCCAGAACCTGACTCATTGATCTCCTTACCCCATGTCAAGCCAGTCCAGCGTCTCTCTAACACTTTATTCATTCACTCATTCACTTAATCATGTTTTTCAGAAATGCTTTATTAAGCCTCTCGTGGTTCTCTCCCAGGGGTGGGCTGCCCCCTTTGGGGGTGTCCGGATATGTGAAAGGGCATTTGGTTGTCACATGACTGGGCAGGGAGCAGAGGTGTTCAGGTTCCTCACAAAACAAACTGCCTCCCAGGATGCCAGGAGCACCTCATAGAGAACCTTGTTCCACAGCCACCTACAGCTGGTTTAGGAGGGTGCGCTGTGAGCCAACACAGTACTGTCTGAACATTGAGAGTAAAAAGATGAGGGAAGGGCATTTCTACCTGGGAAAGCAGAGAGGTTTCCTGGAGGAGGTGACTTTTGAGCTATGCCTTGAAGGATAAGTAGGGTTTACAGATACAGGATGAGGCAGGAATTCCAGGCAGAGGGAAGCAGGTGTGCGAAGGCAGAGAAGTGTGGGCAGGCTCAGAGTTTTGGGGGCTCTCTAAAGGGGACACCCCTGGACTGTGCAGGAAAGGGGTGCTGAAGCCCCCAGAATGAGCTGGACAGGTGGGGAAGGGGAGGTCTGTGGCAGGCCTCCCCTCCCTTTTCCAGCCCTAGAAATGACTTAGGATGTTGGTAATGGTGTCTACTTGACTTTCTCATATAGGTCCCTGACCACAGGCGGTAGCTTGGTGTTCTCAGCTCGTGAGGAGGGCATGGCTGCCTCAGAGGACCCGCAACTCACTGGAGGCAGCTGCAGAAGCCACGCTGAATAGTCACCACCATCGCCGTCACTGACCGACCCGTCCCTCAAGGCCTGGGTGAGGGGGATGAGGCACGGGCAGGCAGGGCTCAAGGATGGGACTAGAGGCAGCCCCTGGCTGAATCCCCTTCCCCAGAGCCCAGAGGACCCAGACTCTGAGACTTGTTTCCGTCCTCGCAGTTCTTCTCAATTGCCAGGAGGCTCCACTTCTGCCTCCAGTTTTCCCAAATGTGGGATTAGGGGGAGGGTGGGTTTCCAAAGAATCTCTCGGGGCCAGAGCCCAGGGTCCAGAGCACAGCCAGGGCCCTGAGAGCACCGGGTGCCCTCAGCGAGCCCAGACCCCGGGCCCCTCCTCCTCGTCTCCTGCCAAGGACTAGCAATCACCCTCGCATTCCCTACACACTACAGGCCTCTCCCTTCCCAACAGCTTGCGTTGAGAAGTGCTGGATCCGCCCCACTTTCCAGATGAGCAAACTGAGGCACCACGCTCTAAATTGCTGGCCCAGGCGGCGGCACCCCAGTGGTCAGGAGGTAACCAAGCTAAAGCCGCCGGAAGGGGTTCGCGGCAGTTTCAGGGAGGCGCGTCTGCGGGTGAGAGGAGGGACCCAGGGGGACCGCACCAGGGCGGGCTCACATCTGGCTCGCGCTGGGATCTTTGTTGCAACCGAGGGTCAGGAACCCCCACGTGCAGATTGGCTTCTTCTGCAGGGGACAGGGCAGGGGGTGGAAGGTCCGGGCCAACCAACCCGAGAGTAGCGGGACTGCCCAAACCCAGGACCCCAGCCGTCCAGGGAGGCCGGAGCCTGGAGGGCCGTGTAGAAATCCCATGCCCCACCGTGGGATTTTCCCCTAAGTCGTCCTCAAACCATAGATGCAAACCAGAGCCAGGAGCGAAAGACAATCACTGGGAAGAACCCCAGGGGACTACATGTGCATCCATTAAAATAAAGGATGGCCGTGTGTGTGTGTGTGTGTGTGTGTGTGTGTGTGTGTGTGTGTGTATGTATGTATGTATTTAGATACAGGGTGTCGCTCTGTTGCCCAGGCTGGAGTGCAGTGGTGAGATCTCAGCTCACTGCAGCCTCGACTTCCTGGGCTGCAGTGATCTTCCCACCTCAGCCTCCCCAGTAGCTGCTACCACAGCCCCGCACCGCTATACTCGGCTAGTTTTTGTATTTTTGGTAGAGAAAGGGTTTCCCCCATGTTGTCCAGGCTGGACTCAAACTCCTGAGTTCAAGCAATCCAGCGGCGTCAGCCTCCCAAAGTGCTGAGATACAGGCTTGAGCCACGCTGCCAGGTGTGTTCTTTTCATGTTTAGTAATTTTTTTTTTTTTTTTTTTTTTTTTTGGAGACAGAGTCTCGCTCTGTCGCCCAGGCTGGAGTGCAGTGGCCGCATCTCAGCTCACTGCAAGCTCCGCCTCCCGGGTTCTCGCCATTCTCCTGCCTCAGCCTCCCGAGTAGCTGGGACTACAGGCGCCCGCCACCTCACCCGGCTAGTTTTTTGTATTTTTTTAGTAGAGACGGGGTTTCACCGTGTTAGCCAGGCTGGTCTCGATCTCCTGACCTTGTGATCCGCCCATCTCAGCCTCCCAAAGTGCTGGGATTACAGGCTTGAGCCACCGCGCCCGGCCTGTTTAGTAATTTTTTAAGTATGTATTACTTTTATAAATAAGGATTTGCAATAATTTATAGCAAGAAAAAACAATTAGAAAAAACAATTAGAAAAAATCCGATTTTTTCCACCTTCGAACCTCAGGTGAAGTGGTCAAGTGAGGTGGGTGGAGGCAGACACATCTTCTTTCGAGCAAGAGAGGAGGTGACCTTTTGCTTACAGGGGCTGGGAGCTGGAGGGATGAGAGACTCAGTTGCCCTCCCTGAAGGCACATTTTTGGAGCTGTCTCCCAGCTGGAAATGCATACTATCTCTTTAATCCTAAAAATCATAAAGCTGAGTTCTAAAGAAGCAACAGAAAAGTCATGAACATCTCCCTTTTACAGGTGAGGGAACAAAGGCACAGAGAGGTTAAGTTTACACATCTGGAAGGGTCTTAGCCCAGGTCCGCACTTTTCGCCAAAGCCAGGGGGCTTGTTAAGTGGTCTCAGCAGAGGTTTAAGGTGCTTCAGCTTTTGGAAAGTGGCCAAAGGATACCACTTGTACAGCTGTACAACCCTAAGGGGTCATGATATAGTTTGAGTGTATCTCACTGCCAAATCTCATGTTGAATTGTAATCCCCAGTGTTGGAGGTAGGATCTGGTGGGAGGTGTTTGGATCATGGGGACTAATCCCTCATAAATGGCTTGGGCCACGCTCGGTGATAAGTGAACTCTCGCTCTGAGTTCACACAAGATCTGGTCATTTAAAACTGTGTGGCACCTCCCCCTCCATTCCCTCTCTTGTTCCTGCTTTCACCATGTGCCTGTTCCCACTTCACCTTCCACCATGACTGCAGGCTTCCTGAGGCCTCCCTGGAAGCCAAGCAGATGCCAGCAGCATGCTTCCTATAAAGCCTGCAGAACTGTGAGCCAGTTCAACTTCTTTTCTTTATAAATTACCCAGTCTCAGGTATTTTTTTTTTAATATAACAATGCAAGGACAGCCTAATACAGAAAATTGATAGTGAGGATTGGGGCATTGCTATAAAGATACCTGAAAGTGTAGAAGTGACTTTGGAACTGGGTAACAGGTAGAGTTTGGAAGAGTTTGGAGGGCTCAGGCCGGACATGGTGGCTCACACCTGTAATCCCAGCACTTTCAGAGGCTGAGGTGAGCAGATCACCTGAGGTTGGGAGTTCAAGACCAGCCTGGCCAACATGGTGAAACCCTGTCTCTACTAAAAATACAAAAATTAGCCAGTCATGGTGGTGCGCACCTCTAATCCCAGCTAATCGGGAGGCTGAAGCAGGAGAATCACTTGAACATGGAAGGTGGAGGTTGTAGTGAGCTGACATCGTGCCACTGCACTTCAGCCTGGCAACAGAGTGGTACTCCATTTCAAAAAAAAAAAAAAAAAAAAAAAGAGTTTGAAGAACTGGGAAGAAGATAGAAAAATGAGGGAAAGTTTGGAACTTCTTAGAGACTGGTTAAATGGCTGCGACCAAAATGCTGATAGTGATATGGACGATGAGGTCCATGCTGCCAAGGTTTCAGATGGAAATGAGGAACTTATTGGTAACTGCAGCAAGAGTAACGCATGTTATGCCTTAGCAAAGAGCTTGGCTGCATTGTGTTCATGCCACAGGGATCTGGGGAGGTTTGATGTAGGGTATCGCAGAAGAAATTACTAAGCAGCAAAGCATTGAAAATATGGCCTTGCTGCTGCTTTTTTTTTTGAGACGGAGTCTCGCTCTGTCGCCCAGGCTGGAGTGCAGTGGCTGGATCTCAGCTCACTGCAAGCTCTGCCTCCCGGGTTTACGCCATTCTCCTGCCTCAGCCTCCCAAGTAGCTGGGACTACAGGCGCCCGCCACCTCGCCTGGCTAATTTTTTTTTTTATTTGTATTTTTTAGTAGAGACGGGGTTTCACCGTGTTAGCCAGGATGGTCTCGATCTCCTGACCTCGTGATCCGCCCATCTCGGCCTCCCAAAGTGCTGGGATTACAGGCTTGAGCCACCGCGCCCGGCCGGCCTTGCTGCTTCTAACAACCTACACTCAGATGTGGGAGCAAAGAAATGACTTAAAGTTGGTGTGTGTGTGTATATATATATATATGTGTGTGTGTATATATATATGTATATATGTGTATATATACATATATATATATAGTTTGTTTGTTTTTCAGATGCAGTTTCACTCTTATTGCCCAGGTTGGAGTGCAAGGGTACAGTCTTGCTCACTGCAATGTCCGCCTCCCAGGTTCAAGCAGTTCTGCCTCAGCCTCCCGAGTAGTTGGGATTGCAGGCAAGCACCACTACACCGGCTAATTTTTTTGTATTTTTAGTAGAGTCGGAGTTTAACCATGTTGGTCTGGCTGATCTCGAACTCCTGACCTCAGACAATTCACCTGCCTTGGCTTCCCAAAGTGCTGGGATTACAGGCATGAGCCACCATGCCTGGCCAGAACTTATATTTAAAAGGGAAGCAGAATGTATAAGTTTGGAAATTTTACAACCTGGCCATGTGGTAGAAAAGCAAAGCCCATTTTCAGTGAGAGAATTCAATCAGGCTGTGGCACAACCACTTGCTAGAGATATTTGCATAGCTAAAAGGGAGCCAAGTGCTAATAACTAAGACAATGGGGAAAAGGTCTTGAAGGCATTTCAGAGACCTTTGTGGCAGCCCCTCCCATCACAGGCCCTGAGGCCTAATGGGGAGAATGATTTCATGGGCGAGGCCTAGGGCCCTGCTCCCCTGCACAGTCTCAGGACACTGCTTCCCATATCCCCGACCACTCTAGCTCCAGCCAGGGCTCAAAGGGGCCCAAGTATAGCTCAAGCTGCTGCCACTTTGCAGTCTCACTTTGGAGAATGCAAACAGTAAGCCTTGGCAGCTTCCATATGGTGTTAATCCTGTGGGTGCAGAGTCCAAAAGCGAAGGCTTGGCAGCCTCCACCTAAATTTCAGAGGATGTATGAGGAAAGCCTGGATGTCTAGGCAGAAGCCTGCTGCAGGGGCAGTGCCCTCACAGAGAATCTCTACTAGGGCAGTGCCAAGGGGAAATGTGGAATTAGACCCCACACACAGAGTCCCCAGTGGGGCACTGCCTGGTGGAGCTGTTAGAAGGAGGCTGCCATCCTCCAGACCCAGGAATGTTAGAGCCACCAATGGCTTGCAACTTCAGTGTGGAAAAGTCACAGGCGCAGAGTTGCCCAAGGCCTTGGGAACCCACCCCTCCCACCAGTGTGCCTTGAATGCAGGATATGGAGTCAAAGAAGATTATGTTGGAGCATTAAGATTTAATGAATGGGCCAGGCGCAGTGGCTCATGCCTGTAATCCCAGTGTTATAAATAAATTTTTGGTGCAGCAAAAGAAATAGCACTTGAGTAAAAAATTTTCTCTTTTTCATCTCAGCAAGGCAATTTAATTCCATAGAAGGGTGTGCCCTCACAGATGGAGCAATGGTGAGCACACACCTGGGCAAGGGAGGGGAAGAATTTCTTATTCCTGATGCACATGGCCCTTGTTGCTGTGTCGTCCCCCTATTGGCTAGGGTTAGACCACACAGGCTAAACTAATTCTAATTGGTTAATTTAAAGAGAGTGATGGGGTGAGTGGTTTGGCAGGAAAAATGGTTATGGAATGAGTCAGGGTGGAGAATGGGTCAGGGTGGAGCAGGTAATCGAAAAAGGTTGCTTTATGAGGAAGTTAAGTTTAAAAGTAGAAGGCAAAGAATTGAACATACTGACATATTGATTCTTTGAAGATAAATTTAGGACTTATATCTAACACCAGGACTTTGGGAGGCCGAGGCGGGCAGATCACCTGAGGTCAGGAGTTCAAGACCAGCCTGGCCAACATGGTGAAACCCCCTCTCTACTAAAAACACAAAAATTAGGCAAGGTGCAGTGGCTTATGCCTGTAATCCCAGCACTTTGGGAGGCTGAGGTGGGTGGATCACCTGAGGTCAGGAGTTTGAGACCAGCCTAACCAACCTGGTGAAACACTGTCTCTACTAAAAACGCACAAAAAATTAGCCGGGCATGGTGGTGGGCACCTGTAATCCCAGTTACTCAGGAGGCTGAGGCAGGAGAATTGCTTGAACCCAGGAGGAGGAGGTTGCAGTGACCCGAGATCCCACCATTGCACTCCAGCCTGGTGACAAAAGCGAAACGCCATCTCAAAAAAAAAATGTAGCCAGGCGCAGTGGCTCACGCCTGTAATCCCAGCACTTTGGGAGGCCGAGGCGGGCGGATCACAAGGTCAGGAGATCGAGACCACGGTGAAACCCCGTCTCTACTAAAAATACAAAAAAAAAATTAGCCGGGCGCGGTTGTGGGCGCCTGTAGTCCCAGCTACTCGGGAGGCTGAGGCAGGAGAATGGCGTGAACCCGGGAGGCGGAGCTTGCAGTGAGCCGAGATCGCGCCACTGCACTCCAGCCTGGGCAACAGAGCGAGACTCCGTCTCAAAAAAAAAAAAAAAAAAAAAAAAAAAAAAAAAAAAAAAATTAATGAATGGCTGCTGGATTTTGGACTTGGATGAGGCCTGTAGCCCCTTTCTTTTGACCAAATTCTCCCTTTTGGAATGATAATGTTTACTCACTGCCTATACTCTCCCCCCCACTATATCTTGGGGGTAAATAACTTCTTTTTTATTTTACAGGCTCATAGGTGGAAGGGACTCATCTTTAGATGAGACTTTGGACTTAAGACTTTATTTTTTTTTTTGAGTGAGAGTCTTTCTCTGTCACCCAGGCTGGAGTGCAGTGGCTCGATCTTGGCTCACCGCAACCTCCAGCTCCCGGGTTCAAGTGATTCTCCTGCCTCAGCCTCCTAAGTAGCTGGAATTACAGGTGGGCACCACCACGCCTGGCTAGTTTTTGTATTTTTAGTACAGACGTGTTTTTACCATGGTGGTCAGGCTGGGAGACTTCTGAATTAATGCTGGAATGAGTTAAGACTTTGGAGTCTAAGCGCTTGGGAGTTGATAAAACAATTTTTAAAATAAATAAATAAGTAGGCCAGGAGCAGCAGCTCATACCTGTAATCCCAGCACTTTGGGAGGCTAAGGTGGGAGGATCACTTGAGTCCAGGAGTTCAAGACCAGCGTGGGCAACATGGTGAAACCCCATCTCTACAAAAAAAAAAATAAAAATTAGCCAGGCGGCCGGGTGCGGTGGCTCAAGCCTGTAATTCCAGCACTTTGGGAGGCCGAGACGGGCGGATCACGAGGTCAGGAGATCAAGACCATCCTGGCTAACACAGTGAAACCCTGTCTCTACTAAAAAATACAAAAAACTAGCGGGGCGAGGTGGTGGGCGCCTGTAGCCCCAGCTACTTGGGAGGCTGAGGCAGGAGAATGGCGTGAACCCGGGAGGCGGAGCTTGCAGTGAGCTGAGATCCGGCCACTGCACTCCAGCCTGGGCGACAGAGCGAGACTCCGTCTCAAAAAAAAAAAAAAATAGGCAGGTATGATGGCATGTGCCTGTGGTCCCAGCTACTCGGGAGGCTAAGATGGCAGGAGTGCTTGAGCCTAGGAGTTAGAGGCTCAAGTGTGAGAACAGACACTCATAGCTCATGGCATGAGCTATGATCATGCAACTGTATGTATTTTTTAAAAGATTAAATGTTGAGGGGGTGGAAAATGGGATGGGGTAGGAAATGGGGTGGGAAAAATAAAAATAAAAGCAGAGAGGGGGATTGCACAGACCAAGGAAGATAGCATGTCAACCCAACCCCCGATTTAGTCATAACTCCTTGTATATAAAATTGAGCACCAATTAACATCCTAACAAACTCATTAGTAGGACATCTGAAAGGAGGTTCACTAAAGTTAACAATGATTATCTCTATGTTTCTTCTTTAGCTTTTATTATTTGAAAACTTTTAAAATAATAAACAACTTTCAGTTTTACAAAAATAACAAAAGTATTTTTAAAATGCCCACGCGGAGTCTGCATTTTATTCCACAACACGTCTGCAACATTTTTTTTCTTTTTTTGAGATGGGTCCTGCTCTGTTGCTCTGTAGCTGGGTGCTCTCTGTAGCTACAGGCATGTGCCACCACACCTGACTAATTTTTTGAGGAGACAGGGGTCTGACTATGTTGCCCAGTCTGGTCTCAAACTCTTGGGCTCAAGCGATCTTCTGCCTTGACCTCCCAAAGTGCTGGGATTGCAGGCATGAGCCACCACGCCTAGCCAACTTTTTATTTATTTATTTATTATTATTATTTTTTTTTGAGACAGAGTTTTGCTCTATTGCCCAGGCTGGAGTGCAGTGGTGCCATCTCAGCTCACTGCAACCTCCACGTCCTGGGTTCAAGTGATTCTCGTGCCTCAGCCTCCCAAGTAGCTGGGACTACAGGCGCCTGCCACCACACTTGGCTAATTTTTGTATTTTTAGTAGAGACAGGGTTTCACCATGTTGGCCAGGCTGGTCTCAAACCCCTGACCTCAAGTGATCCACCCACCTCGGCCTCCCAAAGTGCTGAGATTACAGGAGTGAACCACTGTGCCTGACCAAATTATTATTTTTTTATGTTGAGTTATCCATAAATGTTTTAACCTTGAAATATTTTGTATTAATATTTCCATGGTGGAGCAGAAACTGCAGTAAAATCAAGCCTTTAGATGCTGTGGTGTGTTTGCTCAGGGACACTGTACTCCGAATACGTGACTCTCCATCAGTTTGAGAAGCTTAGATTGCCCCCAGCATTGACAGATGAGGAAAATGAGGCCCTTAACCAGCTTTTAAAAAAGTTCAATGGGGCCGGGCGCGGTGGCTCAAGTCCGTAATCCCAGCACTTTGGGAGGCCGACACGGGCGGATCACGAGGTCAGGAGATCGAGACCATCCTGGCTAACACAGTGAAACCCCGTCTCTACTTAAAAAAATACAAAAAAATAGCCGGGCGAGGTGGCGGGCGCCTGTAGTCTCAGCTACTCGGGAGGCTGAGGCAGGAGAATGGCGCAAACCCAGGAGGCGGAGCTTGCAGTGAGCTGAGATCCGGCCACTGCACTCCAGCCTGGGCGATAGAGCCAGACTCCGTCTCAAAAAAAAAAAAAAAAAGGCCGGGCGCGGTGGCTCAAGCCTGTAATCCCAGCACTTTGGGAGGCCGAGACAGGCGGATCACGAGGTCAGGAGATCGAGACCATCCTGGCTAACACGGTGAAACCCCGTCTCTACTAAAAATAAAAGAAAATTAGCCGGGCGAGGTGGCGGGCGCCTGTAGTCCCAGCTACTCGGGAGGCTGAGGCAGGAGAATGGCGTGAACCCGGGAGGCGGAGCTTGCAGTGAGCCGAGATCGCGCCACTGCACTCCAGCCTGGGGCACAGAGCAAGACTCCGTCTCAAAAAAAAAAAAAAAAAAAAAAGTTCAATGGAACTCTTTTTATTGAGACAAGGTTTATGTACCATAAAATTCTCCCTTTTAAAGTGTACAATTCAGAACATTGTCATCAGCCCCAAAAAGAAACTTTGTACCATTAGCAGTCATTCTCCCATGTTCCTCTCTTCTCAATCACCAGCAACCAATTCACTCTGCCTTTATGGACTTGCCTATTTAGGACATTTCATGTAAATGGAATCATGTTAATCTGTGGCATTTGGTGTCTGGCTTCTTTCACTTAGTGTGGTATTTTCAAGGCTCGTCTATGTTCAGGCGTGTGTTAGTACATCATTCCTTTTTATGGCTGAACTGTATTCTGTGGTATGAATAGTCCACATTTTATTTATTCATTCATCAGTTGATAGCCATTTGGGTTGTTTCCATGTTTTGGCTATTATGAATAATGCTGCTATGAATATTCACATATGAGATTTGTATGGGGATATGTTTTCAATTATCTAGAAATGTATAGCTAGGAGTAGAATTTCTGGGTTATATGGTAACTCTATGTTTAACTTTTTGAGGAACTGCCAAACTCTTTCCCACAGAGGCTGTGCCATTTTACATTTCTGCCAGCAATCTGTGAGGGTTCCAGTATTCCCACACCCTTGCCAATATTTGTCTCTCTCGCTCTTTTTTTTTCTGAGACAGACTCTTACTCTGTTGCCCAGGCTGGAGTGCAGTAACACGATCATGACTCATTGCAGCCTTGAACTCCCAGGTTCAGGTGATCCTCCATCTTAGCCTCTCAAGTAGATGGGACTACAGGTGCATGTCATGACACCTAGTTAATTTTTTTCTAATTAAAATTTTTTGTAGAGATGTTATCTCACTATGTTGCCCAGGCTGGTCTTGAACTCCTGGGCTCACACGAGCCTCCCGTCTTGGCCCCCAAACTGCTAGGATTATAGCCGTGAGCCACCATGCCCAGTATCTTTCTCTTTTTTCTTTTTTTTTTTTTTTTGAGACGGAGTCTCGCCTGTTGCCCAGGCTGGAGTGCAGTGGCCAGATCTCAGCTCACTGCAAGTTTCGCCTCCTGGGTTTATGCCATTCTCCTGCCTCAGCCTCCTGAGTAGCTGGGACTACAGGCGCCCGCCACCTCGCCCGGCTAGTTTTTTGTATTTTTTAGTAGAGACGGGGTTTCACCGTGTTAGCCAGGATGGTCTCGATCTCCTGACCTTGTGATCCACCCATCTTGGCCTCCCAAAGTGCTGGGATTACAGGCTTGAGCCACTGCGCCTGGCCTCTTTCTCTTTTTTTATTACAGCCATCCTAGTGTGTATGAAATGATATTTCACTGTGGTTTTGATTTGCATTTTCCTAACAGGTAATGATGTCGAATATCTTTTCTTGTGCTTATTGTCCATTTACATATCTTCTTTGAGAAATGCCTAGTCTCAAAGGACTTCTTTGAGAAATTCAAGTCCTTTGCAAATTTTAAAATTATTATTATTACTATTATTATTTAGAGACTGGAGTTCACCATGTTGGTCAGGCTAGTCTCAAACTCCTGACCTCAAGTGATCCGCCTGTCTCAGCCTCCCAAAGTGCTGGGATTATAGGTGTAAGCCATTGCGCCCGGCCAAAATACTATATTTTTTATTGTTGAGTTGTCCATAACTGTTTTAACTTTGAAATATTTTGTATTAATATTTCCACGGTGGAGCAGAAACTCCAGTAAAATCAAGCCTTTAGATGCTGTAGTGTGTTTGTTCAGGGACTCTTCTCTCCCAGTATGTGACTCCGCATCAGTTTGAGAAGCTTAGATTGCCCCCATCATTGACAGATGAGGAAAATGAGGCCTGTACAAGTTAGGAAACTGGATGGGTGTGGTGGCTTATGCCTGCAATCCCAACACTTTGAGAGGCTGAGGCGGATTGCTTGAGCCCAGGAGTTCAAGACCAGCGTGGGCAACATAGCAAGACCCCATCTCTATAAAAAATAAAAAATTAGCCAGGCATGGTGGCATGCCCACCCAGTTACTGAGTAACCCAGTTACTCAGGACGCTGAGGTGGGAGGATTCTTTGAGCCCAGGAGTTCAAGGCTCCAGTGAACTATGATTGCACCACTGCACTCTAGCCTGGGTGACAGAGGAAGATCTTGTCTCTTAAAAAAAAAAAAAAAGTTGGCCAGGCATGGTGGCTCATGCCTGTAATCCTAGCACTTTGGGAGTCCAAGGCGGGCAGGTCACCTAAGATCAGGAGTTCGAGACTAGCCTGGTCAACATGGTGAAACCCCATCTCTACTACGAATACAAAAATTAGCTGGGCATGGTGGTGTGTGCCTGTAATCCCAGCTGCTTAGCAGGCTGAGGCATGAGAATCGCTTGAACCTGGGAGGCGGAGGTTGTAGTGAGCTGAGATCACGCCACTGCACTCCAGCCTGGATGACAGAGTGAGACTCTGTCTAAACAACAGCAACAAAAGTTAGGAAACTTGTCCAAATGACACAGCCAAGTCTTATGTAGAATAATGGGAAACTGGGAAGATTTATCTGGAGGAGAGGAGCAACAAGGAGATTTCAGTTCCCTGCTCTGCCTTTGAAAGGCTGTGACAAACAAGACAACCAGAATGTTTTTGTGGCCTCAGAGCCAGAATGAGAGTTTAGATTCTCAGAGGGAGACATGTCAATGGGAAAGGCCTCCTTACAACAGCTGGAGCCTAGCATGACAGAGGCGGCTTGGGAGACACTGAACTATGTCTGGACAATTCATTGGCAGGAAAACCGTAGGAAACTGCAGGGGCCATCTGATGCTTGGCCTCTTCAGCATCTATTTCCCCTACCTTTTTTCCTGTCGAATCAGGCCCCAATTTCCTTTTGAGGCCCTGCATGGTTCTAGGAGTGGAACTTAGACTAACTAGACTTAGTCGAAGTTTACCAGTGCCTCCCATCGCTCCATTAATGTGGTTCGGGGTATGCATGTGATTAGCTGGTCCAATTAGAATACATCTCAAAACCTTTGGTGAGGACACCGAACACTTTCTCTTTCTTTCTTCCCTCCCTCCCTCCCTCCCTCTCTTCTTCTTCTTCTTTTTTTTTTCCAAGATGGAGGAGTTTTGCTCTGGTTGCCCAGGCTGGAATGCAGTGGTGCGATCTCGGCTCACTGCAACCTCCGCCTCCTGGGTTCAAGTGATTCTCCTGCCTCAGCCTCCCGAGTAGCTGGGATTACAGGTGCCCACCACGACGCCTGGCTAGTTTTTTTATTTTTAGTAGAGACGGGGTTTTGCCATGCTGGGCAGCCTGGTCTTGAACTCCTGATCTCTGGTGATCTGCCCACCTCGGCCTCCCAAAGTGCTGGGATTACAGGCATGAGGCACCACGTCTGGCCACCCTTCCTTCCTTCCTTCCTTCCTTCCTTCCTTCCTTCCTTCCTTCCTTCCTTCCTTCCTTCCTTCCTCTTTCTTTCCTCCTCCTCCTCCTCCTTCTTCTTCTTTGTCCTCTTCTTCCTCTTCTTCACTCTCTTTATTTCCTTTCTTCTCTCTCTTTCTTTCTTTTGAGACAGACACTCTGTTACCAAGGCTGGAGTACAGTAGCACAATACTAGCTCACTGTAGCCTCAACCTCCCAGGCTCAAGCAATCCTTCTGCTCAGCTTCCTGAGTAGCTGGGACTACAGGCATGCACCACCACACCCAGCTAATCTTCTTAATTTTTTGGTAGAAACAAGGTCTCACTATGTTGCTCAGGCTGATCTCAAACTCCTGGGCTCCAGCGATCGTCCCACCTTGGCCTCACAAACTGCTGGAGTTACCAGTGTGTGCCACTGCACCATACCAAGATATTTCCTTCTCCTTGGAAATAACGAGGGAGCCTGACTAGATGTGACAAAGAAGACATCTTGGTTATGAGGTGGGCTGCCCTTAAAATGAGATCAGCAGCACAGAAGGCACAGAGGAGAGCGAGAAAGAAACAAATCCTTTCTGATGTCGCTGAGCTGCTGGGTCACACTTTGCCTGAAGGTGGAGGGGGCCTCTGGAGTTTACTGTTAAAGCTAGTTTGAGTGGGCTTTTCTGTTATTGGCAAAATGAATGCAATAAATATAGGACTCTGGCATCCAATGGAGAGGGATGGGGACAAGACCTTGTAGCCTTTATGATCCTGTCAAACCCTAAGCCTCTATAACATGTCCAAAGACTTGAGGTTGGAAGGCAGTAGAGTCAGTCTTGGGAACTCAGGTGGGAGACTTTCAACTGGAAGAAAGGTGTTTTTGATAGGTAGACTTTATAGGATATGAGTTCAAATGATCAAACTCCGTTATAGCTACATGAAAACCCTTCAGTAACTTGTGCTTGATAATCAACTCAGAGCAGTTTCAGGGCACAGCTGTATGAGCCCCTCCTCTGCTCCAGGGTCCCATAGATCTGGGTTCAAATCCCACCTCTGCCACTTCCCCACTGCTTCTTAGTCGATCTCTCTGGGATTCAGTTTCTTCATCTATAAAGCAGACAGAAAGCTAATATGGGCAACCTGGGCCAGTGTGGGAGATAGGAGAAGCTTCAGGTATGGTGGCTTTTGCTGCAGTGATGGCGCAGAGATGCACTGGAGACCCTTATCAAGCACGGAGCTCTTACCCCTGCCAGGCATAGACAAGGGGACTACCATTAACCCGCTTTTGCAGATGAGGAAACAAATACACTGGGAGGTTAAGAACGGGACCCAGTCTGGGCGCAGTGGCTCACGCCTGTAATCTCAGCACTTTGGGGGGCCAAGGCAGGTAGATCACCTGGAGGTCAGGAGTTCGAGACCAGCCTAGCCAACATGATGAAACCCTGTCTCTACTAACAACAACAAAAGCATTAGCCGGGCATGGTGGCAAGCACCTGTAATCCCAGCTACTCAAGAGGCTGAGGCAGGAGAATCACTTGAACCCAGGAGGTGGAGCTTGCAGTGATCCGAGATCACACCACTGCACTCCAGCCTGGGTAACAAGAGTGAAACTCCATCTCAAAAAAAAAAAAAAAAAAAAAAAAAAAAAGAACAGGACCTAGGCACAGAGCTGGTAAGTGGAGGTGCTGCGGATCCACCCCAGGGTAGTGTCACCCCCCAGGCTGCTCTGCCCTCAGAGGAGGAGTGGCAGTCTGCTGTTGGTTTGGCTGTTGGGACCTGAACTGCAGAAGGTGAGGGCAGGATTCCAGACCCCCAGCAAGAGCTTTCTCCAAGACCCACCCCACATGTGACTTGACCCTGGGGCCTGAGGTTGGGTGGCAGCTGGAAGGTGCAGAGAGCCAGAAGTGGACTCCCCCACTTCACCCTGGGAAAAGTCTTCACCTGCAGGAAATGAAAGGTTCCATTCAAGTGAGCAGTCCCACTCCCCAGTTATTATTCCCATCTTCTCTGCATAGAGCCAGCACTACAGGCAGCCGAGACCTGTGACTCCTTCTGGATGTCCCCAAAGCCTCTACACCTCCCTTGAGAAGATGGCTGGAGCGAAAAGCTTTCACAAGGACTGAAGAACTGTGATGAAAGAACCCCGGTGGGCCTGTGTAAGCCCGGGACCTCAGTGGCAGCTTCTCTTTGCCGTAATGAAGTAGCCAGGAGGTGGGCACAGATTCTAGGAACCCTTGCCTAAGTGGCCTGCACAAGTCGAATGGGGTGAAGAAAGCTGCTGTGGCCACAGTGGGGCCACATGGGGCACCACCTGATGTTCCAAAACCCAAATGGTGGATACAAGTCACTCTACTACCCATGGACACAGAGACCTTGGCTAGGAAGGCTTTGCATCTAAGAGTCCCACAGGTGATCCCAGTCCTGACCCAGTGGTTTTGGCACCCTCAAGGGGTTGCTGCCCAGCCAGTCTGCAGGGTCTCACTGCAAAGGCGAGGATGTCTCAAAGTTCCACCATGTTCCGCTGTGCTGCAGCTCACTGCCTGGCACTAGACAACCTTGGAGGGTGTACTTGGGCAATCCCAAAGACCCCATCTGCCCCAGAGGCCCTTCCTTCCTATCAATGAATGGCCTGAACTTGGGAGTTTGTACCAGCCAGGAGAGGAATAAATTCTCCATTTCTACCTTTCCTTTCACAGACACTGGTACCAAAGGGCCCCTTGCATAAGAATTAAATCTGGTCCTGAGCAAAAAAAACCCCTGATTTTAAATATTTTGGAGTGTTTTTGTGCAGCCAAAGGCCTCCCAGGATTGTGGCTGTGTTGTGGCAACACTGTGGCCTTGGCGCCATCTGCTGGCAGACACCCCCCCCCCACCATCCCCACCCCTAGGCTGGGAGCTGGGGAGGGGTTGCGATTTTGTGAATGAATTCAGAGGCTTCCAGCCTTCCTGAATATTTGCAAATCCGAGATATTGGATCCTTTCCTAGGTAGAAAGTGCCCAGTGCTCCGAGAGTTCTTGGAGGGTCTGGGACCCTCTGGAGGGAAGAGGAGTACTGCACCACTGAGCAACCTCTTTTCTGCTCTGGTGGGAAGGTCCCCACTGCTCTCTAGGCCAGCGGAAGAGGGCTGCCTCAGAGGCCCCTCCCTGAGCTCTAGGAACCTGGCCGGTGGCTGGGAGGGAAGGAATAAGATGGGGATGCTTCCTACTCTGGCCTCCACTCTGCCAAGTGTGAGACCAAGAGAGCTCCCCGCTTTCCCCTTTCCCCCGTCCCCTTCAAAGTCTTATCCTCCTCCCCACTTCTCCTGCCACAGCAGACCTCTCCTGTGGCCCTCCCTCAGAGCCCACGTGGTGTTTTGGACAGTCCCTTTCCCATGGCACACCTCAGCTTCCCCACCTGTAATGCAGTAGTTCTGGATTCTCATCCATGGGAGATGGCAGCAGGGGAGGACTCCATGTTTCCTGTTTGGGTGGCTATGACTATTCTTTCCTGACACAGCTCCTGGTGCTGTGCGCAGGAGTCTTTCAAGGGTATACAGGCACCCAGCAGGTCACAGGGACTGATAGTGTCAACTTGACTAGATAAGGCCAGTTTTCCAAAACGGTGGCACCAATTCACAGCCCTATCTACAGCCCCATCTCACCAACACTTATTATTGACAGACGTATACTCATCAGAATGATGAGTGGCATTTCAGTGTAGCATTTCAGTGTATTTCAAGTGGCATTTCAGTGTAGTTGGAGTTTGCATTTTCCTGGTTACTGATGAGGTTGGACATCTTTCCATGTGGTTTTGGCTGTTCTGTTCCTGTTAAGTTCCCATCCAAGTCGTGTGCCCATTTTTCCATTGGATTGTTTGTGTCTCTTGAGAACTCATGAGACTTTTTTACATATCCTTAATGGTAATCCTTTTTTGATTATGTCTCACAAATATCTTCTCCCAATTTGGTCTTGTCTGTTCGTTTTCTTTATGATGTCCTGTTTTTCTTTTTAACTTTCTATTTTGACATAATCTCAGATTTACATCAAAAAGTTGCATGAATAGTGCAAAGAATGTCTTCATACCCTTTACCCCAGTTCCCCAAATGTTAACATTTGACATTTGTGTCCCTCTCTCTCTCTTTCAGTGCCCCCATATTTACACACGTATCTTCCCTCCCCTTCCCTGAGCTCCAAGTCACTTGGGAGTAAAGGGCAGAATGCTGCCTTTTTACTCCTAAATACTTCAGTGTATATTTCTTTTCTTTTTTTTTAAGACGGAGTTTTACTCTTATTGCCCAGGCTGGAATGCAGTGGTGCAATATCTACTCACTGCAATCTCCCAGGTTCGAGTGATTCTCCTGCCTCAGCCTCCTGAGTAGCTGGGATTACAGGTGCACACCTGGCTAACTTTTGTATTTTTATTAGAGACAGGGTTTCACCATGTTGGCCAGGCTGATTTCGAACTCCTGACCTCAGGTGATCCACCCACCTTGGCCTCCCAAAGTGCTGGGATTACAGGTGTGAGCCACCACTCCCGGCCCGGTGTATATTTCTTAAAAACAAGAACATTCTCGGCCGGGCGTGGTGGCCCATGCCTGTAATCCCAGCACTTTGGGAGGTCGAGATGGGCAGATCACGAGGTAGGAGATCGAGACCATCCTGGCGAACATGGTGAAACACCGTGTCTACTAAAAATACAAAAAATTAGCTGGGTGTGGTGGCCGGCACCTGTAGTCCCAGCTACTTGGGAGGGTGAGGCAGGAGAATGGCATGAACCCAGGAGGCAGAGCTTGCAGCTAGCTGAGATCAAGCCACTGCACTCCAGCCGGGGTGACAGAGTGAGACTCCATCCTCAGTTAAAAAAAAAAAAAAAAAAAAAAAAAAAAAACATTCTCCTACATGTAAACATTACTACTGAACAACTGTCAAAATCAGGAAATTAACACTGAAACACTACCATTATCTAATCTATAGACTTTATTCAGATTTCATCAATCATACTAGTAATGTCCCTTGGAGCTGAGGTCCCCAACCCCTGGTATCAGTCCATGGCCTGTTAGGAACCTCACAGCAGGAGGTGAGCCGTGGGTGGCAAGCATTATCACCTGAGCTCCACCTCCTGTCAGATCAGCTGCATTAGATTCTCACAGGAGCGCGAATCCTATTGTGAACTGCGCAGGTGAGGGATCTAGGTTGTGTGCTTCTTATGAGAATCTAATGCCTGATGATCTGAGGTGGAACAGCTTCATCCTGAAACCATCCCCCGCCCGTCATCCATGGAAAAATCGTCTTCCATGAAACCAGTCCCTGGTCCCAAAAAGGTTGGGGACCACTTCCTTAGAGCAAAAAGAACATCCCATATCATGTGTTCTACTTCTTTAGCATACTAAAGAGGTTATGTCTATGTCTTTCTATACTTTAATCTAGAACAGTATTTGTGTTTCATGAGACTGACTTTTTGGAGATGATAGACTAGTTATTTTATAGAATGTCCTTCAATTTGGGATTGTCTAATGTTTCTTCATGATTAGATTAAGGCAATGCATTTTGGACACTCTGTCCTCAGAGCATCAGCAGAAGGCACATGATCTAGATTTCTCTCATTCCTGGTGATATTAAACTTCATCACCTGGTTAAGGTGAGGTCTACTAAGTTTCTCCATATAAAGTTACTGTTTTTCCCTTTCTGATTACTAAGTATCTAGGGGAGATACCATGGACTGTGTAATTGCCCTATTACTTTATTTCTCAAGTCTACTAGTTTTTATGTCCATTGATGGTTTTCATCGAATTATTAATATGGCTGCCAAATAGTGATTTTCTAATATCCTTCCTCATACTTCATACATCTATTAGTTGGCTTTGGTTTTTTGTTTGTTTGTTTGTTTGTTTGTTTTTGAGACAGAGTCTCTCTCTGTAGCCTAGGCTGGAGTGCAGTGGCACAATCTCAGCTCAATACAACCTCTGCCTCCCGGGTTCAAGCGATTCTCCTGCCTCAGCCTCCTGAGTAGCTAGGATTATAGGTGCCTGCCACCATGCCCACTAGTTTTGTATTTTTAGTAGAGACAGGGTTTCACCATCTTGGCCAGGCTGGTCTTGAACTCCTGACCTTGTGATCCACCGACCTTGGCCTCCCAAAGTGCTGGGATTACAGGCGTGAGCCCCACCATGCTTGGCCTGATTAGAACCTATCTTAATCCAGTATGACCTCACCTTAATTTGATTATGTCTACAAAGACCTTATTTCCAAATAAGGTCATATTCAGATACTGGTGGGGGGTGCTAAGGCTTCAATATATCTTTTGAGGGGAAAAATTCAACCTGTCACAGACTCCAATTTGTTTTGTTTTTCATATGGATGACCAGTTAGCCTGCGTCATTTATTCAGTAGCCATCCTTCCTCACTGGCCTGCAATACTACCTCTGAGTCCATTAAGTAGATGTGGATGCCTTGGGTCTATTTCTGGGTTTTCTATTCAGTTCTGAGGATCTAATGTTGCATTCCTGAACAAACACCCACACTGTCCCAATTACTCAGCAGGCCTAGACATCTGGTAAAACAGGTCTGCTCATTTTGTTTCTCTTCAAGACTGTCTAGTGGCTGGGCACAGTGGCTCACGTCTATAATCCCAGTACTTTGGGAAGCTGAGGCAGGAGGATTACTGGAGGCCAGAGTTTGAGACCAGCCTGGGCAACATAGCAATACCTCTCTCCACAAAAAATTAAAAACTTAGCCAGGCATGGTGGCACACACCTGTAGTCCTAGCTACTTAGAAGGCTGAGACCGGTAGAGTACTCGAGCCTAGGAGTTTCAGGCTGCAGTGAGCTAGGATGATGCCACTGCACTCCAGCCTGGGCAATAGACCAAGACCTTGTCTCTTTAAAAAAAAAAAAGAGAGAGAGAGAGAGAGAGAGAGAGACTGTCTAGGCTCTTCTGTGGTCTTTGCTTTTCCATATAAATTTGACAAGCAGTATGCCAACTTTCTCACAAAAAACTTGGGAGTTTGGCAGGAATTGCACTGAGCCTATGGATCACATCTCTTCTTCCAGGAAACCTTCCCTCTTTACTAGCCCCATTAGGCTCTCTGTCTCCTCTGGGTTCACACTATCCCTGCCCCATTCTGTAGGGGTGATCTGGCCCACTTGACTGGCCTGAATACTGCAAACCACAAGGTTATGTTCCTTTCAAAAGTCTCCTTCATGTCTCTTGCGTGTGTCCATACCAAGATCTGACTATGAAGACCCTGAAAGCTAGATCTGAGTGACACAGTTATCCTGTCTCCACGCTCCCCTATACAGAGCCCAGAGCATTGTCTTAGGAATCCTTGGTAGGGCTTGTCTCACACGTCCATGTGAAGAGACCACCAAACAGGCTTTGTGTGAGCAACATGGCTGTTTATTTCACCTGGGTGCAGGCAGGCTGAGTCCAAAAAAAGAGTCAGCAAAGGGTGGTGGGATTATCATTAGTTCTTATAGGTTTTGGGATAGGTGGTGAAGAGCAATGTTTTCGGGGCAGGAGGTGGATCTCACAAAGTACATTCTCAAGGGTGGGGGGAATTACAAAGAACCTTCTTAAAGGTGGGGGAGAATTATAAAGAACCTTCTAAAGGGTGGGAGAGATTACAAAGTACATCGATCAGTTAGGGTGGGGCAGAAACAAATCACAATAGTGGAATGTCATCAGTTAAGGCTATTTTCACTTTCGTGGATCTTCGGTTGCTTCAGACCATCTGGATGTATATGTGCAGGTCACAGGAAATATGATGGCTTAGCTTGGGCTCAGAGGCCTGACATTCCTGTCTTCTTATATTAATAAGAAAAATAAAACAAAATAGTGGTAAAGTGTTGGGGTGGTGAAAATTTTGGGGGGTGGTATGGAGAGATGATGGGCGATGTTTCTCAGGGCTGCTTTGAGCAGGATTAGGGGCAGCGTGGGAACCTACAGTGGGAAAGATTCAACTGAAGAAAGATTTTGGGGTCAGGGGTGATATTGTGGGGTTGTTAGAAGGAGCATTTGTCATATAGAATTATTGGTGATGGCCTGGATGTGGTTTTGTTTGAATTGAGAAACTAAATGAAAGACACAAGGTCTGAATAAGAGAAGGAGAAAAACAGGTATTAAAGGACTAAGAATTGGGAGTGCCCAGAACATCCAATTAGAGAGTGTCAAAGGGGGTTCAGTGTAATTATTTGCTTGGCTGGCAAGTTTTTGGGCTCTATCCTTGAGTTTTTTTATGTTGTCATATACCAGACCAGATTGATTTAGGTAAAAACAACATTATTTGTTTAAAAATATACAGAGTCCCCCCCCCCTCTTTTTTTTAAGTGGTGAGTAAGTTGGGCCTCGTAATTTGAGGAAAGAGAAATGCAAAGCCAGCAATTGTTTGTTAAAAAAGGATTAGAAATGGCTAGGAGAGAGTGACTGAGATTGATAGTGTGGTGGAGAAAGCTGGGGAGAGGTAGAGGGTGGCATAAGAACAGAATGACAATAAGAGTAAGTATAAAAGTAAAGAATAGGACTTCATCAGGGTGAAAGTATTGGAATGTACTTTGTCACTGAAGACCTTCTATCCACTTCAAGTGAGACTTAAGGGTGGCAGTTTGAGGTAAAACCAGGAGCCACTAAATACCAAGAGCCTGAGAAACTGCTTGGGTGATTTTGTTTCATGCGTCCGTGTGAAGAGACCACCAATCAGGCTTTGTGTGAGCAACATAGCTGTTTATTTCACCTGGGTGCAGGCGGGCTGAGTACGAAAAAGGAGTCAGCAAAGGGCGGTGGGATTATCATTAGTTCTTATAGGTTTTGGGATAGGTGGTGGAGTTAAGAGCAATGTTTTGGGGGCAGGGGGTGGATCTCACAAAGTATATTCTCAAGGGTGGAGAGAATTATAAAGAACCTTCTAAAGGGTGGGAGAGATTACAAAGTACATTGATCAGTTAGGGTGGGGCAGAAACAAATCACAATGATGGAATGTCATCAGTTAAGCCTATTTTCACTTCTGTGGATCTTCAGTTGCTTCTGGCCATCTGGATGTATATGTGCAGGTCACTGGGGATATGATGGCTTAGCTTGGGCTCAGAGGCCTGACAGATTTGACTAATAAAGGCCGGTCCAATATCGGACTGTATAGAGGTGGGAAGGCCAAACCGAGGAATTATGTCTGACAGAATGGAAGAAATGACCATTGTGGCCTTCTCAGACCCTGTGGGAAAGGCCTCTACCCATCCAGTGAAAGTGTCTACAGAGACCAAGAGGTATTTTAGTTTCCTGACTCGGGGCATGTAAGTAAAGTCAATTTGCCAGTCCTGGGTGGGGGCAAATCCCCGAGCTTGATGTGTAAGGAAGGGAGGGGGCCTGAACAATCCCTGAGGAGTAGTAGAATAGCAGATGGAACACTGAGAAGTGATTTCCTTAAGGATAGATTTCCACAATGGAAAGGAAATGAGAGGTTTTAAGAGGCGGGCTAGCGCCTTGTAACCTACATGGAAGAGATTATGAAATGATGACAGAATAGAATGGTCCTGTGAGGCTGGAAGGATATATTTTCCTTGGTACAAGAACCATTTGCCTTGTGTGGGAAGAGACTGATAGGTGGAAGTTTCAGTGGGGGAGTAGGTGGGAATGACCAGATGAGAAGGAGAAAAACTGCCAAGGGATAGAAGTTGGAACGCTAGCTGGTTTTTTAGCTACCTTATCAGCATAAGCGTTGTCCTGAGCGATGGGATCTGATGCCTTTTGATGGCCCTTGCAGTGAATGACTCCAGCTTCCTTTGGAAGTAAAGCGGCCTTGAGAAGAGTTTTTATTAAAGAGGCGTTAATGATGGAGGACCCTTGCGTAGTGAGGAAACCTTTCAGCTCATAAAACAGCATGGTGGTGCAGGATATGGGGTCAGTATAAATATTGATGAGTAGTCCCTTTACAAGAGTGAGTGCCCGAATTAAGGCAATGAGTTCGGCTTGCTGAGAGGTAGTGGAGGGGGCAGAGCAGTAGCCTCGATGATAGATGTGGAAGATACTATAGCATAGCCTGCCTTTGCTTGTGTGTGGCGATTAGGCCTGGTAGAACTGCCTTCAATAAACCAAGTGTGACAAGGGTGAGGAACAGGAAAGAAGGAAATATGGGGAAGTGGAGTGAATGTCAGGTAGATCAGAGAGATACAGTCATGGGGATCAGGTGTGGTATCAGGAATAATGTGGGAGGCCGGATTGAAGTCCGGGCCAGGAACAATGGTAATTGTAGGAGACTCAACGAAGAGTGAGTACAGCTCGCTGAAGGAGCTGGGGAGCAGAAAGTATGTGTCAGGTGTGAGTAAGAAAACAGATTTTGGAAGTTATGAGAGCTGAAGAGAGTGAGTTGAGCATAGTTTGTGATTTTGAGGGCCTCTAAAAGTAATAGCCGCAGCACTGAGACATGATGGCCAGCCTAAAACAGTAAGGTCAAGTTGATTGAACAAAAAGGCTACAGGGCATGGTCCCAGCTGTTGTGTAAGAATTTTGACCACACAGCCCTGTACTTTGGCTATGTGTAATGAAAAGGGTTGGGATGAGTTAGGGAGAGCCAGTATCTAGGGATGTTTTTAAGGAATGGAAAGAGGAGTGGCAAAAGGATTTAGGATCTATGGGGTCAGCTAGGTTTGCTTTTGTGAGTTTACATAATGGTTTAGTCAGGATGGTAAAACTAGGTATCCAAAGGTGAAAGTACCTAACCATACCTAGGAAGGAAAGGAGTTGTTTTGTAGAAGGGGTTTGGGTTTGGGAGATTAGCCAGACACGATCAGCAGGAGAGCACGTGTGTTTTCATGAAGAATTATGCCGAGATAGGTAACAGATGAGGAAGAAATTTGGGCTTGACTGAAATAATGGGGGCTGTCCGCAAAGCCTTGAGGCAGTACAGCCCAGCTAATTTGCTGAGCCTGATGGCTGTCTGGGTCAGTCCAAGTGAAAGCGAAGAGAGGCTGGGATGAAGGGTGCAAGGAATAGTAAAGAAAGCATGTTTGAGATCCAGAACAGAATAATGGGTTATGGAGGGGTTGTGGAGAGAGGTATTGAGGATAGGAGAGTATATGGCTTTGGCACCACAGGATGGATAGGCTAGACAATTTGGTTGATAAGGCACAGATCCTGAACTAACCTGTAAGGCTTGGCCGGTTTTTGGACAGGTAAAATGGGGGAATTGTAGGAGAGTTTATAGTCTTTAAAAGGCCATGCTGTAACAGGTGAGTGATAACAGGCTTTAATCCTTTTAAAGGGTGCTGCAGGATGGGATACTGGTGTTGAGCAGGGTAAGGGTGATTAGGTTTTAATGGGATGGAAAAGGGTGCATGATCGGTCGCCAAGGAGGGAGTAGAGGCGTCCTATACTTGTGCTTTAAGGTGGGGAGATACAAGGGGAGGATGCGAAGGGGGCTTTGAACTGGGGAAAAAGGTGGCAATGAGGTTTGGCTGTAGCCCAGGAATAGTCAGGGAAGCAGATAATTTAGTTAAAATGTCTTGACCTAATAAGGGAGCTAGGCGGGTGGCGATAACTAAAAAGGAGTGCATAAAAGAATGTTGTCCAAGTTGGCACCAGAGTTAGGGAGTTTTAAGAGGTTTAGCAGCCTGGCCGTCAATGCCCACAACAGTTATGGAGGCAAGGGAAACAGGCCCTTGAAAAGAAGATAATATGGAGTAGCCTCCGTATTGATTAAGAAGTGGACAGACTTATCCCTCCACTGTAAGAGTTACCCAAAGTGTGATGGTCCAGGAGGCTTCCGAGGTGATCGGGCAGTGTCAGTCTTCAGCTGCTAAGCCGAGAAGACCTGGGAAGGAGCCAGAGAGCCTTGGGCCAGAGTTCCAGGGTCTCTGGGAGTGGCTGCCGGGCAAGTTGGACAGTCCAATTTCCAGTGGGGTCCCACACAGATGGGACATAGCTTAGGAGGAATCCCAGGCTGTGGACATTCCTTGGCCCAGTGGCCAGATTTCGGGCACTTGTAGCAAGCTCCTGGGGGAGGAGGTTCTGGAGGAACCCCTGGCAGCTGCGGTTCAGGCGTTTGGAGTTCTTGTGTGCTGGAGATGTGGCTGGGGTTTGTCTCACAGTGGAGGCAAGTAATTGCAACTCAGAAATACGTTGCCTGTACTCTATTATTGTGCACCTTGAAGGCAAGGTTAATTGAGTCCTGTTGTGGGGTTTGAGGGCCGGAATCTAATTTTTGGAGGTTTTTCTAATGCCGGGAGGGGATTGGGTAATAAAATGCATATTGAGAATAAGACGGCCTTGTGGCCCCTCTGGGTCTAGGGCCACAAGCGTCTTAGAGTTGCTGCTAAGTGGGCCATGAACTGGGCTGGGTTTTCGTCTCTACCTTGGGTAGTTTAAGTTTGTCATAATTAACAGCTTTGTAAGCTGCCTTTTTAAGCCTTTCAACTAGGCAAGAAACCATGTAATCTCACCTAGCTATACCTGGGGAATTGGCCTGATAGTTCCATTGGGGATCTTCTCGGGGAACTGCTCTAATACCTTCCTGGAGTTCTGGCTCATGAAGCCAGTGGTTATCAGTGCGAGATTGGGCTAGAGAAAAAACTTTCCCGTTCATCTGGAGAGAGGGTAGAAGTTAGGATGACATTTAAATCACTCCAGGTTAAATTGTAGGACAGAGTTAGAATATCAGAATTCCTGTATATATTGAGTGGGGTCTGATGAGAAAGAGCCTAAACGCTGGCTGGTTTGGGAAAGGTCAGATAAAGAAAAAGGCACATGTACCCTGACTATACCTTCAGCTCCAGTCACCTCTCTAAGAGGAAATTGTTGGGCAGGTGGGGGAGGGCTAGTTGTGGAACGAAACTGTAAGCCAGACCGGGTGTGAGGAGGGGAGGTGATAGAAGGATTATAGGGTGGGGGAGCAGAGACTGAGGAAGAACTGGGACCTGGCTTGGCCTTGCGAGGAGCAACCTGGGGAGAAGGGGAGAGGTCAGATGAGTCCATGGAAAAGAAGGATTCAAAGGACTCAGAGCTTGGGGTGGAGACTGAAGGAACAGACAGGAGAGAGAGAAGAAAGATTTGAGATGAGTCGCATTGGGAGCAGTGACTAGGGAGGGACCGATGTGTAAAAGAATGCCTGGACATCAGGCACTTCAGACCATTTGCCCATATTTCGACAAAAATTATCTAGATCTTGTAGGATAGACAAATCAAAAGTGCCATTCTCTGGCCACTTGGAACTACTGTCGAGTTTGTATTGGGGCCAAGCGGTATTGTAGAAGAAAATAAGACGCTTAGATTTTAGGTCAGGTGAGAGTTGAAGAGGTTTTAAGTTCTTGAGAACACAGGCTAAGGGAGAAGAAGGAGGAATGGAGGGTGAAACGTTGCCCATAGTGAAGGAGGCAAGTTTAAAGAGAAGGGTAAAGACATGGAGACGTGGGGTGGGGAGCAGCCCTGGGCTGCAACGTGGGTGAGCAGCCAAAGCAGGCGTCCCCGCAACTGACTTGCCACCAAGGGAACGTGGGTTAATGATCAAGGCAGGCATCCCCATGGAGATCAGCCACCAATGGAACGTGAGTGAATAATCAGAGAGGCATCCCCGCAATGATTAAATACCAAGAGAAGGCTGCCTCTGTAACCGGCGCTGGAGTTTTGGGTCCACAGATAAAATGTGTCTCCTTTGTCTCCATCAGAAAATGAAAGGAATTGAAATGAAGAGAAGGGAGAGATTGAAGAGTGGCGCCAAGATTGAAAGGAGAAAGAGGTTGAGGGATAGTGAGAGAGGCTGGAGAAGAGAGTAAAAAGAAGCCGCTTACCCGATTTAAAATCAGTGAGATGTTCCTTGGGCTGGTTGGTCTGAGGACCCGAGGCTGTAGGTGGATCTCTTCAAGGAGTGAGGATGAGGAGAGCAGACTGGTCTCCCGAAGGAGTCCCGGGTTTCGGCACCAAATGTCTCATGCGTCCATGTGAAGAGACCAGCTATCAGGCTCTGTGTGAGCAACATGGCTGTTTATTTCACCTGGGTGCAGGCAGGCTGAATCTGAAAAAGGAGTTAGCAAGGGTGGTGGGATTATCATTAGTTCTTATAGGTTTTGGGATAGGCGATGGAGTTAAGAGCAATGTTTTGGGGGCAAGGGGTGGATCTCACAAAGTACATTCTCAAGGGTGGGGGGAATTAGAACCTTCTTAAGGGTGGGGAGAATTACAAAGAAACTTCTTAAGGGTGGGAGAGATTACAAAGTACATTGATCAGCTAGAGTGGGGCAGAAACAAATCACAATGGTGGAATGTCATCAGTTAAGCTATTTTCACTTCTGTGGATCTTCAGTTGCTTCAGGCCATCTGGATGTACACGTGCAGGTCACTGGGGATATGATGACTTAGCTTGGGCTCAGAGGCCTAACAGGCCCCTTTCTCTAATCCCCTACTCAGTCTATGTAACCCTTAAACAAACTTAGGCCAGATCATATCCCTGGGTCTATTCAAACCCTCCCCATGGTTCCCCAGCTTGTCCAAAGAAAACCCACATCCTTATCATGGTCTTCGAGACCTGACTCTATCTGCAACACCTGACTCCATCTGTAACCCCTCGCCTCACCCCTCCTTGTTGCCTCTGTGACCCCATCTCCTCTATTCTACACACTCACTCAACCTCAGACACTCTGGTCTCCCTGCTGTTCTTCAGGCATGCCAGATACTGTCCTAGTTCAAGACCTTTGCATTTGCTGTTCCCCCTTTCTGAAACACTCTTCCCCTAGTTATGCCCTGTCTTGCTCCCTCACTTCGTTCAGATCTCGGCTCAAATAGTATCTTCTCAGTGAATCCTCCCCTGACCACCCAATATAAAATTGCATTGTCCTCTACCTATATTCCCACCTTCCTCTCCCTGTTTGATTTTCTTCCTACCACAGCAGTTGTTGCCATCTAACATACTGTCTACTCTTTATTGTGTTAATGTCTATGTCCCTCCCTAAAATGGGACCTCATGCAGGCAGAGCTCTTTACCTGTTTTGTTCAACAGCACCTAGAACAATGTCTAGGACACTGTGGGTGTTGAATAAATATCTGTTGAATAAAAGAACTGAGAGAGATGAGACTCATGTCCAGCCCAGACTTTTTTTTTTTGAGACAGAGTATCGCTTTGTCCCCAGTCTGGAGTGCAGTGGCATGATCTCGGCTCACTACAACCTCTGCCTCCCAGGTACAAGCGATTCCCCTGCCTCAGCCTCCCAAGTAGCTGGGATTACAGGTGCCTGCCACCATGCCCAGCTAATTTTTGTATTTTTTAGTAGAGAAGGAGTTTCACCATGTTGGCAAAGCTGATCTGGAGCTCCTGACCTCAGGTTATCTGTACGCCTCTGCCTCCCAAAGTGCAGCCCAGACTCATTTATATTCACTTGTTGAGAGACTTTGTGTGGTTCCCTCCTGAGTCCAGGCCTGGGTTTCTACATTGGTAAAATGGGGAAGGGTGTGTGTGTTTTTAAGGGCCCATCTGACTCTGTTGGGTGTGATGGAGAGGCCATCTTGAGAAAACAGTGTGCTGCCCCCTCGTGACAAGGTGGACTCTTCCCCAGTACCATCAAGTCTTAGGCTTCTAACTTCCAACTCTGCTGGGAAATACATGTTAGGAGGGCATCCCCTGCCCCGGAGTCATTCTTTCTGCTGTCTCACCTCCACCAACCCATCCCCACCCTCAGCATTCGAGGCCTGTGAAGGTCCTCTTGGTCTTTGATGCCTTTCACACCAATCGCCTTTCATGTCACTGTGACCCTGTGTTATGGGCTAAATGTGCCCCCTCCATTACTCCCCATTTCATGTTTGAAGTCCTAACCTCCAGTACCTCAGAATGTGACTGAATTTAAAGGCAGGGTCACCAGGCTCAGGGATAAGATGGCCATTAACAAGCCAAGGAGAGAGGCCTCAGAAGAAACCAACTCTGCTAATACCTTATCTCAGACCTCTAGCCTCCAGAACTGTGAGAAAACACATTTCTGCTTAACCCACTCAGTATGTGGTACTTTCCTATGGCCACTCTAGCAAATGAATACACCCTTGAACTCACAGAATAATTTATTATTTTTTTAATTTATTTTTTTGTTGTTGTTGAGACGGAGTCTCGCTCTGTCACCCAGGCTGGAGTGCAGCGGCTGGATCTCAGCTCACTGCAAGCTCTGCCTCCCGGGTTTACGCCATTCTCCTGCCTCAGCCTCCCGAGTAGCTGGGACTACAGGCGCCCGCCACCTCGCCCGGCTAGTTTTTTGTATTTTTTAGTAGAGATGGGGTTTCACCGGGTTAGCCAGGATGGTCTTGGCCTCCCAAAGTGCTGGGATTACAGGCTTGAGCCACTGCGCCCGGCCAAAATAATTTATTTCATTTGTTGTAGTTCAACTCCAGAAGCACCATGTGGGGACAAGTTGTTCCCATTCCACCTTGGGAGTGGAGGCCAGGCGAAGGAAAGACAGTAGGGCCAAAGCTATCACTCTAGGAAGCTCATGAGGAAGGAACCCATCTGCCCAGCTCTCCTGAATCCTGGAGGCTAGCCAGAGCTCCCTCTTGCCTCTGCAATTCCACCTACCTGGAATGCCCATCTCTATAGATCTTCTCCATCTTGCAAGGCCCAATTTAGGGCTTCCTACTTCTCCCCTTCCTCTCTCACTTCCTGTTCCAGCCCATACTGAACTGCAACAGCTTAATCCTGACCCCTTGCTGGCCTCAAGTTTGGGTCCCGGGCTGCCTGTGTCCTGTGGCCAAGCGGCCGCCTCCTTCTTTGCTCAGTAATGCTATGATGTAGTCTCCCAATTCCCAGCCTGCTCTGGACTCAGCTGTTGTGCCTAGGTCTTGCAGCTCCCTTATGGCTGACCAGTGCTTCACCATCAGAAAGCCCCAAGGTAGGCTGCTTCATATTTTTTTTTTTTGAGACGGAGTCTTGCTCTGTAGCCCGGGCTGGAGTACAGTGGCCGGATCTCAGCTCACTGCAAGCTCCGCCTCCCGGGTTTCTGCCATTCTCCTGCCTCAGCCTCCGGAGTAGCTGGGACTACAGGCGCCCGCCACCTCGCCCGGCTAGTTTTTTTTTGTATTTTTAGTAGAGATGGGGTTTCACGGTGTTAGCCAGGATGGTCTCGATCTCCTGACCTCGTGATCCACCCGTCTCGGCCTCCCAAAGTGCTGGGATTACAGGCTTGAGCCACCGCGCCCGGCCCGGCTGCTTCATATTTTTGTATTTCACTACAAATTGTGTTTGGGCAGTTTTGCAGGGTGTGGCCCTTCCCGTAATTTCTTTCTTGTGTTTGTTTTGAGACAGAGTCTTGCTCTGTCACCCAGGCTGGAGTGCAGTGGTGCAATCTTGGCTCACTGCAACCTCCACCTCCCAAGTTCAAGCGATTGTCTTGCCTCAGCCTCCGTAGTAGCTGGGACTACAGCCACACGCCACCATACTGAGCTAATTTTTGTATTTTTAGTAGAGATGGGGTTTCACTATATTAACCAGGTTGGTCTTGAACTCCTGACCTCAAGTGATCTGCCCACCTTGGCCTCCAAAAGTGCTGGGATTACAGGTGTGAGCCACCATGCCCGGCTTTGCCTGAAATTTCTCTACCTCTGACCAGGTGACCTCAAGATGGTCTTCCAGGCTGGGTGCAGTGGCTCATGTCTGTAATCCCAGGACTTTGGGAGGTTGAGGCAGGCAGATTGCTTGAGCCTAGGAGTTCAAGACTAGCCTGGGCAACATGGCAAAAACCCATCTCTACAAAAAATACAAGAAAAAATTAGCCAGGCCTGGTGGCACACGCCTGTACTCCAGCTACTAGGGAGGCTGAGGTTGGAGAATTGAGTGAGCTCAGGAGGCCAAGGCTGCAGTGAGCTGACATCACACCATTAGCACTCTGGTCTGGGCAAACAGAGCGAGACTCTATGTCTCAAAAAAAAAATATATATATATATCTTCCAGAAACAAACCCTTCTAGGATGCTAGAAGAACTGAGAAATTTTTCTTTCTCTTCAAATAATTTGCAAACTCATATATATATATATACACACACACACACACACACACACATATATATATATATATAAATAAAACAAAGTTTACAATTTTTTTTTTTTTTTTTTGAGATAGAGTTTCACTCTTGTTGCCCAGGCTGGAGTGCAATGGCGCAAATCTTGGCTCACCACAACCTCTGCTTCCCAGGTTCAAGCGATTCTCCTGACTCAGCCTCCCGAGTAGCTGGGATTATAGGCACGGGCCACCATGACCGGCTAATTTTGCATTTTTAGTAGAGACAGGGTTTCTCCATGTTGGTCAGGCTGGTCTTGAACTCCCAAATCAGGCGATCCACTCACCTCGGCTTCCCAAATTGCTGGAATTACAGGTGTGAGCTACCGTGCCTGGCCACAAAGTTTACAATTTCAAGCGTACAGTTCAGTGGCATTAAATATGTTCAGATTGTTGTACAGCCATTAAAGAGTAACTCTCCATTCTCCCCTCCCCCAGCCCGACAAACACCATTCTACTTTCTTTCTCCATAAATCTGACTAACTAGGTATCTCAAATAAGCCTAATACAGTATTTGTCCTTTTGCAACTGGCTTATTTCACTTAGCATAATGTCTTCAGGGTTCATTCATGCTGCAGCATGTAACAGAATTTCATTCTTTTTTAAGGCTGAATAATATTCCATTGTATGTACATACATCTTTATTCATGCATCCATCCATCAATGAATGGGTTGCTTCTCCCTTTTGGCTACTGTGAAATGATACTGCTATGAACATTCATGTAATTTCATTTTCTTCTGCTCTAACTCCAACTGGAATAAAGCTAGGCCCTTGACTAAGTCCTGAAAGGGTTTAAGGTCTCATAACAAAGGGACCTGGGCTCTACCTTGTGGGTGAAGCCTGTCTTAGAATCCCAGATCCCACATCCCACAGTCTCCACAATGTTTTGTTTTTTTTTTTTTACACATGGTTTCACTTTTGTTGCCCAGGCTGGAGTGCAATGGCACAATCACGGCTCACTGCAACCTCTGCCTCCTGGGCTCAAGCGATCCTCCCGCCTCGGCCTCCTGAGTAGCTGGGACTACAGGTGTACATGAGCCACCACGTCCTGCTAATTTTTGTATTTTTTGTAGAGACGGGGTTTGGCCATGTGGGCCAGGCTAGTCTTGAACTCCTGGGCTTAAGCGATCCGCCCACCTCAGCCTCCCAAAGTGATGGGATTACAAGCGTGAGCCACCGCGCCAAACATGGTGGTCTCCACATTTCATCTAGAACCAGTCAAAGGCCTTGACCTCGAGCTTAACACAGACCTGAACCTTTGCTCTTCCCGTTTTCCCTTATCAGTAAACAGTCCCACAGCCACCCAGCTGCACAAGTCAGAAGCTTGGAAAACATATTCGACGTCCTCATTCCCTTACATCCATCCATTCCAAGTTCTGATACTTCTGTCTCCTAAATATTCCTCAAATATTTCTCAAAGTGGGCAAAATATTTCTTTGCCCACTTTTTATTTCCCTCTGCTTTGCTACAATCACCTGTCTCCTGGAAGACTACAAAGACTCACTGGTCTCCCAGCTCCCACTTTTGCACTCACTATCTCCAGGCCATTCTCTGTTGTTTCTATTGTTACTATTATTTTGAGACGGAGTCTCGCTCTGTCGCCCAGGCTGGAGAGCAGTGGCGCGATCTAGAATCACCGCAACCTCCGCCTCCCGGGTTCAAGCGATTGAACCTCCAGCCTCAGCCTCCCGAGTAGCCTATTATTTATTTCTAAAAGTAGGTGATACAGCCATACGATTTAACAATTCCTGCTCTACAGGTCCTCTCTACAGAGGCAACAGGTGCTCTCCATTCCGTGGTCTCCTTCCAGATATTCTGGGCCTCCCTGGGAGCTCACCTGGCCGGATACCTTCCCCCACCCACTTTCCTACAGGGCCAGGGGCCTCCTCGCTCCGCTTGAGACGCTCCATCCAGGCGCTCCCTCCCTATCGTCCGTCTCCCTTGGGCACTGCCCGGCCTCCCAGGCTGGGCTGAGTAGGCCAGTCTCTGGTCAGTCATTCTTCTGTTCCAAAGCTCGAAAGCCTTCGCAGCCCTGAGAATGAAACCCCCTGCTCTCAGCACCGACTCCTTCAGGCCAGGTGGCCCCTCCGCACCCTCTCTTAAGCCAGTTTTCGCGTCATCTCTTCCCAGCGGCCCGCCTGCCACGTCATCTCTACCACAGCACCAGTCCTCCACGGCCCTTGACAATACTTGGGAGGGCAAGTTCATAGGTGAGTTCTCACGCTCTTCCGAGGAGGGAGGAGCGCGGCGGGAGGGGTCGGCAGGCGGGCTTGGCCCGGGAGCGGGGAATAAGGTCGCTCCGCGCCTCTCAGTTTAGCAGAGGAAGACTATTAACCCAGAAACCCTTTCGCCTCGGGCTGGCGAGCTCCTCCCCGCCCTACTCCCTCCGCGCGAAGAAGACTGAGCCTGCGCAACAGGGACTGCGCCTGCGCAAAAGACCACGCGGGCGGGGGAGGAAACTGCAACTCCCGGCAGGCAGGTGGTATTTTTCATTCCCTCCCGTGACCAGTGACTTCCGGCGCGAAGGGGCGGGGCTGGGCTCGTGGCTGAGCCAGCAGCTGCAGCAGCTACGGGAGTGGCCGGGTGGCCGGCTGGCGCCAGCCGCCATGGAGGCCGTGCCCCGCATGCCTATGATCTGGCTGGATCTGAAGGAGGCTGGTGACTTCCACTTCCAACCAGCTGTTAAGAAGGTGAGCTTGCCTTCCGTCTTCCCCCCCATCCGCCGCGTATCTCCGTCGTCTGCCAGCGCGTGACGCCCCCTGCGCGCCCATCACCTCAGGCCCCGTCGCAGGGTCCGGTGAGGCCAGGAGGGGCTTCCGCCAGTGTTCCTCAACCTGTCCCACACCCAGGGGCTCGCAGGCCATTCTTCTCCCCGATAGCCCGGTGCTAGCACCTGCATCCTCATCTGAACCCGCTTCCCGACTTCTGCCCCGAGTCATCCGCAGTTCCCACTGAGGCACCACACTTCCTCCTTCTGACGCTCGGGACCCAGTTCTGCCCCGCCCCTCCTCCATGGCTGGACCGCCCCGCGCGGGAGCGGTGGGCGGCCCTGACCGTGCGGATTCTTCTGCTGCGCCCGGCCCTCGGTGCACTGTCAAGTCCACGGCCCTCCTGGGACAGACGCTGGGGATGGCTCAGGGCGTGTGTATAAGACGTGAGCCCCGGTGACCCAGGGAGATGCCCGACCCGTGCGGTGAGGGTTTGTTTTAAAATTGCTGCGATGCTGTATGGTCTCTCATTCGGGAGTCTCTTTGGACCAAACGATACAATCCCATGACATTTTTAGAGGGTTACTGCTTTTCGTAACCGACTGGAGGGCATAAACAGTGTTGTAGAGCTTAGAGAAATCTTACTGTGTTGGAAGAACAGACGGGCAGGTTTGGCGTTGACTAAGGCCCTAAGGAACTTATGTGGAGAGGTCCAGGTATGGTGATTGAACACAGGTGCCCTCTGAGACATCCGCTGTGTTGGTAGCACTGAGGGCTAGATAGAGCAGAAGTGAAAAGGAACAAGCAGGAGGCTGTCGCAGGTGGGGGGCCTTGTGGGCATAGCACAGCAGATGCCAGAGTAAGCCCCAGTCTAGATGGTGCACCACTTAGCGAGATGCTTGGGAAAACAAATAGGAAAAAGAAAATGGGTTTTGAAGTAGTTTCCCAAGAAGCTATCTCCCCTCTTCTCTCCATACACCATTGCCTTAGTTCAGACAGTGTTTGAGTCCATCATTTAGCCTCTTGGGCCCAGGAAATGAGGCTAATTGATCCAAACTTCTAGAATTTTGTTAACTGTTATCCATACGTTACTCTCTTCATCTGCTGCTTTTTTTTTTTTTTTTTTTTTTTTTTTTTGAGACGGAGTTTCGCTCTTGTTGCCCAGGCTGGAGTGCAGTGGTGCGATCTTGGCTCACCGCAACCCCCGCCTCCCGGGTTCAAGCAATTCTCCTGCCTCATCCTCCCGAGTAGCTGGGATTACAGGCATGCGCCACCATGCCTGACTAATTTTGTATTTTTAGTAGAGACGGGGTTTCGCCATGTTGATCAGACTGGTCTTGAACTCCCGACCTCAGATGACCCGCCTGCCTCGGCCTCCCAAAGTGCTGGGATTACAGGCCGCCTTCTGCTCTTTCATAAAAATACAATTGGATGAATTTTTCTAAGACACAACAAAACTCCTGTTTTCTTTCTTTCTTTCTTTCTTTCTTTTTTTTTGAGACAGAGTCTCACTCTGTCACCCAGGCTGGAGTGCAGTGGCGCCATCTCGGCTCACTGCAAGCTCCACCTCCTGGGTTCACACCATTCTCCTACCTCAGCCTCCCAAGTAGCTGGGACTGCAGGCGCTCGCCAGCACGCCCGGCTAATTTTTTGTATTTTTAGTAGAGACGGGGTTTCATCATGTTAGCCAGGATGGTCTCCTGACCTCGTGATCTACCTGCTTTGGCCTCCTAAAGTGCTGGGATTATAGGCGTGAGCCACTGCGCCAGGCCAAAACTCCTGTTTTCTATTTTACAGAATGGAGCCAGTTTTTTTTTTTTTTTTTTTTTTTTTTGAGATGGAGTCTTGGAATAGAGCCAGTATCTTTACTTTTCCATTAGAGTTCTTCCAGAGTTATCCCAGTTCTTTCAGCATTTATTGAGTCCCCACTGTGTTCTTCATCTACTGTGTGCATCTGATAGAGGTACCCTAGATTCTGTTCGCAGTCACTTGTTGTTTCCTTACCATACTGTTTCCTCTTCTGTGCCTTTGGTCATGGAATTCCTCCTGCCTAGAAGAGCTCTCATTTTGCCCTGTGGGGTGGTGAGGTGCCCTTCTTCAATCTCTGTGAATTCATTTTCTTGTCTCCCATCCAACTTTCAAGGTCCAGCTTAAGCTCTCCTTTCTGCAGAGCCTTTCTTAATCTTCCTACCTGGATTAATCTTTCTTTTCTCTTAATTCCTTAACTCTTTTCATCCTTTCCCTGGTGACAGTTATGTATACCGTGTTTTAACCCCGCTGTTCAAGTGTGCGTTACCTCAGAAGTATCCCTGTGTTCCCCAGAGCCTAACAGTGTACCCTCTACATAGTTGGCAGTCAGAAAAATCTTTCTGAAATGATTGAATGACAGCTGAGAGGAAATTTAGAGATGGTGACCATAAATATATGGGAATGCAGTGGATAAGATCTTGGCCCACAAACTCCTAGGACGTATTTTTGTTTGAGTTTAGCCTTTGCTGCTCTGACCACTCACACGGAGCGGAAAGGGTATTGTGTGACCAGTGACTTCCCTCGAAGCACCTGGGCCTCCAGGAGAGGAGTTGCTCATTAGCCCTTTAGCCCGAGACGGTATCAGATATGAAACAATTCCTTCCATAGACATTGGAGGAAACTGTGCAGACACCACTGCAGCCTGGGGGACTCTTCCCAACCTGCACCCCCTTCCCCAACTGCAGAGCCCCTTCTCTGCCTTCTGCCACTGGTACCCTTGTCCTTCTTTATCCTTGCTCTGAGCTGTGGGAACCTCTGCCAGTGAATTGGAGCCGAGGGTTAGAATTTAATGTAGGATAGAAGGGTGAAAATTGGTTCTGTTTACATCAACTGGTTAAGTACTATGCTGAACCCTGATAAGCAGACAAATAAGAGACAGCCTTTTTTTTTTCAAGGAATTCATAAAGGAAATTTAAAAATTAGAGTGATGACAGTAATGTAAGAGTAGAAGTATTTGTAGGCCAGGCGCGGTGGCTCATGCCTGTAATCCCAGCACTTTGGGAGGCTGAGGTGAGCGGATCACCTGGTCAGGAGATCAAGACCGTCCTGGCTAACACATGAAACCCCATCTCTACTAAAACTACAAAATATTAGCTGGGCGTAGTGGCGGGCACCTGTAGTCCCAGCTACTTGGGAGGCTGAGGCAGGAGAACTCGGGAGGCAGAGCTTGCAGTGAGCCAAGATGGCGCCACTGCACTCCAGCCTGGGCGACAGAGCAAGACTACGTCTCAAAAAAAAAAAAAGAGAGAGAAGTATTTGCAGTGTATAGAAATACCAGCCTAAGGAGGGGCCATCAGAGAAGGCTTGCCAGAGATGGGTTTTAAAGGATGAATAGGAGTTTTCCAAACAGGTAAAGGGGTTCGTTGTTTGAGAGGACTGGGCTTTTGACACATCTTTCATGGTGGCCAGGGGACATGCCTTCCATTAAGGCATAATGTGAAATAGAAGCCAGAAAAGCAGGATGGTTTTGAACTGCAGTGGCTAACTGTAGGTTAGGATATTGGACCCACGTAACTTGTTTTTTTGTGTTTTTTTTGAGACAGAGTTTTGCTTTCGTTGCCCAGGCTGGAGTGCAATGGCACCATCTCAGCTCACCATAACCTCTGCCTCCCAGGTTCAAGTGATTCTCCTGCCTCAGCCTCTCAAGTAGCTGGGATTACAGACATGTACCACCATGCCCGGCTAATTGTGTATTTTTAGTAGAGATGGGGTTTCTCCATGTTGGTCAGGCTGGTCTTGAACTCCCGACTTCAGGTGATTTGCCTGCCTCGGCCTCCCAAAGTGCTGGGATTACAGGCATGAGCCACCACACCCAGCCAGACCCACGTAATTTTTTTAGTGGGGAAATGCTACTGGCCCTTCATCTTCTTAACTTGTACTTTGGAGGAAACTGATGATGGATAACTCTTGTCCTCTTTATCAGTGAGTGATTTGGCCTCAGGTATTACTGTTTAAAGTTCTTTCTTCTTTGTGACCCAAACACTTGCCCTTAACCAGCTCTACTTGAGCTCAAGTCCAGCTCACTTGGACTGAGCTGTTAGACATTCATCCCTGATTCATTCATTGAACAAATAATTATTGAGTGCTTGTCATGTGCCAGCCCTGGGTACAGTGGTGACAAAAACCTGTGTCTTGGCTGGGAGCAGTGGTTCTCACCTGTAATCCCAAACCTTTGGGAGGCTGAGGCAGGTGGATCGCTTGAGTCCAGGAGTTTGAGACCAGCCTGGCCAACATGGTGAAACCCCATCTCTACCGAAAATACAAAAATTAGCTGGGCATGGTGGTGAGCGCCTAGCTACTTAGGAGACTGAGGTGGGAGGATTACTTGAGCCCAGGAGGTGGATGTTACATTAAGCCAAGCTCACACCACTGTACTCTAGTCAGGGCAACAGAGTGAGACCCTGTCTCCAAAAAAACCCCACAAAACCCTGTCTTCATTGAAACTTACCTTCTAGAAATCTACACAGTAACCCTCATCCTCAAGTGCAGGTGTACATCTGGCTGGTAGCCACCCTGCCTGTCACTTGGCTTATCTTCATCTCCCTTCCTCCCACTCTGGCTAAGTTGATCTCTCAATCTCTACTTTCCCATCAGGCTGCTCATGGCCTGTCCCCAGCTTGCTTCAGCCTGCCTCTCTAACTTCACTCCCCAATCCTCTCCTATGAGAACTTTCAGCTTCTCTTTTTCCACATCTGGTCACTGCCCTTGCTCAGGCCCTTACTCAAATTCCCTTCCTCCTGTTTATCACACGGGTTGAACTGTACTTCATTAGGGTCCTCTTAGCTGCCCAACAAGTGTGAGGGCCAGAAATAAGAAAGAACTTTACCCTCCTCTGAATTCAGACTGTCTTGCTCTGCACCACTGGGCTAGACTGCACCCCACACAGTGCACACTGTTTTTTTTTCTTTTTTTCTTTTTTTTTTAAGACAGTCTCGCTCTGTCACCCAGGCTGGGGTATAATGGTGCAGTCTCACTGCAACCTTTGCCTCTGGGTTCAAGCAGTTTTTGTGCCTCAGCCTCCCGAGTAGCTGGGATTACAGGCATGTACCACCACGCCCAACTAATGTTTGTATTTTTAATAGAGATGGGGTTTCGCCATGTTGGCTAGGCTAGTCTCAAACTCCTGGTCTCAGGTGATCCGCCTGCCTTGGCCTCCCAAAGTGTTGGGATTACAGGCATGAGCCACTGTGCCTGGCCCACAGTGCACACTCTTGTTGCCTTTTTTTACTGTTCATTTTATTTTATTTTATTTTATTTTATTTTTTTGTTTTGTTTTGTTTTGTTTTTTGAGACGGAGTCTCGCTCTGTCGCCCAGGCTGGAGTGCAGTGGCGCGATCTCGGCTCACTGCAAGCTCCGCCTCCTGGGTTTACGCCATTCTCCTGCCTCAGCCTCCTGAGTAGCTGGGACTACAGGCGCCCGCCACCGCGCCCGGCTAATTTTTTGTATTTTTAGTAGAGACGGGGTTTCACCGTGGTCTCGATCTCCTGACCTTGTGATCCGCCCGCCTCAGCCTCCCAAAGTGCTGGGATTACAGGCGTGAGCCACCGCGCCCGGCCTACTGTTCATTTTATTCACATCCAGGTAGAAGCCTGGTTTTTCAGGTTTATGGAATTTTTTCCCCTTCCAGATTTTCCATGGGATGATTTTCCATGGGATGGCTCTTGAAAAACTAACTTGCACATGTATGTACATACACAAACACACACATAGAAAGGTAAATAAGAGGACTAGAGGCCTTAAAGGCCCTTGGCTGTTCAGCAATGAAGGGCATGGGACATTGCCAGTTACCTGTGGTGGTGACCTGTCTTATCTCTTGTCACAGATTTGGAGTCACCCAGTTGGTCTGCCTATGCCTGTCTGTTCACTTGTATTTGTAGCAGAACAGCTCCAGGCACAGATGACCTGGATTGTCCATTCTTCTCTGACTTGAATCTCATACACCAGAGGCCTATATCCATTTCACTTAAGAGTTTAGACCAGATTCTTTCCTTTACTCAGTACGTAATAAAATACCTGTGTATAGGGAGTGCTTAACAAGCATTGGTTTAATGACCTAGTTTAGTTCTAGGACCTTCTGGGAGAAGACTCAGGTTACCTGTGTTGTTCAGACAGGCAAGGGGCCATTCAGAAAAGATGTGGGAACGAGGCCTTGAGTATTATTGTAGGGATTAGACAAGGGGAGGATGAAGGTACGTTCTTGTCCCCAGTACTCTTGGCCTGTGGCTGTTTTCTTTCAGGCTTGCTGACATGGACCAAGGAGCTGAAGATTTCACTTGGCAATGCGCCATTCTCTGAATATAATTAGTCTCATTTGAAATTTAGTAACTGAACATATACTGTATTAATTAACAATACTGGTCAGGCACGTTGGCTTATGCCTGTAATCCCAGCATTTTGGGAGGCCAAGGCAGGAGGATCACTCAAAACCAGGAGTTTGAGACTAACCTGGGCAACAAAGCAAGACCCCGTCTCTAAAAAAAAAAAAAAAAAAAAAAAAAAAAAGTCAGGCATGGGCATGGTGTCACGGCACACACCTGTAGTCCCTGCTACTCGGGAGGCTGAGGTAGGGGGTACAGCTTGAGCCCGGGAGGTCGAGGCTGTGGTGAACCAAGATCTCGCCACTCCAGCCTGGGTGTCAGAGACCCTGTCTCCAAAAAAAAAAAAAAAAAGCTTGTTTCTTGGAGTAGCCCAAGGAATGCCCTACATTTGAGTCAACTCTGGAAGTGGAGAAAAAAGAAACATAATGTAATTGGTGAACAAAGGTAAAACTAACACATGTGATGCCTTTTAATTGCCTTTTCTTCTTGGATTATTGCTTTAATTAGCATGATGAAATTCCAAATGTTATATCAAATTAAGAGCAAAAGAGTAAAGCATACATAGAAGAATGAGAACATACTAGTACAAGAGAAGGTGATGCAGAAGGATTAATACTAGGTCCAAAGTCAGGAAATCCATCTTGGGGTCCTAGCACTATCATTGCTCAACTGTGGTTTCCCATTTTTCTAATCTGCAAAATCATGGCAGGACCAGGATGGATGTTTCCAGTGATCTCATCTAGTTACAAAATTCTCTACTGTTTGGTGCTCAGTAAAATAGCAGAGTAGCATCATGTAAACAGCATAGCTATTGGAATCAGACCTTGATTTAGGCCTCTCATTCGTTTAATAGCTGAATGACCTTCAGCTGTCACAAAGATTACATAACTAATCTGGTCCTCACTTTTCTTACCTGAAACATGGAACTAGTAATATACTTCATAAGCTTCTGAGAATCAAAAGTTAATGCTTCTAAGTTCTTTTTTATTTTAAGTTTTTTAGAGATTGGGTCTTGCTGTTACACCCAGGCTGGAGTGCAGTGGCGCGATCTCAGCTCACTGCAGCCTCTACCGCCAGGTCTCAAGTGGTCCTCCCACCTCATCCTCCCGAATAGCTGGGACCACAGGCACACACCACCATGTGCCGCTAATTTTGCTTATTTTTTGTAGAGATAAGGTCTCAGTGTGTTGCCCAGGCTGGTCTCAAACACCTGGGCTTAAGTAGGTGTATAAGTATATACACCTACTATGTACCCACAAAAGTTAATGGGGTACATGAAATTTTGATATGGCCATACATGTATAGTAATCACATCAGGGTAAATGGGGTATTCATTACCACAAGCATTTATCGTTTCTTTGTGTTACAGACAATCCAATTATACTTTTATTTTTAAATGTAATAAATTATTGCTGACTATAGTCACCCTGTTTTGCTGTCAAATACTAGATTTTTTTTTTTTTTTTTTTTTTTTTTTGAGACAGTTTCACTCTTGTCATCCAGGCTGGAGTGCAGTGGCACAATCTCGGCTCACCACAACCTCTGCCTCCCAGGTCCAAGCGATTCTACTGCCTCAGCCTCTCAAGTAGCTGGGATTACAGGCACCAGCCACCACGCCCAGCTAATTTTTGTCTTTTTAGTAGAGACTGTGTTTCGCCATGTTGGACAGGGTGGTATCGAATTCCTGACCTCAGATGATCCACCTGCCTTGGTCTCCCGAAGTGCTGGGATTACAGGTGTGAGCCACCATGCCCAGCCTGAAATACTAGATTGTATTCATTTTATCTAACTATATTTTTGTACTCATTAACCATTCCCACTCCGCTCCCCACACTGCCACTACCCTTCCCAGCCTCTGGTATTCATCATTCTGCTATTGGTTTCCATGAATTCAGTGGAGTTAATTTTTAGCTCCTACAAATAAGTGAGAACCTGTTCAGAGTTTGTCTTTCTAATGCTTGTAAGTTCTTAGTACAGGTCTTGGCCTATTGTAAACAATATTTTCACCTGAGCATCTTCCTTCCCTGTTTAGGAAATAACTTGAATCCTTATAACAGCTCTGAGCTAGACGTAGCAAGTGCTATTAACCCCATTTTACACATGAAAGAAGCCAGGCCTAGACTGGGCGTGGTGACTCACACCTGTAATCCCAGCGCTTTGGGATGCCGAGGTGGGAGGATAGCTCGAGGCCAGAAGTTTGAGACCAGCCTAGGCACCATAGCAAGACTCCTGTCTCTACAAAATAAAAATGAAAATTAGCTGAGGCTGGGCACAGTGGCTCACGCCTGTAATCCCAGCACTTTGGGAGGCCAAGGCGGGTAGATCACGAAGTCAAGAGTTCAAGACCAGGGCCGGGCGCGGTGACTCACACCTGTAATCCCAGCACTTTGGGAGGCCGAGGCAGGTGGATCATGAGGTCAGGAGATCGAGACCATCCTAGCTAGCATGGTGAAACCCTGTCTCCACTAAAAATACAAAAAATTAGCTGGGCGTGGTGGCGGGCGCCTGTAGTTGCAGCTGCTCAGGAGGCTGAGGCAGGAGAATGGCATGAACTCAGGAGGTGGAGCTTGCAGTGAGCCGAGATGGTGCCACTGCACTCCAGCCTGGGCGACAGAATGAGACTCCATCTCAAAAAAAAAAAAGAAAAAAATAAGAGTTTGAGACCAGCCTAGTCAACATGGCAAAACCCCATCTCTACTAAAAATACAAAAATTAGCCGGGTATGGTGGCATGCGCCTGTAGTCCCAGCTATTTGGGAGGCTTAGGCAGGAGAATTGCTTGAACCCGGGAGGTGGAGGTTGCAGTGAGCTGAGATCGCGCCCTTGTTCTCCAGCCTGGGCAACAGAGTGAGACTCCATCTCAAAAAAAAATTAGTTGGGCATGGTGGCACACACCTGTAGTCCTAGCTACATCAGAGGCTGAGGTGGGAGGATCACTTGGAGTTTGAGGCTGCAATGAGCTATGATAGTACCACTGTACTCCAGCCTTCCTGACAGAGCAAGACCATTTCTAAAAAATAAAAATAAAAAACAAAAAACCAAGCCCAGATTTCACAGCATCTCAGGGGTACTGTTTCCTACTTGTAATCTGGTAACTCCTTTCTTTTCTTTTTCCCCTCGGTGGCTCTGATCCCTGGACGTGCCCTCTCTGAGAGCTCTCCACGGGTCTTCTCTTACTCCTTCAGAAAAGGATCCCCAGCTACTCCAAAGCCTGGCTGTTTTTGGAGGTTCTCTGGTCTTCCTGCCATTAGTGTGTAGGTACTGGGGTCCTGTCAGGGCCTCTGGTTCTTTCTCCTGGTCTGCTGCTGGGCCTGCCTTCTCAGGCTCCTTTGGAGCCTCATACTCCTTACTAGACTGTTTCGAGTTCTGCAGAGTCCCAGACCATAGCGAAATCAGGACAAGGTCTCTGTCCCTTACTCCAAGAACTTCACCCAGCCTCTTTCTTCTTTTTTAGTGGAGGAGTGATCAGAAGTCACAGAGGATTTTGTTAGGGTTTTAAAAATATCCTTTTTGCTTCTAACAGGCTCCAAATAATAATAATAACATAAATATCCTGGCTGCTCCACTGACTCATTGTGTGGGCAGGGATTCATTTTCTGTGCCTGTTTTTTCAGAGTTGTTTGTAAGAACCATATTTTTAAAAAACAGAAATGCTTTGGGAGGCTTATGTGGGATGATTGCTTGAGCCCAGGAGTTTGAGACCAGACTGGACAACATAGTGAGACCCCTGTCTCTACAAAATTTAAGAAAAGTCTGGGTGTGATGGCTTGTGTCTGTAATTCCAACACTTTGGGAGGCTGAGGCAGAAGGATTGCTTGAGGCTAGAAGTTCCAGACCAGCCTGGGCAACATAGCAAGACACTACCTCTACAGAAAATTAGCTGAGTATGCTAGCATGTGCCTGTAGTTCCGGCCGCTTGGAAGGCTGAGGCAGGAGGATTACTTGGACCCAGGAGTTTGAGACTACAGTGAGCTATGGTTGCAGTACCACTGTAACTCCAGCCTGGGCAACAGGACGAGACCTTGTCTAAAATAAAATAAAATAAAATAAAATAAAGTAAAATAAAGTAAAATAAAAATAAAATAAAATAAATTTAAATAGAAATGGATTGGTCTAATATGGAAAGAACATGGGCTCTGGAGCCCAAATGCCTGGGTTTCAATCATATCCCTATCAGTTATTAGCGCAGTGACCTTGGTGAATACCCTCTTTGCCTCAGTTTCCTCATTTCCTCATCTATAAAGTGGTGATGATAATAGTGTCTACCTCTTAGGGTTGTTGTAAGGACAGAGTGCTTACTAGGCACTTAGCACAGTGCCTGACTTGTGGTAGGTTCTCAGTAAGCATCTGCTGCTGATCTTACAGGAGGACCAAGATGAGACTCAGATAGAATGTGACCTCTAGGCATGATTTGCTAGGGGTGGGAGCAGCATCTTTCTGTCACCATTGTGTGAACAGCAGGGTCAGATGTTTCTAGTGATATCACGGGAAGCCTTGTTTCTAGGACATAGGAGTCTCATGTCCATCTGATTCCTTTGGCCTCTATCCCACGAGACCTCTGAGCTACACTTTTACTCATTTTCTCTAACCTAAAAGGGTGGGCAAAACCTCTTACTGCAAGGGGGTTAACCACAGAACATTCTCTCATAAAGTCAAGTTTTACCTCATAGCTTAGGCCACATTTAAAAAATTAGTTAATTAATTATTTTTGAGACAGTGTCACACTCTGTCACCCAGGCTGGAGTGCAGTGGCACAATCATGGTTCACTGCAACCTTGAACTCCTGGTGCCAAGTAGTCCTCTCACCTCAGCCTCCCAACTGACCAAGAGTATAGGCGCACACCACCACACCTGGCTAATTTTTGTGCTTTTTGTAGAAATGGGGTTTCACCATGTTGGCCAGGCTGGTCTTGAACTCCTAGGCTCAAATGATCTGCCCACCTCGGCCTCCCAGAGTTCTGGGATTACAGGCATGAGCCACTGTGCCTGGCCTATTTTTATTTTTTAATACAGACAGGGTCTCACTCCGACACCCCAACTGAAGTGAGGTGGTGCCATCATAGCTCACTGTAGCTTCAAACTCCTGAGCTTAAGCAGTCCTGCCTCAGCCTCCCAACTAGCTGAGACCACAGGCATGCACCACCGCTCCTGGCGAATTTTTAAATTTTTTTTCATAGAGATGGGGGTCTCGCCATATCGCCCGGGCTGGTCTGGAACTCCTAGCCTCAAGTGATCCACCCCAGCCTACCAAAGTGCTGGGGTTACAAACATGAGCCATCATGCCCAACCCAAGGCCACTTTTTATCGTTGTGGTTTTGTTGTTGTTGTTGTCATGGTTTTTGAGGGAGTGAGTGGAGAGGGGGTTGAGTTGGATAGAGCAGAGTGAGGATTGTTAAATGCCTGTCAGCTCCCTAAAGTTCTTGGTAATTCCTTATGTTTGTGCATAGTTGAAAATTTCTAGGGGGATTTATTTCATGGCTTTTATCATATTCTCAAAGGACCCACAAAAGGTAAAACCCGCTGACAGGGGAAAGTGGTGTTCGAATACCATTTAGCTCTTTAGCAACTCTTAAGACATTTGCTTTTCAAATTTCAAACATATAGAAAAGTTGGAAGAATAATGCAGTGCTTGCCCAAATTCTCACTGTCTAGTTTTTTGGTTTTGTTTTGTTTTGTTTTTAGAGACGGGATTTACTCCATGTTCACCAGGCTGGACTTGAACTGCTAGGCTCAGGTGATCCTCCTGCCTCAGCCTCTGGAGTAGCTGAGACTACAGGTGTGCGCTGCACCTGGCTGATTCATTTTTAAATTTTTGTAGAGATGGGATTTATTGTTATGTTGCCCAGTCTGGCCTTGAACTCCTGGGGTCAAGTGATACTCTGACCTCGGCCTCCCAAAGTACTGGAATTACAGGTGTGAACTGCTGCACCTAGCAGATCACCTAGTTTTTTGTTTTTTGTTTTTTGTTTTTTTTGAAACAGTCTTGCTCTGTTGTCCAGGCTGGAGTGCAGGGGCGTGATCTCGGCTCACTGCAAGCTCCGCCTCCTGAGTAGCTGGGACTATAGGCACACGTTGCCATGCCCGGCTAATTTTTTGTATTTTTAGTAGAGACGGAGTTTCACCATGTTAGCCGGGATGTTCTCGATCTCGTGACCTTGTGATCCACCTGCCTTGGCCTCCCAAAGTGCTGGGATTACAGGCCTGAGCCACTGCACCCGGCTTTTTTTTTTTTTTTTTTTTTTTTTAAGATGGAGTCTTGCTCTGTGGCCAAGACTGGAGTGCAGTGGTACAATCTCAGCTCACTGCAACCTCCCCCTCCTGAGTTCAAGCTATTCTCCTATCTCAGCCTCCCGAGTAGCTGGGATTACAGGTACTCACCACCACACCTGGCTAATTTTTGTATTTTTAGTAGAGATGGGTTTCACCATGTTGGTCAGGCTGGTCTCGAACTCCTGACCTCAAGTGATCCACCCGCCTTGGCCTCCCAAAGTGTTGGGATTACAGGCATAAGCCACCGTCCCCAGCTACCTAGTTTTGATGGATGTATTTCACCATATTTGTGTTCTCTCCAGATAGATAGATAGAGATCCCACAAGCCCTTTGAAAGTAAGTTTTGGACATCATTTTTCCTGGACACATCTCAGCACGTTTTTCCTAAGAGTGAGGACATTCTCCTGCACAATCACAATATTATTATCATACCTAAGAAAATCTACCATAATTTTCCCCTATCTTTTATGACTTTTCTTTTTTTGCAGACTCAGATCCAGTTGGGGTTCTCATATTGCATTAGTTGTGTTCTGTCCCTTTAATCACTTATTTATTTATTTATTTGGAAATAGGCTGGAATGTGCACACAGCTCACCACAGCCTCAACCTCCCAGGCTGATTCTCCCACCTCACCCTCTGGAGTAGCTGGTGCTACAGGCTGGGCCACCATACCTAGCTAATTTTTTTTTTTTTTTTTTTTTTTTTTAATTTGTAGAGATGGGGTCTCATTATGTTGTCCAGGCTGCTCTTGAACTCCTGGGCTCAACAATCCTCCCACCTCAGCCACCCAAAGTGCTGGGGTTACAGGCTTGAGCCACCATGTCCAACCTGTTTAATCATTTTTAATCTAGAATAGCCCACTGCTCAACCCCCTCCTTTTAAATGACATTAATTTTTTGAAGAGTGGGTTCATTGTTGCCCCATTTTCTTCATTTTTGTGAGTGTTTCCTTTTCATGTTCATCTGTCCTCTGCATTTCCTGTGAAAGCAATAATTTGCTGAGTATAGAACACATCTGATAAGGCCCCTACCATTCCTTAATGCTTGTTGTTTGAGGTTGGGGTCACTGGCATGACCCTGCTGTCAGCACACAGTATAATGGAGGCATGTTTGGAATGTGAGCCGAACAGCAGCTAATATTCAAGGAAGTGACATTTCAGCTGAATCTTAGTAAAGAAGGTAGGGACAATGTAGATAAGCATTGATACCTGAGAGCAGTAATTCCCAAGTACTGTGGGCTGGTTGTCCCTGGGAGGTGCCAGAGGACAATCCTTGAAGGTTGTGAGGAGCAGGTTGTTTATTTTTGTTTATGTTTGTAGAGACAGGTCTTGCTCTTTTGCCCAGGCTGATCTCCAATTCCTGGCCTCAAGTGATTCTCCCACCTTGGCCACCCAAAGTGTTGGGATTACACGCTTGAGCCACCTCGCCCGGCCAGGAACAGGTTGTGCAGGGTCATAAACTCTGTGCCAAGATTAGATTTGGTCCTAGAGGCTTTGGGAAGCTACTGCACACATTCTTTTTAGATTATACGTCATTTCCTGTCATATCACTGTCCTGAGATAAGCATGTTTTGGTCTATCTTCTCCCTAGGGGTGTATGTGTGTTTCTGAAGGATTTAAAGCTAGAAGTGACCTCAGAGTTGTGTTAGAAATAACAATTCTGGCCACTTGGTAAGGGACGGATTTTTAGGGGTGGATTGTCCAGGACAGAGGTGGAGAGAGAAAAGAACTTATGGACACAGGGACTTTCAGGAGCTGAAACCAACAGGAGAACCAGGGTTATACTCAGAGGTTTGGGAAAGGGTTGCGTGGTGCTGTAATGAGCTCAGCTGTCACCTCCCTGCCATCTGTTCCTCTTCTCCCTTTGCTCACCAGGCAGATAGAAGCTGTCACACAGGCTTCCTGGTTCCCATGTGGCTGATTCCTTAGCCATGGTTCCTGGATCCTGGGAAGGGACCCCAGGAAAGATGGGTGGCCACACACATGGTGTGAGTGAGTGTACTCCCAGACAGAGCAGGCTGCCTCATCTCAGCCTTTCCCAGCCTCTCTCTCCACCTTGCAAACCTTGGTCATGGCCTTAAGGAGCCCTGTGAGGTGGGTATCAGTGCTCTTAGTGTTTGTGGCGTGAGTGGATCTGGCCCCCCCAGATTGCTAGCCAAGACACCAGCAGCAAGTACTGCAACAGGGGCAGTTGCAGTTGCCTTAGTCTGGTGATCTGAGTTGAACAGGGGGCCTTTTGGGCTGAGCCTGTGCCTCCAGGCAGGTGTGTATGCTCGTTGTCCAAGACAGTCTGCTCTGGAGGTGGTGAGTGCCACTGTGGACAGGCACTCTAGTGCTCTCTCTGATGTGGGTAGTGACCTCTCCTTCCTCACCTTCTCCCACCTGGGCCATTCTCCTCACATAGCCGCAGGTCTTTCCTCACAGATGAGGACACTGCAGATCACATATTTCTATGCTATCCTTTCCCAGGCCAGGAGGATGGGTTGGTGAGAGAGGCTTTCTGTTCCCACTCTTGTTTGGTGCCTCTTGCCTGCACTTGCTATGAGCTTAAGGTTATGGTTGTGACCCCAAAACACAGCAGGGCCCAATCTAGGGAGGCTTGAGTTTGTGACCCTTTCTGGAATCCTTACTAGGACCCCATTTCAGTCAGCTGAGTTCCTTGGCTTCCTGAGCTGGCAGACTCCTGGACTTTGTAGAGAGGCTGCAGCATTAGGAGGACTTGCCAGAGTGCTGGTACAGGGTCAAGGCTCTCATGGTCAGCATTTTGGTGCTGCCTCTTCATAAAGTCAAGTTCCTGGTGGTCCAGGAGACATGCTTATGGTTGTAGATCTGCAGTTAATCCTGAGCTCTGGTTGGTGCTTGCCCAGGACTCAGAGGGCGAGGCACGGGTTTTCTCTGCCACTGGCTTATGTTCTTCTCTTTCTTTAGTTTGTCCTGAAGAATTATGGAGAGAACCCAGAAGCCTACAATGAAGAACTGAAGAAGCTGGAGTTGCTCAGACAGGTAGGAGGAGAGTATTGTTTTTTTATGCATGGGTAGACAGGATTGGTTTGATAGGGAGATAAAGAAACCGCCTAGGCCGGGTGCGGTGGCTCAACACCTGTAATCCCAGCACTTTGGGAGGCTGAGGTGGGCAGATCATTTGAGGTCAGGAGTTTGAGACCAGCCTGACCAACATGGTGAAACCCCATCTCTACTAAAAATACAAAAATTAGGCGGATGTGGTGTCATGTGCCTGTAGTTCCAGCTACTCGGGAGGCTGAAGCAGGATAATTGCTTGAACCCAGGAGGTGGAGGTTGTAGTGAGCCGAGATCATGCCACTGCCCTCCAGCCTGGGTGACAGAGCGAGACTCCATCTCAAAAACAACAAAAAAAGAAACCGCCCAGCCCATTTCTAGCTTTTGATGTAAAGTGAAAGACAGCTGGATGTGGTGACTCACGCCTATGATGCCAGCACTTTGGGAGGCCAAGGCAGCAGGATCGGTTCCTCCTGGAGTTCAGGCCCAGGAGTTTGAGACCAAATTCAACATAGTGAGATCCTGTCTCTACAGGGAAAAAAAAAAAAATTAGCCAGGCATGATGGTGCACACCTGTGTCCCCAGCTACTCAGGAGGCTGAGGAGGGAAGATCACTTGAGCCCAGGAGGTTGGTACTGCAGTGAGCCAACCATGTTCATACCACTGTACTCCAGCCTGACTGACAGAGTGAGATCCTGACTGTTCAGAAAACAAAACAAAACAAAAAAAATGAAAGATGAGTGACTCTTCCTTTCACTTAAACACTTAAGAGACCATTGTAAGGTTATTAATTGGCCTAATTTCCATATTATTGTGTCTCAAGGAATAGGGAGGCCTGAGGAGAGGGAGAGAGACAGGAAAAGGCCAGCCAGTGAAGCAGCGATAACACACGGGACATTTATAAGTCTGCCGTCTTCTATGGGTGCAGTTCATGGCACCAAAAACAATTACAATAGTAACATCAAAGATCACCGATCACAGATCACCATAACAGATATACAATAAAAAACAGTTTGAAATATTGTGAGAATTACTAAAATATGACACAGAGTCATGAAATGAGTGCATGCTGCTGGAAAAATGGTGCCGACAGGCCTGTGTGATGCAGAGTTGTCACAAACCTTCAGTCTGTAAAAAACACAGCACCTGCTAAGTGCAATAAAATGACGTATGCTGTATTTTTCCCTGATTATTTTATGTATTATTGGATAACAACATGTTTTCCCTTATGTTTTTGTTAGAAGTCTGAGAGTCTGCACTGGCATGGCTGAGCTTGAGTACCAGTGATGTAGATACATGCCATAGAAATCAGTAGCTGTTAGTGTTTTCTTATCTGTCATGGACCACATACCAATCCTTGCAATAACCCAGCAGCATTAGCAACTATTTTCAGTATACTACCCATCAGTAAATTTTTGGATATATTTTCATTTAGTCTAGTGGGTGAAGATATTTTCTTTTTTTCTTTTTTTGAGACCTAATCTCACTCTGCCACCCAGGCTGGAGTGCAGTGGCACGATCTCAGCTCACTGCAACCTCCACCTCCCAGGTTCAAACGATTCTTCTGCCTCAGCCTCCTAAGTAGCTGGGACTATAGGTGCCCGCCACCGTGCCCAGCTAATTTTTTGTATTTTTAATAGAGACAGGGTTTCAACTTGTTGGCCAGACTGGTCTCGACCTGCTGACCTCAGGTAATCCACCCGCCTCGGCTTCCCAAAGTGCAGGGATTACAAAGGCATGAGCCACCGCGCCTGGCCTGGGTGAAGATATTTTCTCTGTCAGTTATTCAAAGTTAGTACAAGGCCAGGTGCAGTGGCTCAGGCAGAGGTTGCCGTGAGCCAAGATTGTACCACTGCACTCCAGCCTGGGCAACAGAGCAAGATTCTGTCTCAAAAAAGAAAAGCTAGAAATTATTACACTTAGTGAGGAAGGCATGTGAAAAAGCTGAGATAGGCCAAAAGCTAGGCCTCTTGCACCAGATCACCAAGTTAGGAATGCAAAGAAAAAATTCTTGAAGGAAATTAAAAAATAATCGAATGATGTCATATCTCTGGATATCAGATTCTCCCCCTTCCCCAGAATTTGCTAGTTTTGTTTTTGTGTTTTTGATTGTTGTAGGCTACCCCTGTGCCAAGAATCAGCCTGAAATGTAAACTTAAAGTTTTTTTTTTTTTTATTTTCCTGAGACAGGGTTTCGTTCTGTCGTCCAGGCTGGAGTGCAGTGGCACAATCCCGGCTCACTGCAGCTTCCATCTCCCCAGTTCAAGCCATCCTCCCACCTCAGCCCCCAGGTAGCTGGGACTACAGGTGCACACCACCGCATCCAGCTACTTTTTAAATTTTTTGTAGAGGTGGGGTTCCCCTCTGTTGCCCAGGCTGGTCTCAAACTCCTGGGCTCAAGTGATCTTCTGGCCCCAGCCTCCCAAAGTGTTGGGATTAAAGGCGTGAGCCGCAGCACCCGGCCTTGTAAACTTAAGGTCTTCACAGGTCTTTTCTGAGCCTGTACCATTCCCTGCACATGCGCAGTGACTTTCTCATTTCCCCTATATATGTGGTTGCTTTTGAACATCTTACTCTTCAATGTCTGCCTCCCAAAAGAGGAAAAAGACAAAAATGAAGAAGGGAAAAGATGCCAGGCCTTTAGATCCCTTGGAAGTTACTTCAGCTAGGGGTGGAGAAGCTTACAGCCATGGAGGGAGGTGCAATAGTGGAGGAGCTGCCTCTTTCTCTGTACCTCTGTGATCAGAAGCAGCAATCAGCAAGATCTCCTGTATTTGGAGTACAGAGTCCTTTTTGTCCATGCTGGCTCCCACAAGCTGCTCCTGGAACTGGTGCACAGCTACCTCCCAGGTGCTGGGGGTGGGGGATGGGTGACTGCTACTATGGTAGGGGCTGAAATTGACCAAAATTAATGGCAATGAACTGCACTGTCAAAGCCTTCCCCTAGAAGTTGCAAGCCTTCAATAGACTCCAGAGTTAAGTCAGATTCTGCCAGTGCAGCTTGTCTTGGTGGGGAGACAGATTTCTGATGCTTCTTATGCTGTCTTCTCAGAACCCTCCTCATAAATTGAATCTTCTAAAAGGGTTTATTTGAACAAAGTTTGAAAACCAGTGAGATTGGCCGGGCGCGGTGGCTCAAGCCTGTAATCCCAGCACTTTGGGAGGCCGAGACGGGCGGATCACGAGGTCAGGAGATCGAGACCATCCTGGCGAACACGGTGAAATCCCGTCTCTACTAAAAAATACAAAAAACTAGCCGCGTGAGGCGGCGGGCGCCTGTAGTCCCAGCTACTCGGGAGGCTGAGCCAGGAGAATGGTGTAAACCCGGGGGGCGGAGCTTGCAGTGAGCTGAGATCCAGCCACTGCACTCCAGCCCAGGCGACAGAGCCAGACTCCGTCTCAAAAAAAAAAAAAAAAAGAAAAGAAAACCAGTGAGATAATCTTAGCCTCTAGGACAACCATCATTTTGCACACACAGGCATACACTATACACAAGGACGCAACACACCCTAGAAGGAGCATTACCACCAATCTCCAAAGCGTCCTCTGAGACATATCCTCCAAAGCATAAGGCAGACAACCTGCACAGAGCAACGGGCTGGGTAGAGCAGCCCCTGAGAGAGCTGTGAGCCAGCAGCTTTCAGACCTGTGCTTTTCCAGCGCAAAAAAAGCTCACACAAGGCCATCTGGGGTAGCCACTTCCCCTTCCTGGGACTTGGTTTAATTTATCCCAGCAATGTGCGAGTTGGACTAGATCACTGTTTCTGTTTGTTTTTGTTTTTGTTTTTGTTTTTGTTTTTAAAGACAGAGTCTCACTCTGTCGCTCAGGCTGGAATGCAGTCTATCTCGGCTCATTGCAACCTCTGCCTCCTGGATTCAAGCGATCCTCCTACCTCAGCCTCCTGAGTACCTGGGACTACAAGTATGCACCACCAGGCATGGCTAATTGTTGTAATCAAGCAATCCTCTGCCTCAGCCTCAGAAAATGCTGGGATTACAGGCATGAGCCACCATGCCTAGTCTTGATGACTGTTCCTTAAACTTTTGAAACCCCAGAACAAATTTTCTTACATAGGACACTGATAATAATCTTTCAGTGAAAAAGTTATTGGGAGCTTTAGGCAATCCTCTTTCCCTCATCTGAGCCTCAGTTTCCTCATCTGTAAAACCAGGGTTTGAATAGTTGTTTCTAAGAAGACTTCCCTTTTGAAACTCTGGAGTACATTCTTGGCTCTGTGATTACAGGGAATAAAACTGACAGGTGCAGAGGATGCTGTGGGGGTGTCACAGCATCAAGCTGTCTCTCAGACTCCTCTGTGCAGTTCGTCTGAGAGTCTGACAGACCAGGCTACAACCACAGGGGGCTGCATTCTTGGATGGATTAAAGGGTACAGGTGATCTCTTGGATCTGGAGGGGAGACTGCTTCCATTGTTTCCCAAAGATGGTTTTAGGAAGTACAAGACAAATTTTATTTTATTTTATTATTTATTTATTTTTGAGACCGAGTTTTGCTCCTATTGCCCAGGGTGGAGTGCAATGGCAAAACCTTGGCTCACCACAACCTCTGCCTCCAGGGTTCAAGCGATTCTTCTGCCTCAGCCTCCTGAGTAGCCACCACCATGCCCAGCTAATTTTGTATTTTTAATAGAGACGGGGTTTCTCCATGTTGACCAGACTGGTCTCAAACTCCCGACCTCAGGTTATCTGCCCACACTGGCCTCCCAAAGTGCTGGGATTACAGGTGTGAGCCAATGTGCCTGTCTTATTTTTTATTTTATTTTATTATTATTTTTTGAGATGGAGTCTCACTCTGTCATCCAGGCTGGAGTGCAGTGGCGCAATCTTGGCTCACTGCAAGCTCTGCCTCCCGGGTTCACACCATTCTCCTGCCTCAGCCTCCCAAGTAGCTGGGACTACAGGCGCCCACCACCATACCCGCCTTATTTTTATAATTTTAGTAGAGACGGGGTTTCACCTTGTTTGTCAGGATGGTCTCAGATCGAGACCACCTGACCTCGTGATCTACCCACCTCGGCCTCCCAAAGTGCTGGGATTACAGGTGTGAGCCACCATGCCCGGCCTTTTATTTTATTTTTTGAGATAGGGTCTCACTCTGTTGCCCAGGCTGAAGTGCAGTGGCATGATCATGGCTCACTGTAGCCTCCACCTCCCAGGCTCAATCACTTCTCCCCCTTCCCAAGCCTGTAGTCCTAAGTAGCTGGGACTACAGGTGTGCATCACTGCACCTTGCCAATTTTTGTATTTTTTGTAGAGGTGGAGTCTCGCCATGTTCCCCAGGCTGGTCTCAAAATCCTGGGCTCAAGCGATCCTCCCACCTTGGCCTCCCAAAGTGCTGGGATTACAGGCATGAGCCACCATGCCCAGCCAAGATTTTTAAATATTTTTATATGTGCTACTTTAGTGAGTATTGAAAAAAACTGTGTGGCTAGTGCATCACACCTATTATTTTAGAGCTGTTATTGCTTAGGATGTGGCTCTTGATTTTAAAAATGGGTTGTTTAAAGAAAGATGTTAAGTACAAGTGGTATTTGGATATGGCAGAGGTCATGATGGAGGGGTATGATAAGAATGACTAGATTTGAGAAGCACTGCCCTAATGCTGTAAGCTGTGGCTGTGACATGCCTTATCCTTGCACTGGGCATTCTAGAGGCCTCACCACCAGGGAGATTATCATCCCTGTTTAAAGAAGAGACTGAGTTTCAGAGTCTCCCAGGATACTGCTGGGAAGTGGTGTAGAGTACAACTGATGCCTGACTCTTCTGTTCTGCTGTCCCCAGGGTGTATGTACCCCTTCTGAGAGCATCTCTGCCAGCAGCTCAGAGCTGAGCTCTCAGAGTGGAGTGTCCTGGAGGATTTCTTCTGGCTAAGTCCTAGTGAGGGGCTCTGGTCCTCTGCAGGGGGCTGAGGGCAGACAGGTGTCAAGCCGTCCCCCTCACTGTGCACCTGCTCCTTGGAGGGTGTACTGTTTGCTTTTCTGTTTGTTTAAGCAGAGGGTTCATTTGTTTTTTTGTTGTTTTCCCCCCAAAATAAGAATAGGTCTGTTGGCCGGGCGCAGTGGCTCAAGCCTGTAATCCCAGCACTTTGGGAGGCCGAGGCGGGCGGATCACAAGGTCAGGAGATCGAGACCACAGTGAAACCCCGTCTCTACTAAAAATACAAAAAATTAGCCGGGCGTGGTGGCGGGCGCCTGTAGTGCTAGCTACTCAGGAGGCTGAGGCAGGAGAATGGCGTGAACCCAGGAGGCGGAGCTTGCAGTGAGCCGAGATCGCGCCACTGCACTCCAGCCTGGGCAACAGCGTGAGACTCCGTCTCAAAAAAAAAAAAAAAAAAAAAAAAAAAAAAAAAAAAAGAATAGGTCTGTTGTTTATCATAAATATTGAAAATGTTTAATATAAAGAATACATAAACAATATGAAGAAGTAAATACATGTTTCTGTCAGATGTATATCCATTTATTTATTTATAATTATTATTTTTTGAGACCGAGTCTCACTCTGTCACCCAGGCTGGAGTACAGTGGTGCGATCTCAGCTCACTGCAACCTCTGCCTGCCGCATTCCAGTGATTCTCCTGCCTAAGCCTCCTGAGTAGCTGAAATTACAGGTGTACACCACCATGCCTGGCTAATTTTTGTGTTTTTAATAGATACAGGGTTTCACCACGTTGCCCAGGCTGGTCTCGAACTCCTGGGCTCAAGAGATCCACCCGCCTAGGCCTCCCAAAGTGTTGGGATTATAGGCATGAGCCACCTCGCTCAGCCATATGTATCTATTTATATAGAATAAGATAAATTACTTAAATCTTATCATCCCGAGATAATCACAGTTAACATTATGGTATACAATCTTCTGAATCTTCTTTTTGTTTATGTACCTATTTGTGGTTTTTTGTTTGTTTTTTCTTTTGAGACAGAGTTTTGCTCTTGTTGCCCAGCCTGCAGTGCAATGGCATGATCTCAGCTCACTGCAACCTCCGCCTCCCGGATTCAAGCGATTCTCCTGCCTCAGCCTCCCGAGTAGCTGGGATTACAGGCATGCACCACCATGCCTGGCTAATTTTTGTATTTTTAGTAGAGATGGGATTTCACCATGTTGGCCAGGCTGGTGTTGAACTCCTGACCTCAGGTGATCCGCCTGTCTTGGCCTCCCAAAGTGCTAGGATTACAGGCGCGAGCCACCTTGCCTGGCCTATGTACCTATTTGGATATGGATATCAGTATTTGTATGATTCCATTTGTTACATTCTTTTTTTTTTTTGCCCAATAGCATGCCATAGGCTTCTTAACATATGAATAACTAGAGACTCTTGTCTTTAGTTTTCATGGTTGCAGAATATTCTCTTGTGAGGCACCTTGACATAATTAATTTAAAACAGTCCTCTTTAATGGGAATTCTGGCGGGTATCCAGTTTTGCCTTTTTGTTTTTTTTGAGAGACAGAGTCTTGCTTCATCACCCAGGCTGGAAAACGGTGGCACAACCGTAGCTCACTGCAGCCTTAACCTCCCGCTCAACCGATCTTTTCCCGTCAGCCTCCCAAGGAGCTGGGACTAAAGGCATCATCACACCTAGATAATTTTTAAAATTCTTTTTTGTTGAGACAGGGTCTTGCTACATTGCCCAGACTGGTATCTAACTCCTGGCCTCAAGCGATCCTCCCACCTTGGCCTCCCAAAATGCTGGGACCACATGTGTGAGCCACTGCACCTGATCTGGAGTCCAGTTTTTGACCCTGGTAATAATGCTGTGATAAATATCCTTCTATTCATATCCAAGCATTTACTTTCCTGGATGTCTGTTACTGTAAACTGTGAGATATAGAACTGTGGGTCACGCTGAGTGGCAGCTCACGCCTTTAATCCCAGTACTTTGGGAGGTGGAGGTGGGAGGATCACTTGAGCCCAAGAGTTTGAGAACAGCCTGGGCAACATGGCAAAACCCCGTCTTTATTAAAAACAAAAAACTGTGGGCCAAAGGTTAAGTACAGTAAAAAACTTAAAACATGTTGCAAATTGCTTTTCAGATATTTGAGATGGGCTGGGCACAGTGGCTCATACCTGTAATCCCGGCACTTTGGGAGGTTGAGGTGGGTGGATCACAAGGTTCAAGACCAGCCTGGCCAAAATGGGGAAACCCCGTCTCTACTAAATATACAAAAATTAGCCAGGCATGGTGGCGTATGCCTGTAGTCTCAGCTAATAGGGAGGCTGAGACAGGAGAATTGCTTGAACCCAGGAGGTTGCAGTGAACACTGTATTCTAGCCTGGGTGACAGAGTGAGACTCTGTTTTTTTTTTTTTCCTTAAAAAAAAAAAAAGAAAAACTACGTGGGATGGATTCAGTCAGCCAGCTGCCAGCCCTGGCTTGTGGAATGGTTTGTTGAACGACTATAGGTGTAGCCATGGACTTTTTGGGATCCCTTGGCATGTGCAGTCGGCCGGCTCTGATGCGTTTTCCTGGCTTTGTGGGTTAGCTGGCCTGCCTGTCCACTGCCCCATATGACAACAGGCCTGCTTCTCCCATCCTGCCCCCCCAGAATGCTGTCCGTGTCCCACGAGACTTTGAGGGCTGTAGTGTCCTCCGCAAGTACCTCGGCCAGCTTCATTACCTGCAGAGTCGGGTCCCCATGGGCTCGGGCCAGGAGGCCGCTGTCCCTGTCACCTGGTGAGAGCCCCAGGAAGGGCTGGAGGATCCCGGGGGGGAGTCTGGGTGGTGGGGGTGCTCCTTCCCTCCCTTCCCCCTTCTCCTTGCTGCATAGGATGGGGAATGGCCTCGTATGGTCCCCCTAGGCCTCCCCACAACCCCACACTGGAGTAGTTAGTCCCCTTACCTAATCTCCGGGCTCTGGCCAGTTCCTGCCCTCGAGATAACTGGGGTGCCATGTCTGCAGGACAGAGATCTTCTCAGGCAAGTCTGTGGCCCATGAGGACATCAAGTACGAGCAGGCCTGTATTCTCTACAACCTTGGTGAGCTGCCTGATCCCTTCCCCATGGCCCTACTCCCCAGTCCTGCCAGCCTAGGCTTCAGCTCTTCAGATGGCCACGAAGGCAGTGGGCTGATAAAGGGAGAACTCCAGGATTCCCGCCCCTCCACTGACTTCCCTACAGCCCTGCCAGCTCCTCTGCTGTTTTCTGGTCTGGGCCCATGGGGAGCCTCTGCTGGGGCGAGGTTCTACTGGTCTGGTTGCCACACAGAGTTGCCACTGTGTGCTCTGGCTGGGAGAGATGGCCTTTCTTCTTTGACTGGACAGCCCCTCCCCACTGTGGTTTTGGGCTGCTTCAGGAAGGAGAAGAGCAAGGCTGGCCTCAGCTTGCCCTGCTAGTCAGCCTTAGCCTGGCTCAAGGGAGAAGCTTGGGGAGCCCCAGAGTTCTGTGCAAACATCCCTGAAGCTTCAAGATTGGACCCCTTGGACAGGAGCCCTTCCATCCTCTGCCAAATGCAGAGCAGGAGACTGCGGACTGGGCAGGACTTCTGAGTTTCGCTGTTCCCTCCAGCTTGGGTGTCCTTGGACTCATTGCCCTGGTTCTCAGAGCCCTGTTTTCCTGACTGTGGATGACAACAGTGCCCCTTCTGCCTCACCTTTACATGGGTATGAGCAGCCCCAGGCCCCCTAACACTGTGTCCCCTCCCTCCCCAGGAGCACTGCACTCCATGCTGGGGGCCATGGACAAGCGGGTGTCTGAGGAGGTGAGGAGAGGGGCAGTAGTGGAACATGTGGACATACCAGGGAGGGGCAGCCTGCCAGTTATGGATGAATCCTGACCCATGGAGTGGACCCAGGCCATCCTCCCACTCCCTCCCAGGGCATGAAGGTCTCCTGTACCCACTTCCAGTGCGCAGCCGGCGCCTTCGCCTACCTGCGGGAGCACTTCCCTCAAGCCTACAGCGTCGACATGAGCCGCCAGATCCTTACTCTCAACGTCAACCTCATGCTGGTGAGGAGGTGCCCTGGTTGGAGTGGAGTTGAATCCAGGGAAGGGGATGGCTGGGGAGGGGGCAGTTGGGCCTGGATCCTGGACCAGGCCATGTGCTGATGGCAGTGAGGGACAAGCAGGGGGCCTTGGCTTTGTTGAATCTAGGAGCACAGTGGTGCTGCTTGGCGTGGGGTCAGCTGGGGGAGAGGGCAGTGAAGAGGGATCCCTCAGTCTGCCCCTGGGGAAGGGGAAGGGGAAGGGTGAGGCCTTGGGTGAGTGAGGGACACCTCATGTGTCTCCCCAGGGCCAGGCTCAGGAGTGCCTCCTGGAGAAGTCGATGTTGGACAACAGGAAGAGCTTTCTGGTGGCCCGCATCAGTGCACAGGTAGGGACGGGGCTGATGGGAGGCCTTCGTTTTACTGTTGACCCCCCCACTCACTGAGCCCCACCCTGTCCCCAGGTAGTAGATTACTACAAGGAGGCATGCCGGGCTTTGGAGAACCCCGACACTGCCTCACTGCTGGGCCGGATCCAGAAGGACTGGAAGAAGCTTGTGCAGATGAAGATCTACTACTTTGCAGCCGTGGCTCATGTGAGGGCCTGGGGCCCCAGGGTGGGGTGGGGCTGAGTGGCCACAGCTCAGGAAGCAAGTCATGGCACCTCTTCTTCTTTCCCAGCTGCACATGGGAAAGCAGGCCGAGGAGCAGCAGAAGTTTGGGGAGCGGGTGAGTGAGCTGCAGCAAGGAGGGGACTAGGGACCGATAGCAGCCTTCAGTGAGATGCTGGTGTGCTCCCACTCCTTACACACCAGGGGGTGGCCTTCTCTGTCTCACCCTGGCCACCACCTGCTGCAGGCCTGGTGTCTTAAGTGTTGTCCCATCTGTGCAGCCCTCGTCCCTCAGAGTCTGAGGAGGTGGGGCAGGCTCCCCACAGAGCGGGTGGCTGGGGCAGGGCGTGGCGCTGCTCCCGGCTGCCTCCTGAGCTGCTTGTCATCTGATGGGTCACCTGATGGAAAGGCAGGGCCGGGTGGGAGGCAGGAGGAGTAGGGGTCCAAGCAGAGGAGGACAGAGCAGGCTTTCCTGCCACTCTCCACAGGTTGCGTACTTCCAGAGCGCCCTGGACAAGCTCAATGAAGCCATCAAGTTGGCCAAGGTAAAGCTGAGGAAGGCCTGGCTGCCCCTCAGACCCTTGGTTGGTGCCAGCCTTGGTTGGTGCTAAGACCCCACCCCTGTCCCTAACCCCACAGGGCCAGCCTGACACGGTGCAAGACGCGCTTCGTTTCACTATGGATGTCATTGGGGGAAAGTGAGTCTGTGGGGGTGGCCCTGGTTCCCTCTTTTTGTGAAGGGTCCTGTGTCTCTGCTGGCATCTTTGGGAGGAAGCCTTCAGTGCCAGAGAGCGATGTCCTACATGGGAAGTAGGTTCTGGATCTCCACTGACACCCCGTCACTGCCCACTCCCCCTGCTCCTGACCCCCAGGTTCAATTCTGCCAAGAAGGACAACGACTTCATCTACCATGAGGCTGTCCCAGCATTAGACACCCTTCAGCCTGTAAAAGGTCGGGGAGCTGAGAGGTGGGGGCAGAGGTGACGGTGGGGTGGAGACAGGACACAGGAGGCTGCCTCAAGGACTCTGCATGGGCCTGATCTCCACAATTCCCACCTCTCCAGGAGCCCCCTTGGTGAAGCCCTTGCCAGTGAACCCCACAGACCCAGCTGTTACAGGCCCTGACATCTTCGCCAAACTGGTACCCATGGCTGCCCACGAGGCCTCGTCACTCTACAGGTGGGTGGAGGGTGGAACAGAGGGAGGCTGGGTGTCTTGAGATGTGGGTCTCCAGCCAATGCTGTGTTGCTTCTGCAGTGAGGAGAAGGCCAAGCTGCTCCGGGAGATGATGGCCAAGATTGAGGACAAGAATGAGGTCCTGGAGTGAGTGTGGGACTTGGGCCAGGAGGCGGAGGCGGAGGCAGGCAGCACATCCTGGGGCTCTGGGAACCCCAGGGCTGCCTATGCTGGGAAAGGAATGAAATGTCCGTTCCAAACAGGTTTCCCAACGCTGCCTTCCCGCCCAGGGTGGTGGGGCTGGTGTGTAAGGCAGGAGTCATGTCTTGGGAGGAGGAGGTGCCTTCTGTCCCACTATTTCCAGCAGTGCCCTGGGCATGTTCTGTGAGACCAGGCCAGACCTGGTAGTAGGGGTCTGAGGTCACAATTTGCTCTCTGCTGAGACCTCAGATTCAGTGGTGGGGCTTGCCCTAGCGGCTCCTTTGACATGGTCAGAGTTGGATCAGCACCCAGCACCCACCTGGCCCTGTTACCCCCCCACAGCCAATTCATGGATTCAATGCAGTTGGATCCCGAGACCGTGGACAACCTTGATGCCTACAGCCACATCCCACCCCAGCTCATGGAGAAGTGTGCGGCCCTCAGCGTCCGGCCCGACACTGTCAGGAACCTTGTCCAGTCCATGCAAGGTGAGTAAGGGGCAGAGCAAGCAGGTGGAGGGGAGTGTGGAGGTCATCTGCTGTGGCCTCCTCCTTGTCTCTGGTCACCGAGGATGGAGGCTGCACCCCTCTAGGCCCTGGCTTGGGTATCCATGCCCACTCCTCTGGATCAGCATACCTCATGCACCCTGCTCAGTGTACGCATACCTCATGCAGCCTGCTCAGCACACCTCAAACCCTGACCTGAGGGGGCGGTACTGTCTCTTTGGGGAGGGGCCCATGGGTGCCCAGTCAGCCTGCCTCAGGGGCTGCCTCTACAATCCACACCCCCAGTGCTGTCAGGTGTGTTCACGGATGTGGAGGCTTCCCTGAAGGACATCAGAGACCTGCTGGAGGAGGATGAGCTGCTAGAGCAGAAGTTTCAGGAGGTGGTGGGCCAGACGGGGGCCACCTCCGTCCCCTCCAAGGCTGAGCTGGCAGAGGTGAGGCGAGAATGGGCCAAGTACATGGAAGTCCACGAGAAGGCCTCCTTTACCAACAGTGAGCTGCACCGTGCCATGAACCTGCACGTCGGCAACCTGCGCCTGCTCAGCGGGCCACTTGACCAGGTCCGGGCTGCCCTGCCCACACCGGCCCTCACCCCAGGTGAGCCCCACCCGACCCCATTGGGAGACTTGAGCTGGGGGTTTCTCTGGCCTCACTGACCACTGTTGCCCACAGAGGACAAGGCTGTGCTGCAGAACCTAAAGCGCATCCTGGCCAAGGTGCAGGAGATGCGGGACCAGCGTGTGTCCCTGGAGCAGCAGCTGCGTGAGCTTATCCAGAAAGATGACATCACTGCCTCACTGGTCACCACAGACCACTCAGAGATGAAGGTGGGCTGAGTGAGCAGGGTGGAAGGACTCTGGGCCCCACCCTTAGGAGTCGAGGCCCTGAGTGTCCATCCCCGGCCCCCACCCCTCCCTCAGAAGCTGTTTGAGGAGCAGCTGAAAAAGTACGACCAGCTGAAGGTATACCTGGAGCAGAACCTGGCCGCCCAGGACCGTGTCCTCCGCGCACTGACAGAGGCCAACGTGCAGTACGCAGCCGTGCGGCGGGTACTCAGTGACCTGGACCAAAAGTCAGTGCCCAGTCCTCTGCTTTTGTCTGGAGCCACCTGGAGCCCACCCCCATGGTTCACCTGGAGCTGGCCCTTCTGCCCACCAGGTGGAACTCCACGCTGCAGACCCTGGTGGCCTCGTATGAAGCCTATGAGGACCTGATGAAGAAGTCACAGGAGGGCAGGGACTTCTACGCAGACCTGGAGAGCAAGGTGGCTGCTCTGCTGGAGCGCACGCAGTCCACCTGCCAGGCCCGCGAGGCTGCCCGCCAGCAGCTCTTGGACAGGTTCGTGTGGCCCTGGGGCTGTGGTGCGGCTTGGGTCCAGACAGGCTGGGGTGATGGGAGCCTGGCCCCACTTCTTCCCTGCCTGTCCCACAGGGAGCTGAAGAAGAAGCCGCCGCCACGGCCCACAGCCCCAAAGCCACTGCTGCCCCGCAGGGAGGAGAGTGAGGCAATGGAAGCAGGAGACCCCCCCGAGGAGCTGCGCAGCCTTCCCCCTGACATGGTGGCTGGCCCACGACTGCCCGACACCTTCCTGGGAACTGCCACCCCACTCCACTTTCCTCCCAGCCCCTTCCCCAGCTCCACAGGCCCAGGACCCCACTATCTCTCAGGCCCCTTGCCCCCTGGTACCTACTCAGGCCCCACCCAGCTGATACAGCCCAGGGCCCCAGGGCCCGCTGCAATGCCCGTAGCACCTGGACCTGCCCTCTACCCAGCCCCTGCCTACACACCGGAGCTGGGCCTTGTGCCCCGATCCTCCCCCCAGCATGGCGTGGTGAGCAGTCCCTATGTGGGGGTAGGGCCGGCCCCACCAGTTGCAGGTCTGCCCTCCGCCCCACCTCCTCAATTCTCAAGCCCCGAGCTGACCATGGTGGTTCGGCCAGCCACCACCACAGTAGATAGCATCCAGGCGCCCATCCCCAGCCACACAGCCCCACGGCCAAACCCCACGACTGCTCCTCCCCAGCCCCGCTTCCCGGTGCCCCCACCACAGTCACTGCCCACACCTTACACCTACCCCGTAGGGACCAAGCAACCCGTCCCAGCCCAGCACCACTTCTCTCCTGGGATCCCTGCAGGTTTTCCAGCCCCGAGGATTGGGCCCCAGCCCCAGCCCCATCCTTCACAAGCATTTGGGCCTCAACCCCCACAGCAGCCCCTTCCACTCCAGCATCCGCACCTCTTCCCACCCCAGGCCCCAGGACTCCTACCCCCACAGTCCCCCTACTCCTATGCCCCTCAGCCTGGGGTTCTGGGGCAGCCGCCAACCCCCCTGCACACCCAGCTCTACCCAGGTCCTGCTCAAGACCCTCTGCCAGCCCACTCAGGGGCTCTGCCTTTCCCCAGCCCTGGGCCCCCTCAGCCTCCCCATCCCCCCCTGGCATATGGTCCTGCCCCTTCTGCCAGACCCGTGGGCCCCCAGGCAGCCCCTCTTACCATCCGAGGGCCCTCGCCTGCTGGCCAGCCCACCCCCAGTCCCCACCTGGTGCCTTCACCTGCTCCATCTCCAGGGCCCGGTTCTGTGCCCCCTCGGCCCCCAGCAGCAGAACCACCCCCTTGCCTGCGCCGAGGCGCTGCAGCTGCAGACCTGCTCTCCTCCAGCCCGGAGAGCCAGCATGGCAGCACTCAGCCTCCTGGGGGTGGGCAGCCCCTGCTGCAGCCCACCAAGGTGGACGCAGCTGAGGGCCGTCGGCCGCAGGCCCTGCGGCTGATTGAGCGGGACCCCTATGAGCATCCTGAGAGGCTGCGGCAGTTGCAGCAGGAGCTGGAGGCCTTTCGGGGCCAGCTGGGGGATGTGGGGGCTCTGGACACTGTCTGGCGGGAACTGCAAGATGCGCAGGAACATGATGCCCGAGGCCGTTCCATCGCCATCGCCCGCTGCTACTCACTGAAAAACCGGCACCAGGATGTCATGCCGTACGACAGTAACCGTGTGGTACTGCGCTCAGGCAAGGATGACTACATCAATGCCAGCTGCGTGGAGGGGCTCTCCCCATACTGCCCGCCGCTAGTGGCCACCCAGGCCCCACTGCCCGGCACAGCTGCTGACTTCTGGCTCATGGTCCATGAGCAGAAAGTGTCAGTCATTGTCATGCTGGTTTCTGAGGCTGAGATGGAGAAGGTGAGAGAGGGGCTGGGTGCCCACGAGGGCAGTGTGGGGTGGCAGGGCAGGGGATCCTGGAAAACCAGCCCTGTTTTGGTTTGTCTGTCCCTCAGCAAAAAGTGGCACGCTACTTCCCCACCGAGAGGGGCCAGCCCATGGTGCACGGTGCCCTGAGCCTGGCATTGAGCAGCGTCCGCAGCACTGAAACGCATGTGGAACGTGTGCTGAGCCTGCAGTTCCGAGACCAGAGCCTCAAGCGCTCTCTCGTGCACCTCCACTTCCCCACTTGGCCTGAGTTGTGCGTCCACTGCTCTGGATGGTGGCTGGGGGTCTGGGGTGCTGTCCAGTCCTTGGTGCTGGGAGGGATGAGAGCCTGAGATCAGGTCTGGCTCATAGGCTCTTCCCCACCCCATCCTGTCCCACAGAGGCCTGCCTGACAGCCCCAGCAACTTGCTGCACTTCATCCAGGAGGTGCACGCACATTACCTGCATCAGCGGCCGCTGCACACGCCCATCGTTGTGCACTGCAGGTAGAGGGTGGGCCTGACAGTCTCTATGCGGGCTCTTGGCCTGGCGTCATTCCCCAGCCTCATGCCCCCTTCTTGGCACAGCTCTGGTGTGGGCCGCACGGGAGCCTTTGCGCTGCTCTACGCAGCTGTGCAGGAGGTGGAGGCTGGGAATGGAATCCCTGAGCTGCCTCAACTGGTGCGACGCATGCGGCAGCAGAGGAAGCACATGCTGCAGGAGAAGGTGAGGATCTGGGCAGGTGGGGCTGGGATGGGCCTTCTGTCTCCGGGTGACGGGCCCCTGCCTGGCTGACCTGGCCAAATGCACCTGTGCAGCTGCACCTCAGGTTCTGCTATGAGGCAGTGGTGAGACACGTGGAGCAGGTCCTGCAGCGCCATGGTGTGCCCCCTCCATGCAAACCCTTGGCCAGCGCAAGCATCAGCCAGAAGGTGAGGAAGGTTCCCTGGAAGCTGCTGGGACAGCCACAACCTTGGGACTCCCTCTCCTCACCCACTCTGTCTTCTCAGAACCACCTTCCTCAGGACTCACAGGACCTGGTCCTCGGTGGGGATGTGCCCATCAGCTCCATCCAGGCCACCATTGCCAAGCTCAGCATCCGGCCTCCTGGGGGATTGGAGTCCCCAGTTGCCAGCTTGCCAGGCCCTGCAGAGCCCCCAGGCCTCCCGCCAGCCAGCCTCCCAGAGTCTACCCCAATCCCATCTTCCTCCCCGCCCCCCCTTTCCTCCCCGCTGCCTGAGGCTCCCCAGCCTAAGGAGGAGCCGCCAGTGCCTGAAGCCCCCAGCTCGGGGCCCCCCTCCTCCTCCCTGGAGCTGCTGGCCTCCTTGACCCCAGAGGCCTTCTCCCTGGATAGCTCCCTGCGGGGCAAGCAGCGGATGAGCAAGCAGAACTTTCTGCAGGCCCATAACGGGCAAGGGCTACGGGCCACCCAGCCCTCTGACGACCCCCTCAGCCTTCTGGATCCACTGTGGACACTCAACAAGACCTGAACAGGTTTCGCCTACCTGGTCCTTACACTACATCATCTCTCATGCCCACCTGCCCACACCCAGCAGAGCTTCTCAGTGGGCACAGTCTCTTACTCCCATTTCTGCTGCCTTTGGCCTGCCTGGCCCAGTCCGCACCCCTGTGGGGTGGAGATGTACTGCAGGCTCTGGGTCAGGTTCTGCTCCTTTATGAGACCTGACATTTTTCAGCTCTTTGCTATTGAAATAATAAACCACCCTGTTCTGTGGCCCATGTCTGAGTCTGCCCATTGCTGCCTCAGCTCCAGTAGCACTGGCAGGAACTTAGCACCTTTCGTGGATAACAGGATGGTACCAAACTGTTATACTACCAGGACAGTTCTTTAAGGGTCCTGCAGTTCTGGCTTGCTCATCCTCCCCGCTTTGCTACCTGTGCCATGCTGTATGTTTCCTCAGCAGCTCTGAGGAGGGTCCAGGCAGTGTGTGCACAAACAATTCCGAGAGAGACAAGTAGCTCCCAAAGTGCCTGACAGATGTGGTTTTTTAAAAAAGTTTAATATTACAGTCAGGAGGCAGCGGCTGGTAGATACTCGGCTCTTTCCCCCAAGTCCAGGTTCAGTGCATTGGCCCCCACACAGCACCCCAGACCCCTCCCTGCCTGGGCAGGGAGGCCCCATGCTCAGTCCAGCTTCTCCAGCACGGAGGGCACATACACCAGGCTGAGCTCACTGCCAAAGTTGCAGACAATGGCAGCGTTGTCCAGCACCAGGATCTGGCGGGCAGGCTGGGCCTCACTGTTCTTCCCCAGGTAGACTGTCTGTAACAGGTCCCCGTAGTTTAGGTCCCAAAAGGAGACACAGCCTTGGCCGCCGGTCACCAGCAGGTTGTCTGAGATGACACCCAAGCTTGCACCACAGCCCAGATCCTGGAGGCAAGGACATGACAAGCTCAGTCCTGAGTCCTTCCCTAAAGTCCCAAGAATCCTATGATCCCCACCCCCTCTACCTGCTGAATGGAGTAGAACTTGATGCCTGTGCTGCGGTCCCAGATGCTGATGAGGTCATCCAGGCCACTGCTGATGACACAGGAGGTGGTACAGGTGAGGGAGGTGACATCCCCACGGTGAGCAAACACGTGGCTGACCCGGCTGCCAGTCAGTACATCCCACAGGCAGATGGCCCCATCTTGTCCTCCACTGGCCAGCACCATGGTCTGGGGAAACAGGTCAGGGGAGCGGGGTCACTGTGGTGGAGTACCTCTGTCAAAAATGGTGTTCCTGTGCCCTGGTGGGTGGGGCCCTGACTCTGCTTCCTGGAAGGGGCCCAGCTCCCAGGAGTCAGCAAACATGGGCCACAGGCTCTGTACCCCCCTACCCCCGCCCCGCAGGCCCCTCACCTGGTCAATGTACACAGTCGTGATGGCCCCCGAGTGGCCCTGAAGGGTGAAGAGGCAGCACGAGTCCTCCAGACGGAATACCTGTGACAGGGATGGACCTCAGGTTCTGGTCTCTGGGATTTTCCAAGTTATACTTTGGCCGGGAAATGCCCTCTGTCCTTCACCAGGACTCCTCCAGCCTCTCCCTGACGAATGCATCAGGCTCCCACCCTGCGCCAGGCCACTCCAGCACCCAAGAGATGAGACAATACTCACTCTCAGCGTGTGGTCTTGACTCCCAGTCACCAAGCGCCCGGCAGCGGCTTTCAGGGCTGTGATGGGTTTTTGGTGTGCACAGGGCACTGTGTGGGTCAGGCGACAGGCCACTGTGTCACTGCTGCCGTACACTGGAGAGGCAGGGCAACTGCCCCGCCCTGGGGTCCCTGAGGACAAAAGGCCAAGTGAAGGATCTCTGAGAAGGCAATGGGCAGATGGCCCCTGCACATCCCACGAAGTGTGAACACCTGCCCACCCCAGGCCCTCCGACCTCTAAACTGCAGGGGGCTGAGGGCAGTGTGGGTCTCCAAGGAGAAGAAATCAAGGGAACCGTTGAGCCGCGCAGCCACAATCCTGGAAGAGAAGAACAGCTGCCAGGGGCCTCTCCCTTAGAGCCCCAGGAGAGCCCCAATCCTGGGGCTGAGCATGTGGGCACAAGAGAGATAAAGGGCCAGTTCAAGAAGGGTCAGGAGGGACATGGCCAAGAGGAAAGCACATGGTACCAGAACAGATGCTGGAGCCAGAGGGCAACTGCAAATATTAACCTCCTTGTGCCTCAGTTTGTCTGCAAAATAGGGATAAGAGTACCCACCTCACATAATGGTCATGAGAATCAAGTGAGCTAACATGTAAGGTGGTACCTGGTGAATGTCACATAAGTTTGTAAATTAAAAACAAGCGGAGGGCTCCATGTAGCCTGGAGCTGAAGGGAAGACTGCTGAGGGGAAACAGGATGCAGAGTGGGCTATGTTGGGCATTGTGGAAGCCTGCATTCTCCATCACATAAAAGCAGCTTCAACCCAATCACAGCCCACACCAATTCCTTTTTCCACAAAGAAGGATTTTTTTTTTGCTCTCCAAAATTCCTAGGTACAGTCTGACAGGCAGGGATGGGTATATTTGCCCAATAACCCCAAAGCCTCAAAGCAGGTGGGGTTCAAAATCTTAATGTAGCGAAAGGCAATGCATGCCTACAACCTCTGCCCATGAATTTGAAGGGCCACACCAGACCTGGGGAAGCCACAGTTGTATGATTGGAAGTGGGTGGACAAAGAGAGACCACAGTCACCAGGAACCCTGAGGATCAGGGCTGAGACCTCGGGGCTTTCCTTAAAGCTAAAACAAGCAGCAAAGGAGAATTTCCAAGAAGCACAGAGGGACCTGGGGAAATTGGCCAGGCTGGAGAGGATGTCAGCCAAGGCCCATGCAGAACCTGTGCTGACAGGAATGACGGCAGCAGCCACTGGCAGAAATCCACAGCACTAAGGGCAAGGGACGCCCCCTCCCCAAGGAAAAAGAAAGACTCCAGCTCTAGGTCAGATGGTGCTGCCACCAAGAGTCAAGGAGCCTTGGAGGAGGAGCCAGTGTGGGACAGGCAGGCGAAGGCGTTCGGTGGAAGGCACCTGGCCATTGGGTGGAGACCCAGGTTCACCAGCTCAGAGGTGGGGCCAGAACCCAGGTGACTGAGACTCCCCAAGCAGTGTGCATGCAGACGGAGCCCTGGCGACGCCCACAGCCAGCAGGCTTGCTGAGGAGGGCAAGCACGACAGGACCAGGGAGAGCAGAGAACAGCCGCCAGCAGCCAAGGAGAAGAGGGTTCTGCAAGCACACTTTGTTTCTGTAACCAAAAATGCAACCAAGATACCCCAAAGGCTCAAGACTGACAAGCTAATCAGAGAAACTGGCTTCATTGAGAAGGGCGAGAAAGGACAGGAGTGTATCACTCCCCACTGTCACTGCTTAAGGCCCTGGGAGGTCACCTTGTGCCAGGCCCAATTCCGAGCACGTCACACCCCTAATGCTTTTTAATTGTTACCTTCCCATCCAAGTGGACTGCCCTCTGCTTACACGTGTGGGGCTGGTCATCAAGAAGGTCAATCGAAACATACAGTGCAGCAGTGGACAGGAACCAGGACTCAAGACTCAAGATGAGTATGGCCTAGCCAACAAAGGCTGGGGACATCTGGGGCTGGGGCAGGCCACACTCACCTTTTGTCCAAGAAGACCAGAGCGGTAATGCCTGAGGAGACCTCCTCGCTGCTGCAGCACAGCACCCCTTCAATGGCGTCCCACACCTATTAAGTCCAGAGACTGTGAGCACCTGCCCACCAGAAAGGCCCACAATCCCCGGGGTGGACAGCCGCTCTGCCCACCTTTAGCCCCTCTGCCCACCTCCAGCCGGCCGCTGCTCCGCCCCACCACGATGAGGTGGCCCTGCAGCTCCAAGCTCCAGATGGAACCCTCCGCACTGGGGGCCCAGGCAAGGGAAGGGGAGCCTTTCTCAGGGGAGCCACCCTCGTCCTCAGGGGCCTGGGGCAGCACCGGCCCAGGCGAGGGTGGGCGCAGGGCTGGTGTGCAGACGGCCGCCAGCCCCTCCTCCTGGTACACGCGCTGCACCAGGCGGCTGAAGTCATAGCCTAGGGAGTCCCGAGCGCGGCCACAGACCGCCCGGTGCCGGGGCTCAGGCTGAGTGGGCTGTGAGGGCTGTGGCTGCGCCGAAAAGTTGGTGTCAATTAAGCAGGTGAGGTCAGGCTGGTCCCCGAAGAGGGAAGGCGGTGGAGGGTCCCGGGGGCGGTGTCTCAGGGGAGGGCTGTCCCCAGGCTCCTCTGGGCCAGCCTTCCCACCATCTGAAAGTCGTTCCCAGCTCTCCTGAGCCTCAAGCCCGCTGCCCACGCCACTGTCCCGGCGCTGCCTGCTGGGGGCCAGGATGGTGGAGTGAGAGGGGATGTAGGAGAGGGGGTGTGGGGGAGGGGGAAAGGGTGAGAGGGGGAAGTGAGGGGCCATTAGAGGGGACAAGCGGAGAGGGTGCGGTGTGGGGGTGGGAGGGAGCCTGGAGGGGTTGGGGGATACGTCAGAGGGAGAAAGGAGGAGAGATACATGGCTGCACGGGGTAGGTGGTGGGGTGAGGGGGGTGGGGGGTCACAGAGGAGAGGGCAGCCGCACCTACCCTGGGCGCGGGATACGCGTGAGGCAATCCCCGGTCTGTGCGTCCCACACACAGACGTGGCCTGCCAGGCAACAGCTCACCAGCAGCATGCCGTCGCTGGCCAGGCACTCGATATCCTGCGGGAGCCTGGTGTTGGTGTGGGCCAGGCCCCAGCCCTCCCCTGTCTGGCCGTTGTGCCCCCGCTCACCATGAGGTGGCCGCGCAGGACCAGCGGCACAATCTCCGTCTCAGGTGGCGCATAGCCGTAGTCGTCGCAGGGCAGCTCTCCGCGCCTCCGCCGCCCGGGTCCGCTGCCCGGCTGCCCGTAGTTGCGCGGGCACAGCACGCGGTACAGGCAGAGCAGCAGCAGCACCAACACAATGCCCGCGGCTAGACCCAGTGCCGCCACCCTGCACGGGAAGGCGGACTGCTGTGAGACACACCTCATAGCCTGTCCCCTCCCCTCCTCCCTCTCCCCTACTATTGCCCACCTGCCCCCCTCCCCACACTCTATCCCACCCCACCCCACCCAGCAACCTTACTTGTACAGTGTGACGTCTCCATGGGCCTGCACCCCACCTGGGCCCTTGGGTCCCGCTTCCCAGTGCCCAGCAGGTATGGGCCCCGGTGGGGGCCAGGCACTGCGGCCATCCTGAGGGTGCCGGCCCTCCAGGGCCTCCCTCGGGTTCAGGCGGAGTGTGACTGGGATGACAGGCAGCAGGCTGATGTACCTGGATCCGGACAGTGGGCAGCCTCAGCGGGGGGCCCCCTCCCAAGGCTTCCTCCTACTGTGCCTGCCAGCCAGTCCGCTCCCTCCTCCCCAGGCACGCCTCAGCTCCACCGGCCAGACTCTCCCAGCATGGGGGTTGGGGACAGAGGTAGGTCCCTCCCCAGCCCAGCCTAGCAGCCAACCTTGCTGTCCCAGATACCAGCACCCAAGCAGCCCTTCTGACAATGTGGGGTATCTCCCTCCCCACTCCTGGCACAGGTGGGTGGGTCTCATTCTAGCGAGGGCTGGCAGCCACCTGTGACTCCTCAGAGGAACCTGGGGTTGCTCTTGGGTTATGGCTGCCTAGACCACCAGTTTCCACCTCACAACCTTATGAATTGTTTTAGTTATTTGCAGAATTCAAACTGTGGGCCTCCTACATTGGGGAAAGGGGATGGTGAGTTGACACCATCGAGTGAGGTGGCACCTGGCATGGCCCAGCTCACCTCTTGGCCAGCGTGATGTTGTAATAGCTGAAGAGCGTCGGCCAGTGGCGGAAAGACAATTTCCTCCAAAGTTCCTCATCCTCAGGCCCCCAGGTTACCTCTGGGACTGGGCTGTCATGGACAACCTCTGCTGGACTTCCATGCTCAGGTGGCTCGCCTGGCGATGTCTGGTTCTCAGGTAGCTTAGGGGCATCAGGTGGGAAGATGGAGAAGGCAGGGTCCGGGTGGCTGGCGGGCAGCATGCCACTAGGCACGGGCATGGGAGCCAGGGCTCCCTCACCCAGCGGGCTCTGTTCCGTCACCTGGGCAGCGAGGTAGGTGCGCAGCCCTGCTGGGTCTGTGTATACCAGGATGCCAATCCAGACAACGGTGCCAGCCTGCAGTGGAGCAGGGTACTCAGTGGGAGGAATGGGCCTCAACCCCAGCAGCTTCAGCCCTCATGCTGAGAGGAAAGCAGCACGGGGACCTGAGGCCTAGGGATGGAGAGAGGACACAGGCCCCACTGTGTGCTTTCCTCCTGCCTCTCCGAGTCCTCCTGCTAACACCTGCCAGCACTTGCTGCTGGAGGGCCTGCTTCCCTTTCCACAGTTAGGGGCTGAGTTTCTTGGCCTGGAAATAGACTGAACCACCCTGAGGTTTGACACAGAATGTCCCCGTCCCTAATCTCCACCTCAGCTGGGATCAGAAAGCTGCTACCATTCATATGGTCAGCATGGCCAGAGGGCCAGCTGCCTGACCTGCTCCAGAGTCCCCCAGAGGGCCTAGTCTCAGGGAGCCTCAGCCTTCCTCCCGTCTCAGTTCAGCTCCCTGGGAGAGGCACTGCTGCCCCGCAGCCAGCGCAGCCTGGCTGGTGACTGATTTTGCCCAGCACTTTCCACTGTCTGCACACCATGCAGCAGCCAATGAAATGTGGCCCAGGGAAATGTGGTGGCCACAGGTGGGTCCATCCCAGAGCACTCGACTAACAGGCTCCTGTCCTGGGCCACTCTCGGGAGAGGATGGCTCCTGTACCTGAGAGCCCTGGAGCTGCTGCTCCCACAGGCTTGTCTCCTCAGAAGCCACCAGGGTCTGGGCAGGGAGGACACAACAGGCAGCTCCCCAGAGCCAGGTTTCCAGGGGCCACCAGAGCCTGAGGAGCATCCCTCGCCACTCTAAGGACAAGTGCAGCACCACAAGAGGCCTGGAGCGCTGGCCCTCCAGAAGAGGGCAGGGCAGGGGTGGCAGGTACCATGATGAGACGCTGTGCCAGGCGGGTGCGGGCCAGGAAGTAGACAACACGCAGCCTCTTGGGGAGCCGCAGGTTTCGGAAGGAAGACGGCTGCAACGTGATGGTGTGGGGTGTGGACGGCCGCACAGCCAGCTGCCGCTCGTAGCGCGTTGGCTGCCCCACTGGCTTGGCTGAGGGTAGGCAGGCCTCAGGGGGCAGCCGCTTGTTCAGGTCCGCTAGCTGTTGGGGGCACAGTGGTCAGGGCCCGAGTCCACCATCCAGAGGGCGCCCGCACAGGACCACTGCCCTGCCCAAGGTCCACACCCTTCTCACCCAGGACTCCCTCAGTACAGCCAGGGCTGAGGAGGTGGGCGGGGCAAGGCTCAGCCCACTCCTACCTCCATCCGGCGAATGTCAATGGACAGGACAGTGGTGAAAAACAGCATCTGAAGGAAGAAGTCAGACACCAGCCCCACGACGGCAAAGAGACAGAACTCCTGGAATCAGAGCACACAGGGTGGGGTGGAGGGGAGGCGGTGCCATGACCTGACTGCCCCAGCCCTAGAGGAGCAGTGCCCGGACTGCAGCCACCTCAGAACCAGCAGGGCAGCAGCAGGCAGGGCACAGCAGAGATGAAGAGAGATGCTGGTTGGTCCTCAGCTCACATACCACTAGCAGCTCACCCTGTCTCCACCAGGGGGCAGCAGAAACCCTCACACTTTCTTCCGAAAGGGCTGAAAGGGGGGGGGGAGTACCTTCCTTGAATCTTCCGGTCCCCCTAGAGAGGACTGAAGGCCTGATCCAACCTGGCAACCTCTAAGCCCCACCAGCCTGCTCCCCAAAAAGTCCTTCCCCACTGAGCCCCCGCCCTGCTCATGCATCACCAACCCAGCCAGAGCCCAGGCCTGATTCAGGGGCTCTCAGAAAGGTTCCCAGCCAGCAACTGCCCTGGAACAATGGAGAGAGAGAGAGGGATTAACTCTCCTCTAAAATCGAAAAAGGGTGAGCTCTCTGCTCCCCAAGCTCTGTCAGCAGACAGAATTTTCTGAGATGTCGGTGTTGAGACCTCTAGCGCATGACCACAGTGCTACTCGGATCTGGGGTAAGACCGTGGGGTAGACAGTGGCACAGTGGTTGTCTCAGCTCTAACGTCCCAAGACTACCCTATCCTGCAGATACTACTGTTTTCCAGGAGAAGCAGCCCACAGCCCATCTGTTCTCTGTTCACCCCCATCTCTCAGCTGGCCTGCCAGCCCTGGGGGAAAGATGGGGGAGAAAAGATGGCATCCTCCCCTTCCTGCAACTCCTTTTGGAATGGCCGGCATCAGTCTGAGGTTCCAGCTCAGTGCAGGGCCACCTCCACCTCTGCTCACAGCCCACAGCTGAGCAAGGGCACTTTGCCAAGAGCAGGGTCACTCTGGGCAATGGGTGGTGGCCCTCCACAGGTCAGGCCAGGCAAGGCCTCTTGTCTGGAGATGGCAGCATGGGTCAGGGCCAAAGGAAGAGACCGGAGGAAGGGTCTAGGAACCCCACGGTGCTTCTCCCTCAGAAATGGGAAACAGGTGTGACTGAAATGGCACAGACAGTCCCCAGTTTCTGCCATGCCCTTGCAGCCTCCTCCTGCCACCTGACTGAAGGGGAAGCAGGCAGGGAGGGGTAGGAAGAGAGGGTCAAGCGCAGAGCCTGCCTGGCTAGGCACTCAATCTCGGAACCCAGCCAGAGTTTGCTGAGCACTTCTGAGTCAGGCGTGCCAGGGGCCATCTGTGTGCTATAGTGATCCGCTTGCCAGGCAAAGAGGTCCCACCTCAGAGGCAAGGATGCCTGTGCTGAAGAGGGGAGCACCCTGTCCATGGCTGCACAGCTGGGGAGCACAGCAGTTGTTTCCATGCTCATCCAGGTGGCAGGCCTTGGGGCCTTACCTGGATGGCAGGCACTAGGGTGAAGTAGCCAATGAGGATGATGCCCAGCTCCGTGGCCATGTTCTTCATGATGGACCAGCTCTCGCTGCTTAGGCCTGCAGAGGGCAGCAACAGGGCACAGGGCAGCACGTGGCCACTCAGCGACATGACTCACACAACCTCAAGAGCCTCAGAGTGGCAGAGGCATGGGGAGGGCCCCCAGCCCTCTGAAGCAGCCATTCCACCAAAGCACCCCAACCCTCAGGGCCCTGCTAATGCCCAGACTCTAAGGGGCTGTCACCACCACACAGCTGCTACAGGGAACAGGTGTTCACAGCCTGGAGGGTGCAGGGGAGAGCTATAACCATCAGAAAGGGGAAGCAGCAGAGTGGAGATGAGAAAATCCACAAGGAAAGCCAAGTGCCACCCACTCCAGCCACATCCAACCTCCGCATGTGGTTCTTGTCTGGTCTGTATGGGCCAGCATGACAGTGTGCCCACCAGCCACATGGCAGAAGCACTCAGGGGGTGGAGGAGCTGGCTGCGTTCTTCCTCAAGCCCCTTCCTGTGGTGAGCCCTGATCCCATGCTATCACACTGTCACATGTCTAAGGCTCTGTGCTCCTACTGGGCAAGGACTATTTCGCCCCATGTCTTCCTAACTCCATATCCAGCACGGGGCCTGGCTTATCACAGAGGCTCACAGAGGTTTGCTGGATGAATGGACAGCTGCCTACAGTCCTGTTCCTCACAGACATAGGGTGACAGGAGGTGACGAGGAGGAAGACGCTCAAGTGACCAGACCTCCAAGGCCGCTTCTCCCTTTTCTCATTTTCCCCAAAACCCCAGATCCCCAGCTTCTACCAGCAGGGCCAAAGGGAGCTTTTCTGGCAGCCATGAAGGCAGCATCTCTGAAACGGCCAGACCCTGGGGCTTGGGGTAGTGTGCTGGAGTGAGGCAGTAAGAGAAAATACTAGGCACTAAAATCCCCAAACAGAAAGTCACCACCAAATACAAGCCCCACCCACACTGAAGTGCAGTGGCGTGATTACAGCTCACTGCAGCTTTGACCTCCCAGGCTCAAGCAATCCTCCCACCTCAGCCTCTTGAGTAGGTGCGACCACAGGTGCATGCCAGTATGCCCTGCTAATTTTTGTATCTTTTGTAGAGATGGGGTTTAACTATGTTACCCAGGCTGGTCTCGAACTCCTGGGCTCAAGTGATCCACCTGCCTCAGCCTCCCAAAGTGCTGAGATTACAGGTGTGAAGGTGTGAGCCATGGCACGCAGCCTGGTTTGCTTTCTTACTGACACATGAACCAGGACGAAGTACAGTCCAGTGGCCCCATGGCTCCCCAGGGCACACACTCAAGAGCTGCCAGGGCCCAGTGGCCCACTGCATATTATGCTGGAGGCAAGAGCAAGGGACATTTCAGGGGCTCTGTTTGCTCACAGAGCGTCAGCAGCAAGAGGAACAGGCCCCTCTCCAGCCCCTCCTGCAGCCCCCTGCCCAACTCTCCCACTGTGTTACCTTGGGCGATCCGCAGCTTCACCTCCAGGTCTACCGGGGTTGACACCACGGACTTGGTGAGCACCAACACATTCTCTAACCCAATAACCACCACAAGGTAGGGGAAAATCTCGCTGGGGACAGAGAAGGAGAAGGTGAGGACAGTGCTGTGGTGGTTCCCAACAGACTTGGGCCCTCAGGAAGGCTATAAGGTTTCCAGCCTGTTACAGGGGCTGCTGAGTGACTCCCACAACCACTGGGCAGAAACCCTCCCCTGTCCACCTCACCCAACAAGGCCTGCATCTACACAGTGCTCAGCTTTCAGGCAGGCTCCAGAGCCTTGCGGAGGGGCCAGCAGCTGTCCTGTCTCTAGCCATCTGGCTCAGAGGGGCTGGGAGAGGCCCCTCAGGGAGAGCTGTGCAGCGCCACTGCTAGACCACACTTCTCCCTGCCCTTCCCAGGAGGACTGCTGGCTAAAGACAATGACTGCTGCCAAAACCCACGCCAGTAACTCTGGGTGGACCCATCACAGCTAAATACGCAAGGAGATGAAACCACCCTGAAGGCCCACTCACCTTTGTTGAGAAGCTGTGTGCGGAGAACAACTGTTCCTACAGAAAGCTCTACCAGCTATCTGAGCCCACCGTCCCACACTCCCCGCGGCAGAACCTACGAAAGTCTATGTGCGAGGAACGCCAGCTGAGTTATAACTTGCGTCTCTGCTTTGGAGCCGAAGGAAGGGAGGGCCCCTGTAGAGGGTACGGCAGACGGTATGGGAGGGCGGTGTTTAACACCATCAGGCTCAGGAAAGGGAGCAGGTATCTAAGAGCAAGGAAACTACCAGAAACAAAACACGACGTCGATTTTCATACGACCAGCCTGACGGTCCAAGGTGGGGGACAGGCCAATCCATAATCCATTAATAACCATTAACAGACAGGCAGGTGGGCCTATCCAGAGCCAAGATCAAAGCCTGAGGACAAGCCAAGGGAAGGGCTTCCAGACTAAGGTTCAGAGAGGAGCAGCAAGGGGAAAGTAAACATCGGTGGAAAAGGCAACAAATTACAGTGTGCTCATATCTTCCAAAGAGCTTCCTCTAAAATGACCTATTTCATTAGGCATTTAAATGTTCTAATTACGAAAAAAAAGAAATGTTCTCTATCTCACACCTCCAGTGGCTTAAGCCATCAAGCTGCAGTGTGTGTGCGGTGTGTGTATATAGAATATATAAACATAGATGCACAAATCCGACTACACACATGCAATACATACTCATGTATACACAAACACACATACCAACACACACCCCATATATACACACCCAGCCCACAAATACACACTTCTGTACCTATGGACACTCACTATAGCTAGATATGCTATATACAAACACTAGTATGAATAAAAGCCAGACAAAGAAGAGGAAGAAAATATACCTCTTAAATGTCAAAAACGACAATGTGAAGACGTGAGGTCACAGCAAACACCCAGTCCAGGGAAGGCCAAGTACCCAGAAGTGCAAGGCTCTCTGGCCTGAGCCCACCCTGTGGCCCAGTGGAGCCTGCTGGGGACCTACCCGCCATTGAGGGTGGGCGTCAGGCCGAAGAGTGTGCAGAGTCCCACAGACATGAGCAGCGAGCTGAGCACTGTGACCACGGCGGCCAGGGCCAGCCCCCACTTGGACTTGACCATGTCGATCTTCCCTGGAGGGCAGAGAGGGCACATCAGGGCAGCCCCTCCCACAGCCCCCGGCCCACAGGGGCTCTCGGGAGTAGGTTGCCCTGACAGTTGAGGAAGGGAGAGCTCCTGGTTTCACCAAAGGAAAGGGATAGGCACAAGTACTTCCCAGTGTCATGGACATAGTACACCTTTTAGGAACCCTAACCCAGGAAGGGGCTGAAAGTGAGAAGAGCCCCGGACCCACCCAAGCTCCTAAGACCCTGCTGGGGGATAAAGCCCTAGCTCTGACGACCACCAGGTGTGTTCTATCTCTCTACCCCAAGCCACCTCCAGAGGCAGGGAAGCAGGTGACATGGAAATGCTCGTTTAGATTGGAGAAAGCTCCCGGTCTCCCTGCCATGAACCTACGCGTGGAGAAGTAGATGTAGGCAAACAAGATGATGTAGGTGGTCACAAGGGGGATGAGCTCAGCGACACCAATCTCCTCCTTGAAGTGCACGTGGACCAGGCTCTCCGCCCGAAGGCTGCAGTTGGGGCTGGGGTGCAGAAGCATCAGGCGGGCACGCAGGCTGCCCAGGAACCTGGTCAAGGAGTAGGGTGGGGGTAGATGGAAGTGTTGCTCTTGGTTCCGGGGACAAAGACAATCCTTGGACAGAGGGTCCATTAGGACCTCCCTCCTGCCCCTGTGTTGGAAGGGAACTCCTCTCTGGTGCCTGGGCTTCTCTGTAGTCTCCAGGGGTGCTGGGAAAATCACAGAGGGGCAACGTTTTCTCAGGAGCCCCTCCTGCTCCTTTCTCAGCTTCCCTTTCCGGACCTACTCTACACTCACTTTTTATTTATTTTCCTATTTTATTTTTTGAGACAGAGTCTCGCTCTGTCGCCCAGGCTGGAGTGCAGTGGCGAGATCAGGGCTCACTGCAAGCTCCGCCTCCCGGGTTCACGCCATTCTCCTGCCTCAGCCTCCGGAGTAGCTGGGACTACAAGCGCCCGCCACCTCGCCCAACTAATTTTTTGTATTTTTAGTAGAGACGGCGTTTCACTGTGTTAGCCAGGATGGTCTCGGTCTCCTGACCTTGTGATCCGCCCGTCTCAGCCTCCCAGCGTCTGGGATTACAGGCGTGTGCCCCCACGCCTGGCCTCCAACACTCTTGATTACCAAAGACCCAGGAGAGGCGATCAGAAGCACCTCGAGTGCCGTTGCCAGTTGGGGAGGTGCCTGCAGTGCCCCACTGGGAAGGACTCAGGCCATACAGGGCTCACTAGCAACCAGCTGGGGATGCCTGCCCTAGGCTCAAGAGAGACCAGAGGAGGCACCAGGACACTGAGACTGCCAGCCCTGCCTTAGTCCCCTATGCTTAACCAGCTGTCAGGTCATCCCCATTAAAATGTGGTAGACAGTATCATCTAGTGTAAGGGATGTAAACATTTCAACAGGAGGCCTGGAAACTCTCCAAGTTTCCAGCGGGGCATTCAGAACACTCTAACCAGAAGAGGGACTACTCAAAGCCTCATGTCACCCAGCAGACCAGTCAAGAGCCCAGGGTGCTGTCAATCTTACTTGGCATGGTAGCGCTGGAAGACCAGGGTGATGGTGTAGGAGACCATCCTCTTCCTGGTGTAGAGGCTCACCCCGCTGTACTTCCCGGGAACACCAAACAACAAGTCTGCAAGTAGAAACCAGCAGGTACTGACAAAGAAATGACAGCTACCGCAGAGCCACCAAGGACCCCTTTTTCACCCCCAACCTGGGAACAAAGGGTAAACCCTTATCTGCCTAAGTACACATCAAAAAGACAGTGACCAATGGGCACCCTTGCAGGTCTGAAGGGAACTTGTACTGCGGCTACCTTTGAGTGTGGCTGAAGTCTGCAGGGTTTTAGGCTCGTGCTGGTGGATGGTCCCAATGATGTCAGGATCAGCATGGAAGCGTTCCCGGTCATTCTGCCAGAAATTCCCAGGGGACAGCAGCAGGCATCCATGCTCAGGGAGTAGGTCCCTGAGCTTCCTGAGGCCTGGCAGCAGGTCGGTCACTTGCAGACACAACTCCTCCAAGCTCCTGGTCCCAGAGCTGCACAGGAGACAGGACAAGGAACCTGCTGTGTCTGCCACCACAGGGCAGATCTGCGGTACTTAGGGGACGTCCTCTGTCTGTTCTTCAATACCCCATATTTGCTCTCTAGTAACGCCAAATAGCCTGACCACTAGGGCAGCAGGGGAAAGTACTTCCAGGTGGCCAATAACCTAACCATGTGGCTGTCTGACTTCAAGTGCATCTGAGGCCCAAAAGCCCATCAGCTCTGAGGACAGGCAAGCGTACTATGAGAGCATGCACAATCCCGCCCACTAAAACACCCTGGCCAGTTCAGTGGATGAGGAGGGACGGGGGTAAATCTGGGGCTTCATTTAGTTCACCAAAATATCTGTCAACGCCACTAGCTAACTAAAACCTGGCAGTGATGCAGCTTGCCAATTACACACATTGTATGCCGAGCCAGCATAACCCAGGGACCCACTGACAGGCAGGGGAGCACAACCTGGGCTGGGGCTTCAGAAGGTACCCCCCGGTAGAGCTTGCTTCTCGTCGGCAGAGACACCACCATTACATTCACACCATAACCCACAGGCAGGAGGCCATGCAGGTCATGAGTCAGCTCAGTGGACACTTACTCCATCTGAGATGTAAGGATGAGACTCAGGGCTATGTGTGTGCCATCTGCATAGGTCTAAGGGGAATGCAGCCACTGTGGACCCTCAAGGATGCTGAGAAATTCAAGGCTGGCTCACCCTCCATCCTTCTTGCTTGTTCTATCTCTGCAGAGCTGACTGGCTCACTGGAGTTACACTGAGGACTGTAACTCTCCCTTCAGTACAGAATGGGATTCAGGGAGGCAAGGGTCCCTGAGGGGGTACCTGTCTCTCAGCACGTGGTTCCGGATCTCCTCCACCAGTTGGAATGCCCGGGACAAAGGTGAACGAAATACATCTACTGCCAGGAGGTTCTTGTGCCAGGGAAACACTGAGGATTTCACAAATATCTGCTGGACGTAAGCCACCGGGGCACCCACATACTGCAGAAGAAATGAGGGAGGGCAGAAAGGGCAGCTGAGCACAGGAGGAAGGAACACGGTCCAATTCAAGGGATTTAATGGGCATTGGAAACCATGTCCCACAGAGTTAAAGAAACCAATGACTAACACAAGTTCTTGAGTTTGCAGGATGGCAGATAAGAAAAGAAACAATTTGCTGAAACCCAGAAACTCCCTCCGCTAATGAGATAAAAGAACTGGCTGAAATAAGCTGGAACCAAGATGGCCGACTGGAGTTGTGCAGAATGACCCTGCCGCCATCACAGCCTGAATTTCCACTGCATGTTTCATACTGACTTCCCTGGAATTTGCACATGAGATGCATGAGGTGGCATCAAGAGATAACTGGGCATGCTCAAGGACTTTCCAGAAATCCCCCTTCCTTCCACCAATCATCTGCTAATCCTAGTATCCACCCTCTAAACCTTTTCTAATAAAATTACTGCCTTAAAGCCAGCACAGGGAGACAGATGTGAGCTGGACTCCTGTCTCCTAGGGAGTCAACCTTCAATATAAAGCTTTCTTTTCCCCAAATCTCAGTGTCATAAGTATTGGCTTCTAGCACATTGGGCAGCGAGCCTCTTTTGCTCAATAACACATCTACTATGGGCAAAGCGTATGTGGGACCAGGTGTAGGCAAACTATGGCCTGTAGGCCAAATCAGGGCCCATGCCTGTTTTTCTTTTTGAGACAGGGTCTTGCTCTGTTGCCCAATCGTGGCTCACTGCAACCTCAATCTCCCAGGGTCAAGAGATCCTCCCACCTCAGCACCCCCACCCACCAAGTAGCTGAGACTAGAGGTGTGCACCACCATGCCTAATTTTCAAAAATGTTTTGTAGGGACAGGGTATTACTATGTTGCCAGGCTGGTCACGAACTCCTGGGCTCAAGCGATCCTCCCATCTTGGCCTCCCAAAGTGCCACACCTGGCTAACTTCTTTATTTTCTGTAGAGATGGGGTCTCACTATGTTGCCCAGGCTGGTTAGTGCCTGTTTTTCCACCTCCAATTTTTACTGAAGCACAGCCACACCCCTACCATTACTATTGTCTATGGCTGCAACAGAGGCCGTCTGGCCCGCAAAGCCTAAATGCTTACTATCTAGCCCTTTATGGAACATGTCTGCTGACCGCACTATAGACTGCACACTCCCCAAAGCATGTAGCCTGTCTTACTGATCCAGGTTTCGTCACTTGCAGCCGAGTAGCGGGTTTTGAAGATCAAAGGACCCAATTTTAAATCACAGCTTTCCAAACATATGACCTTGGAAACACTTTTGACATCTCTGGATTTCAATTTCCTCACTGTGAAAGAGGAACGACGACATTCACCCTGCAGCATCAAGATGTATGCACACACCACACACGCATACACACAGTGTCTGAGAGATTAGCAGAAATATCAGTAATGAACAATCAGGAACTTCACTTCATCCGACCCTCACAACAGCCTGATGAGAAGCAAGGAGAGGCTCAGGCATCGTGCCCGCCTAGAGCTTCACACTCCAGGCAGAGTGGTGCAAGGACTCAAACCAAGGTTCCCTCACTAAATATCACACACTTTTCTCACTAGAATCTGCCATCTACCCTTCAAGAGCTTAACAGGGATGTAAATGACAAGCATGTTCACACATGCAACCCTCAGTGACAGGCATGTCGCGGAGCACCCCAAAACATGCTGGGTCAGCCATGGCAAGATTACGGCCCAGGAGAAGCTAAATGGAGCCATAAAGTTAGAAAAGAACAGGTAGGAGAGGGGCAGGAGGGAATGTGAGTTGCAAGGGATGCTGAGAGCACAGAAGGCACCAAGGAAACCTGTCAGGGGATAACAGAAATTATGAGGAAGATGACAAGCAGGCTTAGACTGAAGCCTGACTAAGCTGTCAGAATTTTAATCAATTGACAAAGTGAAGCCCAGTGTCTCTGAGGTGAAGGGCAACCTGATGAAAGCAGTGCTCTGGAAAGACTCCCCTGGAGGTGGTGACAACTGGAGACAAGGAAAGACGGTCCTAGACAGTGGTGTACTGCGAGCTATGGACTGAAGGGGGCAGGGCCCAGCCCAGCTGAGGGATGAGGGGCTGTCCCCACGCCTGGGCTGCAGTCAGGAACTCCAAGGGGCATGTGTGTGGATGAAGGGGAGGTCATAGGGCCACTCACCGACGCAGTACTCCAGGTTACAGCATAGGCAAGGGCCAAGATGCTGAGCAAGCAGAGCAAGTTAATGTCTCCTGGGACCCTGGGCACAAAGGAACCAGAGGCAACCGTCTGAGCCTTGTGAACTTGATGTGGCTGTGCCTTAGTGAGGGCTCTGGGGACAAAAGGCCTCGTCCACTTTGTCTTCTGTACCACACTCAGCCACTAAAAGCTGCTGGGAGGTACAGAGGCACCTGGATGGAGCTGGCCACCACAGGCTGTGACCAGAAGCTCACACAGGCCTGAGCAGGGAAGGAGCACTAACCTGGTAAGGAAGAGGTGGGCACGGCCCACACTCACTGTGCTGAGCTCCCACAGTCTCCACTTAATATTCAAGAGAGAAATGGACATAGAAACACTGGTATCTTGAGTGGGTGATGGAGGAAGTAAGGGCCAGTGGGGTCCAGATGCCCCTAGGCAAAAGACTCTTAACAGTGAGAGGCTGTGGCAGGCAGCCTTCTAACACAGTCCCCAGCAGTCCACACCTCCTGGTGCTCATGCCCTTGTGTAATCCCATCCCCTTAAGAGTGGGCTGGACCTAATGATCTGCCTCTGACAAACAAATACAGCCACAGCAATAAGAAATCACTCTTCCAATTAGGTTACAAAAGACTATGACTCCTTCTCCCACCCTGGCCCCGTTCTTTTGGGAGCCACCACTCTGATGAAACCAGCCACCACACTGCGAGCTGCTCAGGGAAGGCCTATGTGGCAAGGAATTGAGAGAGGCCTTCAGCCAACGCACAGTGAGGAACTGAGATCCTCAGCCCAACAGCCTGTAAGAAGCCTACCTTTAAGTGGGCTTGGACGGGGGTCCTCCCCGAGTTGACCTTTGAGATGGCAGCAGCCTTGGCTGATGGTTCTATTGTAGTCTTGTGAGAGACCCTGAGCTAAAGGACCCAGATAAGAAAACCATGGCTCAGAGAGATAAAATGAAGTGTCCGAGGTCACACAGTTGATAGGCAACAGAGCCAGGACTGAAACTCAGAGCTGGGTAGCTCTGAAGAATGTGAGTCTCATGGAGAACAACATGCAGAAGGAAAGGCCTAGCACAAGCAGCGTGGGAGAGGAGCTGAGGTTATGGGGGCCCTGGAGTCTCCAGCCACCATAGTTCAGAGCATGAGGCTCCCACCCAGAGCTTCCTGGAAACCCTGTGTCCACGCTCACACAGCCACCATAAACACTGCAATGTTGGCCGTAGAAGTCTGGCATGCAACAAGTCCAGCCACCGCTGTGGACCTGCCAGCTGGTTTTGGTGTGAGGCTCAAGTTTTCACAATGAGCCAGTCTTGGGGACCCAGGCAATGCTGGAGACCTCAGGTTTTTGAAAAACAGAATCCTTCCTTTCTATTTAGATAGAGCAACCTAGAGCTCCAGGTATTTTACCTTCACACTGGTGCACCCGTGGGCTCCCTCAGAACAGGATGTGGAGGACTCCTGCCACTCAGCTCTTCCTACAGAAAAGACCTCCTGATCCTTGCCCTCCAACCCTGGTGGGCAAGGGCTATGGTGGGAAGAGCAGGCTCAGGAGACCTGCCTGAGTTCCAATCCCAGTGCCACCACTCCCTGGCTGTGTCCCTTGGATGATGGTCTCTATACTCTCCAAGCCTTGTCCCTTACTGAGGGAAATGAGAATAAAACCTCAGACCTCACTAGAGCACCGTGAGGACCAAACAAAACAACTCCTGGGAACCATCTAGATCTAGCAAAGTATCTGAAAATGTATTCGTTATATCATTTCTATTATCCCCTAAAACTATGAAAACTGGAGTTGGTGTCCCATGCACAATCATCTCAGTCTACAAGTTTCTCCAAATTCAATACGACGGGTCTCCTTATCACCACTGTCATCGAGTCATTGCCTCTAAGGGAATGGCTTCCCAATGCCTATGGAATTAAAAGTTTAAACTTCACAGGCCAGGAGATTCAAGTTGGTTCCACCTACCATGCTCCAAGAAAAACTGCAGACTCACTGTCTCCTAAATAAGCCACGCTGTTTCTTTACTCAACAAGAAACCTTTCTTGAGCATCTACTCTGTGTAAAACACTGGAGTTTATAAACCTGAAGGAAACATGACTCCAACGGGGTCGTCATGTAGAACACAGAGAAGAAGCAGAGGACACAATGCAAGAGCTGGGGAAGGCTTCCTGGAGCTTCACGGAGCTGAGGGATAAAGCCTAAGGAGGGCACTCCTGGTGCACACCACAGGGCAGTCCAAGCACACGAATCTTCATTCTCCCCTCTGTTTGACCAGCCAGACTTGATCAATGACAATGATGGCAATGGCGACAGCCACAAACACTGCTGAATGCAAGCGACGGGCCAGGCACTGTGCTAAACCCTTGCATTCTTTCGCTTAATCATATGAATTACAGTGTATAATGTAGGTATAATTATCCCATTTTATGGATGTAGAAACTAAGGTACAAGGTGATAGTAACTTGCCCAAGGTCACAAAGCTGGAAAACGTAGTCTCTACTGTTTCTGCTTTGTTCCTCTCTTCCTCTGGTAAAAACATCCCTCTGCCCAGAGAGAACCGCCCTTCCCCAAGAGTGGCCACAGAGGCCAATGGTCACAGTGACACAGGGTAAGCCTAACTCTGAGCACAAAGACATGGCAGAACTGACTGGAGTCCTTTCTGGAGGACACATAAAGGTTTAACTGTAGGGTGCAGCCATCAATCGCATTGTGGAGAAGCACCTAGCAAAAGGGGAGGAGGAGGGCTACATAAAAAGAGAGCCATCTCCAACAGAGAGAAAAATCCACAATTCAACAAAAAGAAGTCAAACAACTCAAAATGGGGACATCTGAACACACACATCACAAAGGAAGATAGGCAAATACAATAAGCACTTGAAAAAGGGACTAAGGTCATTAGTCATCTGGGAAATGAAAATTCACATCACAATCACAATGAGATTTCTCTATATTAGAATATGGCTTTTAAAAAAATCCAAACAACTGAATACACCAAGAACTTTACAGCACAAAGACTGAACCTTAATGTATGGGAATTTTTCAATAATTTAGAAGGCCAAGGTATATAAAAAGAAGGACATTTCATCTCTGTAGTCCTCATTCTGAAAACCAAAGTCCACAGTGAAATTCTTAACCAAAGTCCAAAGTATATTCAGATTTTCTCAGGTTTTTGCCTAATGTCCTTTTTCTTTTCCAGGATCCCATCCAGGAAACCACGTTACGTTTAGCTGTAGTGTCTCCTGAGGCTTCTTGTAGCTTGTGACAGTTTCTCAGACTTCTCTTGCTTTTGATGATATTGACAGCTCGAGGGGTACTGGTCAGGCATTTTGTAGGGTGTCCCTCAACTAGGATTTGTCTGATGTTTTACTCATGATTGGACTGGGGCTATGGGTTTGGGGGAGGAAGATCAGCAGTAAAATGTCCTCCTCCTCACATACCAAGGGCACAATCAATCATTGTGATTTATCACTGCTGCTTTAACCCCAATCACTTACTGTAGGAGGTGTCTATCAGGCTTCTCCACTGTAAAGTTACTTTTTCTCACAATCACACTGTCCTCTTTGAAAGAAAGTCATCAGGCATAGTCCACACTTTAGGATACATTACTTAGAATTATTTTGCCCAGGAAATTTGTCTATTGTCATCCATTCATTTATTTATATTTATTCAAGCATATGGACTCAGGAGGGACTCACAAAGAATTATTTTATATTTTGGGTTATAATTCAATACTGGTTTATTTTGTTGCAAAAATTGCTTTAGGCCAGGCACGGTGGCTCACGCATGTAATCCCAGCACTTTGGGAGGCTGAGGCGGACGGATCACAGGGTCAGGTGATGGAGACCATCCTGGCCAACATGGTGAAACCCTGTCTCTACTAAAACACAAAAAATTAGCCGGGCGTGGTGGCGTGTACCTGTAGTTCCAGCTACTCGGGAGGCTGAGGCAGGGGAATCACTTGAACCCGGGAAGCGGAGGTTCCAGTGAGCTGAGATCGCGCCACTGCACTCCAGCCTGGGTGACAGAGCAAGACTCTGTCTCAAAAAAAAAAAAGAAAAAGAAAAAGAAAAAAAAATTGCTCTAGCACTGACCACTGGGAGCTCTTTCAATTTGCCCCCCTATGTCTCTTTGACATACACTATATTCATTTCAAACTTTGAAAAATATTTGTCTTCTCTTCCCAAACAGTATAGGATCTCCTCAAGGGCAGTAAGCCTCTATCTGTCCCCACATCATTCCACACCACGCACATGCAACGAACGAGTGCTGAACTGAGCAATGAGCAGAGCAGGGAGGGAAGTTTTGGCTTCTTGGTATAGGCAGCAGATGCCTGCAATGTGCTGTCTACTGCCCGAGTCTCCTATTTTCCCTTTTATTTTTTATTTTTAAAAATTTTTTTAGAGACAAGGTCTCACTCTGTTGCCCCAGCTAGACTGCAATGGTATGATCATGGCTCACTGCAGCCTTGAAATGCTGGGCTCAAGTGATCCTCCTACCTCAGCACTGGGATTACAGGTATGCAACACTGCACCCAGCCCTGTTGTCCCTTTGGAAACCATCCTCTCTCATTCCCAGCGAGGTGCTGACGACAACAATGAAATACCTGCCTTTAGCCATAGGGCTTGGGAAGGGGACAGGCAGGTAACCTTATTCATAGCCAACTGGGCTCCCTTTCTTCTTCCATTGGATTGAATGATGCAAAAACATACGGCTGAATCTGCTAGGGCCACTGTTGGGAAGACCAAGAGTGAAGCTGACCCAGAGAGGACAAAGTCAAGAGATGGATTCCTTTTGAGGCTCAAACTATATTGTACTTAAGTCAGCCCTGCACCTGGCTGAGTTATATGAACCAAAAACTCCCTTTCACTTACTCTGATTTGGGTTGAATTTTCTGTTCTTCATAACTAAAACAGTCCTTACCACCCACTTCAGTATCGCTGGCCTGTATCTTTATCAAGGACAGTCAATGGAGGTGAGATAACTGACCACTGAGCTGTATGACACCAAGTGACTGCACTGGGCCCAAGTCTCCTTTTCAATCCTGCAGGGGATAAGGGCTCCAATCAGAGAGAGAGAAAATGGACAATCCTCCTGATTCCAGAGCCCTCCTGTTACTCTGCACCAACACTTTCTGTCATCATCTCATCATTCAAAGAGCTCACAAACACTACACACCCCTTACAACCTCATCATTAAACATCTACTCCACACCAATGGGCCAAATGAACTCTTCTAGTCAGGAAACACAAATACTCCCTTATGTGCTAAAATTGAATTAAAAGGTTAATGAAGGCTGAACACAATGGCTCATGCCTGTAATCCCAGCACTTTGGGAGGCTGAGGCAGGCGGATCACCTGAGGTCATGAGTTTGAGACCAGCCTGGCCAACACGGTGAAACCCCGTCCCTACTAAAAACACAAAAATTAGCCAGGTGTGGTGGCAACATGCCTGTAGTCCCAGGTACTCGGGAGGCTGAGGCGGGAGAATCGCTTTCAACCCAGGAGACAGAGGTTCCAGTGAGCTGAGATCACACCACTGCACTCCACCCTGGGCAACAGAGTGAGACTCCATCTCAAAACAATAAAAATAAAATGGTTAATGAAGGTAAAAGGTTTAACCAAGAAGGTCCCATAATGAGCCAGTGAGCCAATGGCCAACCAGGGCCATAAAGCCACAAAACTGGTTTCACCACAAAACTGGTTTCAGCCAGCATCAGACCATGCACCCTTTGACCTTCATAGGCAGAGCCCCATGAAGCCAGGGTTGTGCACTCCACACTGATACCATGTATAGTTGTGCCACAGACCGATCTTACTAGATATGCCTCTATTTCAGCCACAGAGTCAAGTTCATAACAAGTTACCTGACTACTACGTTAACCAAAAAGGAAATGGGAATATGCTATGACTGTCAGAGAGAAGCGGGAGGGGAGCTCTGTTCACTGAGCTTTGGTTTTCCTCAACAACAGATTCAGCAAGTACAGCACCAATCCGGGGACCACAGAACACCACAGGAAGAAAGGGCACTTTGTCCATACCTGACAGGCAAAAGGTACAGAGATGAGCTAGTCAAGCTTCAATGAGCTCTAAATAATGAGTGCGGTGTGATGGTGAGTTAGGTCCCTTGACTGAGTCCCTCAACTGAAGACCTTTTTTCTCATTTATATCAGTGCTCGGCCCAGAGACAGTCAACTGAAAACAGTACAGTCCAGAAGGAACAGAGGGCTGGGGTCAGGAGACCTAGAGTTCCAAACTAAATAACTGGCCGGGCGCAGTGGCTCATGCCTGTAATCTCAGCACTTTGGGAGGCTAAGGCGGGCAGACCACCTGAGGGCAGGAATTCGAGACCAGCCTGGCCAACATGGTGAAACCCCATCTCTAATAAAAATACAAAATTAGTTGGGCGTGGTGGCGCACACCTATAGTCCCAGCTATTCGGGAGGCTGAGGCAGGAGAATCACTTGAACCCAGGAGGCAGAGGTTGCAGTGAGCTGAGATCACACTACTGCACTCCAGCCTGGGCAACAGAGCAAGACTAAAATAAAAAATTTTTAAATTAAAAAAATAAATAAGTAACTGAGGCACTTAATCATTCTGAGCCCCAGCTTCCTTACCTGGAAAAGAGATTTAGAATCTGTACTTTTTGGATTGTGAGGATAAAACAGGACCTGACAGATCTGAAAAAATTAGGTGCACGATACAAATACTAGACAGCACTGGAAGTCTATGTCAGACCACTCTCAGGGATGTGCAATTGTTCTGACTGCCCAGGGACAAGAAGGAGACAGCCTGTGTGTCTGCCAGGATACTGCCGCACACCCATGCAGCATGTGTGAGCAACTCAGGGTATGAACCCAGACCCGGCTGGCCACAGCTAGAACAAACACAGATCTCAGTTTTACTATAATAGTTATGTTTTGGCATCATTTGGTGTTTCCTTTCAAAAAAAGTTACTCAATAAATGTATAAACTAGCCAGGCGCAGTGGCTCACACCTGTAATCGTAGTACTTTGGGAGGCTGAGATGGGTGTAATCACCTGAGGTCAGGAGTTCAAGACCAGCCTGGCCAACAAGATGAAACCCCGTCTCTACTAAAATTACAAAAATTAGCTGGGCATGGTGGCGGGTGCCTGTAATTCCAGCTACTCGGGCGGCTGAGGCAGTAGAATTACTTGAACCCTGGAGGTGGAGATTGCAGTGAGCTAAGATTATGCCACTGCACTACAGCCTGGAGCAAAACTCCATCTCAAAAAAAAAAAAAATGTATAAACTAAGTATCTATATGGTACACTGATAAAGCTGTTAAAGTACATGAATTCACAAATCAGAAGCTAACCAACCTCAATCTCACTGGCAGATCCCTGCCTCAGCCAATCTCCACCCAATGCTCTGTGCTGGCCTCAGGAACATGCCGAGTACCCACCCACTCAGGCTGCTCCGTAGGCTCTCCTTGTTTGCGGTCAGAGTCCACAGGCGGGGGCGAGTAATCCTTTACAGGGGTGGTGAATTCCACAGGTCCTGTTCCTGGCAAGGGGAGTTTCAGCAGTGGGTAGCTGGGATGAACAAAAAGGAGAAAAGGTTAGACACTATGAGAGGCAGTCCTCTCTCAGCAGTGACACAGGAGCCACTGGAGTTAATAACTAAATTATGTTAGGACTGTACAAATGTGCAAAATATTAGAATCACAAAATTGCAAAGCCAAAACTCAGAAGTCATCTAGATTAGAATTTTTCTTTTTTTTTTTTTTTTTTTTGAGACGGAGTCTTGCTCCGTTACCCAGGCTGGAGTGCAGTGGCCAGATCTCAGCTCACTGCAAGCTCCGCCTCCCGGGTTTACGCCATTCTCCTGCCTCAGCCTCCCGAGTAGCTGGGACTACAGGCGTCCGCCACCTCGCCCAGCTAGGTTTTTGTATTTTTTAGTAGAGACGGGGTTTCACCGTGTTAGCCAGGATGGTCTCGATCTCCTGACCTTGTGATCCGCCCATCTCAGCCTCCCAAAGTGCTGGGATTACAGGCTTGAGCCACTGCGCCCAGTGAATTTTTCAAACTTATTTTAGTCACATAAACCTTACAGAGAAGCCCAACTGGTAAAACAGACTGTTCTGTTAAATGTTTTCAGGCTGTATAAGCTAAGTATGTATAAGTATACTTAGTTATAACATTATATATAACATTAATATATATAAACATATATACACACACACACACACACAAATAGATAGATAGGCGCCCGCCACCACACCCAGCTAATTTTTGTATTTTCAGTGGAGACGGGGTTTCGTCATGTTGGCCAGGCTGGTCTTGAACTCCTGACCTCAGGTGATCCACCCACCTCAGCCTCCCAAAGTGCTGCGATTACAGGCGTGAGCAACCATGCTTGGCTAGTTTATACATTTAATGAGTAACTTTTACTGAAAGGAAACACCAACATTAACACCAACATGTTATAATATATAACACTATATATATCTTTTCAGGCTGGGCGCAGTGGGTTATGCCTGTAACCGCAGCACTTTGGGAGGCCCAGGCTGGAGGGTTGCTTGAGCCCAGAAGTTTGAGACCAGCCTAGACAACATAGTGAGACCTCCTCTCTACAGAAAATAAAAAAAATTAGCCAGGCATGGCAGTATGAGCCTGTGGTCCCAGCTACTCAGGAGGCTGAGGGGGGAGGACTGTTTAAGCCTAGCGGTAGAGGCTGCTGTGAGCCATGATTACACCACTGCACTCCAGCCTGGGCAACATAAGACCCCTGTCTCTGAAAGAAAAAAGTTTTCAGAGACTTAATAAAGGCAAGATGCTAAACACAAACAAAAAAATCACCTTGCCAAATCAGACATAAGGGAACAATAAAAAACAAAATTGGGGGTACCTTTAAAAATCCAGGATTCCAATTCGGATAGCTAAGCAACTGTTCCACTTGAAGGGACAGACCATGAAAATTCTGTGTAATTTACTAAGGATGTGGTTTATACTAGGATCATGAGGAAAGTAAGTTAATGGACCCAATATATGCAAAGGAAAAGCCCTGACCTTGCATCAAAAAGTTGGCAAATGAGCCGGGTGCAATGGCTCAAGCCTGTCATCCCAACACTCTGGGAGAGGCCAAGTAGGCGGATCATTGGAGCTCAGGAGTTTGAGATCAGACTGAGCAACACAGTGAAATCCCATCTCTACCAAAAACACAAAAAATTAGTGGGGCGTGGTGGTGTGCACCTGTGGTCCCAGCTACTGGCTGAGGCAGGAGGATCATTTGACCCTGGGAGGTGGAGGCTGCAGTGAGCTGAGGTCATGCCACTACACTCTAGCCTACGTAACACGGTGAGACCCCATCTCAAGTGAAAAAAAAGAAAAAAGAAAAAGTTGGCAAATAGATGTACATTTTGTTTCACATCTCAGTTTCTTAAAATTTAAAAATAACTTCTATATAGTACAATGTACAGATCTTAAGTATAAAGTGCAGTAAGTTTTTACATGTGTGTATCTGTGTAACTACCATCTAGATCAAGCTACAGAACATTTCCGGAGTCTCAGAAGGCAGCCTTGTTCCCACTCCCAGTCAACAGCACACCGCCCCAACCACCAAAGGTAACTATTAGAATCTCTATCACCATAAATTAGTTTTACCTATTTTTGAATGTCATATAAATGAAATCATCCATTCTACTTATATACTCTTTTGTGACTGACTGCTTTCACTCAAATTCTATCTGCTAGATTCCTCCACAGTGGTGCATACAGCAGATCATTCCTTTTTGGATACATACTGTTCCACTAATGAATAAAGTATAGTGCATTTGTCTATTCCACTGGTTGAGGAACATTTGGCTGTTTCTGGTTTGAGCTATTAAGAGTAAAGTTGGGGCCGGGCGCGGTGGCTCAAGCCTGTAATCCCAGCACTTTGGGAGGCCGAGACGGGCGGATCACAAGGTCAGGAGATCGAGACCATCCTGGCTAACATGGCGAAACCCCGTCTCTACTAAAAACACAAAAAATTAGCCGGGCGAGGTGGCGGCGCCTGTGGTCCCAGCTACTCGGGAGGCTGAGGCAGGAGAATGGCGGGAACCCGGGAGGCGGAGCTTGCAGTGAGCTGAGATCTGGCCACTGCACTCCAGCCTGGGCGACAGAGCGAGACTCCGTCTCAAAAAAAAAAAAAAAAAAAAAAAAAAAAAAAGAGTAAAGTTGGGCCAGGCGCAGTGGCTCACACCTGTAATACCAGCACTTTGGGAGGCCGAGGCGGGTGGATCACCTGAGATTGGGAGTTTGAGACCAGTCTGACCAACAGGGAAAAACTCTGTCTCTACTAAAAATACAAAATTAGCCCGGTGTGGTGGCGCATGCCTGTAATCCCAGCTACTCAGGAGGCTGAGGCAGGAGAATCACTTGAACCCGGGAGGCGGAGGTTGCGGTGAGCTGAGATGGCACCATTGCACTCTAGCCTGGGCAACAAGAGCAAAACTCCATCTCAAAAAAAAAAAGAATAAAGTTGGCCAGGCCGGGTGGCTCATGCCTGTAATCCCAGCACTTTGGGAGGCCAAGGCAGAAGGATTTCTTGAGCCCAGGAGTTTGAGACCAGCCTGGGCAACATGGTGAAACCCCATCCCTACAAAAAAAAAAAAAATATGGCCGGGTGCAGTGGCTCACGCCTGTAATCCCAGCACTTTGGGAGGCCGAGGTGGGCGGATCACAAGGTCAGGAGATCAAGACCATCCTGGCCAACACGGTGAAACCCTGTCTCTACTAAAAAGACAAAAAATTAGCCGGGCGTGGTGGCGGGCGCCTGTAGTCTCAGCCACTCGGGAGGCTGAGGCAGGAGAATGGCGTGAACCTGGGAAGTGGAGTGTTCAGTGAGCCAAGATCGTGCCACTGCACTCCAGCCTGGGCGACAGAGCAAAATTCCGTCTCAGAAAAAAAAAAAAATACAAAAGTTAGCCAAGCATAGTGGTGCACACCTGTAGTCCCAGCTACTCGGGAGGCTTAAGTGGGAGGATTGCTTGAGCCGGGAGGCCGAGGCTGCAGTGAGCCATGATCATGCCACTGCATTCCAGCCTAGGTGACAGAGTGAGACCCTGTCTCAAAAAAAAAAAAAAAAAAAAAAAAAATTTTGGGCTGGATAATTTTTTTAATTAAAAAAAAAGAAAGAGCCGGGCACGGTGGCTCACGCCTGTAATCCCAGCACTTTGGGAGGCCGAGGCAGGCGGATCACGAGGTCAGGAGATCGAGACCATCCTGGCTAACACGGTGAAACCCCGTCTCTACTAAAAATGCAAAAAATTAGCTGGGCGAGGTGGCGGGCGCCTGTAGTCCCAGCTACTCAGGAGGCTGAGGCAGGAGAATGGCGTGAACCCGGGAGGCGGAGCTTGCAGTGAGCCGAGATTGCGCTACTGCACTCCAGCCTGGGCAACAGAGCGAGACTCCGTCTCAAAAAAAAAAAAAAAAAAAAGAAAGAAAAAAGACTAAAACTATTATCCTTTATTGGGTTTTGGTAGTCCCATAAGCACTTATTTCTGTTGGGTATATTCCTAGGATGAAATGGCTGGGTATGGAGTTATATGCATGTTTAGCTTAGTAGATGACACCAAACGGTTTTCCATAGCAGTTGTACAAATTTATGTTCCCACTATCACCAGTGTAATAGGAGTTTCAGTTTCTTCAAATCCTTGTCACCTCTTGATATTGTCAGTCCAATTAATGTTAACCATTTAGAGGAAGAGACAGTGGTATCTCAGCATGGTTTTAATGTACATTTTCCTGATAAGAAACAATTTAAAAAATTATTTCAGACTATACTCCAAAACAGGTATAGTCTAAATATAGAACAAAAACTGGCCATACTCTGTGATTACTATGCACATGCTGTAGTTTACTACTGGCCACTTGGATATAGCCTCTTTTGTGAAACGCCTCTTCAAGTCTTTTGACAATACCATGTTTTAAATAATTTAAATACATTTATTATGTTAATTACAGAAAACAATTACACAATCTCCTTACCTTCATGAAAATCAATTTTTACTTTTCTCTGGCTTTTCCATCTTTACCTACACTCAAAAACCATGTATTAAGTATGTATTATATGCTGGGCACTGGGGATATAAAAGATAACACTACGGTCTGCCTCCAAGATGCTCTAAGTAGGAAGAGAGAAACAACTGCAAGAGAATGTGATAAGAATTCATTTAGGGCTGCTCTGCCTATGAAGTAGCCATTCTTTATTCCTTTACTTTTCTAATAAACTTGCTTCCACTTAAAAAAAATTAATTTAGGCCAGGCACGGTGGCTCACGCCTGAAATCCCAGCACTTTGGGAGGCCAAGGTGGGTGGGTCACATGAGGTCAGGAGTTCAAGACCAGCCTGGCCAACATGGTGAAAGCCCGTCTTTATTAAAAATACAAAAATTGGCCAGATGCAGTGGCACACACCTGTAATCCTAGCTACTCGGGCGGCTGAGGCAGGAGAATCACTTGAACCCGGAAGGTGGAGGCTGCAGTGAGCTGAGATCGTGCCATGCCAGTGCACTCTAGCCTGGGCAACAGAGAGAGACCCTGTCTCAAAAAAAATGTAGGCTGTGGCTACAGCATTTGCATAGTAATCACAGAGTATGGTCAGTTTTTGTTCTATATTTAGACTATACATGTTTTGGAGTCTGCTTGTGCTTTCTGGCTGTGAAGGTAGAAGACTAGGAAGACAGTGAATAATAACAATGAAATACTCTTACATGATATGTAATATGTGCCAGGCACTATTCTAAGCACTTGACATGTACAGATATGCCTTAACTTATGATGGGGTTATGTCCTGATAACACTGTTGTAAACTGAAAATATCTTTTTTTTTTTTTTTGAGACGGAGTCTCGCTCTGCCGCCCAGGCTGGAGTGCAGTGGCCGGATCTCAGCTCACTGCAAGCTCCACCTCCCGGGTTCACGCCATTCTCCTGCCTCGGCCTCCGGAGTAGCTGGGACTACAGGCGCCCGCCACCGCGCCCGGCTAGTTTTTTGTATTTTTTTAGTAGAGACGGGGTTTCACCGTGTTAGCCAGGATGGTCTCGATCTCCTGACCTCGTGATCCGCCCATCTCGGCCTCCCAAAGTGCTGGGATTACAGGCTTGAGACACCGCGCCCGGCCAACTGAAAATATCTAAGTCAAAAATGCATGACTAGGCTGAGCAAGGTGGCTCATGCCTATAATCCCAGCACTTTGGGAGGCTGAAGTGGGCAGGTTACTTGAGGTCAGGAGTTTGATACCAGTCTGGTCAACATGGTGAAACCCCATCTCTACAAAAAATACAAAAAATAGCCAGATGTGGTGGCTCACACCTGTAATCCCAGCTACTCGGGAGGCTGAGGCAAGAGAATCATTTGAACCTGGGAGGCAGAGGTTGCAGTGAGCCGAAATTGCACCAGCCTGGGCAACAGAGTGAGACCCCGTCTCGAAACAAAAACAACACAATGTGATTCCAATTTCCTCTCCAAATTAAAATCCACCTTCTCTCACCATGAGCAGCAGCTTGTTGAATCAAATGACTCAATGACTCACATCACTCTCTGACCTGCACGTAGGGCAGTCCAACTAACATGGCATATGGGTGCTCTTTTTTTTTTTTTTTTTTGAGACGGAGTCTCCCTCTGTCGCCCAGGCTGGAGCACAGTGGCGCAATCTCGGCTCACTGCAAGCTCCGCCTCCTGGGTTCGCACCATTCTTCTGTCTCAGTCTCCTGAGTAACTGGGACTACAGGCGCCCGCCACTACGCCCGGCTAATTTTTGTATTTTTAGTAGAGACGGGGTTTCACCTTGTTGATCAGGATAGTCTCAATCTCCTGACCTCGTGATCCACCCGCCTCGGCCTCCCAAAGTGCTGGGATTACAGGTGTGAGCCACCACGCCCGGCCCTGGGTGCTCTTCTTTACCCCATGGTGCACCCACCGCTTACCAGGGCAGGTCCAGAGTAACAGCACCCTCTGTCTTGCTGGGCTGCTGCTGGGACATATCTTGGGCCCAGTGGTCTAACCTCCAAGAGTTACAAACAGACACCTCTTGCCATAACGCCTACTTGCTACACATTTCATCAGATATTCCCAGAGGAAAGAACAGTCACTGCACCCAGGGGCCAGGCAGGAAGAACAGCTAACTCTAGCTCACCTGCAAGGCTCAGCACTGGGTTCATTTGAAGTAGTATCCTTGGCTCTCAGTCACTGAAACCTGCAGCCTCAACGGCAGCTCAGAGAAGAAAGTCACACATCCTCAGTGCTGTTTGGGGTGAGCCTGACTCCTCATATACAGATGCCCTCTCTCACTTCCGGATTCTTCTGCCTGATGGAGACCGACACATTCCCAAGCTGTCATTGACCACCACCCCCTCTAGTGCTGCTCTGTACTTTCCCTGGGGTGACTCAGTGGTGGTGAGCCAGTGGTGTGCAGAAAGTATTTCTGCAGCTCAGGTGGCTGTTAGATCTGAATAGGGAAATTAAGTGCAGCAGTCCTTTGGGTTTGGCTGTACAAGCCTTTCATCCCAGGAACAATAAAAGGTTAAGCAATTAAATGGAAACTGAATGTCGAACAAAACTACTAGAAGAAGTCTATATCCATACTTTATTTTCTGTATGGAAACCGAATGTCGAGCAAAACTACTTAGAAGCAGTCTATATCCATACTTTGTTTTCTGTAGGCAATCCCAGGCTCTGGAAGAAGGGGGCACTGCTCTGCTGCTCTGGACACAAAAGCTTCTGAGGTTGAAGACAATGGTGAAGCTTGTGTCCCTGGGTCCATAATCTCTGGTTTTCTGGCCAAGTCCCAGAATCTATGGATTCTCTTATACAACCTTTTATTAGTCTTTGGAGGTTGAGAGACTTCACCCAGCCTTGGAAAAATGTTCTCAAGTCAATCAGGTTTTAAGAAAAAAAATAAAAAAAACTTTTAAGATCACATGACAAAGATACTGGTTTGGGAAAATAAGTACACAGCACTAAGAATGAGACAGTACAAGACTGGGTGTGGTGGCTCACGCCTGTAATCCCAACACTTTGGGAAGCCGAGGCGAGTGGATCACTGGAGCTCAGGAGTTTGAGACCAGCCTGGGCAACATGGCAAAACCCCAGCTCCATTAAAAATACAAAAAATTAGTGGTGCACGCCTATAGTCCCAGCTACTCAGAGGGCTGAGGTAGGCGAATCACTTGAGCTCATGAAGTCGAGATTGCAATTAGCCACTGCACTCCAGCCTGAGCAACGGAAGCAAGACCTTGTCTCAAAGAAGAAAAAAAGAAAAAGAATGGGATAATACAGAAGGGTCTTTCCTCCTTCTTTTTTTTTCTTTTGGACATGGAGTCTCACTCTTTTGCCAGGCTAGACTGCAGTGGAGTGATCTCAGCTCACTGCAATCTCCGCCTCCTGGGTTCAAGCGATTCTCCTGCCTACGCCTCCCGAGTGGCGGGGATTACAGGTGTATGCCACCACACCCAGCTAATTTTTGTATTTTTAGTAGAGACGGGATTCACCATGTTGGCCAGGATGATCTCGATCTCCTGACCTCGTGATCCACCCACTTTGGCCTACCAAAGTGCTGGGATTACAGCCGTGAGCCACCACGCCCAGCCAGGTCTTTCCTCTTAAAAGAAAAACAGGGTGACTACAAAAGAGGAAACCATAGTACCATCAGAGAGTGAAACCAAAGGAGGGCAACATAATGAGACCCCATCTCTACAAAAAATGAAAAACAGCCAAGTGTGATGGCGCACGCCTGTGGTCGTGGCTTCTTAGGAGGCTGAGGTGGGAGAATCGCTTGAGCCTAGGAGGTTGAGGCTGAGGTGAGCTGTGATTGTGCTACTACATTCCAGCCTGGGTGACAGAGTGGGACCATGTCTCAAAAAAAAATTTTTTTAAAGAAGAAAAGAGAAAGAGGTCAATTAACTTAGAGAAAAAAAAAAAACCCAAGAGCTGAGTTCTCAGAGCACTCCAAATTCATCACTTATGGGACACAGCTATAAGTATTTTATCTTGTACAACACAATTTAGCAGTTTAAACACCAATACAAACATACTGAGCCAGAGTGAGACCAGGTGACAGTAACACAGGTGCAAGCACCAGAGTCCCTATGGCTTGGATTTGAATTTGAACCCCAGTTTCCCTAATTTTTATGTGGACCAGGCAAATCTCTAAGTCCCTATCCCCTTTTGTTAAATGGAAACATAACTGCACCACTTCCTAATGTTATACCTGAAGCATCAACACAGCACCCAGCAAGAAACTCTCTGTGATGTTCATCTTTCTTTCTTTTTTTTTGTACAGACAGGGTGGGTCTTACTATATTGCCCAGGATGGTCCTGAACTCCTGGCCTCAAATGATTCTCTCGCCTCAGCCTCCCAGTGTTGGAATTACAGGCATGAGCACTGCACCTGGCCAATATTCATCTTTCTTACTGATAATCAGGGAAGAGCTTGAGATCATTAGCAACTGAACTGAACAGAGAGTTCCCTCCTGACTTCTCATCCTCCCTTCAGCATAGCACTGAAAACATCTATAAATGTTAGAAAGACAATGAATCTGAAAAACAGAATTCTTTCCAGAGAAAATAATAAGATGGGCTCTTTTCACGACTGTCAGCGTTTCAGAGCTAAAAGGGTCATCAGATACCATCTTATATCAAACTCCTCCTTTACAACGTCATTGTCAGCCATAGCCTTCAGGCTTCTATGAGGCCTTGAGAAAGACAGACAGGAACAAGGGCAGCTACAGCTCTCACATCCTGTCCTTGGCAAGTGCAGCTGGCCACAAGAATCAACAAGAGGTCTGAAGCAAGCTCCATGTGAACACAAAAAAATGACTAGAGAGCAAAGAAGCAAGTCTCTGAGGTTAGCCTGCCACAGGCTGCCCAAGGTACTGTTCTAATGGACTTTGCCTTGCAACACACAAAGAAGGCTCCTGCACTTAACCCGGTACTAAAAGGAAACCACTACTACCGAGAAATAAAATTGAAATATCATATCTTTCAATTATCTGTGTCTTAGAAGTATCTAAACATTATTTTGAGATAGAGTACCAGTGATGTGAATAAATCTGGTGAATCAGTAGGTCAGGGCCAGCCGGAACCATTTTATTATATTAGCTAACCATGCCAGGACTAGAGTTCTCCACTCACAGTTAGAAGGAGCCCAAGCTCCCCCTGTGTAAAAAGCATACAGAGGCCAAGAGCGCCATAGTGGTTAGGGTTAGAAAACCTACTGTCCTACGACACTGGTCCACCATATCCAAGGCAACCCAAAAACATACCAGCAGGCTAAGATGCAGAACCCCGTGAAGAGGATGATGGGGATGGGATACGATGCACAGAGGAGCCCATGGTTGTAGAAGGCCCGAGATATCTTCTCACGCAGCCTTTCAGTCAGGGTCATCCTCAGCCGAAGTCACCTTGCTGCCATCCCGGAAAGTGACCATGGATCACCCTGGCACACACTTGACGGCACTGACAAAGAACAACATGTGCAGGTACCTGGTCAGAAGGGAGAAAAGCCAGTTAACAAAGAGTACTTGGCTCTGCACACTAGGGCTGCTGGAGGGAGGCGATAGTTATGTGGCTGGGGAATGGTTTCAGAATGCCTGTATGTAAGGTCTAGTGACATCAATTCCAAAATACACACACACACTCACACACACACACACTCTCTCTCTCTCCCTCTCCCCCCTCACCGACCCAACTCCCTCCCTCCTATATTAGGCAATGCTAAAAGGCCACCCCGCAAAGGGCATTTTTCTCATGTGTGGCACAGGAAACCATGCCTGTGTAACAGACGTCACCTTCAGCTGCTGTCAAACAGGCATTCTTCCCCACCCTTCTCTATGCACCAACCCCACTGAGAGAAGTCCTTGGGAAAAACCTTTACATAGGGATGGCCTCCCCAAAACACACTGTTGTACAAATAGTGATTCACTCATGAAGAATGTCCAGTGAGGTCATGCCTCAATATAAAAACACCAAAAAGCTTAGGTCTCTGACATAATGGTCACCAAGCAAAATTCACTCTGGTAGAACTCTCTGCTCTTGGTCCTACAGTCGTTCCTGGGAACATAAAGGTAGAGAGCACCTCCTTTTCTGCCTGCCCAGTAGCTGTCCCCTTCTACGAGTAACAGCAGCCTGGTGTGGCTCAGGGGAACCACCTCACTCCACAGGATTTAGCCTGGATTAACTATGAGTCAAGGTGCCCCGTGCTGACCCAAGCTACACCAATTGGGCCTCGCTCCCTGGACTTTGACTTCTGAACACAAAGAAACAGGAACTTGGATATTCATGATGTTTATTCATCCCACAGAGGTTCCTGCTCCCAAGATCCCCAGGCTGTTCTGGCTCCCATCCTTTCCGAGGACTGGCTCATCAACTTTTCTTTCCATTTTGTAAGCTATTCTATATCCTTCCAATAAATTATCTTTTTGCTTGTGTTAGCCAAAGTTAATTTCTGGTGATTTCAAACAAATAACATTAAACCAATAAAATCAGAATAGAAAACTCCAGGAGGCCCAGGGATCTAGAATTATCTTCCCTACTGAGTCCTCCCATGGAATCCAAGTTTAAACCTACTTCTCTTGTTCCATGTTGCTGTTTTCTTGTGCTACAGGGAACTTGCCCAGACACGTGTCTTGGCTTGATGGTACTCACTGATGAAAACCCAGACTCAAAGATGACTCCTCATAACTGTCAAGATCAGAAACAAGAAGTAAAAGGAGTCACACCACAGCCAACTCAAAAGCCAAAAGGAATGCCTATTGCTCGTTCTACCTTTCCGAAAGCAGAAGCCTTAAGTGCACATGCAAGTTTCCAGTTCAAGAACCTTCTATTATTTTGACATGGAGTCTCATTCTATCGACCAGGCTGGAGTGCAGTGGTACCATCTTGGCTCACTGCAACCTCTGCCTCCCAGGTTCAAGTGATTCTCCCACCTAGTCTTCCAAGTAGCTGGGATTATAGGTGTGCGTCATCACGCCCTGCAAATTTTTGTATTTTTTTGTAAAGACAGGTTCTCATTATGTTTTCCAGGCTGGTCTCAAACTCCTGGGCTCAAATGATCCAGCTGCCTCAGCCTCTCAAAGTGCTGGGATTATAGGCATGAACCACCATGCCCAGCCAGTACTTCCACTACTTTTTTTTTTTGAGATGGGGTTGCCCAGGCTGGAGTGTAGTGGCACAATCTTGGCTCACTGAAATCTCTATCTCCTGGGTTTAAGCTATTCTCCTGACTCAGACTCCCGAGCAGCTGGGACTACAGGCAGCCGCCACCACGCCTGGCTAATTTTTGTATTTTTGGTAGAGACCAGGCTCACCATGTTGGCCAGGCTGGTCTCAAACTCCTGACCTCAAGTGATCCACAGCCTCGGCCTCCCAAAATGCCGGGATTATAGGCGTGAGGCACTGAGTCCAGCCACTTCATTACTTTTTATGGCTGAATATTTCATCAAATGAGCATGCCACATTTTGTTTATCCATTCATCAGTTGATAAACATTTGGGCAGTTTCTATGTTTTGCCTATTGTGAATAGTGCTGTGATGAACATTCTAACATTCCTGTATTTGTTTGAACACCTGTTTTCTTTTTCTTTTTTTTTTTTGAGATAAAGTTTCGCTCTTGTTGCCCAGGCTGGAGTGCAGTGGCGCGATCTCAGCTCAATGCAACCTCCACCTCCTGGGTTCAAGCGATTCTCTTGCCTCAGCTTCCTAAGTAGCTGGGATTACAGGTGCCCGCTACTACGCCCGTCTAATTTTTTGTATTTGTAGTAGAAATGGGATTTCATCATGTCGGCCAGGCTGCTCTCGAACTCCTGACCAGGTGATCCACATGCCTCGGCCTCCCAAATTGCTGGGATTACAGGCATGAGCCACCACACCGGGTCAAATTATTCTTGTTTACTTGGTCTCGAACTCGAACTTTTTTTTTTGAAACAGAATCTTGCTCTGTTGCCCAGGCTGGAGTGCAGTAGTGCGATCTCGGCTCACTGTAGCCTCCGCCTTCCAGTGGTTCAAACGATTCGTGCCTCAGCCTCCCTTGTAGCAGGGAGCACAGGTGCAAACCACTACGCTAGGCTAATTTTTGTATTTTTAGTAGAGATGGGGTTTCACCATGTTGGCCAGGCTGGTCTAGAACTCCTGACCTTAGATGATTTGCCAGCCTGGCCTCCCAAAGTGCTGGGATTACAGGCATGAGCCACCGGACCCTGTCTCAATTTTTTTTTCTTTTTTAGACAGAGTCTTGCTCTGCCGCCAGGCTGAAGTGCAGTCGTGCGATCTCGGCTTACTGCAACCTCCGTTTCCTGGGTTCAAGCAATTCACCTGTCTCAGCCTCCTGAGTAGCTGGGATTACAGATGTGTGCCACCACACCCAGCTAATTTCTGCATTCTTAGTAGAGACAGGGTTTCACCATCTTGACCAGGATGATTTCAATCTTTTGATCTCGTGATCTGACCGCCTCAGGCTCCCAAAGCGCTGGGGCTACAGGCATGAACCACTGCACCTGGCCAACCTTTTTGTTTTGTTTTGTTTTGTCTGAGACAGAGTCCCGCTCTGTCTCCCAGGCTGGAGTGCAGTGGCACAGTCTCGGCTTACTGTAACCTCCACCTCCTGGGTTCAAGTGATTCTCCTGCCTTAGCCTCCCAAGTAGCTGGGACTACAGACACCCACCACCATACCCGGCTAATTTTTTATTTTTAGTAGAGACGGGGTTTCACTATATTGAACTACTGACCTCATGATCTGCCCTCCTTGGCCTCCGAAAGTGTTGGGATTACAGGCGTGAGCCACCGTGCCCAGCCACCCCCAATTCTTATTTTTACTTTTCTGTTGTTGTTGTTCAGTTGGGGTTTTTTGTATTTTTTTTCTTTTTGTTTTCTTTTGAGTATATTCATTCTTAGGAGTGGAAATGCTTGGTCATAAGGTAATTTTCCTCAATATCTTCTTCTAAAAATGTGTAGTTTCACATTTGTTTAAGTCTGTAATCCAGCTGGATGCAGTGACTCATGCCTGTAATCCCAACACTTTGGGAGGCTGAGGTGGGAAATCACTTGAAACCAGGAGTTTGAGACCAGCCTGGACACTGTGAGACCTTGTCTTTACAAAAAAAAAAAAAAAAAAATTAATAACTAGCAGGGCAGGGTGGCACACGCCTGTAGTCCTAGCTACTTGGGAGGCTGAAGTAGGAAGTTCACTTTAGACCAAGAGTTTGAGGCTACAATGAGCTATGGCCACACCACTGCACTCTAGCCTGGGCTACAGAGCAAGACTGTCTCAAAAAATAAAAATAAAAATCTGTGATCCATTTGAGTTCATTTTTAGATGAGGTGTGAGATATAAATTCCTTTTGTTCCCCTTTGGTCTAAAGATAGCCAATTGTTCCAGCACCATTTGGTGAAAAGACTATCCTTCCTCCATTGAATTGCTTGGCATCTTTGTCAAAAAGCAGTTGTCTGGGCCAGGAACAGTGGCTCACGCCTGTAATTCCAGCACTTTGGGAGACCGAGGTGGGTGGATCGCTTGAAGCCAGGAGTTTGAGACCTGGCTAACATAGTGAAACCCCTCTCTACTAAAAACAGAAAAAAATTAGCTGGGTGTGATGGCACACACTTGTAATCCCAGCTACTTGGTAGGCTGAAAACCGCTTGAACCCAGAAAGCAGAGGTTGAGCAAGCCAAGATCACGCCACTGCACTCCAGCCTAGGTGACAGACTGACTCCATCTCAAAAAAAGAGAAAAAGGCCTGGCGCAGTGGCTCACGCCCATATTCCCAGAACTTTGTGAGGCAGAGGCTGGCGGATCACAAGGTCAGAAGTTCAAGACCAGGCCGGGCGCGGTGGCCCAAGCCTGTAATCCCAGCACTTTGGGAGGCCGAGGCGGGCGGATCACAAGGTCAGGAAATCGAGACCATCCTAACACGGTGAAACCCCGTCTTTACTAAAAATACAAAAAAACTAGCCGGGTGAGGTGGCAGGCGCCTGTAGTCCCAGCTACTCGGGAGGCTGAGGCAGGAGAATGGCGTAAACCCAGGAGGCGGAGCTTGCAGTGAGCCGAGATCGCGCCACTGCACTCCAGCCTGGGTGACAGAGCAAGACTCTGTCTCAAAAAATAAAAAAAATAAAATAAAATAAAAAGAAGTTCAAGACCAGCCTAGCCAACATGGTGAAACCTCTTCTCTACTAAAAAGACAAAAATTAGCTGGGTGTGATAGTGAGTGCTTGTAATCCCAGCCACCTGGGAGGCTGAGGCAGGACAATTGCTTGAACCTGGGAGGCGGAGGCCACAGTGAGCCAAAGATTGCATCACTGCACTCCAGCCTGGGCAATGGAGCATGACTCTGACTCAAAAAAAAAAAAAAAACAAAAAGAAAAAAGAAAAAAAGGCCAGGTGCAGCAGCTCATGCCTTTAATCCCACACTTTGGGAGACCAGGGCGGGCAGATCTCTTGAGGTCAGGAGTTCGAGACCAGCCTGGCCAACATAGTGAAACCCTGTCTCTACGAAAAATACAAAATAGCCGGGCATGGTGGCGTACGCCTGTAATCCCAGCTACTCTGGAGACTGATGCAGGAGAATTGCTTGAACCCAGGAGGCGGAGGTTGCTGTGAGCTGAGATCGCGCCACTGCACTCCAGCCTGGGCGAGAGGGAGATTCCCTCTCAAAAAAAAAAAAAAAAAAAAAAAAAACTTGATAGAATTTTGATAGAAACTGCATTAAACCTGTTCATCAAATTTGCAAAGAACTGGCATGTTGAGTCTTCCAATCCATGAACATGGTATATTTCTCCATTTATTTAGATCTTTGACTTCTTTCATCAGCATTGTGTAGTTTTCAGCATACATGACTGTACATGTTTTGTTAGACTTATACCTATTATTTCACTTTTTTCAGCAACTATGTTTTCAATTTTGGTTTTCACATGTTCATTGCTAGTACACTGATTTTTTTATGTTAATCTTTTATCCTGCAACTGTCCTGAAATCACTTATTAAGTGCCAGAGTCTTTGTGTGTGTGTAGATTCTTTGGGAATTTCTACGAAGACTTATCATGTTATCCGTGAACAAAAACATTTATTTCTTCCTTTCCATAATTTCTTCAAATATTTTTTCTGCACCACTCTTTCTCCTTTTTGAGACTTCAAAAACATAAAAGATAAACCTTCTGTTATTGTCCTATGGGTCCCTGAAGCTCTGTTTTTTTGTTTTGTTTTTTTCATTTTATTTCAATCTCTGTTAGTCAGACTGGATAATTTCTATTATTCTACCTTCATGTTCACTGACTCTTCTGTCTTCTCCATTCTGCTATTGAGCCCACCCAATTAATTTTTCATTTAGATTGTCATATTTTGCAGTAAATAAATTTCTAATTTTCTGTTCATTTCAAGAGTATTCACCCTTACTTGCTATAGCAAGGTTTTAATTAACATTTTAATTACACTTTGGCTTTTAATTTTTTGGATCTGTGTTATGTTGCGGTTGCCATCGGTTGGCTGTCTTTCCCCCTCATGATTTTCCTGATTCTTCATAGCTGAAGTAATTCTAAATTACTGGACATTTTGATTATTATGCTATGTGACTCTAGCTCTTGTTTAAGTCCCACGAAAAATTCTGAATTTGCCTTTGCAGCAATCAACCTAATTAGGTCCAGTCCACAAGTTCCTACCCACCTTCTGTGGGCTGTGGTACCAATATGAGATCAGTTTTCTTTCTTTTTTTTTTGAGACGGAGTCTCGCTCTGTCACCCAGGCTGGAGTGCAGTGGCACGATCTCGGCTCATTGCAAGCTCCAACTCCCAGATTCATGCCATTCTCTTGCCTCAGCCTCCCGAGCAGCTGGGACTACAGGCGTCCGCCACCACGCCCGGCTAATTTTTTGTATTTTTAGTAGAGATGGGGTTTCCCCATGTTGGCCAGGATGGTCTCGATCTCCTGACCTCGTGATTCACCCGCCTTGGCCTCTCAAAGTGCTGAGATTACAGGCGTGAGCCACCGGGCCCGGCCGAGATCAGTTTTAAAAGCCTCTGAAGTATTATTTTGGTTTTTCCCAAGCATACTGCGCAGGGGCCAGTGTGGAACTACTTGAGCAGTAATCTACTCCACAGTTTGGTCCTCAAAGCCTCTGGTATGCTATTTAGGGTCAGATGCACATATGTTAATTCTGAAGAACAGCCCAGGAGTTCATATGCAACTTTATGAGTTTAATTTGTTGAGCTCCTTCCTCTACACAATCTTTCTAATACTTTCCAGATCTCAAAGGCCCCTTTCCTGGTCTTCTAGCTAAAAGTCAGGGGTTTAATTTCCCTGACCTGCTGAGTACCTCCCACAACTGTGACTACCTCCAAGGAAAAGCAATGAGAGAAAGGAAACAACAAAATCAAGCATTCCCTCCATGCTCCTGGGACCACAGTCCCTATGAATAGAAGACTTCCTCTCCTATCCATCTGCCAATGTCACTGCTGTCTCCACCGCTACAGAATTACATGGAGGGCCAGAGCAAGAGAAAAGGAGAAAAGACAAAGCAAACAACACACGAGACTTCTTCCTCCATCCCCGTTCCTGACCCACGATGATCCCCTTTCCTGCTCCTCAAACTAGAAAGACAGCTTCTGTTAGACCTCTTTTCATGCACATCCAGCACATATTTCCAGGTTTGGGGCTGACTTTAAATCCAGGCTGGAAAATATTATATGGAGGAAAAAAAATATGGGAAACTCACTACCAGTTCACTGGTATTTGGAGTTCTGCTTTCCTTCTCCAATTTGCGTGCTAACATTTACCTTTCTGGGGTTACTCCACTGATCCATGCATTCTGTCCAGGGATTTCAGTTGCTCTCTGTCAGACATAAAGGGTGGAGTTATGTTTACTCCATCTTTATCACAATCAGAACTCTTAAACTTTTTTGTAATGTGAAAATCTTCATACATTTCAGGATTCTTTGCCTTTTTTGCCTTTTTTTTTTTTTTTTTTTTTTTTTTTGAGACGGAGTCTCGCTCTGTCACCCAGGCTGGAGTGCAGTGGCCGGATCTCAGCTCACTGTAAGCTCCGCCTCCCGGGTTTACGCCATTCTCCTGCCTCAGCCTCCCGAGTAGCTGGGACTACAGGCGCCCACCACCTCGCCCAGCTAGTTTTTTGTATTTTTTTTTAGTAGAGACGGGGTTTCACCGTGTTTGCCAGGATGGTCTGGATCTCCTGACCTCGTGATCCGCCCGTCTCCACCTCCCAAAGTGCTGGGATTACAGGCTTGAGCCACCGCGCCCAGCCGATTCTTTGCCTTTAAAGAAACTTTTTTTTTTTTTTTGAGATGGAGTCTTGCTCTGTCACCCAAGCTGGAGTGCAGTGGTGTGATCTTGGCTCACCACAACCTCCGCCTCCTGGGTTCAAGCAATTCTTGTGCCTCAGCCTCCCAAGTAGCTGGAGTTACAGGCGTGTGCCACCCCACCCAGCTAATTTTTATATTTTTGGTAGAAAGGGGGTTTCACTATGTTGGCCAGGCTGGTCTCAAACTCTTGACCTCAATCGATCTGCTTGCCTCAGCCTCCCAAAGTGCTGGGATTACAGGTGTGAGCCACTGCTCCTGGCCCTAAGGAAACTTTTCACACTATGCCTACTGGCATTTTTCTGTCAATCACATCATTTCATTGTGAGAAGCATGTAATACAAGTTTTCTACAAAAAGCATACATTACTTTTACAATTTGAAAAAATAAAAATTATACACAAAAAGTGCACAAAAGGAGAATAGAGGGAAACATTAGTAGTGGTTGCTTGTCTTTGTGTAATGTGATTACATGCAGGATTTTTTTTTTCTTGAGACAGAGCCTCACTCTGTCACCCAGGCAGCAGCAGGATTACAGCTCACTGCAGCCTCAATCTCCCAGGCTCAGGTGATCCTCCCACCTCAGCCTGCTTACTAGCTGAAACTATAGGCACGTACCACCATGAGAGATAATTTTTTGTATTTTTAGTAGAGACAGGGTTTTGCCATGTTGCCCAGGCTGGTCTCAAACCCCTGGGCTCAAGCAATCCTCCCGCCTCAATCTCCCAAACTGATTATAGGTGTGAACCACCACACCGAGCCGAGAAATTTTTTTAACTCAAATCTCAATACCTTTACATTGTTCACTATAAGCATTCATTTATTTATTTTTCTTTTTTTAGAGATGGGGTCTCACTCTGTCAACCAGGCTGGGGTACATGGGTACCATTGTGTCTTACTGCAGCCTTGAATTCCTGGACGCAGTCCTCCCAGCTCAGCCTCCCGTGTAGCTAGGATTACAGGTATGTGCCACCATGGCCAGCTAATTTTTTTTAAAAAAAATTGTTGGGGGGAGACAGGGACTCAATATGTTGCCCAGGCTGGTCTTGAACTCCTGGTTTCAAGCAATCCTCCTGCCTCAGCCTCCAAAAGTGTTGGGATTACAGACGTGAGCCAACGTGCAAGCCTATTTAAAATAAACTTTTAAAGTTTAGTATAACATGTCACCGAAAAGCATACAAATTATAAGCACACAGCTCCATGAATTACTACCAAGTAAACAAAGCCATGTAACCTAAACATCACTCCATCAAGAAACAGAACATTAACCCAAAGGGTCCCCCTTATGAGCCCCAGTGCTGACTATTTTTCAATTATAAAAGTAAAAATATACATGTTTATATTCAAATATTCAAATAGTACTGGAATGACCTTTTTTTTTTTTTGAGACAGGGTCTCACTCTGTCACCCAGGCTGGAGGACAGTGGCATGATCATGGCTCACTGCAGCCTCCACCTCCCAGGCTCAATCAATTCTCCCACTTCAGCCTCCCAAGTAGCTAGGACTACAGGTGTACACCACCACATCCAGCAAAATGTTTGTTATTTTTTGTAGAGATGGGGTTTCACCATGTTGCCCAGGCTGATCTTGAACTCCTAGACTCCAGCCATCCTCCTGCCTCGGTCTCCCAAAGAGCAGGGATTATAGGCTGAGCCACCCACCATGCCTGGCCCTCACAGACCCCTTCTTATCCCTTTCCAATTCACCTTATCTCAGAGGTCAGAGTGGACACAGATTCTACCAATGCCATGAGCTGGATCCCCTTCTGCACTTAGAACAAAGTCCAAATGCCTCTCCCTAGCTCCCAGGGCTCTGCACAACCCACCCCGGTCCTCCCCAACTTCACCTCATGTCACCTCTCCATTCTGCTCTCTTCCAATGCCTTATGTGTGCCAACCTCATTCCCATCTCAGGGGCCTGGCACATACTGTTCCGTCCTCTATTCCCTCTTCTCTTTATAGGCTGGTTCTTTTTCCTCTTCAAGTCTCAGCTGAAATATGACTTCTACAAAAAGACCTCCCCTGTCTTCCAGTAGTTCTCTCTATTGTTCCTTACAGAGCCTATTTCTTCTTTTTCAGTGCATTTAAAACTCTGTAACTGTACAAATGACTCATTCCCTAGTTTACTATCTGTCCTCTGTCGAGACTATAAATAAACTCCCTGTCTGTTCTTCAGGGTCTTTAATAGTACTTGGTATGTTAAATTTTTATTAAATGCACCTATACACCCAGCTACTCAGGAGACTGAGGTGGGACAATCCCTTGAGCCCAGTTCTATGCCAGCCTGGGCAACATAGACCCTGTCTTTGAAAACAAACCACTTGTTGAATAAGTGATGAGGAAACCAACCAACCCAACCAGGATCAGATATTATCAGGACAGTGTTCAGTACATATCTTCTCAATTTCTAACTGTGATACAAAGCACCTCAGGCATTCTGGAAGAAAGAGAGACAGCTAATAATCCCATCTCTCTGAATGAAATAATAGACAAGGAACACTTCATCCATCCTGTTCTTCACAAATGTCCCAATCTAAATCCTTGTTAGAAATGCAAATTATTGGGCCTATCCCAGACCTGGTGAATCAGAAAATCTGGGGGTGAGGCCCAGCAATCTGTATTTAACACACCCTCCAGTTGACACTGATATGCTCAAGTTTGAGAAACACTGCCCTACCAAACCCTGGAGCCCAAGAGTTGCCTCAGTCAACTCTATGGTGCCCACATCTGGAACATGTCTAAACTGGACTAGCAGGGCAGGCACTGTAGCTAACTAAAGTCTGCAATCCCAGCAGTTTGGGAGGCTGAGGCAGGAAGATTGCTTGAGGCCAGGAAAGTTCAAGACCAGCCTGGGCAACATACAGAGAACCTGTCTCTACAAAAAAAAGTTTTAAAATTAGCCAAGTGTGGTGGCTCATGACTGGAGTCCTGGCTACTTGGGAGGCTGAGTGGGAAGGATTGCTTGAGCCCAGGAGGTCAAGGCTACAGTAAGCTGTGATTCCACCACTGCACTCTAGCCTGGGCAAAAGAGCAAGGCCTATCTTAAAAAATAAAAAATAAAAAAATGAACTGGACTAGTGGCAGATATCCAAAACCACCAGCCTGAAAAATTCTAATAATCTCCTACCTGATTTTGCTACCTACATTTGCACTTCACTTCTGGTTTCTCTCCCCACACGGTCAGTGTGGACAGCTTCCTAAAATAAAGACCTGCTCATGGCCAGGCGCGGTAGCTCGCACCTGTAATCCCAGCACTTTGGGAGGCTAAGATGGGAGGACTGCTTGAGCCCAGAAGTTCGAGACCAGCCTGGGCAACATAGTGAGACCCCCATCTCTTTAAAAAAATATATTTTAATGGGGGAAAAAAAAAAAAAAAAAAGACCTGCTTAGGTCACCCCTTGCACAAAAGTCTTGAATGGCTCTCCAGTGCCTGCACATTTGAGGCCACACTTCTTTGCTTATTATACAGGCACACTCAAAATATACTGAAACCTCTTTCCAGCTTTATTCTCTTGCCATAAAAATAACTAGTATTTACAAACCATGTGTCAGCCTCTGGCCTAAGACTTTTGCCTACATTATCTCCTGAATCCTTATAACAACCCTTAAACTAATAACAACTTTTACTATTTCAATTCCACAGATGAAGAATCTGAAGCCCGGAGGTGTAACCTGCCCCCATGTTACCCATCTAGAAGGTCCCCATGAATATCACAGTCATGTTGGGTTGCTGGCATTCTTCCCTCAAATAACCTGCATTCCCACTTTCCACACCTTTGCAGTCAAGGCTCTCTCTTTACTGAATGCCCTTTTCCCATCTTCCCACTCTAATTCCCACCTCTAATTTTCTCTATTCAGCCTTCAGGCACTAGATAAAATGCCATTTCCTCCATAAGCCTTCTCTAAACATCATCCTATTCGTTTTGTGCCAGAAACAGGTAAGTACTAATGTTAAAACAATGTTATGTTCAACATGTTAACAGAGATCATCTCTGTCAATGCTGAAGACATCTGACAAAATTCAACCCTCATCCTTTTAAAATAAAAATAGACAAATGCTTAGTAGATATGTGTATGTTGATTTACATACATACATAAATACATACATATAGGCCAGGCACAGTGGCTCACACCTGTAATCCCAGCACTTTGGGAGGCCAAGGCAAGTGAATCGTTTGAGGTCAGGAGTTCAAGACCAGCCTGGCCAACATGGTGAAACCCTGTCTCCACTAAAAAACACAAAAATTAGTCAGGCATGGTGGCGGGCACCTGTAATCCCAACTATTTGGGTGGCTGAGGCAGGAGAATTGCTTGAACCCAGGAGGCAGAGGTTACAGTGAGCCAAGACTGTGCCACTGCACTCCAGCCCGGATGACAGAGTGAGACTCTGTCTCGAAAAATAATAAAAATATATACATACACATATATATAAAATACAGACTTCAACTAAATATTTACATCTTTCTCAATCTCAAAGCTAAAAATCAAGCCCAATGGGAATACACTAGAAGTGTTCTCACTAACGTCAGGGGCCATACAGGCTATGCATTTAACCACCATTATTTATTACTATTGTGGAGCTACTAGTTATCACAATTAGGCAAGAGAAAGAAAACACAGGTATACAACTGGAAAGGAAAAAGTTAAATTATCATTTTTGCAAATGATATTATATACAAAATCCAAGATAATCAACTGAAAACCTTTTACAGTTGTTAAAAGAATCACCATAAGATAGTGAGAACTAATATATATCAATGCCTTCACATACATCACCAACAAGCAGGCAGAAAATAAAATAATGATAATATTGATTATAACGATTCAGTAACACTAAAATAACAAAACCAAAAACTTGAAAATAAAAAGAAATGTAAGAAATCTCTGAAACTCCCAGCAGGACGCGGTGGCTTACTCCTGTAATCCCAGCAATTTGGGAGGCCGAGGTGGGCGGATCACCTGAGGTCAGGAGTTACAGACCAGCCTAGCCAACATGGCAAAACCCCATCTCTACTAAAAAGACAAAAATTAGCCAGGCGTTGTGGCACGTTCCTGTAATTCCAGCTACTCAGGAAACTGAGGCAGAAGAATCACTTGAACCCGGGAGATGGAGGTTCCAGTGAGCCGGGATTGCACCACTGCACTCCAGGCTGGGTGACAGAGCAAGACTCCATCTCGGCCGGGCGCGGTGGCTCAAGCCTGTAATCCCAGCACTTTGGGAGGCCGAGACGGGTGGATCACGAGGTCAGGAGATCGAGACCATCCTGGCTAACACGGTGAAACCCCATCTCTACTAAAAAATACAAAAAAAACTAGCCAGGCGAAGTGGCGGGTGCCTGTAGTCCCACCTACTCGGGAGGCTGAGGCAGGAGAATGGCGTGAACCCGAGAGGAGGAGCTTGCAGTGAGCTGAGATCCGGCCACTGCACTCCAGCCTGGGTGACAGAGCAAGACTCCGTCTCAAAAAAAAAAAAAAAAAAAAAAAGACTCCATCTCAAAAAAAAAAAAAAGAAAGAAACCAAAACAAATCTCTGAAACTCGGAAAGACAGAAAAGATGACTTCAACAAAAAGAAAAGCATGCCACATTCTTAATGAGGAAGAGTCAATATAACATAACCAAAATGTCACTCTTCCTACATTCATCTAGAAATGTAACACAGTCCCAATAAAAATAGGACTTCTTTAACTAAACAAACTTAAAGTTTATATAGAAAAACAAATATAGCCGGCCGGGCGCGGTGGCTCACGCCTGTAATCCCAGCACTTTGGGAGGCCGAGATGGGCGGATCACGAGGTCAGGAGATCGAGACCATCCTGGCTAACATGGTGAAACCCCGTCTCTACTAAAAAATACAACAAAAAAAAACTAGCCGGGCGAGGTGGCGGGCGCCTGTAGTCCCAGCTACTCGGGAGGCTGAGGCAGGAGAATAGCGTGAACCCGGGGGGCAGAACTTGCAGTGAGCTGAGATCCAGCCACTGCACTCCAGCCTGGGTGACAGAGTGAGACTCCGTCTCAAAAAAAAGAAAAACAAACATAGCCAAGAAAGTTCTGAAAAATAAAGATGATGAAAGGGAACTAACTTCACCAAATAACAAAACATGCTAGAGTAATTAAAACAGTGTGGTCCTACCACAAATAACACAGATTAATGTAACAGAACAGAATGTCCAGGAATAGACCAAAATGTACACATATGACAAAGTATATTATATACAGTAAATGATAAACAAGTGGGAGAAAGATTAATTGTGCAATAAAAGGTGTTGCAACAAATAGGTAGCCACAGAAAAAAAATTAAATTGGATCTAACACTTCACATCAAAATTCCAAATAGGACCAAGCACAGTGGCTCAGGCCTATAATCCTAGCACTTTGGGAAGTCAGGGCAGACAGATCACCTGAGCCCAGGAGTTCAAGACCAGCGTGGGCAACATGGCAAAACCCCTCTTCTACCAAAAGTACAAAAATTAGCTGGGCATGGTGATGCACACCTGTAGTCCCAGCTACTCAGGAGGCTGAAGTGGGTGGATTACCCGAGCCTGGCAAGGTCCAGGCTGTAGTGAGCGATGATCACACTACTGTGCTCCAGTCTGGACAACAGGGCAAGACCCTGCCTCAAAATAAAAATGAATTCCAAATAGAGAAAAGATTTAAAGGTAAAATATGAAATATAAAAATTACTGGCCGGGCGCAGTGGCTCACGCCTGTAATCCCAGCACTTTGGGAGGCCTAGGCGGGAAGATCACGAGGTCAGGAGATCGAGACCATCCTGGCTAACATGGTGAAACCCCGTCTCTACTAAAAAAAATACAAAAAACTAGCCGGGCGTGTGGTGGGCGCCTGTAATCCCAGCTGCTCGGGAGGCTGAGGCGAGAGAATGGCGTGAACCCGGGAGGCGGAGCTTGCAGTGAGCCGAGATAGCGCCACTGCACTCCAGCCTGGGCGACAGAGCGAGACTCCATCTCAAAAAAAAAAAAAAAAAAAAAAAATTACTTTAGGCCAGGTACAGTGGCTCACGCCTATAATCCCAGCACTTTGGGAGACCAAGACAGGTGGATCACCTGAGGTTAGGAGTTCAAGACCAGCCTGACCGATATGGCGAAACCCTGTCTCTACTAAAAATACAAAAATCAGCCAGGCATGGTAGCATGTGCCTGTAGTCTCAGCTACTCAGGAGGCTGAGACAGGAGAATCACTTTAACCTGGGAGGCGGAGGTTGCAGTGAGCCGAGATCATGTCACTGCACTCCAGTCTGGGCGACAGAGCAAGACTCTGTCTCTGGCCGGGCGCGGTGGCTCAAGCCTGTAATCCCAGCACTTTGGGAGGCCGAGACGGGCGGATCACAAGGTCAGGAGATCGAGACCATCCTGGCTAACACAGTGAAACCCCGTCTCTACTAAAAATACAAAAACTTAGCCGGGCGAGGTGGCAGGCCCCTGTAGTCCCAGCTACTCGGGAGGCTGAGGCAGGAGAATGGCGTGAACCCGGGAGGCGGAGCTTGCAGTGAGCTGAGATCCGGCCAATGCACTCCAGCCTGGGTGACAGAGCGAGACTCCGTCTCAAAAAAAAAAAAAAAAAAAAAAAAAAAAAAAAAAGACTCTGTCTCAATTAAAAAAAAAAAAATTACTTTAAAAAACCACAGGAGGCTGGGCGCGGTGGCTCAAGCCTGTAATCCCAGCACTTTGGGAGGCCGAGACAGGTGGATCACGAGGTCAGGAGATCGAGACCATCCTGGCTAACACGGTGAAACCCCATCTCTACTAAAAAATACAAAAAACTAGCCGGGCGAGGTGGTGGGTGCCTGTAGTCCCAGCTACTCGGGAGGCTGAGGCAGGAGAATGGCGTAAACCCGGGAGGCAGAGCTTGCAGTGAGCTGAGATCCGGCCAGTGCACCCCAGCCTGGGCGACAGAGTGAGACTCCGTCTCAAAAAAAAAAAAAAAAAAAAAACCACAGGATAGGCCAGGTGAGGTGCCTCACACCTATAATCCCAGCACTTTGGAAGACCAAAGTGTCTGAGGTTAGGAATTCGAGATCAGCCTGGCTAATATGGTGAAACCCCATCTCTACAAAAAATACAAAAATAAATTAGCCGGACGTGGTGGTGGGCGCCTGTAATCCCAGCTACCCGGGAGGCTGAAGCAGAAGAATCGCCTGAACCCAGGAGGTGGAGGTTGCAGTGAGCCAAGATCATGCCACTGCCCTCCAGCCTGGGCAACAAGAATGAAAATGTCTCAAAAAAACAAAACAAACAAACAAAAACACAAAAAACCCCACAGGATAATTTTTCACAATCTTCTACTAGGGAAGATCTTTCTAGGTATGACATAGAACTCAAAAGCCTTAAAAGTAAAAACCAATCTATATAATTAGTTAATAAACAAATATTTCACAACAAAATTATTTTAAGTAAAAAGATAAAGAAGGCCGGGCGCAGTGGCTCAGACCTGTAATCCCAGCACTTTGGGAGGCTGAGGAGGGCGGATCACGAGGTCAGGAGTTCAAGACCAGCCTGGCCAACATGGTGAAACCCCATCTCTACTGAAAATAGAAAAATTAGCCAGGTGTGGTGGCAGTAGCCTGTAATCTCAGCTACTCAGGAGGCTGAGGCAGGAGAATCACCTGAACCCAGGAGGCAGAGGTTGCAGTGAGCCGGAATAATCCAAGATCATGCTATTATACTCTAGCCTGGGCAACAAAGTGAGACTCCATCTCAAAAAAAAAAAAGATAAATAAGATCTGGAAAAACACAACTTCAATTCATATCGCTGACAAGGTGTTAAGTTCCCACATATATAAGCAATTTTGACAAAATCAATTTAAAAACACCAAAGCCCAGCTAGGCACAGTGGCTTACACCTATAATCCCAGTGCTTTGGGAGGCTGAGGTGGGTGGATCCAGGAGTTCAAGACCAGCCTGGCCAACATGGTGAAACCCTGTCTCTACTAAAAATACAAAAATTAGCCAGGCATGGTGGTGCATGCCTATAATCCCAGCTACTCGAGAGGCTGAGACAGGAGAATCGCTTGAACACGGGAGGTGGAGGTTGCAGTGAGCTGAGATTGAGCCACTACACTCCCGCCTGGGTGACGGAGATGAGACTCTACCTCAAACAAACAAACAAAAAAAGCCCAACAGAAAAGTGGTCAAGGATACGAATAGGGTTTTTGTGGGGTTTTTTTGAGACAAGGTCTCACCCTGGCTGGAGTGCAGTGGCATGATCTCAGGTCACTGCAGCCTTGACCTCCCAGGCTCAAGCAATCCTCCCACCTCAGCCTCCTGAGCAGCTGGGACTACAAGCACACACAACCATGCCCAGTTAATTTTTGTATTTTTTCTACAGATGGGGTTTTGCCAGGTTGCCCCGGCTGGTCTCAAACTCTTGAACTCAAGCAATTCGCCCACCTTGGCCTCCCAAAGTGCTGGGATTACAGGCCTGAGCCACCATGCCCAGCTTGAATAGTTTTTTTCACAAAAAATAAAACGTAAATGGTCCTTCAACCTCACTGCAACCAAACAGAGACAAATTAAAACTCCTCCTGAGATAATAGGAGTGTTCATTCTACTACTCTTTCAACTTTTCTGTAGGTTACACTAAAAAGTTTGGGGGGGGGTGGTGGAATCTAAACAGAGAAACTAATTTTTCACCCATCACAATGGCAAAGATCAAACTGTGTGGTACCACAGTGTTGGAGAGGGTGTGAATAAACAAGCACTGCCACACACTGCTTAGGAGCACATGTGGATAAAACTGCTATGGAGGTTTATCTGGTAAGAGTTATCAAAATTACAAAAGCAAATCCTCATCAACTCAGCACTTCTGCCTCTGGTAAGTAACTGGACAAATACACTTGGCCATGCGTGGACTGACTGATGCACACAGAAAGTTACTCATCCCAGTGCTGTCTGTACTAACAAAACTTAAAATTCCTCTACAATTCCATCAATAGAGCTCTGACTAAATAAATTAAAGGACATCCTGAAAATGGAATATTATCTAGTTATAAAAGACGAGGGGCTGGGTGCAGTAGCTCAATGCCTGTAATCCCAGCACTTTGGGAGGCTGAGGCGGGCGGATCACTTGAGGTCAGGTGTTTGAGACTAACCTGGACAACATGATAAAACCCCGTCTCTACCAAAAATATAAAAAATTAGCTGGGTATGGTGGTGTGCAGGCCTGTAGTCCCAGCTACTCAGGAGATTGAGGCAAGAGAATCACCTGAACTCGGGAGGCGGGGGTTGCAGTGAGCCAAGATCACACCATTGCACTCCTGCCTGGGCGACTCCGTCAAAAAAAAAAAAAAGACAATGAGGAAATGTATTAATGATAAACTATCATAAATAAACATTCAGAGAAAAAAGCAAGGGAACAGCGTGCTACTTTCATGTAAGAGAACAGAAGTCTCTGCTTATTTGTCTATAAATGCACAACACACCTGGGAATGGACACATGAGAAGTAGCAGCACCAGCAGCCTCTAGGGAGAGGATCTGGTAGCCAGGTGCAGGATGGAAGGGAAACTTTCCCATGTATACTGGTTTACCTTTCCAATTTTGTGTCACATAAATGTATTTCTACATTGAAAAGCTGAAATTAAAAAATAATGAACAAAGTCTCCTGTGGAAGCAGCAGTCCTCTTCTCTGAGCTTCTCTAACTATGAATTTCCACCTTGCTCATTCCGACTCTCAGCCTCCCGGACTGACTGTGTTCCCCTTCGGTAGAAGGGCATAACTGAATCACCTTGAGTTCCCTAGAGCACCCAGCACCTCACCTGGTGGCGAGCAGAAAGTCACTACAGGACTGCTCACTGTGCTAAACTAGTTCACTGGTGCAAACAATTCATTCCTTTGGGGGAATGTTTTCCTGAAAGTTGTCAAGTGGACCAATGCTCAGGGCAGAAAACTGCTTCTCTTAAGCTTCAAAATTAGCCAGTAACCTGGGAGAATTTTCAGCAGATCAAGTTAATAGTATTGAAAAAAGGTCAGGTACAGTGGCTCACGCCTGTAATCCCAGCACTTTGGGAGGCCGAGGCGGGCAGATCACCTGAGGTCTGGAGTTCAAGACCAGCCTGGCCAACATGGTGAAACCCCATCTCTACTAAAAATACAAAAATTATCAGGGCGTGGCCGGGCACAGTGGCTCATGCTTGTAATCCCAGCACATTGGGAGACCAAGGCAGGTGGATCACGAGGTCAGGAGTTCAAGACCAGCCTGGCCAACACGGTGAAACCCCGTCTCTACTCAAAATACAAAAATTTGCTGGGCGTGGTGGCACGTGCCTGTAATCCCAGCTACACGGGAGGCTGAGGCAGGAAAATCGCTTGAATCCAGGAGGCAGAGGTTGCAGTGAGCCGAGATCGCACCACTGCACTCCAGCCTGGGCAACAGGAGTGAAACTCTGTCTCAAAAAAATAATAATAATTAAATAGTATGGAAAAAATAAAGGAATTTCAGTTAATGAACAAAAACTGATTTCAGAGAATTTAAAGCCTAAAAACACACATATTCAAGAGGATGAGTACTGGCACATTTTAGAGTAACTGTTGGTATGGCACAACACCACCCAAACTGAAGGAAGACCAAATTATATTAATTGGTTGTAATGGTTGTCACAAATAACCACGTGCATAATGTCAACCCTCTTCACAGCAGAACACCAACAAACATATTAAAGATTTTATTCCACAATGCCAGCTACCTACATTCTTACTCCCTCTTGACCTGGTCAGGAATGACTAACAAAGGGACTGAACCTCTGCTGCTAAGAATCAGTTTTATTTGTGTTTATTTATTTTGAGACAGAGTTTCACTCTTGTTGCCCAGGCGGAAGTGCAATAGTGTGATCTCGGCTCACTGCAACCTCAGCCTCCCAGGCTCAAGCGATTCTCTTGCCTCAGCCTCGCAAGTAGCCGGGATTACAGGCATGCGCCACGATGCCCAGCTAATTTTTTATTTTTAGTAGAGACAGGGTTTCACATCAGGCTGGTCTCGAACTCCTGACCTCAAGTGATCTGCCCTCCTTGGCCTCCCAAAGTACTGGGATTACAGGTGTGAGCCACTGTACCCAGCCAAGAACCCGTTTTAAAGCTAGAAACTTGAGAGCCCATGGGGACAGCCTTGTCATTTCACACAATCAGACTCTTGGCCCATGGACAGAGGGCCCTCAGCCTCAGCCCCAGCAGGTACTCGTAGGAGCACAGCCAGGAACAGCCTCCTGCCACCAGCTACACATGAGCATATCAGGCTACACAGGCTGAAGACCTTTTGCCTGATTTCCCACAAGAAGTGTGCTTTGCTGGAGGGCATCAAAGCTCTTCACATTTTATACAATCAAATCCCAAAATGGGAGATGTGATGAGTCTTGTATTACTACTTCAACATTGGGGGAACCCACCCCCAGTATTTCAGCATAGGTTCTTTCAATTTTCCGTAAGTGTTGGCCGGCTGAGAAATAAAGAGAAAGAGTACAAAGAGAGGAATTTTACAGCTTGGCCTCTAGGGGTGACATCACATATCGGTAGGAGTGTGATGCCCACCAGAGCCACAAAACCAGCAAGTTTTAATAAGGATTTCAAAAGGGGAGGGGGTGCAAGAACAGGGAGTAGGCCACAAGATCACATGCTTCAAAGGGCAAAAAGGAGAACAAGGATCATATGCTTCTGAGGAAATAGGACAAAGGCAAATTCAGAACTATTGATAAGGGTCTATGTTCAGTTGTGCATGTACCGTCTTGATAAACATCTTAACAGAAAACAAGGTTTGAGAGCAGAGAACCAGTCTGACCTCAAATTTATCAGGGCAGGGTTTCCCAATCCTAGTAAACCTGAGAGTACTGCAGGAGACCAGGGTATAGCTCAGTCCTTATCTCAACCGCATAAGACAGACACTCTCAGAGCGGCTGTTTATAGACCTCCCCCCAGGAATGCATTCCTTTCCCAGGGTATTAATTATTAATATTCCTTGCTAGGGAAAGAATTTAACGATATTGTCCCTCTGCAAGAAGAAAAATAATGGCTTTATTCTGCCAGACCCCACAGGCAGTCAGGCCTTATGGCTGTTTTCCCTTGTTCCCTAAAATCGCTGTTAATCTGTTTTTTTTCAAGGTGCACTGATTTCATATTGTTCAAACACACATCTTACAATCAATTTGTACAGCTAACACAATAGTGATCCTGAGGTGACGTACATCCTCAGTTTACGAAGATAACAGGATTAAGAGATTAAAGACAGGCGTAAGAAATTATAAAAGTAAGCCGGGCGCGGTGGCTCACGCCTGTAATCCCAGCACTTTGGGAGGCCGAGGCAGGCGGATCACAAGGTCAGGAGATCGAGACCACGGTGAAACCCCGTCTCCACTAAAAATACAAAAAATTAGCCGGGCGTGGTGGCGGGCGCCTGTAGTCCCAGTTACTCCGGAGGCTGAGGCAGGAGAATGGCGTGAACCCGGGAGGCGGAGCTTGCAGTGAGCCGAGATCGCGCCACTGCACTCCAGCCTGGGCGACAGAGCGAGACTCCGTCTCAAAAAAAAAAAAAAAGAAATTATAAAAGTATTCATTTTGGGAACTGAAATATGTTCATATTAAAATGAAATCTTCACAATTTATGTTCCTCTGTCACCACGACAGCCAGTCCCTCTGTTCGGGTCCCTGACTTCCTGCAACACTTCAAGAACTCTGTTTTTTGTTTTGAGACGGACTCTCACTCTGTCCCCCAGGCTGAAGTGCAGTGGCACAATCTCAGTTCACTGCAACCCAACCCCCGCCCTCAGGTTCAAGCGATTCTCCTGCCTCAGCCTCCCGAATAGCTGGGATTATAGGCGCCTGCCACTGTGCACAGCTAATTTTCATATTTTTAGTAGATACGGGGTTTCACCACCTTGGCCAGGCTGGTCTTAAACTCCTGACCACGTGATCCACCCACCACGACCTCCCAAAGTGCTAGGATTACAGGCATGAGTCACTGCACCCAGCAAGAACTCAATATAAACATTGCATGGAAGATGGTTCCAAACACAGAGAGTGCAAAGAGAGGAGGAGTGTGTGAGGGGAAAAGTAGCAAAGAAGACAGCCAAGAGATGAGGCTCACCTGGGCCCCTTTTCCTTGGGGTCAGGGTCCAGGAGCCCCTAGAGCTCTCTCCAGCACACCAGACTTCACCAGCCCCTTTCACCACCTTATCTCCCAGGAGAGCCTCCCCTCTGTACCCGCTTCATGCCCACCAGCTTCTAAGAGCCTTTCATCCTGCTCACCACTGGCCCTAAGACTCCCTTCACACTCTTGAAGGCAAAGGGTGGTACTCTGGGCTCACAAACCTAAGTGCTGTGGGTACCTGTCAAGTCACAATGTGTGAAGCCTCACAGATAAACAAATCACATCTACATGGTGCTCATTCCCAAATATTTGGTCAAAGTCTAAAAAACAAAGATTTTTTTTCTGTTTCAAATTCTAAGTCCTACTGCAAGTTTTAGTTGCTTCTTTTTCATATCTATAATCTGGTACTAAGTAAAACTTTCCAGCTAACAGGACAGCTGTGGACTGTGATATGCACTGGGACCACACAATTCTTCCAAATGTTCACAGTCACTTCTAAGACTGGAACATGCTTGCTTTCCAGACATTTATAGAGGCAAAGGAACAGATAGTTACCAGATTTCAGAGCTAGGAGAGATGGGATCCTCCAGCACAATATCCTATTGGTAAGGAAGAAACTGAGGCTTAGGGAGGGTCATGCCAGATGACCCAGGTCATGTAGCAAATGACAACAGTCAACACTCTGGTTCCAACTCCCAGCCCGGGGAACATTTCCATGACAGAGTTGATTCCCCAGCACCTCCCAACAAAATAATTTGTTTTAACCCATTTAAGAGCAGTCTAGACTGGGCGCAGTGGCTCAAGCCTGTAATCCCAGCACTTTGGGAGGCCGAGACGGGCGGATCACGAGGTCAGGAGATCGAGACCATCCTGGCTAACACGGTGAAACCCCGTCTCTACTAAAAATACAAAAAAACCTAGCTGGGCGAGGTGGCGGGCGCCTGTAGTCCCAGCTACTCGGGAGGCTGAGGCAGGAGAATGGCGTAAAAACCCAGGAGGCGGAGCTTGCAGTGAGCTGAGATCCAGCCACTGCACTCCAGCCCGGGCAACACAGCGAGACTCCATCTCAAAAAAAAAAAAAAAAAAAAAAAAAAAAAAAGAGCAGTCTAGGCCGGGCCCGGTGGCTCACTCCTATAATCCTAGGACTCTGGGAGGCCGAGGCAGACAGATCACTTGAGGTCAGGAATTCGAGACCAGCCTGAGCAACATGGTGAAACCCCATCTCTACTAAAACTATAAAAATTAGCCAGGCTTGGTGGCAGGCACCTATAATCTCAGCTACTTGGGAGGCTGAGACAGGAGACCCAGGAGGCAGAGGTTGCACTGAGCTGAGATCATGTCACTGTACTCCAACCTGGGCGACAGAGTGAGACTCCGTTTCAAAACAACAACAACAACAACAACAACAACAAAAAGGCAATCTAGCACTCAGATTTAGATGTTTACTATAACCAGTGACAATATTGTTGTGCAGCCATCACCACCATCCATCTTTTTTATCTTCCTAAACTGTAACCCTTCGTCTTAGCTAAAAGATCAGCTTATTCTTTTAACTAGTTTACCATACAACTTCTCAAAGGTTTTTCTGTAAAACAGTCATCTGACAGCCTCTGTCCCATCCACTATGTGTGTAGCAAAGGCACACGCAGTGAAGCCTCCATTCTTTTAATCTAAGGACCTGACTGCTTGAAGACAGACTGTAAAACACCTTCATGGATGAGTTATGACTTATGATCAAACACCATCAGAGGCAGCCACTGAAAGGGCTGACCATGAAGACACTATGCTGAAATGAGAAACGCCTACAACCACCCTGGCTAACACGGTGAAACCCCGTCTCTACTAAAAATACAAAAAATTAGCCAGGCGTGGTGGCACATGCCAGTAATCCCAGCTACTTAGGAGACTGAGGCAGGAGAATCACTTGAACACGGGAGGCGGAGGTTGCGGTGAGCCAAGATCGCGCCATTGCACTCCAGCCTGGGCAACAAGAGCGAAACTCCGTCTCAAAAAAAAAAAAAAAAAAAAAGAAAGAAAGAAAGAAAAAGAAAAACGCCTACTTATTTCCTAGTTGTGAGTGACATCATGTCCCTACTAGTGTCCTAGAAGGTTGTGCTTCTCAGCCTCCCTTACTGCTTCCCTATAGGCTTTGTTCCTGGCCAGCTTTCCTCATCTACCCTTTCTCCCCAGGGCTTCTCAGCCTGACTCCTGAGTCCAAGTCTCATCTGTTTGCTGATGTCTCTCACATATACACCTCTCAAGCCTCTCCCCTAAGCTCCTTATTTACACTATTTCCACTTGGTATCTCCACTCAAATGCCTAATAAGTACTTCAAATCTGGCCGGGCGCGGTGGCTCAAGCCTGTAATCCCAGCACTTTGGGAGGCCGAGACGGGTGGATCATGAGGTCAGGAGATCGAGACCATCCTGGCTAACACGGTGAAACCCCATCTCTACTAAAAAATACAAAAAACTAGCCGGGCGAAGTGGCGGGTGCCTGTAGTCCCAGCTACTCGGGAGGCTGAGGCAGGAGAATGGCGTGAACCCGAGAGGAGGAGCTTGCAGTGAGCTGAGATCCAGCCACTGCACTCCAGCCTAGGTGACAGAGCAAGACTCCTTCTCAAAAAAAAAAAAAGTACTTCAAATCTAACAAGACCAAACACAGAACTCTTGATTTCTCCTAAGTATCTGTTCTTCCCCAGCCATCTCAGTTAATTATACTACTAGCTACCCTGTTTACTGCTTGGGCCCAAAGTTTAGGAAACATCCTACAACAAGCCCACATCTGAAACAGCTGGTTGCAACAGTTTTACCTCCAAATCAGATCTCCAACCTGACGAACCATCGTCATCGCCCTGGCTACTCTCCCCTCACTGACCATGGGGACAGCAGGAATGCCTCTATTCATTCCTGCCTCACTCCATCCTCGATACATCTTTCTAAAGCACAGATCACTAATGTCACTACCCTGCTCAAAACACTCCAGAGGGCCAGGGCCCAGTGGCTCATGCCTGTAATCCCAGCACTTTGGAAGGCCGAGGCAGGCAGATCACTTGAGGTCAGGAGTTTGAGACCAGCCTGGCCAACATGGTGAAACCCCCGTATCTACTAAAACTACAAAAATTAGCTGGGTGTGGTAGTGCCTGTAATCCCAGCTACACGGGAAACTGAGGCACGAGAATCACCTGAACCCAGGAGGCGAAGGTTGCAGTGAGCTGAGAATGCATCACTGCACTCAAGCCTGGCAGCCTAAGTGACAAAGTGAGACTCTGTCTCTAAAAAAAAAATTAAAATTAAAAATTAAAAAATGAAAGAAAGCAGGGGCTTAGCCTTGTTCACTGCTGATTCCCCAGAACTTGAACAGTGTCTGATACTTAGGAAGAATTCAATAAGCATCTGTTGACTTGTAAGTTTTTTTGTTTTTTATTTTTGATAGGGTCTCGCTCTATCACCCAGGCTGGATACAGTGGTACAATCGTGGCTCACTGTAGTCTCGACTTCCCGAGTGATCCTCCCATCTCAGCCTCTCACACTGCTGGGACTACAGGCATGAGCCACCATATCTGGCTAATTTATTTTTTTATTTTTATTTATTTATTTATTTGAGACAGAGTCTCGCTCTGTCACCCAGGCTGGAGTGCTGTGACGCAATCCTGGCTCACTGCAACTTCCACCTCCCAGGTTCAAACAATTCCTCCTCAGCTTCCCGAGTAGCTGGAATTACGAGTAGCTGGGATTACAGGTGTGTCCCACCATGCCCTGCTAATTTTTGTATTTTTAGTACAGGCAAGGTTTCACCATGTTGGCCAGGGTGGTCTTGAACTTCTGACCTTAAGTGATCCGCCCACCTTGGCCTCCCAAAGTGCTGGGATTACAGGCATGAACCACCGCACCCGGCCAAATAATGTTAAAAGTATAATGAGAAGAGGCTTGCCTGCCACCATGTAAGACATGCCTTTGCTCCTCTTTCACCTTCTGCCGTGATTGTGAGGCCTCTCCAGCCATGTGGAACTTATATTCATTGCTCAACAAGGAAGAGACCTGCAAGGCTATTACCCTGGGCAGCTGGCAAAACTCCATTTTGATCATAGTACAAAGAGAGCTCCCAGACTGGAACCAGAAATTAGCCACAGTTTCACTGAATCTTTGACCTCTTAATTCGCTGCCAGAGTTCTACTGTTGTAAAGAGAGAAGCAGCTTTGAAAGAAATGCTTTTAAATTAAAATAACCATGGCATTCGAACAAAATAACGTTTGGCATTCTTAGATGACTCTTTTAGACTAAGGTAATGGTAGCAAAACTACTTTTAAGTGTGTATACAGATGGCTGTAATCCTAAAATATTTACATGCTGCAAACTATTTTCAGATTAAGTTGGTCAGTTTAGAACAGGGGATCAAGATCTAGCCTTAAGAGAACTTGTTTTTTACCCCACTACTGGGGTAAAAAAGTCTTACTGCTGATGCTGGCAAACCATCATACATTTAGGCCAATGGTTATATGTAGGATCAATCAGGTAAGAAGATTGCTGCATCTGCTCAGTAAGTGCATTACCATTGGGAAAAATAAAAAAGAACTCTGGGGGACACAGCCAATGAGGAAGAAGACTGGCATTAGACACCCTAAAGGGGCTTGGGATGGAGAAATCCAGGTATAGCATAGGGCTGGAGTGAGATGTGGGATTGGTAAAAAGGATTAAGTGAATGTCTGTAGACAGGAGTTAACACTGCTATCTTGACAAGAAGAAAGCCTGACAACTAGGCATCAGCTCCTCAGGCAGAAAGCTAAAAGGTCTTCTCTAAGGACAGGAAAGGATCCCAAAGAAAAGAACCTTGGCAGGGCACAGTGGCTCACAACTGTAATCCCAACACTTTGGGAGGCCGAGGCGGGCGGATCACCGGAGGTCAGGAGTTCAAGACCAGCCTGGCCAACATGGTGAAATCCCATCTACTAAAAATACAAAAATTAGCCAGGCATGGTGGCAGGCACCTATAATCCCAGCTACTTGGGAGGCTGAGGCAGGAGAATTGCTTGAACCCGGGGGGCGGAGGTTGCAGTGAGCCGAGATCACACCACTGCACTCTAGCCTGGGCGACAAGAGCAAAACTCTGTCTCAAAAAAAAAGAACCTTACAGTTCCCCAGCATACTAGTTGGCTCCCTCCTCATTTACCCCAAAGTAACACCTATCAATTAATAAACTTCTCCCCCCTCAAAAAAAAGCATAATGAGGATTAAAGGATACAGATGAAACAAGAGTGTCCCCGAGTTAATGACTAAATGACAGATATAACTGAGTGATAGGTACACAAGGGCTTATTGCTCTCTACTTGGATGTATATTTGAATTTTACTATAATAAATATTAAAAAACAAGTCCTCAAAATGTGCAAAGCTTTTCAAGAATTTATCCCCTTACAAATTTTGGCAAAAATGAGTACAGAGGAGGAAGCAGGGAAAGGCAAGGCTCAGAGGGATTCAACAGTATAAAAAAAAATAGAAAATAAAAATGAGAACAAAGATTTGGCTATAAGAATATGATCACAGTAATATTTAGAACAGGAAGGAAATGTGTTATGTATTTTATAGTAAAACCTGAGACAAAGAGCAGAAACCATTAAAAACAATCTAGAAGATTAATACACTAAGCGCAAGCTGGAAGACCCTGGATACAAACCTGACTCTGAGCTTCCTAGTGGCCAAGGCAGACAGACAAAAACATCAATGACATAGTTCCAGTATACTTAGAGGTATAGCGATCCCAGTCACTCAATCTGAAGAAATTTTCTCAGCAGCCTCAGAGGTTCCCTTGGGAACTTCTGATAAAGACTGCAATATAAACTGATGGGGCCATGCAAAGTGAGATGAGTGAAAACAACTGGAAGAAGGGCCAGAATTGTGCTTTCTCATGATCTAGCTTCACCCAAAGACAAAACACTGCAGATCTGAAACAGGTACACTGAAGTACCTTCAAGCACAACTCAGTGGATATTCTTTCCACAGTTGAGCTCAGCTGTGGCTTTTGGGAGTTGAATTCAAGATTATCCTTCCTGGCAAGAACATGAGATGTAACATCTCAACTGTCTCCTAAATATGTCTCTAATAGTCACTGTCTCTGGAGGTGACAAATGCACATCACCGTCAAACTCTACCAGGGCTCAGGCCTGAAAGAAGAGACCTAATCAAAACATGGAGATGAGGCATGAACATGACCTTTCAGAGGGAGGAAGGGTTAACTAGGTAGGCCAGCTTGGGGCAGATCATGAGAGTGGGAAACTACTGACTATGACTGGAGACCTGGTGAGTGACAGTGCAGTCTTCCAAAAGGTGCAATCCAAGCCCACAGCCAAATGCAGCAAACTGGGCTGAACAAGGCTGCTCAATGGATAAAATTATTGAAAAACATAAAAATAAATGAGATTTTATGTTCAAAAAACCAAAAATGTCATGCAGTTTTACCCACGAAAAGAACCTCACAATATAATGTAGACAATGAATACAAAACATTCTGATCCCACTATAAGACAGAGAACGAGTAAGCAAGAAAGCATGATAAAAAGCCTAAGAAGCCTGATAGTGGTTACCAATGGGGCTACAATTTAACTTTGGGGTTTTCTGCTTACCTGTTAATTTTGCAACAAGGATGACTTGAATTAAAAACAAACTCAGCCAGGCGCGGTGGCTCATGCCTGTAAACGCAGCACTCTGGGAGGCCAAGATGGACGGATCACCTAAGGTCAGGAGTTCAAGACCAGCAAGGCCAACATGGAGAAACACTGTCTCTACTAAAAAGACAAAAAAATTTAGCTGGGCATGGTGGCGGGCACCTGTAATCCCAGCTACTAGGGAGGTTGAGGCAGGAGAATGAACCCAGGAAGCAGAGGTTGCAACGAGCCATCGCGCCATTGCCCTCCAGCCTGGACAACAGGAGCAAAACTCTGTCTTGGAAAAAAAAAAAAACACAAACTCTACCAGCCTGGGCAACATAGTTGAAACCCTGTCTCTACAAAAAATTTTTAAGGCCAGGTGCGATGGCTCACACCTATAATCCCAGCACTTTTGGGAGGCCGAGGCAGGTCAGGAGATCGAGACCATCCTGGCTAACACAGTGAAACCCCGTCTCTACTAAAAAATACAAAAAATTAACCAGGCATGGTGGCAGGCACCTAAAGTCCCAGCTAGTAGGGAGGCTGAGGCAGGAGAATGGCGTGAACCGGGGAGGCGGAGGTTGCGGTGAGCTGAGATTGCACCACTGCACTCCAGCCTGGGCAACAGAGCAAGACTCCATCTCAAAAAATATATATATATTTTAAATTAGCCACGCATGGTGACATGCGCCTGTAGTCCCAGCTACTTGGGAAGCTTGAGGTGGGAGAATCTCTTGAGCCCAGGAGACTGAAGCTGCAAGTGAGCTATGATCGCGCCACTGCACTCCAGCCTTGGGTGACAGAGCAAGACCCTGTCTCAAAACAAACAAAACAAAAACTAATCTATTCAACTGTAAAATAAACTGGGAAATAACATATTTTAAAAATCAGGAATGCAGAGGAATGAAATGAAGAAAACCAAGTCTCACTTGTAAAATTATAAAAAATCAACGTATTTGAAATCTCAATATTCAGATGATTTGAAAATACTCTGAAGTTGGGGAATGGCACAAATACAACCACTGTAATTGTCATATTTGTGTGAACTGATTATTTGAGTCCCTCTGGCCTCCAACCAAAATTAAGATGTTTAAAATAGAAGAGGTTCAACAAAATTTTAACATCTAGATTTGTCTAAGGGACCATTACTGGTCACCATAGCTTCAAATTTAAGACAGGTGCTATGTGTGAGACACAAAGACCTCTTTCACATTAGTGACTGCAATTTTTTTTTTCTTTTTAAGATGGAGTCTTGCTCTTGTTGCCCAGACTGGAGTGCAGTGGCGGGATCTCGGCTCACTGCAACCTCCGCTTCCCAGGTTCAAGTAATTCTCCTGCCTCAGTCTCCCGAGTAGCTGGGACTACAGGCGCACACCACCACACCTGGCTAACTTTTGTATTTATAGTAGAGATGGGGTTTCACACATGTTGGTCAGGCTGGTCTCGAACCCCTGACCTCAGGTGATCCGCCCACCTCAGCCTCCCAAAGTGCTGAGATTACAGGCATGAGCCACTGCACCTGGCCAACACCTTGTATATTTTACGCTTTCTGAAAATGCTAAATATCAAATAAACCAGTGGTTACCAAATGTTTTGATCATGAATGCCCAAACAACAAAAATTCAAGTATATGCTCCTAATACATGCTCACTTACATATAAATTATATATATGTACTACAGTGATAATACAGTGTACATTATAAAGTATATGCTAAAATTATTATGGTGGCTCATGCCTGTAATGATGGTGGCTCATGCCTATAATCCCAGCACTTTGGAAGGTTAAGGCGGGTGGATCACTTGAGGCCAGGAGTTTGAGACCAGCCTAACTAATATGGTGAAACCCCATCTCTACTAAAAATACAAAAATTAGCCAGATGTGGTGGTGCACACCTGTAATCCCAGCTACTTGGGAGGCTGAGGCAGGAGACCAAGATAGCATCACTGCACTCCAGCCTGGGCAACAGAGTGAGTGAAACTCCATCTCAAAAAGAAAAAAAAATTAAATGAGACTGAAATAAACAGGAAAATTAATTTTTTTCCTGAGATCCACGTGCATCTTTATGCTTACACACCAACTTTGGACCCCACTGCAAAGCTGCCTTATGACTTAGCATCCCTGCAACCATTCTAAGTTAGTGCCCTTGACTGCTTAACCAGAAACTGCCAAATGGCAGTGGTCAAATTGCTGTCACCTTGCTGAGTTCCACCATCCCGACACTCGAGTCAGTGACGCAGGCTTCCTCCCATCACCCCTACCACCTTCTTCCACTACCCTTACCTGCCAATGAACAACAGAAAAGACTGTGGGCTGGCTGCAGTGGCTCACGCCTATAATCCCAGCACTGTGGGAGGCCGAGGCAGCCGGATCACCTGAGGTCGGGAGTTTGAGAACAGCCTGACCAACATGGTGAAACCCCGCCTCTACTAAAAATACAAAATCAGCCGGGCATGGTAGCGCATGCCTGTAATCCCAGCTACTCGGGAGGCTGAGGCAGGAGAATCGCTTGAACCTGGGAGGCGGAGGTTGCAGTGAGCTGAGCTCATGCCACTGCACTCCAGCCTGAGCAAGAAGAGCGAAACTCCATTCCAAAAAAAAACAGACTGTGGAAGCCAGAGGGTACAAGAACAGCATAAAAGCATGGACTCTTTTGTCAGCCAAATCTCAGTTTGCACACATACTCTGTCTCAAATTCACTAGGTGACCCAGGGCCAGTCAAATCACTTGCCTAAAACTCTCCGTAAAGGGGGTGATAACAGAGTTATCTCATCTGGTTATTATGAAAACTAAGTGAGGCCGGGCGCGGTGGCTCAAGCCTGTAATCCCAGCACTTTGGGAGGCTGACGCGGGTGGATCACGAGGTCAGGAGATCGAGACCATCCTGGCTAACATGGTGAAACCCCGTCTCTACTAAAAATACAAAAAACTAGCCGGGCGTGGTGGCGGGCGCCTGTAGTCCCAGCTACTCGGAGGCTGAGGCGGGAGAATGGCGTGAACCCAGGAGGCGGAGCTTGCAGTGAGCCGAGATCGCGCCACTGCACTCCAGCCTGGGCGACACAGCGAGACTCCGTCTCAAAAAAAAAAAAAAAAAAAGAAAACTAAGTGAGATAAGCTAGTATTACAGTACCTGGGACAGTGCCTAAACAGCACAAGCACTCAATATCACCCAGAATTATTACTTTGGGTGGCAAAAGACAACACCTGAACCTTGTTTCTTTAACCAACTCATTAAGGTAGCAAGTTCTAACGGAAGGAGCTCAGGTGGCAGAGGTGTGGCAGACCTGGTTTGAAGGATGATCCACCCTTGACACGCTGGGTGACCTTGTAAGAACCCATTAGGAGTCCTTTCATCTGTTCAACGAGGGGTGATAACACAAACTGTATATGAAGTACCTGTCAGAGCCAGTAAAACACTGGCAACCACCAATGGTGAGAGTAAGCAAACAGCACATGAACCTGTCATTCCAGGATCCCTGAGGCACATTCACATGCATGGCTAGATTCTGAGAGAGAAAATATCCCTAAATTCTACCACCAAATGTTAATAAACATATATGCAGTGAAGTCCACAGGCACGGTTCCTTTCCCAACTGGGTAGTTGTTCATATACGACCTCAGGTAAATCACAATCTTTATGCCTCCATTTTCTTTCCTTTTTTAGTTTATTTAATACCTGAATAGCATATGCCTCCATTTTTATAGTAATAAACTTGGAGTAAACTTTTTACCCACCTCATGACAGTGACTGGGGGAACAGGGGAAGGGCCCCAAACCAGTGATTATAAAGTACATGGAGATCTCTAGAGAGGGGCTGTTTTTACCGCAATAGCAAAAGAAAAGAGAGAGCACTCAAGCCGGGCGCGGTGGCTCACGACTGTAATCCCAGCCCTTTGGGAGGCTGAGGCGGGCAATCATGGGGTCAGGAGATCAAGACCATCCTGGCTGACACGGTGAAACCCCGTCTCTACTAAAAATACAAAAAAGTAGCCGGGCATGGTGGCGGGCACCCGTAGTCCCAGCTACTCGGGAGGCTGAAGCAGGAGAATCGCTTGAACCCGGGAGGCAGAGGGTGCAGTGAGCCGAGATGGCGCCACTGCACTCCAGCCTGGGCAACAGAGCGAGACTCCGTCTCCAAAAAAAAAAAAAAAGAAAAAGAAAAGAGAGAGCACTCAAACATCAGATCAGTTCATAATAAATTTAAAGGCCGGGCGCGGTGGCTCAAGCCTGTAATCCCAGCACTCTGGGAGGCCAAGGCGGGTGGATCACGAGGTCAGGAGATCGAGACCATCCTGGTTAACATGGTGAAACCCCGTCTCTACTAAAAAAATACAAAAAAAAACTAGCCGGGCGTGGTGGCGGGCGCCTGTAGTCCCAGCTACTCGGAGGCTGAGGCAGGAGAATGGCGTGAACCCGGGAGGAGGAGCTTGTAGTGAACCGAGAGCGCGCCACTGCACTCCAGCCTGGGCGACACAGGGAGACTCCGTCTCAAAAAAATAAATAAATAAATAAATAAATAAATAAATTCAAAAAGCCTAATTCTTTCCATTTCAATTTATGACCAAAAGAATAAATATGGAAATATATTTATACAGTGTGAAATATATGTATATAGTGTTGTTTACATCATGTGCTGAGTGGGAATACCGCAAATGTGTAAAACACCTAAAATGTAAACTATATTAGCACACATTTTAAAAGATACAGGTCTTGGCCGGGCACGGTGGCTCACGCCAGTAATCCCAACACTTTTGGGAGGCCAAGGCTTGTATAATGCTTGAGCCCAGGAGTTAAAGACCGCCTGGGCAACACTGCAAGACCCTCATCTCTACAAAAAATACAAAAATTAGCCGGGCGTGGTGGCACACACCTGTTGTCCCAGCTACTGGGGAGGCTGAGGTGGGAGGATCACCTGAGCCCAGGAAATCAAGGCTGCAGTGAGCCGAGATCGCGCCACTGCACTCCAGCCTGGGAGACAGAGTGAGACCCTGTCTCCAAACAAAAAACAGGTCTTTAGGCACCATTGAGGAACACCTAAAATAGATACAGCACTAACTAGACACCCTCGACCCTGACTCCCTAATAAAAGCGTCAGTCTTTTGCACAATATCCTGACATGACAGCAAACCAATAAGGACACCGCATAACCAAACTCCACAAAACTTTTGGCCAAATAAAAGAAACACACAAAGCTAACAACATTAAACCTTTTCTATGGCCGCTTCACAATACGTATTACAAAATCCCCAGAGTTTATTCACCTAGCTCCGACTGTCGCCATACAAGGTGGAGCAGTGAGTGACTTGAACCAGGGGCTGACTGCTGCCAGAGCCCTCACTGGGACTCACTGCCCCCGCACCCGCTCCGCATTCCCATCTGGACAACTTTCTGGACTTCAAACAGTCCGGATCCAGGGCTCCCTGCAACTAACGCTATCGTGACATTATAAACCGGTTTAGTACTGCAGTCATAAACCCACTCAGAAGTAAACAGAAGCAACATTAGTGAAGCAAAGTTGAGATTTAAGCAATACGGAAAACTAGAAACCAAGCAAAACCAGCAAAGCAGCTAGCGTTCTCTCTCAAGATCTTCCAAAAGAGGCAGAAGTGGAAAGCATGCTCTCCCCCGCACTCCGGAAAACCCAGACAGCACCAAAGCAGGTTCTAGAACAGCTGCCCGGAGCAACTAGGCCAGGGGATGCGACGGCGCGCATCTCCCCGCGGCACACCAGGGGCCCGCGGAGGTCTGGTGGGGACGCGGAGCTCCAGGGGCCGGCCCGTGCAGGGGCGCGGTCGGGTTGGGGGTGGGGACGCGGCGGCCCTGCCTCCTTGCCGGCCTGCGGTCTCCAGGGCCGGTCCGCACGGCTGCTGGACAGCGCCATGCCCACGCACCCCCCTCCCCTAGCGGCCCCCATCCCGGAACTCCCGGCTTCGCGCGGCTGGAGTCGAGCTGGGGCCCGCGGGCAGGCGCCCTGGGCGCCTGATGGTACCTGTGGCGGCAGCAGCTACCAGGCGGCGGCGGCGGCGACGGGGGCGGCAGCGGGGGCGGAGCGCGGCGTGCGCGCTCCCGGCCCGCAGTCCGGTGCGCGGCGCCCGCCCTCTCCCTCCTGGCCGCCGGGCGCCCGCCCCTTCACCTCTCACCTCCTACCTTTACCCTCCCGCCCCACCGCCCTCGGCACGTGCTCCCAGGGCGTGCGCATGCGTAGTCGAACCCCGTTCGCGGCTCCCGTTCGCCCCCTGGTGGACACCGGTGGGAAGTATGGGCGGCCGGACCGGGCGGGGCGGAGCATGAAGCCGGGTTAGGGCCCGCCGGGTTAGGGCCCACAGGCCCCCATCGGTCATCAAGAACTTGCAGAAAGCCGGGCGCGGTGGCTCCCGGTTGTAATCCCAACACAGTGGGAGTCCAAGGCGCGAAGATCGCTTGAGCCGAGGAGTTAGAGACCAACTTGTGCAACGCAGGAGACCTCCGTCTCCACAAGTAAAATTAAATAACCGGGTGTGGTGGTGCGCACCTGTGGTCCCAGCTACTCAGGAGGCTGAGGTGGGAGGATCACCTGAGCCCGGGAGGCTAAAGTGAGCCAATAAACAAAAACAAAAACAAAAAACCCACCCTGCACAAGATGCTCATGTTCCCTGTTTTATAATGGCAAAAAATTAGAAGCAGCCGGGCTGAGATACACTACAAATGCAGATGAGAAGAATAAATAATGTCCATAAAACTAGTTTCCCTATAGACATTTAAAAGCATAAGTTGGCATTTAACCATTTTCCACAGGGAACAGGTATTTGTTATAATAGCAACAGCTACGTTAACTGTTTACTAGGTGTCTGGTGCGAAGCTGGTATTGTACACGTCCTCGCATTTGGCCCTCCTGAAAACACAAGGTAGGCCTTGTTACAGGGCCTCACAGAAGGGTAAGGGGAGGCTGCTTCCCCGCGAGGGAAACGCAATCAGAGACGCTGCCCGGACCACTCTGGGGGGACTTTGATCATGCTACTGCATGCCCTTGCTGTACCCAGGTCTTGTGTCAGAGGTAAGCCTCCCCTCAGCCCCTCCCTACTGCCCTGGACACCCGCACCCACTCCAGGGCTACCTGGTTAAGGCAGGACCTGTACCTGCCCTCAAAGGCACCAGCAAACCTCTCTGGGAGTTCCAGAAAGTGCAGATCTAGTCACCAATGCAAGGCAGAAATTAGAGGTGGCCCTTCTGACTGCACCAGCCCCCTGACCCTCTACACATTCTTCAAATACCTCCTCCTAAAACCCTGTTCCTCTCTGCCCACCACACTATTGTCACAATGAAATTAACAATGGGAACAGTGGGCCTTGGCCCAAAGTGACCTTCAGGGTTATGCCATTTTCAGCATTCTCTTTTGGCTTAATATGGGAATTTTTATCCTATAAAGAAAGAATTTGCTGGGCGCGGTGGCTCACGCCTGTAATTCCAGCACTTTGGGAGGCCAACGCGGGCAGATCATGAGGTCAGGAGATCGAAACCATCTTGGCTAACATGGTGAAACCCCATCTCTACTAAAAAAAAAAAAATAGCCGGGCATGGTGGTGGGCACCTGTAGTCCCAGCTACTCAGGAGGCTGAGGCAGGAGAATGGTGTGAACCCGGGAGGCAGAGCTTGCGGTGAGCCGAGATCATGCCACTGCACTCCAGCCTGGGTGACAGAGCAAGACTCCATATCAAAAAAAAAAAAAATGAATTTTTAAGGTTATTTTTATTTTTACATTTGAGGTCTCACTCCTTTACCCAGGCTGGAGTGCAGTGGCATGGTCATAGCTCACTGCAGCCTCAACTTCCTGGGCTCAAGTGATCCTCCCAAGTAGCTGGGACTACAGATGAGCGCCACCATGCCGTTTTTGTTTTTGTTATTTTTATCAAGATGGGGTCTTTTGCTGTGTTGCCCAGGCTGTTCTCAAACTCCTGGGCTCAAGCAGCCTTCCCATGTTGGCCTCCCAAACTGCTAGGATTACAGGTGTGAGCCACCATGCCCATCCTGTTTGATGTATTCAATGAAAGAGAAGCAACAATAGAGAGCATTCAGGGGAACTTACCTACACCCCCTTACCTATCCTGACACCACTCTCTCCAGGTCTGATCCCTTGAAATACCATCATTTGTCCCCTCAGAAACCTTGGGCATGAAGGAGTCCTCCTGAGCCGTAGGCCCACTGTACCAAAGTCTTCTCTCCAGAGAGGGTCAGGAGCCTGTCTTCTAACCACCTCCACGGCAGGACTTAGCCGGACAGCCTTGGGAACTGCTGTCACTCTCCTCACTCACCACCTCTTCCCACCCACCACTCCATCAAAGCTGTGTTCGCAGACCGTCAGCGAAGTCTGGATACTCCCCCACAAAAAATAAGAGGCTCCAAAACTGACAAGCACCTAGCTAAGTACCTTTGTGCCTTGAAGCATGGCAAACAATCCTCCACTGCCCTGAGAGGACCCACTGAGAACCCTGTGGAGGCTCTGGGGAAGGGGAAGCTGGGGCTTATGGGGCCCTGGTAAGTCTGCTACAGAATGCCCCCCATGGAGTATAATGAAGTGGCCGTGATTTTAGGGCTTCTCCCACAACATTTTTTTTTTTTTTTGAGACACAGTCTCACTGTTGTCCAGGCTGGAGTGCAGTGGTGAGGTGTTGGCTCATGGCAACCTCCCCCAGCAGGTTCAAGTGATTCTCCCCCCTCAGCCTCCTGAGTAGCTGGGATTACAGGTGTTCACCACCATGCCCAGCTAATTTTTTTGCATTTTTAATAGAGACAGGGTTTTGCCATGTTGGCCAGGCTGTCTCAAAGTCCTGACCTCAGGTGGGATCCACCCGCCTTGGCCTCTCAAAGTGCTGGGATTATAATAGGCATGAGCCACCTCGCCTGGCCCTTTTTTTATTATTATTTTTGAGACCAAGTCTCGCTTTGTCACCCAGGCTGTAGCACAGTGGCACAATCTTGGCTCACTGCAACCTCCACCTCTCAGGTTCCAGCGATTCCCGTGCCTCAGCCTCTTGAGTAGCTGCGACTACAGGCTTTCGCCATCGCACCAGGTTTATTTTTGTATTTTTATTAGAGACAAGGTTTTGTCATGTTGCCCAGGCTGGTCTCAAACTCCTGGGCCCAACTGATCCACCCGCTGTAATCCTGGGATTACAGGCGTGACTCACCATGCCCAGCCTCCTACAACATTTAATATGAAACATAACAGAAAAGTTGAAAGAACCATACAGTGAACACTCATATACCCTAGATTCTACAACTATTAATGTTTTGCTTAGTATCTCATGTCTATCTAAAAAATCTATCGTTTTATCCATCTATCTGTAATTGCCCAAGGCTGCTTCTTGCCCACTGCACAGACAAAATCACTTCACTGAGGCCTTGGCATTGCAGTAAAGAGTTTCACTGACAGACAAAATCACTTCACTGAGGCCTTGGCATTGCAGTAAAGAGTTTCACTGACAGACAAAATCACTTCACTGAGGCCTTGGCATTGCAGTAAAGAGTTTCACTGACGCAAGGCTGGCCATGCACAAGGCCACGCTTTGTGCATGGAACTATTACTCAAATCAGTCTCCCCAAAGGCTTAGAGGTTAGGGTTTTTCAAGGATAGTTTGGTAGGCAGGGTGCTAGGGAATGGGAAATGTTGATTGGTTGGGGATGCAATCATAGGAGGGGTCCTCATGCGCTGAGTCAGCCTCTGGGTGGAGTCAGCAGAAAAGCAAGTCTGAAAAGAAACATCTCAAGGCCGGGCGCGGTGGCTCACGCCTGTAATCCCAGCACTTTGGGAGGCTGAGGCAGGTGGATCACGAGGTTAGGAGATCGAGACCATCCTGGATAACACGGTGAAACCCCATCTCTACTAAAAATACAAAAAATTAGCCAGGTGTGGTGGCAGGCACCTGTAGTCCCAGCTACTCAAAGCTGAGGCAGGAGAATGGTGTGAACCCAGGAGGCGGAGCTTGCAGTGAGTCGAGATTGCGCCACTGCACTCCAGCCTGGGCGACTCCATCTAAAAAAAAAAAAGAAACATCTCAAAAGGCAAATTTTAGGTTCTGCAATAGTGATGTTATCTATAGGAGTAACTGAGGAAGTTACAAATCTTGTGACTTCCAGAGTAATGACTGGTTATCGTTATCGTTTAACTACACCTACACCTTAGCAGAATTCAGGCCCCTCCTATAAAAATCCTAGCCTTGGCCGGGCGCGGTGGCTCAAGCCTGTAATCCCAGCACTTTGGGAGGCCGAGGCGGACGGATCACAAGGTCAGGAGATCGAGACCACAGTGAAACCCCGTCTCTACTAAAAATACAAAAAATTAGCCGGGCGCGGTGGCGGGCGCCTGTAGTCCCAGCTACTCAGGAGGCTGAGGCAGGAGAATGGCGGGAACCCGGGAGGCGGAGCTTGCAGTGAGCCGAGATCGCGCCACTGCACTCCAGCCTGGGCAACAGCATGAGACTCCGTCTCAAAAAAAAAAAAAAAAAAAAAAAAAAAAAAATCCTAGCCTTGTGACTTTTCATTAGTTTTACAAAGGCAGTTTAGTTTTGGAAAGGGCTAATGTCATCCTTGCTTTAAGGTTGAACTATAAATTCCTCCCAAGGTTACCTTCGCCTATCCCCAGGTTGGAGGTTAGAAGCAAGATAGAGCTGGGCACGGTGGTTCACTCCTGTAATCCCAGCATTTTGGGAGGCCGAGGCGGGCGGATCACCTGAGCAGGAGTTCGAGACCAGCCTGACCAACACGGAGAAATCCTGTCTCTACCAAAAATACAAAATTAGCCAGGCGTGGTGGCGCAGGCCTGTAATCCCAGCTACTCAGGAGGCTGAGGCAGGAGAATAGCTTGAACCTGGGAGGCAGAAGTTGCGGTGAGCAGAGATCGCGTCATTGCACTCCAGCCTGAGAAAAAAGAGCAAAACTCTGGAGAAAAAAAAAAAAAGAAGCAACATGGAGTCAACCACGTCAGGTTTTTCTTACTGCCATAATTTTGCAAAGGTGATTTCATATCAATCCTTTATTTTAAGAGACAGGGTTTTGCTCTATGGTCCAGGCTGGAGTGCGGTGGCACAATCACAGCTCACTGCAGCCTTGACCTCCTGGACTCAAGCAAGCTTCCCAAGTAGCTGGGACCACAGGTGGGTATGACCACTCCCAGATACATTTTGGAGTTTTCTTCATAGAGATGAGGGTCTCTCTGTTGCCCAGGCTGGTCTCGAACTCTTGGCCTCAGGCAACTCTCCCATCTTGGCCTCCGAAAGTGCTAGGATTACAGGTGTGAGCCACCATACCCAGCCCCTATCTTATTTTTGATGCACTTCCAGTTAAGTTGCAGAACACTGATTTTAGTTTTTACATATAGTAACTCAAATGGAACGGTTCCATTTAGCCCTAACTAGGTAGAGCTCAACTTTACTTCAGATTGTTCCCCATGAGAAAGGTGAATTCAGGCCAGGCGCAATGGCTCACACCTGTAATCCCAGCAGTTTGGGAGGCCGAGGCGGGCGGATCCCAAGGTCAGGAGATTAAGACCATGCTGGCTAACACAGTGAAACCCCGTCTCTACCAAGAAAAATACAAAAAATTATCCGGGCGTGGTAGTGGGTGCCTGTAGTCCCAGCTACTCAGGAGGCTGAGGCAGGAGAATGGCGTGAACCTGGGAGGTGGAGCTTGCAGTAAGCTGAGATTGTGCCACTGCACTCCAGCCTGGGCGACGGAGTGAGACTCTCAAAAAAAAAAAAAAAGGGAAAGGTAAATTCAAAAACTTTAAAAACTAAATGGAGCACAGAAATCAAGAAATGATAACAATTTCTTTTTTTTTTTTTTTTTTGAGACGGAGTCTGGCTCTGTTGCCCAGGCTGGAGTACAGTGGCCGGATCTCAGCTCACGGCAAGCTCCGCCTCCCGGGTTCACGCCATTCTCCTGCCTCAGCCTCCCGCGTAGCTGGGACTACAGGCGCCCGCCACCTCGCCCGGCTAATTTTTTTTTTTATTTTTTAGTAGAGACGGGGTTTCACTGGGTTATCCAGGATGGTCTCGATCTCCTGACCTCATGATCCGCCCGTCTCGGCCTCCCAAAGTGCTGGGATTACAGGCTTGAGCCACCACGCCCGGCCATGATAACAATTTCTAATACTTGGGCTTCTACCCTGGGCCAATTCTCAAACCTGATCTCAATCCTCAGAACAATCTTGAAATATAGAGACTGAGTTTATTTTACAAATGTAGAAAATTTCTCTGCAGAGGGGAGATGATGTGTCCAAGGTCTCTCTGAGAACCGAACAGAGGGCCTTCTTCTGGGACCCAAGACTGCAGGTTCTAGCTCACTGCCCAGCTGCCTCACCCTGTCACGAGCACAATAAAGGGAGTTTCATGATTATATGGGTTTGTCTTTGCAATCACTCACACTGAGGATCATGCTTATCATGAATTAGCCATTAGTGATAGCAGCTGGCAACATCTTAAAGTGGAAAGAGCTGCCTCAGGGCCAGACTCCTTGGATTCAAATCCTGACCCTGACACAAGCAGCACCTCTGTGACTGGGAGAATTAACTTCACCTCAGGGAACCTCAAATTAGGAGTCAGGTTCTGGCCGGGCGCGGTGGCTCACGCCTGTAATCCCAGCACTTTGGGAGGCCGAGGCGGGCGGATCACAAGGTCAGGAGATCCAGACCATGGTGAAACCCCGTCTCTACTAAAAATAGAAAAAAATTAGCCGGGCGCAGTGGCGGGCGCCTGTAGTCCCATCTACTCGGGAGGCTGAGGCAAGAGAATGGCGTGAACCCGGGAGGCGGAGCTTGCAGTGAGCCGAGATTGCGCCACTGCACTCCAGCCTGGGCGACAGAGCAAGACTCCGTCTCAAAAAAAAAAAAAAAAAAAAAAAAAAGGAGTCAGGTTCTGAGATGCAAACACCACCAACTGCTATGGGTTTTGAAAACAATAAAATTGGAGGGTGAACACATGTAAAATGCCTACATTGAAATAAACGGTAGCTTTTTTTTTTTTTTTTTTAATTGAGAGATAGAGTCTCGCTCTGTCGCCCAGGCTGGAGTGCAGTGGCACAATCTCAGCTTATTGCAACCTCCACCTCCTAGGTTCAAGTGATTCTCCTGCCTCAGCCTCCTGATTAGCTGGGACTGCAGGCACACGCCACGATGCCCAGCTAATTTTTGTATTTTTAGTAGAGACAGGGTTTCACTATGTTGGCGAGGATGGTCTCAATCTCTTGACCTCATGATCCTCCTGCCTCGGCTTTCCAAAGTGCTGGGATTACAGGCATGAGTCACCGCGCCTGGCCCCAAAGGTAGCTTCAATAACCATGATACAATCATTTAAAAATATTTAAAATGTCAAAGTTGAATGAATACATTTATTCAATGTCTTTATTACCTATCAAATTCCTACTATGTGTCAGAGACCCAGAGTACAATAAGTTAATTTCCTGTACTAAAGAAGTTAACTGTCTTAGTGTTGAACCTTTAAACAAAACCTTATAGGCAATATAAGGGTTATTACAGAGATCATAATAGCCCATAATAATAACCAATTATTGATTGTTGGGTTCTTGCCAGAAGCAGGTTTTACAATATATTTATCTCAAATAATCCTTGTGATGACCTTTAGAAGCAGGTAAGATAACCATAACACCCCCCCCTTTTCTTTTTTTGAGATGGAGTCTCGCTCTGCTGCCCAGGCGGGAGAGCAGTGGCACGAACTCAGCTCACTGCAACCTCCGCCTCCCAGGTTCAAGCAATCTTCCTGCCTCAGCTGCCCCCAGTAGCTGGGATTACAGGCACTCACCACCATGCCTGGCTAATTTTTGTTTTTTGTTTTTTCAGTAGAGACGGGGTTTTGCCATGTTGGCCAGTCTGGTCTCTAACTCCTGACCTCAGGTGAATCACCTGCCTCAGCCTCCCAAAGTGCTGGGACTACAGGTGTGAGCCACCACGTCTGGCCGATAAACCCCATTTTAAATTGTAAAAACCATTGCATCCAGAGCTCTAACAACTTCTCTGAGGTTCCACAGTTGCTGTGTTGCAGAGGCAGCATCAAATGTTGATCCACCTATCCCCAAAGCCCCTGCACTTCTGCCACTGAGTTTCCAAATGCTATGAGGGAAAGGGATTTGGAAACCAAAGACCAGGAATCACGAAGATGCTGATGTGATTTTGGGTAGGGCCTTATAGGGTAAGAGCTTGTTAGGCAATAAGAACAGCAGCAGTCAGCCAGGTGTGGTGGCTTATGCCTGTAATCCCAGCACTTTGGGAGGCCAAGGTGAGTGGATCACCTGAGGTCAGGAGTTTAAGACCAGCCTGGCCAACATGGAAACCCCATCTCTACTAAAAATACAAAAATTAGGCCGGGCGCGGTGGCCCAAGCCTGTAATCCCAGCACTTTGGGAGGCTGAGACGGGCAGATCACAAGGTCAGGAGATCGAGACCATCCTGGCTAACACAGTGAAACCCCGTCTCTACTAAAAAATACAAAAAACTAGCCGGGCGAGGTGGCGGGCGCCTGTAGTCCCAGCTACTCGGGAGGCTGAGGCAGGAGAATGGCGTAAACCCGGGAGGCGGAGCTTGCAGTGAGCTGAGATCCAGCCACTGCACTCCAGCCTGGGCGACAGAGCGAGACTCCGTCTCAAAAAAAAAAAAAAAAATTAACTGGGCATGGTGGTGCACGCTGTGGTCTCAACTACTCAGGAGGCTGAGGCAGGAGAATTGCTTGAACCCAGGAGGCAGAGGCTGCAGTGAGATGAGATCACGCCACTGTACTCCAGCCTGGGTGACAGAGCAAGACTCAGTCTCAAAAAAAAAAAAAAAAAAAAATTAATAAAAAGAACAGCAGCAGTGGCTAATCCTTAAACCAGTTACCAGGCCTACTTTACATGTCATTACTTACTGATCCTAACAACCCCAATAAAACCCATGAAATGGGCACTCTTGTCTCCCCACTTTTTTTTTTTTTTTTTTTTTTTTTGAGACTGCACTTGGCTTGTCTCCGCATTTTACAGGTAAAAGAAACGGGCCTAGAAATGTCCAATCACGCCAGGCGCGGTGGCTCACGCCTGTAATCCCAACACTCTGGAGGCCGAGGCAGGCAGATCATGAGGTCAGGAGATCGAGACCATCCTGGCTAACACAGCAAAACCCCGTCTCTACTGAAAATACCAAAAATTAGCCAGGCATGGTGGCGGGCGCCTGCAGTCCCAGCTACTTGGGAGACTGAGGCGGGAGACTGAGGCAGGGGACTGGCATGAACCCAGGAGGCGGAGCTTGCAGTGAGCCGAGATTACGCCACTGCACTCCAGTCTGGGCAACAGAGCAAGACTCCATCTGAAAGAGAGAGAGAGAGAGAGAGAGAGAGAGACGAGAGAGAGAGAGAGGAAAAAAAAAATGTTCAATCACTTCAGTAAGATCACTATAGTCAGTTACTTGGTTGTTGTCTTCTCTGTAAGCTGATCATACACATGCACCCCTTGCCCAACGTCCGGTGGCTATGGAGCCTCCCGGCTGGGTGAGTGCACCTCACCTCTCCATTGTCATCCTTGTCCAACAAAGCATGAGTGAACATGACCTACCAAGTCTAGCAGAAGCTTTAAGAGCCACAGCTTGTGTGAATGAGCCTCTTGTTCTTCCCCTTAGTCAGGAGAACATAGTCCTGTGTTGGAACTGTTCCTTCAGACCAGGTGCCAGGATGAGAAGCCATGTGGAGCAGAACTGCAGCAAACAACCCATGGTCCCCAACATGTAATGTGACTGAGGAATGTGCTTGCGGTTTTAAGCCAACTGGGATTTGAGGGCTATTTGTTACTATAGGAGAGCTGTAAGTGGCAGAGTCAGGATCCTAACCTCAATAGATGTAAACACCATAAAATTCACCCCTTTCCAGTGTATATTTCAGTGACTTTCAGTAAATGTATGGTGCAACTATCATCACAATCTTCTTTTAGAACATTTTCATCACCCCAAGATGAAACTTAATGGAGTTACTTCCCATTCTCACTCCCAGCCTCAGGCAACTAATTTATCATCTATCTCTATAGATTTGCCTTTTCTGGACATTTCATATACATGGAATCATACTATACACACACACACATATATACACATTATATATATACTATATGGTATGATTCCATGTGTATGTGTGTGTGTGTGTGTATATATATATATTTTTTTTTTTTTTTTTTTGAGATGGAGTCTCGCTCTGTCGTCCAGGCTGCAGTGTAGCGGCACAATCTTGCCTCACTGTAAATCTCCGCCTCCTGGGTTCAAGCAATTCTCCTGCCTTAGCCTCCTGGGTAGCTGGGATTACAGGAGCCCAACAACACACCCGGCTAAGTTTTGTATTTTCAGTAGAGATGAAGTTTCACCATGTTGGCCAGGCTGGTCTCAAACTCCTGACCTCAAGTGATATGCCCGCCTCAGCCTCCTAAAGTGCCGGGATTACAGGTGTGAGCCACTGCACCTGGCCTATCTTTTGTATCTGGCTTGATGGTTTTTGGTCTCACTATGCTTCCCAGGGTGGAGGGCAGTGGCTATTCACAAGACAGGATCACAGCACATTACAGCATTGAACTCCTGGGCTCCAGTGATCCTCCTGCCTCAGTCTCCTGAGTAGCTGAGACTACCAGTATGTGCCCGACTAGCATACTGCTTTTAAGGTTCACCCATGTTGCAGAATGTATTGGGACTTTAGTTCCTTTTTTACTGCTGAGTAACATTCCACTGCACAGATATACTATATTTTTATCATCAGTTGATGGACATTTGGATTTTTTCTACTTTTCAGCTATTATAATAAACACTGTTGTGAATACTCACATACAAGTTATTCCATGAAAGGGCCATATATGCAAAATGACCCCCAAATGCAGAAGGAGCTGAGAAACCAAAGAACAAGGCAGACATATCCAGTTTATCAGCAGAGGGCAATTTATTAGGGAAATTATGGACAAAAGCATGGTCTTGGTCAGCAACAAGTCAGGTAGATCTCCCCACCATTATTCCCCCGACCCAGGGCTTATATACCATAGGAAAAAGGGGTATGTGCTCTATAGGGACAATGAAAGGCAACCCTCTAGAACAGGCCAGAATGAGTTGCACAATAACATCAAGGTTGCTTTGACCTAAAGGTAGAATATATTGTGAGTACATGTTCTTACATTAAAGACAGTAAACAAACAAGGAATCAGGAGGCATTCACAGGGCTGGGGTTAATCTGAGGTCAACATGGCAGATTAGCATCCAAGATGGAGTCACTTTTGTCACCACACAAGGATTTGTGTAGAACTATGTTTTCATTTCTTTTGGGTAGATAGCTATGAATTGAATGGTTGAGTCATATAGCAAGTATTTATTTATTTAGAGACAGGGTCTTGCTCTGTCACACAGGTGGGAGTGCAGTGGCACAATGTCAGCTCACAGCAACTTCCTCCTCCTGGGTTCAAGCAATTCTCATGCCTTAGCTTCCTGAGTAGCTGGGATTACAGGCACCTGCCACCACGCCCAGCTAATTTTCTGTATTTTTAGTAGAGATGGGGTTTCACCATGTTGGCCAGGCTGGTCTCAAACTCCTGGGCTCAGGTGATCCGCCTACCTCAGCCTCCCAAGGTGCTGGGATTACAGGTTTGAGTCACTGCACCCGGCTTAGGTTTAACATTTTAAGTAACTGCCAAATTATTTTCCAACGTGGCTACCCCATTTTCCATTCCCACTAGCAATGTACGAGGGTTCCTATTTCCTCACATCCTTGCCATCACTTGTTACTGTCAGTCTTTTTGATATAGCCATTTTAGTGGCTATGTAGTGGTATCTCATGGTGGTTTTTTTTTGAGACAGAGCCTTGCTCTGTCGCCCAGACTGGAGTGCAGTGGCGTGATCTCGGCTCACTGCAAGCTCCGCCTCCTGGGTTCAAGCGATTCTTCTGCCTCAGCCCCCAAATAGCTGGGACTACAGGCTGGGACCACCATACTCGTCTAATTTTTGTATTTTTAGTAAAGACAGCGTTTCATCATGTTGGCCAGGCTGGTATCGAACTCCTGACCTTGTGATCTGCCCGCCTCGGCCTCTGAAAGTGCTGAGATTACAGGCGTGAGCCACTGCACCCAGTCCTCATTGTGGCTTTAATTTGCACGTCCCTAATAATGTTGAGCACTTATATATGCATGTTAGCCATTCCTATGTCTGCTTTGATGTCTATTCCAATCTTCTGCCTTTTTTTTTTTTTAAAGAGACAGGGTCTCAGCCAAGTGCGGTGATTCATGCCTATCATCCCAATACTTTGGGAGGCCAAGGCAGGTGGATCATTTGAGGCTGGGAGTTTGAGATCAGCCTGGCCAATACGGTGAAACCCCGTCTCTACTAAAAATACAAAAATTAACTGGGCATGGTGGTGCATGCCTGTAGTCCCAGCTACTTGGGAAGCTGAGGCATGAGACCTGCTTGAACCCAGGGGGCAGAGGTTGCAGTGAGCTGAGATTGTGCTGCACTCCAGCACAGGTGACAAAGCAAGAGTGTCTCAAAAAAATAGGACAGTATCTCACTGCATCACCCAGGCTGGAGTGCAGTAGTGCAATCATTGCTCACTGACTGTTGCCTCAACTTCCTGGGTGCAAGCAATCCTCCCACTTTAGCCTCCTGAGTAGCTTGGACTACAGCCATGCACCACCATGCCTAGGTTTTTTTTTTTTTTTTTTTTTTTTTTTTTTAATTTTGTAAAGACAGGATCTCACTGTGTTGTCCATGCTGGTCTTGACCTCTTGGCCTCAAGGAATTCTCCTGCCTCGGCCTCCTAAAGTGCTATGATTATAGGCATGAGCCACCATGCCCAGCTTGCTGACCATTTTTTAACTGGATTATGTGTCTTATTCCTTTTTTGAAATGGAGTCTCACTCTGTTGCCTAGGCTGGAGTGCAGTGGCATGATCTCGGGTCACCGCAACCTCCGCCTCCTGGGTTCAAGCGATTCTTCTGCCTCAGCTTCCCAAGTAGCTGGGATTACAGGCGAACACCACCACACCTGGCTAATTTTTGTATTTTTAGTAAAGATGGGGCTTTACCATGTTGATCAGTCTGGTCTCGAACTCCTAACCTAGTGATCCACCCGCCTCGGCCTCCCAAAGTGCTAGGATTACAGGCATGAGCCACTGTGCCTGGCATGTGTCTTTTCTTTCTCTTTCCTTTCTTTCCTTTCCTTCTTTCCTCCCTCCCTCCCTCTCTTCTTTCTTTCCCTTCCTCCCTCCCTCTCCTTCTCTCTCTTTCTTTCTTTGACAGAATCTTGCTCTGTTGCCCATGCTGGAGTGCAGTGGCGCAATCTCGGCTCACTGCAACCTCCGTCTCCTGGGTTCAAGAAATTCCCCTGCCTCAGTCTCCCAAGTAGCATGTGCCACCATACCCTAATTTTTGTATTTTTAGTAGAGACGGGGTTTCACTATGTTGGCCAGGCTTGTCTCAAATTTGTGATCTCATGATCCGCCCACCTTGGCCTCTCAAAGTGCTGGGATTATAGGTGTGAGCCACCACGCCTGGCAAATTTCTTCTTATTCAGTTGTTAAGAGTTCCTTCCGTATTCTGGATACAAGTCTCTTATTATAAATATGATCATAAATTTTTTTCAGGAAAACAAGTAGAATGAGTAAGTATTTCAGAAAAGGACTACTAAAACTGACATCACAAAGAAAGTGACCACAAATAAAGACCAATAATAAACAAAAAAGTTAGATACTTTCCAAAAAGTTCTTTTCTTTTCTTTTTTGAGACAGAGTGTTGCTCTGTGGCCCAGGCTGGAGTGCAGTGGTGCAATCTCATCTCACTGTAACTTCTGCCTCCCAGGTTAAAGAAATTCTCCTGCCTCAGCCTCCTGAGTGGCTGGGACGACAGGCGTGCACTACCATGACTGGCTAATTTGTGTATTTTTAGTAGAGACGGGGTTTTGCCATGTTGGCCAGGCTGGTCTTGAACTCCTGGCCTCAAATGATCCACCTGCCTTGGCCTCCCAAAGTGCTGGGATTACAGGCATGAGCCACTGCACTCGGCCTATGAATTTTAAATGAGTTGAAATTTTACCCATATTTTAAAAATTATTTTACACTAGAAAGCATAGACTAGCAACTTCATTCCAGGGAGGAAGAAAAACACATTTTTGAGTCCCGAAGAATTAGGACACCATCAGAGATGAAACAGGAACATTACAAGGTCTTGTACAAATAGCACAGACCCCATAAATTCTTCCCCCATTTTCTGCTCCCGCAACAAAAAAGAAAAAAAAAATTTAGGGCCAGGCATGGTGGCTCACGCCTGTAATCCCCAGCACTTTGGGAGGCCAAGGAGGGCAGATCACAAGGTCAGGAGATAGAGACAATGCTGGCTAACGTGGTGAAACCCCATTTCTACTAAAAATACACACACAAAAAATTAGCCAGGTATAGTGGTGGGCACTTGTAGTCCCAGCTACTTGGGAGGCTGAGGCAGCAGAATGGCATGAACCTGGGAGGCGGAGCTTGCAGTGAGCCAAAATTGCACCATGCACTCCAGCCTGGGCGACAGAGCAAGACTCCGTCTCAAAAACAAAAAAAAATTAGGGGGAAATAATTGTTCTTCCCTACAAACGTCAGCCCCATGTTGGTAGAATCATTTTTATGGCCCATATCACACCTTATGATCCTGTTTTTCAACCCCTGTATTAGTCTATTCTCACACTGCTATAAAGAAATACCTGAGACTGGGTAATTTACAAAGAAAAGAGGTTGAATTTGCTCACGGTTCTGCAGGCCGCACAGGAAGCATGGCAGTATATGCTTCTGGGGAGGCCTCAAGGGAGCTTTCACTGGTGGTGGAAGGCAAAGCGGGAGCAGGTGTCTTATATGGCAGGAGCAGGACCAAAATGGGGTGGGGGGTGGGGGGTAGGTGCTACACACTTTTAAACAAAAGATCTCATGAGAACTCAGGACAGTACCAAGAGGGAAATCCGCTCCCGTGATCCAATCACCTCTCAGCAGGCCCCATCTCCAACAGTGGGAATTAATTTTTTTTTTTTTTTTTTTTTTTTTTTTTTTTTGAGACGGAGTCTTACTCTGTTGCCCAGGCTGGAGTGCAGTGGCCGGATCTCAGCTCACTGCAAGCTCCGCCTCCCGGGTTTACGCCATTCTCCTGCCTCAGCCTCCCGAGCAGCTGGGACTACAGGCGCCCACGACCTCGCCCGGCTAGTTTTTTGTATTTTTTAGTAGAGACGGGGTTTCACTGTGTTAGCCAGGATGGTCTCGATCTCCTGACCTCGTGATCCACCCGTCTCGGCCTCCCAAAGTGCTGGGATTACAGGCTTGAGCCACCACGCCCGGCTGGGAATTAATTTTGACATGAGATTTGCGCAGGGACACAGACCCAAACTATATCAACCTCATTAGGCTATAGCAGTCTTTAGGATTGTTTTGGTTTTTGGTTTTCGGGGTTTTTTTTGAGACAGTGTTTCATTCTGTCATCCAGCCTTGAGTGCAGTGGCTCGATCATAGCCCACTGCAGCCTTGAACTGCTAAGCTCAAACAGTCCTCCCACCATAGCCTTCTGAGCAGCTGGGACCATACCACCATGCCCAGCTTTTTGTTGTTGTTGTTGAAGACAGGGTCTTGCTATTTTGCCCAGCCTGGCCTCAAACTCCTGGCCTCAAGTGATCCTCTCATCTCAGCAACCCAAAGCACTGAGGTTACAGGTATGAGCTACCATTGCCAGCCTTTAGGATTGTTTTTATCTTTATAACCCTTTTTATGAAACAGGTCTTCTGGCCAAGTGCAGTGGCTCATGCCTGTAATCCAGCACTTTGGGAGACTGAGGCGAGTAGATCACGAGGTCAGGAGATCGAGACCATCCTGGCTAACACGGTGAAACCCCACCTCTACTAAAAAGTACAAAAAACTAGCCAGGCGAGGTGGCGGGCGCCTATAGGCCCAGCTACTTGGGAGGCTGAAGCAGGAGAATCGCTTGAACCCAGAAGGTGGAGGTTGCAGTGAGCCAAGATTGCGCCACTGCACTCCAGCCTGGGCGACAGGGCAAGACTCTGTCTCAAAATAAATAAATAAATAAATAAAAATAAAATCCTGGGCCGGGCGCGGTGGCTCAAGCCTGTAATCCCAGCACTTTGGGAGGCCGAGACGGGCGGATCACGAGGTCAGGAGATCGAGACCATCCTGGCTAACATAGTGAAACCCCGTCTCTACTAAAAAATACAAAAAACTAGCCGGGCGAGGTGGCGGGCGCCTGTAGTCCCAGCTACTCGGGAGGCTGAGGCAGGAGAATGGCGTAAACCCGGGAGGCGGAGCTTGCAGTGAGCCGAGATCCGGCCACTGCGCTCCAGCCTGGGCGACAGAGCAAGACTCTGTCTCAAAAAAAAAAATAAAAATAAAAATAAAATAAAATAAAATCCTGGATTCAAGTGATCTGCCTGCCTTAGCCTCCCAAAGTGCTGGGATTGCAGGCACGAGCCACCATGCCCGACCAACATCAGGTTTTAATTGATAAGTAAGCAAGGATAAGGAACAGATTCTGTACACATGGAAAAATACAGAGAAAATCATGTGCTAGTGATTAAAGAAATGCCAATTTTTGCCGGGCGCGGTGGCTCAAGCCTGTAATCCCAGCACTTTGGGAGGCCGAGATGGGCGGATCACGAGGTCAGGAGATCGAGACCATCCTGGCTAACACGGTGAAACCCCGTCTCTACTAAAAAAATACAAAAAACTAGCCGGGCGAGGTGGCAAGCGCCTGTAGTCCCAGCTACTCGGGAGGCTGAGGCAGGAGAATGGCGTGAACCCGGGAGGCGGAGCTTGCAGTGAGCTGAGATCCGGCCACTGCACTCCAGCCTGGGCAATAGAGCGAGACTCCGTCTCAAAAAAAAAAAAAAGAAATGCCAATTTTCACACTAGAATCCTTTTTATGGCCCATATCACACCTTATGATCCTGTATTTCTACCCCTGTATTAGTCCATTCTCACACAACCACCACTATTAAATTAATTAAAAAATAAGTTAAACCCAAAGTTGACAGAGGAAAATCTCTGCATCACCATCAACTGGCTCCATCATTCTGAAGAACAATCTGATAATGTGCCAGGGCCAGTTTCTGCTGTAATTGAGTAATTCCATTAGAAGGAATAGATTAAAATGGCATCACTCCTCACTTCTCACAGGCCCCTGTGCTGGTTTATTTATAGCACTTACCGTGGTCTATCTAAGTTAAATATGTCCCCTGTCAATTCTGTTGATTGCCTGTCTTCTCCTCCAGAATGTAAGTTCTATGAGCTCTGCCAGTGACCTGGTTTGTCAGGTTCTAAACAAACAAGTACTTATGCCCCCCAGCAATAGGTAGAGTTTATAAAATTTATAGCAGCATAATTGATAACTGTAAAAACCAGAACCTACATGCCCAGAGGACAACTAAACAAACTAGAATATAATGATAGCATAAAATGTTGAATAGCTATTTTCCTTTTTTTTTTTGAGACTAAGTTTTGCTCTTGTTGTCCAGGCTAGAGCACAATGGCGCGTTCTCAGCTCACTGCAACCTCTGCCTCCCAGGTTCAAGTGATTCTCCTGCCTCAGCCTCCTGAGTAGCTGGGATTACAAGTGCCCACCACCACACCCAGCTAATTTTTGTATTTTTAGTAGAGATGGGGTTTCACCATATTGGCCAGGCTGGTCTTGAACTCCTTACCTCAGGTGATCCACTCGCCTTGGCCTTCCAAAGTGCTGGGATTACAGGCATGAGCCATCGTGCCCGGCCCTGAATAGCTATTAAACATAAAATATTTGAGGGGAGGCTGAGGCAGGAGGATCTCTTGAGCCCAGGAGTTCAAGACTACCCTGGGCAGCAAAGCAACATCCCGTTTCTACAAAAAAATTTGAAAATCAGCCAGGCATGGTGGTGGGCACCTGTGGTACCAGCTACTCAGGATGCTGAGATGGGAGGATCGCTTAGAATTCAAGTGAGCTAGGAAGTGCCACACTGCACTCCAGCTTGGGCAACAGAGAGAGAGAGAACCTGTCTCAAAAAAAAAAAAAAAAAAAAATTTGTTAAAACACTTATAAACTAAGTGAAGAAATATGATAACAACATTTATGCCATGTAAAAAATGGTGCCTTGTCCATTCAAAACCGTAGCTCAAATGAACTTTGCATAAATACTGAAGTCTTAGTGAAAAAATCATTAGATTCTTTAGTAACTACTTTCTCTTTTTTTTTTTTTGAGACGGAGTCTCACTCTGTCGCCCAGGCTGGAGTGCAGTGACCAGATCTCAGCTCACTGAAAGCTCCGCCTCCCGGGTTTACGCCATTCTCCTGCCTCAGCCTCCCGAGTAGCTGGGACTACAGGCGCCCGCCACCTCGCCCGGCTAGTTTTTTGTATTTTTTTTTAGTAGAGACGGGGTTTCACCATGTTAGCCAGGATGGTCTCGATCTCCTGACCTCGTGAGCCGCCCGTCTCGGCCTCCCAAAGTGCTGGGATTACAGGCTTGAGCCACCGCGCCTGGCCGTAACTACTTTCTCTTAATTGCACTCGTAACTTTCGTTTTTTTTTTTGAGACGGAGTCTCGCTCTGTCGCCCAGGCTGGAGTGCAGTGGCCAGATCTCAGCTCACTGCAAGCTCCGCCTCCCGGGTTCACGCCATTCTCCTGCCTCAGCCTCCCAAGTAGCTGGGACTACAGGCGCCCGCCACCTTGCCTAGAATACACCTGGTGTCTACTCTGAGGTGACCTCAACTGAGGGGCTGAGTGGGACTAGTTGTCACCTAAAGGATGCAGAGGCAAGAGCTCACTTCCCGCAGTCTTCACAGGTGAGGGAGGCACCAGCTCCTCGCCAAGGCCCGATCTGCCTGGCAGCAAGAACATCCCTTACCCCTCTCACCAAGGCCATACACACCTGCGCCTACACAGGGTCTCATGTGGCCAAGGCCCTGGTGTCAGGCCCTTAATGGCTAGGATTTGTTGGCACAAAGGCAAGGCACCACAGAAACTGGAGAAGTGAAAGGTCCCCACCTTTGGGTGGGGAGCCGGCCTCTGGGTTGCGTGACTATCAGTCAGCAAGTGTGGACTTTGGAGTGAGGCGCAGTTACTTACAGCCTGCTGTGCAGCCTGTGTGCTTCCAAACCTCTCTAGGTCTGTTTCCTCGCTGGACTCATAGGGAAAGGGGAAGTACCTTTCCAGGATGGAAATTGAACAAGACAACCCACAGGAAGCCTCAGTGTGGAAACTTACTTTATTCTAGCCATGATTATCCTAGTTGTCACCTTGCACACCTGCCATCTGGTGCCATCTCCTGGCTGGCACATTTATACCCTCTCTGGCTCTGAAAGGCATGTCAACCAAAAATGGGCAGCTGGGACTAAGGCATATTTAAACAAAGGCTCCAAGGGACCCCTTTCACTTGGGTCTAGCATCCAGCCTCTCTCAGCAGAGGCAGGATCGTGGTACCTTGTCGTGTTTTCTGAACAGGGCCCAGGACAGCCAAGGCATGCCATCACTGCAGCACTCAATCCTCCTTGGTCACAGTGGAGTCAGCGGTCCAGCCTGAAATACTACTACAGAGGAGAAAGACCCATTCCTGCAAGGTTGCTCTATCTTCCACATCCAAAAACAGTCCTACATAGCTTCAGCTGCTCCCAAATCAGGTCACAGAACAGCAGGAGACATTCCTTTGGCAAAAAAGGACACGCTTTTGTCCTGTATCTTATACTGGTAAGTGAGGCTCTGATCCCGCTGGGCTGTGGGCTGCGATGGTCTCCTCCACAGGATTCTCAGCTACAGAGACAGAGAAGAATGAAAGAGGAGCAACCACCCCAGGAAGCTGCTCCACTGGGAGCCCCACCCTAGCTTCTCTGTGACCTTCAGCTGAGGCCTCTATGAGATGACAGTCAGACGTGCCATCTGGTAATGGGGCCAACTTGTAAAATAAAGCCTATCACCAGCTAACTACAAATAAAGGGTTCCCCTCCATTACAGTAGTCATATTGGCTCAATACAAAAAATGTGAAAGAGAAACAAAAAGGAGAAGGAAGGAAAAAGTCTTTCAAAGGAAGACCATTAAAGTATTTTTATTTTATTTTATTTTATTTTATTTTAAGCAGAGTCTTACTCTGTTGCCCAGTCTGGAGTGCAGTGGCGCAATCTTGGCTCATTGCAACCTCCGCCTCCTGGGTTCAAGCGATTCTCCTGCCTCAGCCTCCCAAGTAGCTGGATTACAGGTACGCATTACCATGCCCAGCTAATTTTTGTATTTTTAGTAGAGGCGGGGTTTCACTATGTTGGCCAGGCTGGTCTGGAACTCTGACCTCAGGTGATCCACCCACCTCGGCCTCCCAAAGTGCTGGGATTACAGGTGTGAGCCACCGCGCCCGGTCCCTTTGTTCTTTTTTCTAAGCATGGTTTTGTACTTGCGGGCTAGACTAATTTTGAAAATCCCATTAGAATTTGCACATTCAATACAGAGGCCCAGGAAGGCTAGATACCTGTTTTGATGGTGTTTCCGCTGACTACAATGCTCTGGGGGTCTGGCTGAAGAGAGGCCACAGCTGCCCAGCAGCACCTTCTCCTCAGGCCCTGCTGCAGCACTACAGACATAGCACTGCTGGGCTTGGTCCTCTGTGTGACCTACCAGCCTTGCCTCTGAAGGACTCTGGGCCAAGACTCCTAGCCACTCTTACTGGGTCAGGAGTGCTCAACATGAAGTTAACCAGGAAGCTGTGGTGGAGGCTTGGGAGTGGTTCCAGAAGAGAAGTTTGAGAAGGCAGAGAGCCACACGGCAGCCCATTTAGAGGGGTAGAATCCAGCTTCCCTCCCAGAGAAGGACTCTCAGTTTCTGCCCAAGTACTCCAATTGTTCTAGTAAGAGGCAGCAGTTGGGGCAGCAACCCTGGTCCATGGGTATGGCCTCCCCAGGTTGTTTCTCTTTTTTCTTTTTTTGAGACAGAGTTTCTGTCGCCCAGGCTGGAGTGCAGTGGTGCGATCTTGGCTCACTGCAACCTCTGCCTCCTGGGTTCAAGCGATTCTCCTGCCTCAGTCTCCTGAGTAGCTGGGACTACAGGCCCGCACCACCATGCCTGGCTAACTTTTCTATTTCTATTAGAGGTGGAGTTTCACCATGTTGGCCAGGCTGGTCTCGAACTCCTGACCTCAAGTGACTGGTCTGCCTTGGCCTCCCAAAGTGTTGGGATTACAGGCGTTAGCCACTATGCATGGCCCCGAGTTATTATTTTAAAAGGAACAGGCTGGGCACGGTAGCTCACTCCTGTTATCCCAACACTTTGGGAGGCAAACGGGGGTGGATCACAAGGTCAGGAGTTCAAGACCAGCCTGGCCAACAAGATGAAACCCCGTCTCTACTAAAAATATAAAAAAAATTAGCCAGGCATGGCAGTGGATCGCCTGTAATCCCAGGTGCTTGGAAGGCTGAGGCAGAGAACTGCTTGAACCCAGGAGGTAGAGGTTGCAGTGAGCCAAGATCGCGCCACTGCACTCCAGCCTAGGCGACAGAGCAAGACTCTTTGTCTAAAAAAAAAAAGGAACAGTGTTGACCTGAATAGACAATGCCTGCTGCAGTACTGCAGAGAAATTTTGCTGTTACTTGACGGCATGCCCTGCATTCCACTGTAGACAGCTGTCTCCTCTTTAAGAGTGCTCCACTTTGGTCACAAATGGGATCCCCATGGAATATGTGTGTTGGTCCATGAGGCTAAGTGCCATCTGGAGCAGGTCTATTACCTGAAGTCTCACAATTTCCAGTGTTTCCCTTCCACCTGAAGTCATGTCCCAACCAGACAGTCCCTCAGGCCTGACTCTCCCCTATGCAGTCAAGAATCATAGGTACGCGGGCAAGCAGCCCATTGCCCAGTAGGCCCCTGCATACCTGCCCATGCACATCCCTGCAGAAGCCAGTGGCCAGGCCCTCAGCCCGCAGGATCAGGTGGCTCTGGTGACTGACGCCATTCAGCAAGATGTCATTCTCCTCATCCTCCACATCTCCACTGTCGTGCACAAGGATCACCATGTTTCCCTGCATCAGATACAAGATGGAAGCCTGCTCCTTACCGGAAGGGACACCCAGAGTCAGGGAGTGCCAGCCTCTCATTGCCTCCGCTCCCCTGCACATCCTCTCACAGATCACCCTCCCTGCTGCTGCTACAGCCAGCCCCTACCTGTGCTCCCAGACCCTGATTCCAGTCATCTACTGGACAATCTCACCCATAATGAGCCAACCCATATTTTCAGCTCACTTCATCTAAACCAACAGTCTTCAAAATTAGCTCACTCTCCTGAATTCCTGAATGTTATTAAAAGTGTCACCATCCTGCCAGGCACCCATTTATTCCATCTACAGTTCCTGAATACTTACAGTGCACCAGATCCCACAATAGAAATAACAAGTGAGAGATATGGGCCCAGGAGCAGATAGATGCTGACAATACAGGATGATAAGAGCAAGGGAGAGGGAAGCATGAGGTATATGGGGAGCACAACGAAGAGGCATCCGCTCTAACCTGGAGAAGCAGGTCAGGAGGTGAGCACACGTGAGCTGAATCTCAGAGGGCAAGTAGGAGTTAGCCAAGCCGAAATGACTTTTTGGTCAACCCTGCCAAAAAGTGACAGCTTGAATAATAAGTCCTTTCAAAGGAATACTGTCCAGTTGTTAAAAAGAATAAAGCTGGCCGGGCACAGTGGTGCACGCCTGTAATCCCAACACTTTGGGAGGCCAAGGCAGGAGGATCATTGAGCCAGGGAGTTCAATACCAGCCTCGGCAACATAGTGAGACCCTGTCTCTATTTGTAAAGAATAGTAATAAAAGGCCGGGCATGGTGGCTCACACCTGTAATCCCAGCTCTTTGAGAGGCCAAGGTGGGTGGATCACCTGAGGTCAGGAGTTCAAGACCAGCCTGGCCAACACGGTGAAATCCCATCTCTACTAAAAATATTTTAAAAATTAGCCGGCCAGGCATGGTGGCTCACGCCTGTAATCCCAGCACTTTGGAGGCTGAGGTGGGCAGATCACAAGGTCAGGAGTTCAAAACCGGCTTGGCCAACATGGTGAAACCCTGTCTCTACTAAAGAAAACACAAAATTTAGCTGGGCATGGTGGCGTGTGCCTGTAATCCCAGCTACTTGGGAGGCTGAGGCAGGAGAATTGCTTGAACCCGGGAGGAAGAGGTTGCAGTGAGCTGAGATCACACCACTGCACTCCAGCCTGGGCAAAAGAGCAAGACTCCATCTCAAAAAAAAAAAAAAGAAATTTAGCCGGGTGTGGTGGTGGGCACCTGTAATCCCAGCTACTTGGGAGGCTGAGGCAGGAGAATTGCTTGAACCTGGGAGGTGGAGGTTGCATGAGCCAAGGTCACTGAGGTTGCACCACTGCACTCTAGCCGGGGCAACAAGAGTGAAACTCCATCTCAAAAAAAAGAAAAGAATAGTTTAAAAAAGAAAAAGAATAAATGGCTCCTGTAGGGGTACAAAGCAGCGTGGCCAGGCCAGGGTCTGAGCTGGGGTTCTGTCCCTGCTGGGCTGCAGCCCCAGCTGGACTGCTGCCACGGAACTCAGTGCAGAATAACTCCGGGAGAAACTGCAGTGGGACCTGGAGGCAGAGCATGTGAAGGTGGAGGATGTGACCCTCAACCGTTGTGCCTGCAGCTTCTGAGTCCTGGTGGTGTCGGCCAAGTTCGAGGGGAAGCGGCTGCTTCAGATACACTGGCGGATAAACGTGTGCCTAGCCGGAGGCTCTCACACATGCTTTTGAGCAGAAAACCCTCATCCCAGAGCAGCGGGCCTGTGAGCAGCAGAAACGAGGGACTGACACCTACACAGCCATTAAATTATCAATCAAGGCTAGAAACAAAGGAAAAGAATGAAGCAGATCCATGTGTTATTGGACAATGGACAACAAAATACACTGTGTATTACTAAATGAAAAAAAGAAGTAGCAAACAGTGTGGATGGCACGTTACCAGTAATGTGAAGAAAAATGCAGGGAGACAAATATGTGCATATACTTTGAGAGCCAAGGCAGGAGAATCACCTGAGCCCAGGAGTTCAAGATCAGCCTGGGCAACATAGTGAAACCAAGTCTCTATAAAAAGTAAAAATATAGAAAAAAGAGGCCGGGTGCGGTGGCTCAAGCCTGTAATCCCAGCACTTTGGGAGGCCGAGACGGGTGGATCACGAGGTCAGGAGATCAAGACCATCCTGGCTAACGCGGTGAAACCCCCTCTCTACTAAAAAATACAAAAAGCTAGCCGGGCGAGGAGGCAGGTGCCTGTAGTCCCAGCAACTCCGGAGGCTGAGGCAGGAGAATGGCGTGAACCCGCGAGGCGGAGCTTGCAGTGAGCTGAGATCCGGCCACTGCACTCCAGCCTGGGCGACAGAGTGAGACTCCATCTCAAAAAAAAAAAAAAAAAAAAGGCCGGGCGCGGTGGCTCAAGCCTGTAATCCCAGCACTTTGGGAGGCCGAGGCGGGTGGATCACGAGGTCAGGAGATCGAGACTATCCTGGCTAACATGGTGAAACCCCATCTCTACTAAAAATACAAAAAACTAGCCGGGCGTGGTGGCGGGCGCCTGTAGTCTCAGCTACTTGGGAGGCTGAGGCGGGAGAATGGCGTGAACCCGGGAGGCGGAGCTTGCAGTGAGCCGAGATCACGCCACTGCACTCCAGCCTGGGAGACACAGCGAGACTCCG